>NW_027445638.1:0-600000 GCF_035582795.1 Mycteria americana
ACTTCTCTGAAAGAGCTCTTTTCCTAGGAGCTGCACCTGAGCTAAGCCAGATGAGAGAGTCTTGCCTGCTGTCCGTCACTGAGGCTGATGGCAGCTCAGCCAGCAGTTTTGGCGAGGACAGAACAAGATCGATACGTATGCGCCTGCGTGCTGATCGTCTTCAGGTTTTGCAGGCTGTAGGTCTGGCAGGACCTACCGTCTCATTCACGTGATGGTAATAGCAACACCTCCAGGCATCTGTGTAGGGCGTTTTTGGATTGTCTATGGTTTGCACGAGTACTTGAACAGTTTAATGTTCTGTTGAGGTACGGGTTAGGTTCTGTTGAGGTTCGTCTCTGGCCTCCCGTTCCCTTGCCAGGAATCTCTAGCCCGCTGAGCCACACCAGGGCCACGTTTGGGCACGTGCGCGGGCCTGTTGTCTCTTCACACTGAGCTGGCATGACAATGTTGAGATTCTTGAACGGATAGCCAGACGCTGGCAGCTTTCTGCACTAATCGCACCTGTTTTGCAAACGAGTTACCAAGTGTGTGCCAGAAGAGTGTTTGTTGTAGTTGCTTAATCAATTTCAAACAACCCAAACAATGAAGTTCCTTTGTATGGGAATAACGTCATCACGAATTTCACCACGCCGACGTTCTCGGGTGGTTTCAGGCGGGCCTATAAAAGGCAAAATCCTGCGTCCTTCTTGGCAGCGGTCTTCCAGGCGCGTCGGGACTCTTAAAGAGAGGCACTTGCCTTTTAGTGTCGGATGGCCACCTGGCCAGCCAACTCCTTACCCACAGCGGCATGATCAGCAGCAACTGATCATTCCTCCTCCCTAAATGCCTGCAGTTTTGTATCCCGTCTAAACAGGGCCAACTGCGCAGCTGGGTTTCAGTGGGAAAAGGGGATGTGAGGGCGATAGCAGCAATGGGCTGTTTTGACAGTTTGGAAGAGTCGTCGTTTGCCTGCCTGTGCTTTGGGCACGGGGCCAAAGGTTCTAGGTCTGAAAATGAGCAGCCTTTCCAGCACACCGGTGTAACCTCCGCTCCGCCGTTTTTCAGAGCCTGTGTTCTTTCCGTGGTGGTCTCTTGGCACCGTCCATCCCAACCTCTGGCTCTGGTTGCACTTTGGCTTTCCCCCAGGCTGCGGCTGCTGAAGTCACCCCCGTTGCGCCCCCCGGAAAAGGGTTTGTGTTCAGCCAGGTCAAGTCCCTGGTCCTCCTCGCTGCGTGAGCTCGTGGCCGTTAGCTCTGGCGCAGAGAGGGGACGGCTAACGGGGGTGGTCTTCGGGCTGCAGGGTTGGTTTCTGCCGCAGCCTGAGAGAAGAGTAACGGCACTAGGTTTGTCCTTGGGAGCCGAGTGGCAGAGGACGCGTCAGGGACGCTCAGCAGCTGTGCCCAGTGCGTGGCCAGCAAGGACAAGGGACAGCCCCCCGGGCCCCCGGGGCACAGGGACTGCCTCGGGGCCAGCACCCCAAAGGCCTTCCTCCAAAGGATGCTGGGCAGAGGGGCGGCGGGCGGGGCTGCGCGGGGGGGGGGGGGGGGGGGGAGGGGGGGAGTGTGTGCGGGGAGGGGGGGGGCGGTCACCCCCATGGCACAGTGCCACCGCCCGGCAACGCAGCAGTCACAATGCCCCGGGGCAGGATAAAAGGGGGCATCCTCCCGTCGCCACAGAGCTGGCCCGGGGACAGCCCGCAGACATCCGAGAGGAAGTCCTTGAAGAGCTGGCAGAATGCCTTGGAGGGGGCTGAGGGAGGAAGACCGGAGGCTGGACGAGGCTGCTGGAGATGAGAAGAACCAGCAAGAGCTGGCGGTGCCCGAGGCTATCGGGCCTTTTCAGCTGGCAAGTGGTGGCAAGAGCAAGGGAGTGTCTTCTTGAGGAGCACTGCAGAGCTCGCCGTCCTCATGCCCTGCGGAGCCAGTGGCAGCAGCCGTAAGAAATGGGATGCAGAGATGTTGCCCAGGGGTCCCAGTGCTTTGGAGCACGCACTGGTCTCCTGCCAGGCGCGGGAGGGATTCTTGCCCCCAAGGTCGATGGGGCCGGGGGCATTTGGCCACTCTGGGAAGCCCCGGAGGTGGCTGCAGGTTGAGGGAGAATAGGGCTTGGGCATCTCCTGGGAGGCGTGACCAGCCTGTGGGACGAGGAGGCAGGTCTTGCTCACATGCTCAGGGAATAGCCGATCGCCAGCTCTGGGGTCAGGAAGGAATTTTCCCCCGGGGCAGATTGGCACTGGTCCCCGGGGGTTTTTTGCCTTCCTCTGCAGCATTGAGCATGACCACTAGTCAGCGCAGGGCTCCTCTGGTCCTTTTTGGCTAGGTTACTGCCTGCTGCTCATGCACCACGAAGATGGCCTCTCGTGCCCTGCAGCTGGGGGGAGGAAGGCTTTTTTTTTCCCCCAAGGTGGGCTAGCAAGTGTCCCCGGGGGTTTTTTGCCTTCCTCTGCAGCACCGAGCACACGGCCCCTGCCAGGGCTTCTTTGGGCCGTTTTGGCTAGGTGCCTGCTGCTCCTGCTCCACGAAGGTGGCCCTCGTGCCCCGCATCCGGGGGGAGGAAGCTTGCTAGACTCCCGGGTGGGCCGCCAGGGTGGCCCCCGGGGGTTGCTTCTTGTCCTCTGTAGCACTGAGCACAGCCCTTTGTCAGGGTCCTCGGGGCCCTTGCGGCGAGGTTCTTGCCTGCTGCTCTTGCACCTCCAAGGTGCCACTTGCGCCCTGGCTGCCTGGGGCTCTCTTGCCCATTGCAAGTTTGCAGTGGGAGCGAGCTCTGCTCTTCCCTTGGCTCCGTTTCCCCAGGGGTTCTTGCTTGTGCAAAACAGCCCGTGCTTGGCAGGGCTGCAGGCTTGCTGCGCCATCAGGAGCTGCCACTTTGCAGCTCTCCCTGCACGCGATACAAGCGCGGGGCAGGCACGAGAGTGCTTGTCATGCATCCCTGGCCAAGAAGCACAGCGCAGCAAGTTTGGGAAGGCAAGAAGGCTGCTTGTCATCGACATGGGTCCTGCTTTGGAAAATGCCCCACGCTACCACACACCTCTTCTTCTTCGTCTTCTTTTGTGTGCGGTTGGTGCTGATCCTCGTTCTTCAAGTCTTCACTCTTCAGGAGACAGGCACTGCTTGGCCTCTCTTCCCGCTGCTACTTTCTGTAGCTCTGTGACGTGCCTTTGCCACACTGCAAGTGATCTTTTTGCAGGCTGAACTGAAGAATGCATCAGCCTGCTCCTGGCTACACCTGCGCGTTGTGTTAATGCTTGTGAGCGGCGGCTCTGAAACACATTCCGAAAAACACCCTAAAATACCATCCCATACCAGGCAATGAGAGAAAAGGAGAGAAAATGAGAGAACAGAAAATAAAATCTCAACATAAACCCCTGCTTCCACTTGTAATCCTTCTGATTTGTGCCCTTGAAAGTGTTTTTGGAGCTGAAATCCCCCTGGCATTTCAGGCAAGTAAGAGTCTCACTGTTAGTCGACTCCCGGTGAGCGCCGGCAATAGAATAGAATAGCCTAGAACAGAACAGAATAGAACAGTTCTGCTCTGTTCTGCATCTAGTTCTGCATGACAAGCTATGACCTAGGTCTGAGGGGTCCATCCAGGAGAGCAGCTCTCTGCAGTGCAGGTCCCAGGCCCATGCAGGAGAGAGGGGCAGAGACGGGCACACCCACACCATTGCTCAGGCAGGAACCGAAGGCCCCCAGGCTGAGCTGAGACGCCACGTCCCCTGGGCCCTTGGCAGGAGACGGTGTGGGTGGGGATGCCAGGGGAGGCCGGTCCCAGCCCTTGAGGCCTGTGAGCACCCCCAGGACCCCGGCAGAAGTAGACCTGCACTGCTCATATGCTCTCCTTTAGACGTTGACGGTTGGCCACCTTGGAGACAGAGTATTGGGCCACATGGACCTTTGCTCTGACAGAGTCCTGTTGTTCTCTGGCTCTTTTGTTTTGGGATCTTTTTCCAAGGGAAACAGCTCAGGCATTTCTAAAAATGACTCCAGGGGGAAAACAAAAAAAAAAAAAAAGAAATCCACAGGGCAATGAACAGGTATTGCTCACAGCAAAGAGGCTTGCAACCATTTAACCCTAAAGCTAACCCTAACCCCTAAAGCTAACCCTAATGACCCTAACCCCTAAAGCTAACCCTAATGACGCTAACCCTAACCCAAACCGCCAACCCTAACCCTAATCCTAACCTCTAACCCTAACCCCTAACCCTAACCCGAACCCCTAGGGTTAACTCGAACCCCCGCCAACTCCCCACAGTTTATATCCTTAGTGTGACTCCATATGGTATGGAATAGCCCTTTGGCCAGTTTGGGGCAACTATCTTGGCTGTGCCCCCTCCCAGCTGCTTGTGCACCTGGCAGAGCACGGGAAGCTGAAAAGTCCTTGGCTAGTGTATGCACTACTTAGCAACAACTCCAACATCAGTGTGTTATCAACTTTCTTCTCATCCTAAATCCAAAACACAGCACTGTACCAGCTACTAGGAAGAAAATTAACTCTGTCCCAGCCGAAAGCAGGACACTGGCCAAGTCAGCATCTCGTACATGTTGCGCAGGCTGTCTTTCTTGACTGCTGGCAAGGAAAGGAGTGGGATAGGAGTGTTGGAATGCCGAGGAATGTGGATGCAAGTGATCACAGACTCATTTCTCAGTTTTCCGTGGGCTGTCTGTATACCCTATGTAACTCATCTTGCACTCGGAAAGAAGTGCCACCCTTTTGGCGCCAAGAAAGAAAGGTAGAGATTTCCAAGGAATAACATTGAATCGGTTTTGATGAGCAAGTAGGTTATCGGTGGCAGAGCTAGGACTTGGAGGGAGATTACCATGCTTAGAGTATTACCATGCCATACTCTACCAATCTAGAGTATGAAAAACATTTCCTTGAAACACTTTCCCAACATAACCAGACCTGACTTCTCTGAAAGAGCTCTTTTCCTAGGAGCTGCACCTGAGCTAAGCCAGATGAGAGAGTCTTGCCTGCTGTCCGTCACTGAGGCTGATGGCAGCTCAGCCAGCAGTTTTGGCGAGGACAGAACAAGATCGATACGTATGCGCCTGCGTGCTGATCGTCTTCAGGTTTTGCAGGCTGTAGGTCTGGCAGGACCTACCGTCTCATTCACGTGATGGTAATAGCAACACCTCCAGGCATCTGTGTAGGGCGTTTTGGATTGTCTATGGTTTGCACGAGTACTTGAACAGTTTAATGTTCTGTTGAGGTACGGGTTAGGTTCTGTTGAGGTTCGTCTCTGGCCTCCCGTTCCCTTGCCAGGAATCTCTAGCCCGCTGAGCCACACCAGGGCCACGTTTGGGCACGTGCGCGGGCCTGTTGTCTCTTC
Organism: Mycteria americana; assembly: GCF_035582795.1. NCBI lineage: Eukaryota > Metazoa > Chordata > Aves > Ciconiiformes > Ciconiidae > Mycteria > Mycteria americana. The sequence goes on from NW_027445638.1 coordinate 5,309, forward strand.
ACACTGAGCTGGCATGACAATGTTGAGATTCTTGAACGGATAGCCAGACGCTGGCAGCTTTCTGCACTAATCGCACCTGTTTTGCAAACGAGTTACCAAGTGTGTGCCAGAAGAGTGTTTGTTGTAGTTGCTTTAATCAATTTCAAACAACCCAAACAATGAAGTTCCTTTGTATGGGAATAACGTCATCACGAATTTCACCACGCCGACGTTCTCGGGTGGTTTCAGGCGGGCCTATAAAAGGCAAAATCCTGCGTCCTTCTTGGCAGCGGTCTTCCAGGCGCGTCGGGACTCTTAAAGAGAGGCACTTGCCTTTTAGTGTCGGATGGCCACCTGGCCAGCCAACTCCTTACCCACAGCGGCATGATCAGCAGCAACTGATCATTCCTCCTCCCTAAATGCCTGCAGTTTTGTATCCCGTCTAAACAGGGCCAACTGCGCAGCTGGGTTTCAGTGGGAAAAGGGGATGTGAGGGCGATAGCAGCAATGGGCTGTTTTGACAGTTTGGAAGAGTCGTCGTTTGCCTGCCTGTGCTTTGGGCACGGGGCCAAAGGTTCTAGGTCTGAAAATGAGCAGCCTTTCCAGCACACCGGTGTAACCTCCGCTCCGCCGTTTTTCAGAGCCTGTGTTCTTTCCGTGGTGGTCTCTTGGCACCGTCCATCCCAACCTCTGGCTCTGGTTGCACTTTGGCTTTCCCCCAGGCTGCGGCTGCTGAAGTCACCCCCGTTGCGCCCCCCGGAAAAGGGTTTGTGTTCAGCCAGGTCAAGTCCCTGGTCCTCCTCGCTGCGTGAGCTCGTGGCCGTTAGCTCTGGCGCAGAGAGGGGACGGCTAACGGGGGTGGTCTTCGGGCTGCAGGGTTGGTTTCTGCCGCAGCCTGAGAGAAGAGTAACGGCACTAGGTTTGTCCTTGGGAGCCGAGTGGCAGAGGACGCGTCAGGGACGCTCAGCAGCTGTGCCCAGTGCGTGGCCAGCAAGGACAAGGGACAGCCCCCCGGGCCCCCGGGGCACAGGGACTGCCTCGGGGCCAGCACCCCAAAGGCCTTCCTCCAAAGGATGCTGGGCAGAGGGGCGGCGGGCGGGGCTGCGCGGGGGGGGGGGGGGGGGGGGGGGGGAGGGGGGGAGTGTGTGCGGGGAGGGGGGGGGCGGTCACCCCCATGGCACAGTGCCACCGCCCGGCAACGCAGCAGTCACAATGCCCCGGGGCAGGATAAAAGGGGGCATCCTCCCGTCGCCACAGAGCTGGCCCGGGGACAGCCCGCAGACATCCGAGAGGAAGTCCTTGAAGAGCTGGCAGAATGCCTTGGAGGGGGCTGAGGGAGGAAGACCGGAGGCTGGACGAGGCTGCTGGAGATGAGAAGAACCAGCAAGAGCTGGCGGTGCCCGAGGCTATCGGGCCTTTTCAGCTGGCAAGTGGTGGCAAGAGCAAGGGAGTGTCTTCTTGAGGAGCACTGCAGAGCTCGCCGTCCTCATGCCCTGCGGAGCCAGTGGCAGCAGCCGTAAGAAATGGGATGCAGAGATGTTGCCCAGGGGTCCCAGTGCTTTGGAGCACGCACTGGTCTCCTGCCAGGCGCGGGAGGGATTCTTGCCCCCAAGGTCGATGGGGCCGGGGGCATTTGGCCACTCTGGGAAGCCCCGGAGGTGGCTGCAGGTTGAGGGAGAATAGGGCTTGGGCATCTCCTGGGAGGCGTGACCAGCCTGTGGGACGAGGAGGCAGGTCTTGCTCACATGCTCAGGGAATAGCCGATCGCCAGCTCTGGGGTCAGGAAGGAATTTTCCCCCGGGGCAGATTGGCACTGGTCCCCGGGGGTTTTTTGCCTTCCTCTGCAGCATTGAGCATGACCACTAGTCAGCGCAGGGCTCCTCTGGTCCTTTTTGGCTAGGTTACTGCCTGCTGCTCATGCACCACGAAGATGGCCTCTCGTGCCCTGCAGCTGGGGGGAGGAAGGCTTTTTTTTTCCCCCAAGGTGGGCTAGCAAGTGTCCCCGGGGGTTTTTTGCCTTCCTCTGCAGCACCGAGCACACGGCCCCTGCCAGGGCTTCTTTGGGCCGTTTTGGCTAGGTGCCTGCTGCTCCTGCTCCACGAAGGTGGCCCTCGTGCCCCGCATCCGGGGGGAGGAAGCTTGCTAGACTCCCGGGTGGGCCGCCAGGGTGGCCCCCGGGGGTTGCTTCTTGTCCTCTGTAGCACTGAGCACAGCCCTTTGTCAGGGTCCTCGGGGCCCTTGCGGCGAGGTTCTTGCCTGCTGCTCTTGCACCTCCAAGGTGCCACTTGCGCCCTGGCTGCCTGGGGCTCTCTTGCCCATTGCAAGTTTGCAGTGGGAGCGAGCTCTGCTCTTCCCTTGGCTCCGTTTCCCCAGGGGTTCTTGCTTGTGCAAAACAGCCCGTGCTTGGCAGGGCTGCAGGCTTGCTGCGCCATCAGGAGCTGCCACTTTGCAGCTCTCCCTGCACGCGATACAAGCGCGGGGCAGGCACGAGAGTGCTTGTCATGCATCCCTGGCCAAGAAGCACAGCGCAGCAAGTTTGGGAAGGCAAGAAGGCTGCTTGTCATCGACATGGGTCCTGCTTTGGAAAATGCCCCACGCTACCACACACCTCTTCTTCTTCGTCTTCTTTTGTGTGCGGTTGGTGCTGATCCTCGTTCTTCAAGTCTTCACTCTTCAGGAGACAGGCACTGCTTGGCCTCTCTTCCCGCTGCTACTTTCTGTAGCTCTGTGACGTGCCTTTGCCACGCTGCAAGTGATCTTTTTGCAGGCTGAACTGAAGAATGCATCAGCCTGCTCCTGGCTACACCTGCGCGTTGTGTTAATGCTTGTGAGCGGCGGCTCTGAAACACATTCCGAAAAACACCCTAAAATACCATCCCATACCAGGCAATGAGAGAAAAGGAGAGAAAATGAGAGAACAGAAAATAAAATCTCAACATAAACCCCTGCTTCCACTTGTAATCCTTCTGATTTGTGCCCTTGAAAGTGTTTTTGGAGCTGAAATCCCCCTGGCATTTCAGGCAAGTAAGAGTCTCACTGTTAGTCGACTCCCGGTGAGCGCCGGCAATAGAATAGAATAGCCTAGAACAGAACAGAATAGAACAGTTCTGCTCTGTTCTGCATCTAGTTCTGCATGACAAGCTATGACCTAGGTCTGAGGGGTCCATCCAGGAGAGCAGCTCTCTGCAGTGCAGGTCCCAGGCCCATGCAGGAGAGAGGGGCAGAGACGGGCACACCCACACCATTGCTCAGGCAGGAACCGAAGGCCCCCAGGCTGAGCTGAGACGCCACGTCCCCTGGGCCCTTGGCAGGAGACGGTGTGGGTGGGGATGCCAGGGGAGGCCGGTCCCAGCCCTTGAGGCCTGTGAGCACCCCCAGGACCCCGGCAGAAGTAGACCTGCACTGCTCATATGCTCTCCTTTAGACGTTGACGGTTGGCCACCTTGGAGACAGAGTATTGGGCCACATGGACCTTTGCTCTGACAGAGTCCTGTTGTTCTCTGGCTCTTTTGTTTTGGGATCTTTTTCCAAGGGAAACAGCTCAGGCATTTCTAAAAATGACTCCAGGGGGAAAACAAAAAAAAAAAAAAAGAAATCCACAGGGCAATGAACAGGTATTGCTCACAGCAAAGAGGCTTGCAACCATTTAACCCTAAAGCTAACCCTAACCCCTAAAGCTAACCCTAATGACCCTAACCCCTAAAGCTAACCCTAATGACGCTAACCCTAACCCAAACCGCCAACCCTAACCCTAATCCTAACCTCTAACCCTAACCCCTAACCCTAACCCGAACCCCTAGGGTTAACTCGAACCCCCGCCAACTCCCCACAGTTTATATCCTTAGTGTGACTCCATATGGTATGGAATAGCCCTTTGGCCAGTTTGGGGCAACTATCTTGGCTGTGCCCCCTCCCAGCTGCTTGTGCACCTGGCAGAGCACGGGAAGCTGAAAAGTCCTTGGCTAGTGTATGCACTACTTAGCAACAACTCCAACATCAGTGTGTTATCAACTTTCTTCTCATCCTAAATCCAAAACACAGCACTGTACCAGCTACTAGGAAGAAAATTAACTCTGTCCCAGCCGAAAGCAGGACACTGGCCAAGTCAGCATCTCGTACATGTTGCGCAGGCTGTCTTTCTTGACTGCTGGCAAGGAAAGGAGTGGGATAGGAGTGTTGGAATGCCGAGGAATGTGGATGCAAGTGATCACAGACTCATTTCTCAGTTTTCCGTGGGCTGTCTGTATACCCTATGTAACTCATCTTGCACTCGGAAAGAAGTGCCACCCTTTTGGCGCCAAGAAAGAAAGGTAGAGATTTCCAAGGAATAACATTGAATCGGTTTTGATGAGCAAGTAGGTTATCGGTGGCAGAGCTAGGACTTGGAGGGAGATTACCATGCTTAGAGTATTACCATGCCATACTCTACCAATCTAGAGTATGAAAAACATTTCCTTGAAACACTTTCCCAACATAACCAGACCTGACTTCTCTGAAAGAGCTCTTTTCCTAGGAGCTGCACCTGAGCTAAGCCAGATGAGAGAGTCTTGCCTGCTGTCCGTCACTGAGGCTGATGGCAGCTCAGCCAGCAGTTTTGGCGAGGACAGAACAAGATCGATACGTATGCGCCTGCGTGCTGATCGTCTTCAGGTTTTGCAGGCTGTAGGTCTGGCAGGACCTACCGTCTCATTCACGTGATGGTAATAGCAACACCTCCAGGCATCTGTGTAGGGCGTTTTGGATTGTCTATGGTTTGCACGAGTACTTGAACAGTTTAATGTTCTGTTGAGGTACGGGTTAGGTTCTGTTGAGGTTCGTCTCTGGCCTCCCGTTCCCTTGCCAGGAATCTCTAGCCCGCTGAGCCACACCAGGGCCACGTTTGGGCACGTGCGCGGGCCTGTTGTCTCTTCACACTGAGCTGGCATGACAATGTTGAGATTCTTGAACGGATAGCCAGACGCTGGCAGCTTTCTGCACTAATCGCACCTGTTTTGCAAACGAGTTACCAAGTGTGTGCCAGAAGAGTGTTTGTTGTAGTTGCTTTAATCAATTTCAAACAACCCAAACAATGAAGTTCCTTTGTATGGGAATAACGTCATCACGAATTTCACCACGCCGACGTTCTCGGGTGGTTTCAGGCGGGCCTATAAAAGGCAAAATCCTGCGTCCTTCTTGGCAGCGGTCTTCCAGGCGCGTCGGGACTCTTAAAGAGAGGCACTTGCCTTTTAGTGTCGGATGGCCACCTGGCCAGCCAACTCCTTACCCACAGCGGCATGATCAGCAGCAACTGATCATTCCTCCTCCCTAAATGCCTGCAGTTTTGTATCCCGTCTAAACAGGGCCAACTGCGCAGCTGGGTTTCAGTGGGAAAAGGGGATGTGAGGGCGATAGCAGCAATGGGCTGTTTTGACAGTTTGGAAGAGTCGTCGTTTGCCTGCCTGTGCTTTGGGCACGGGGCCAAAGGTTCTAGGTCTGAAAATGAGCAGCCTTTCCAGCACACCGGTGTAACCTCCGCTCCGCCGTTTTTCAGAGCCTGTGTTCTTTCCGTGGTGGTCTCTTGGCACCGTCCATCCCAACCTCTGGCTCTGGTTGCACTTTGGCTTTCCCCCAGGCTGCGGCTGCTGAAGTCACCCCCGTTGCGCCCCCCGGAAAAGGGTTTGTGTTCAGCCAGGTCAAGTCCCTGGTCCTCCTCGCTGCGTGAGCTCGTGGCCGTTAGCTCTGGCGCAGAGAGGGGACGGCTAACGGGGGTGGTCTTCGGGCTGCAGGGTTGGTTTCTGCCGCAGCCTGAGAGAAGAGTAACGGCACTAGGTTTGTCCTTGGGAGCCGAGTGGCAGAGGACGCGTCAGGGACGCTCAGCAGCTGTGCCCAGTGCGTGGCCAGCAAGGACAAGGGACAGCCCCCCGGGCCCCCGGGGCACAGGGACTGCCTCGGGGCCAGCACCCCAAAGGCCTTCCTCCAAAGGATGCTGGGCAGAGGGGCGGCGGGCGGGGCTGCGCGGGGGGGGGGGGGGGGGGGGGGGGGAGGGGGGGAGTGTGTGCGGGGAGGGGGGGGGCGGTCACCCCCATGGCACAGTGCCACCGCCCGGCAACGCAGCAGTCACAATGCCCCGGGGCAGGATAAAAGGGGGCATCCTCCCGTCGCCACAGAGCTGGCCCGGGGACAGCCCGCAGACATCCGAGAGGAAGTCCTTGAAGAGCTGGCAGAATGCCTTGGAGGGGGCTGAGGGAGGAAGACCGGAGGCTGGACGAGGCTGCTGGAGATGAGAAGAACCAGCAAGAGCTGGCGGTGCCCGAGGCTATCGGGCCTTTTCAGCTGGCAAGTGGTGGCAAGAGCAAGGGAGTGTCTTCTTGAGGAGCACTGCAGAGCTCGCCGTCCTCATGCCCTGCGGAGCCAGTGGCAGCAGCCGTAAGAAATGGGATGCAGAGATGTTGCCCAGGGGTCCCAGTGCTTTGGAGCACGCACTGGTCTCCTGCCAGGCGCGGGAGGGATTCTTGCCCCCAAGGTCGATGGGGCCGGGGGCATTTGGCCACTCTGGGAAGCCCCGGAGGTGGCTGCAGGTTGAGGGAGAATAGGGCTTGGGCATCTCCTGGGAGGCGTGACCAGCCTGTGGGACGAGGAGGCAGGTCTTGCTCACATGCTCAGGGAATAGCCGATCGCCAGCTCTGGGGTCAGGAAGGAATTTTCCCCCGGGGCAGATTGGCACTGGTCCCCGGGGGTTTTTTGCCTTCCTCTGCAGCATTGAGCATGACCACTAGTCAGCGCAGGGCTCCTCTGGTCCTTTTTGGCTAGGTTACTGCCTGCTGCTCATGCACCACGAAGATGGCCTCTCGTGCCCTGCAGCTGGGGGGAGGAAGGCTTTTTTTTTCCCCCAAGGTGGGCTAGCAAGTGTCCCCGGGGGTTTTTTGCCTTCCTCTGCAGCACCGAGCACACGGCCCCTGCCAGGGCTTCTTTGGGCCGTTTTGGCTAGGTGCCTGCTGCTCCTGCTCCACGAAGGTGGCCCTCGTGCCCCGCATCCGGGGGGAGGAAGCTTGCTAGACTCCCGGGTGGGCCGCCAGGGTGGCCCCCGGGGGTTGCTTCTTGTCCTCTGTAGCACTGAGCACAGCCCTTTGTCAGGGTCCTCGGGGCCCTTGCGGCGAGGTTCTTGCCTGCTGCTCTTGCACCTCCAAGGTGCCACTTGCGCCCTGGCTGCCTGGGGCTCTCTTGCCCATTGCAAGTTTGCAGTGGGAGCGAGCTCTGCTCTTCCCTTGGCTCCGTTTCCCCAGGGGTTCTTGCTTGTGCAAAACAGCCCGTGCTTGGCAGGGCTGCAGGCTTGCTGCGCCATCAGGAGCTGCCACTTTGCAGCTCTCCCTGCACGCGATACAAGCGCGGGGCAGGCACGAGAGTGCTTGTCATGCATCCCTGGCCAAGAAGCACAGCGCAGCAAGTTTGGGAAGGCAAGAAGGCTGCTTGTCATCGACATGGGTCCTGCTTTGGAAAATGCCCCACGCTACCACACACCTCTTCTTCTTCGTCTTCTTTTGTGTGCGGTTGGTGCTGATCCTCGTTCTTCAAGTCTTCACTCTTCAGGAGACAGGCACTGCTTGGCCTCTCTTCCCGCTGCTACTTTCTGTAGCTCTGTGACGTGCCTTTGCCACACTGCAAGTGATCTTTTTGCAGGCTGAACTGAAGAATGCATCAGCCTGCTCCTGGCTACACCTACGCGTTGTGTTAATGCTTGTGAGCGGCGGCTCTGAAACACATTCCGAAAAACACCCTAAAATACCATCCCATACCAGGCAATGAGAGAAAAGGAGAGAAAATGAGAGAACAGAAAATAAAATCTCAACATAAACCCCTGCTTCCACTTGTAATCCTTCTGATTTGTGCCCTTGAAAGTGTTTTTGGAGCTGAAATCCCCCTGGCATTTCAGGCAAGTAAGAGTCTCACTGTTAGTCGACTCCCGGTGAGCGCCGGCAATAGAATAGAATAGCCTAGAACAGAACAGAATAGAACAGTTCTGCTCTGTTCTGCATCTAGTTCTGCATGACAAGCTATGACCTAGGTCTGAGGGGTCCATCCAGGAGAGCAGCTCTCTGCAGTGCAGGTCCCAGGCCCATGCAGGAGAGAGGGGCAGAGACGGGCACACCCACACCATTGCTCAGGCAGGAACCGAAGGCCCCCAGGCTGAGCTGAGACGCCACGTCCCCTGGGCCCTTGGCAGGAGACGGTGTGGGTGGGGATGCCAGGGGAGGCCGGTCCCAGCCCTTGAGGCCTGTGAGCACCCCCAGGACCCCGGCAGAAGTAGACCTGCACTGCTCATATGCTCTCCTTTAGACGTTGACGGTTGGCCACCTTGGAGACAGAGTATTGGGCCACATGGACCTTTGCTCTGACAGAGTCCTGTTGTTCTCTGGCTCTTTTGTTTTGGGATCTTTTTCCAAGGGAAACAGCTCAGGCATTTCTAAAAATGACTCCAGGGGGAAAACAAAAAAAAAAAAAAAGAAATCCACAGGGCAATGAACAGGTATTGCTCACAGCAAAGAGGCTTGCAACCATTTAACCCTAAAGCTAACCCTAACCCCTAAAGCTAACCCTAATGACCCTAACCCCTAAAGCTAACCCTAATGACGCTAACCCTAACCCAAACCGCCAACCCTAACCCTAATCCTAACCTCTAACCCTAACCCCTAACCCTAACCCGAACCCCTAGGGTTAACTCGAACCCCCGCCAACTCCCCACAGTTTATATCCTTAGTGTGACTCCATATGGTATGGAATAGCCCTTTGGCCAGTTTGGGGCAACTATCTTGGCTGTGCCCCCTCCCAGCTGCTTGTGCACCTGGCAGAGCACGGGAAGCTGAAAAGTCCTTGGCTAGTGTATGCACTACTTAGCAACAACTCCAACATCAGTGTGTTATCAACTTTCTTCTCATCCTAAATCCAAAACACAGCACTGTACCAGCTACTAGGAAGAAAATTAACTCTGTCCCAGCCGAAAGCAGGACACTGGCCAAGTCAGCATCTCGTACATGTTGCGCAGGCTGTCTTTCTTGACTGCTGGCAAGGAAAGGAGTGGGATAGGAGTGTTGGAATGCCGAGGAATGTGGATGCAAGTGATCACAGACTCATTTCTCAGTTTTCCGTGGGCTGTCTGTATACCCTATGTAACTCATCTTGCACTCGGAAAGAAGTGCCACCCTTTTGGCGCCAAGAAAGAAAGGTAGAGATTTCCAAGGAATAACATTGAATCGGTTTTGATGAGCAAGTAGGTTATCGGTGGCAGAGCTAGGACTTGGAGGGAGATTACCATGCTTAGAGTATTACCATGCCATACTCTACCAATCTAGAGTATGAAAAACATTTCCTTGAAACACTTTCCCAACATAACCAGACCTGACTTCTCTGAAAGAGCTCTTTTCCTAGGAGCTGCACCTGAGCTAAGCCAGATGAGAGAGTCTTGCCTGCTGTCCGTCACTGAGGCTGATGGCAGCTCAGCCAGCAGTTTTGGCGAGGACAGAACAAGATCGATACGTATGCGCCTGCGTGCTGATCGTCTTCAGGTTTTGCAGGCTGTAGGTCTGGCAGGACCTACCGTCTCATTCACGTGATGGTAATAGCAACACCTCCAGGCATCTGTGTAGGGCGTTTTGGATTGTCTATGGTTTGCACGAGTACTTGAACAGTTTAATGTTCTGTTGAGGTACGGGTTAGGTTCTGTTGAGGTTCGTCTCTGGCCTCCCGTTCCCTTGCCAGGAATCTCTAGCCCGCTGAGCCACACCAGGGCCACGTTTGGGCACGTGCGCGGGCCTGTTGTCTCTTCACACTGAGCTGGCATGACAATGTTGAGATTCTTGAACGGATAGCCAGACGCTGGCAGCTTTCTGCACTAATCGCACCTGTTTTGCAAACGAGTTACCAAGTGTGTGCCAGAAGAGTGTTTGTTGTAGTTGCTTTAATCAATTTCAAACAACCCAAACAATGAAGTTCCTTTGTATGGGAATAACGTCATCACGAATTTCACCACGCCGACGTTCTCGGGTGGTTTCAGGCGGGCCTATAAAAGGCAAAATCCTGCGTCCTTCTTGGCAGCGGTCTTCCAGGCGCGTCGGGACTCTTAAAGAGAGGCACTTGCCTTTTAGTGTCGGATGGCCACCTGGCCAGCCAACTCCTTACCCACAGCGGCATGATCAGCAGCAACTGATCATTCCTCCTCCCTAAATGCCTGCAGTTTTGTATCCCGTCTAAACAGGGCCAACTGCGCAGCTGGGTTTCAGTGGGAAAAGGGGATGTGAGGGCGATAGCAGCAATGGGCTGTTTTGACAGTTTGGAAGAGTCGTCGTTTGCCTGCCTGTGCTTTGGGCACGGGGCCAAAGGTTCTAGGTCTGAAAATGAGCAGCCTTTCCAGCACACCGGTGTAACCTCCGCTCCGCCGTTTTTCAGAGCCTGTGTTCTTTCCGTGGTGGTCTCTTGGCACCGTCCATCCCAACCTCTGGCTCTGGTTGCACTTTGGCTTTCCCCCAGGCTGCGGCTGCTGAAGTCACCCCCGTTGCGCCCCCCGGAAAAGGGTTTGTGTTCAGCCAGGTCAAGTCCCTGGTCCTCCTCGCTGCGTGAGCTCGTGGCCGTTAGCTCTGGCGCAGAGAGGGGACGGCTAACGGGGGTGGTCTTCGGGCTGCAGGGTTGGTTTCTGCCGCAGCCTGAGAGAAGAGTAACGGCACTAGGTTTGTCCTTGGGAGCCGAGTGGCAGAGGACGCGTCAGGGACGCTCAGCAGCTGTGCCCAGTGCGTGGCCAGCAAGGACAAGGGACAGCCCCCCGGGCCCCCGGGGCACAGGGACTGCCTCGGGGCCAGCACCCCAAAGGCCTTCCTCCAAAGGATGCTGGGCAGAGGGGCGGCGGGCGGGGCTGCGCGGGGGGGGGGGGGGGGGGGGAGGGGGGGAGTGTGTGCGGGGAGGGGGGGGGCGGTCACCCCCATGGCACAGTGCCACCGCCCGGCAACGCAGCAGTCACAATGCCCCGGGGCAGGATAAAAGGGGGCATCCTCCCGTCGCCACAGAGCTGGCCCGGGGACAGCCCGCAGACATCCGAGAGGAAGTCCTTGAAGAGCTGGCAGAATGCCTTGGAGGGGGCTGAGGGAGGAAGACCGGAGGCTGGACGAGGCTGCTGGAGATGAGAAGAACCAGCAAGAGCTGGCGGTGCCCGAGGCTATCGGGCCTTTTCAGCTGGCAAGTGGTGGCAAGAGCAAGGGAGTGTCTTCTTGAGGAGCACTGCAGAGCTCGCCGTCCTCATGCCCTGCGGAGCCAGTGGCAGCAGCCGTAAGAAATGGGATGCAGAGATGTTGCCCAGGGGTCCCAGTGCTTTGGAGCACGCACTGGTCTCCTGCCAGGCGCGGGAGGGATTCTTGCCCCCAAGGTCGATGGGGCCGGGGGCATTTGGCCACTCTGGGAAGCCCCGGAGGTGGCTGCAGGTTGAGGGAGAATAGGGCTTGGGCATCTCCTGGGAGGCGTGACCAGCCTGTGGGACGAGGAGGCAGGTCTTGCTCACATGCTCAGGGAATAGCCGATCGCCAGCTCTGGGGTCAGGAAGGAATTTTCCCCCGGGGCAGATTGGCACTGGTCCCCGGGGGTTTTTTGCCTTCCTCTGCAGCATTGAGCATGACCACTAGTCAGCGCAGGGCTCCTCTGGTCCTTTTTGGCTAGGTTACTGCCTGCTGCTCATGCACCACGAAGATGGCCTCTCGTGCCCTGCAGCTGGGGGGAGGAAGGCTTTTTTTTTCCCCCAAGGTGGGCTAGCAAGTGTCCCCGGGGGTTTTTTGCCTTCCTCTGCAGCACCGAGCACACGGCCCCTGCCAGGGCTTCTTTGGGCCGTTTTGGCTAGGTGCCTGCTGCTCCTGCTCCACGAAGGTGGCCCTCGTGCCCCGCATCCGGGGGGAGGAAGCTTGCTAGACTCCCGGGTGGGCCGCCAGGGTGGCCCCCGGGGGTTGCTTCTTGTCCTCTGTAGCACTGAGCACAGCCCCTTGTCAGGGTCCTCGGGGCCCTTGCGGCGAGGTTCTTGCCTGCTGCTCTTGCACCTCCAAGGTGCCACTTGCGCCCTGGCTGCCTGGGGCTCTCTTGCCCATTGCAAGTTTGCAGTGGGAGCGAGCTCTGCTCTTCCCTTGGCTCCGTTTCCCCAGGGGTTCTTGCTTGTGCAAAACAGCCCGTGCTTGGCAGGGCTGCAGGCTTGCTGCGCCATCAGGAGCTGCCACTTTGCAGCTCTCCCTGCACGCGATACAAGCGCGGGGCAGGCACGAGAGTGCTTGTCATGCATCCCTGGCCAAGAAGCACAGCGCAGCAAGTTTGGGAAGGCAAGAAGGCTGCTTGTCATCGACATGGGTCCTGCTTTGGAAAATGCCCCACGCTACCACACACCTCTTCTTCTTCGTCTTCTTTTGTGTGCGGTTGGTGCTGATCCTCGTTCTTCAAGTCTTCACTCTTCAGGAGACAGGCACTGCTTGGCCTCTCTTCCCGCTGCTACTTTCTGTAGCTCTGTGACGTGCCTTTGCCACACTGCAAGTGATCTTTTTGCAGGCTGAACTGAAGAATGCATCAGCCTGCTCCTGGCTACACCTGCGCGTTGTGTTAATGCTTGTGAGCGGCGGCTCTGAAACACATTCCGAAAAACACCCTAAAATACCATCCCATACCAGGCAATGAGAGAAAAGGAGAGAAAATGAGAGAACAGAAAATAAAATCTCAACATAAACCCCTGCTTCCACTTGTAATCCTTCTGATTTGTGCCCTTGAAAGTGTTTTTGGAGCTGAAATCCCCCTGGCATTTCAGGCAAGTAAGAGTCTCACTGTTAGTCGACTCCCGGTGAGCGCCGGCAATAGAATAGAATAGCCTAGAACAGAACAGAATAGAACAGTTCTGCTCTGTTCTGCATCTAGTTCTGCATGACAAGCTATGACCTAGGTCTGAGGGGTCCATCCAGGAGAGCAGCTCTCTGCAGTGCAGGTCCCAGGCCCATGCAGGAGAGAGGGGCAGAGACGGGCACACCCACACCATTGCTCAGGCAGGAACCGAAGGCCCCCAGGCTGAGCTGAGACGCCACGTCCCCTGGGCCCTTGGCAGGAGACGGTGTGGGTGGGGATGCCAGGGGAGGCCGGTCCCAGCCCTTGAGGCCTGTGAGCACCCCCAGGACCCCGGCAGAAGTAGACCTGCACTGCTCATATGCTCTCCTTTAGACGTTGACGGTTGGCCACCTTGGAGACAGAGTATTGGGCCACATGGACCTTTGCTCTGACAGAGTCCTGTTGTTCTCTGGCTCTTTTGTTTTGGGATCTTTTTCCAAGGGAAACAGCTCAGGCATTTCTAAAAATGACTCCAGGGGGAAAACAAAAAAAAAAAAAAAGAAATCCACAGGGCAATGAACAGGTATTGCTCACAGCAAAGAGGCTTGCAACCATTTAACCCTAAAGCTAACCCTAACCCCTAAAGCTAACCCTAATGACCCTAACCCCTAAAGCTAACCCTAATGACGCTAATCCTAACCCAAACCGCCAACCCTAACCCTAATCCTAACCTCTAACCCTAACCCCTAACCCTAACCCGAACCCCTAGGGTTAACTCGAACCCCCGCCAACTCCCCACAGTTTATATCCTTAGTGTGACTCCATATGGTATGGAATAGCCCTTTGGCCAGTTTGGGGCAACTATCTTGGCTGTGCCCCCTCCCAGCTGCTTGTGCACCTGGCAGAGCACGGGAAGCTGAAAAGTCCTTGGCTAGTGTATGCACTACTTAGCAACAACTCCAACATCAGTGTGTTATCAACTTTCTTCTCATCCTAAATCCAAAACACAGCACTGTACCAGCTACTAGGAAGAAAATTAACTCTGTCCCAGCCGAAAGCAGGACACTGGCCAAGTCAGCATCTCGTACATGTTGCGCAGGCTGTCTTTCTTGACTGCTGGCAAGGAAAGGAGTGGGATAGGAGTGTTGGAATGCCGAGGAATGTGGATGCAAGTGATCACAGACTCATTTCTCAGTTTTCCGTGGGCTGTCTGTATACCCTATGTAACTCATCTTGCACTCGGAAAGAAGTGCCACCCTTTTGGCGCCAAGAAAGAAAGGTAGAGATTTCCAAGGAATAACATTGAATCGGTTTTGATGAGCAAGTAGGTTATCGGTGGCAGAGCTAGGACTTGGAGGGAGATTACCATGCTTAGAGTATTACCATGCCATACTCTACCAATCTAGAGTATGAAAAACATTTCCTTGAAACACTTTCCCAACATAACCAGACCTGACTTCTCTGAAAGAGCTCTTTTCCTAGGAGCTGCACCTGAGCTAAGCCAGATGAGAGAGTCTTGCCTGCTGTCCGTCACTGAGGCTGATGGCAGCTCAGCCAGCAGTTTTGGCGAGGACAGAACAAGATCGATACGTATGCGCCTGCGTGCTGATCGTCTTCAGGTTTTGCAGGCTGTAGGTCTGGCAGGACCTACCGTCTCATTCACGTGATGGTAATAGCAACACCTCCAGGCATCTGTGTAGGGCGTTTTGGATTGTCTATGGTTTGCACGAGTACTTGAACAGTTTAATGTTCTGTTGAGGTACGGGTTAGGTTCTGTTGAGGTTCGTCTCTGGCCTCCCATTCCCTTGCCAGGAATCTCTAGCCCGCTGAGCCACACCAGGGCCACGTTTGGGCACGTGCGCGGGCCTGTTGTCTCTTCACACTGAGCTGGCATGACAATGTTGAGATTCTTGAACGGATAGCCAGACGCTGGCAGCTTTCTGCACTAATCGCACCTGTTTTGCAAACGAGTTACCAAGTGTGTGCCAGAAGAGTGTTTGTTGTAGTTGCTTTAATCAATTTCAAACAACCCAAACAATGAAGTTCCTTTGTATGGGAATAACGTCATCACGAATTTCACCACGCCGACGTTCTCGGGTGGTTTCAGGCGGGCCTATAAAAGGCAAAATCCTGCGTCCTTCTTGGCAGCGGTCTTCCAGGCGCGTCGGGACTCTTAAAGAGAGGCACTTGCCTTTTAGTGTCGGATGGCCACCTGGCCAGCCAACTCCTTACCCACAGCGGCATGATCAGCAGCAACTGATCATTCCTCCCTCCCTAAATGCCTGCAGTTTTGTATCCCGTCTAAACAGGGCCAACTGCGCAGCTGGGTTTCAGTGGGAAAAGGGGATGTGAGGGCGATAGCAGCAATGGGCTGTTTTGACAGTTTGGAAGAGTCGTCGTTTGCCTGCCTGTGCTTTGGGCACGGGGCCAAAGGTTCTAGGTCTGAAAATGAGCAGCCTTTCCAGCACACCGGTGTAACCTCCGCTCCGCCGTTTTTCAGAGCCTGTGTTCTTTCCATGGTGGTCTCTTGGCACCGTCCATCCCAACCTCTGGCTCTGGTTGCACTTTGGCTTTCCCCCAGGCTGCGGCTGCTGAAGTCACCCCCGTTGCGCCCCCCGGAAAAGGGTTTGTGTTCAGCCAGGTCAAGTCCCTGGTCCTCCTCGCTGCGTGAGCTCGTGGCCGTTAGCTCTGGCGCAGAGAGGGGACGGCTAACGGGGGTGGTCTTCGGGCTGCAGGGTTGGTTTCTGCCGCAGCCTGAGAGAAGAGTAACGGCACTAGGTTTGTCCTTGGGAGCCGAGTGGCAGAGGACGCGTCAGGGACGCTCAGCAGCTGTGCCCAGTGCGTGGCCAGCAAGGACAAGGGACAGCCCCCCGGGCCCCCGGGGCACAGGGACTGCCTCGGGGCCAGCACCCCAAAGGCCTTCCTCCAAAGGATGCTGGGCAGAGGGGCGGCGGGCGGGGCTGCGCGGGGGGGGGGGGGGGGGAGGGGGGAGTGTGTGCGGGGAGGGGGGGGGCGGTCACCCCCATGGCACAGTGCCACCGCCCGGCAACGCAGCAGTCACAATGCCCCGGGGCAGGATAAAAGGGGGCATCCTCCCGTCGCCACAGAGCTGGCCCGGGGACAGCCCGCAGACATCCGAGAGGAAGTCCTTGAAGAGCTGGCAGAATGCCTTGGAGGGGGCTGAGGGAGGAAGACCGGAGGCTGGACGAGGCTGCTGGAGATGAGAAGAACCAGCAAGAGCTGGCGGTGCCCGAGGCTATCGGGCCTTTTCAGCTGGCAAGTGGTGGCAAGAGCAAGGGAGTGTCTTCTTGAGGAGCACTGCAGAGCTCGCCGTCCTCATGCCCTGCGGAGCCAGTGGCAGCAGCCGTAAGAAATGGGATGCAGAGATGTTGCCCAGGGGTCCCAGTGCTTTGGAGCACGCACTGGTCTCCTGCCAGGCGCGGGAGGGATTCTTGCCCCCAAGGTCGATGGGGCCGGGGGCATTTGGCCACTCTGGGAAGCCCCGGAGGTGGCTGCAGGTTGAGGGAGAATAGGGCTTGGGCATCTCCTGGGAGGCGTGACCAGCCTGTGGGACGAGGAGGCAGGTCTTGCTCACATGCTCAGGGAATAGCCGATCGCCAGCTCTGGGGTCAGGAAGGAATTTTCCCCCGGGGCAGATTGGCACTGGTCCCCGGGGGTTTTTTGCCTTCCTCTGCAGCATTGAGCATGACCACTAGTCAGCGCAGGGCTCCTCTGGTCCTTTTTGGCTAGGTTACTGCCTGCTGCTCATGCACCACGAAGATGGCCTCTCGTGCCCTGCAGCTGGGGGGAGGAAGGCTTTTTTTTTCCCCCAAGGTGGGCTAGCAAGTGTCCCCGGGGGTTTTTTGCCTTCCTCTGCAGCACCGAGCACACGGCCCCTGCCAGGGCTTCTTTGGGCCGTTTTGGCTAGGTGCCTGCTGCTCCTGCTCCACGAAGGTGGCCCTCGTGCCCCGCATCCGGGGGGAGGAAGCTTGCTAGACTCCCGGGTGGGCCGCCAGGGTGGCCCCCGGGGGTTGCTTCTTGTCCTCTGTAGCACTGAGCACAGCCCTTTGTCAGGGTCCTCGGGGCCCTTGCGGCGAGGTTCTTGCCTGCTGCTCTTGCACCTCCAAGGTGCCACTTGCGCCCTGGCTGCCTGGGGCTCTCTTGCCCATTGCAAGTTTGCAGTGGGAGCGAGCTCTGCTCTTCCCTTGGCTCCGTTTCCCCAGGGGTTCTTGCTTGTGCAAAACAGCCCGTGCTTGGCAGGGCTGCAGGCTTGCTGCGCCATCAGGAGCTGCCACTTTGCAGCTCTCCCTGCACGCGATACAAGCGCGGGGCAGGCACGAGAGTGCTTGTCATGCATCCCTGGCCAAGAAGCACAGCGCAGCAAGTTTGGGAAGGCAAGAAGGCTGCTTGTCATCGACATGGGTCCTGCTTTGGAAAATGCCCCACGCTACCACACACCTCTTCTTCTTCGTCTTCTTTTGTGTGCGGTTGGTGCTGATCCTCGTTCTTCAAGTCTTCACTCTTCAGGAGACAGGCACTGCTTGGCCTCTCTTCCCGCTGCTACTTTCTGTAGCTCTGTGACGTGCCTTTGCCACACTGCAAGTGATCTTTTTGCAGGCTGAACTGAAGAATGCATCAGCCTGCTCCTGGCTACACCTGCGCGTTGTGTTAATGCTTGTGAGCGGCGGCTCTGAAACACATTCCGAAAAACACCCTAAAATACCATCCCATACCAGGCAATGAGAGAAAAGGAGAGAAAATGAGAGAACAGAAAATAAAATCTCAACATAAACCCCTGCTTCCACTTGTAATCCTTCTGATTTGTGCCCTTGAAAGTGTTTTTGGAGCTGAAATCCCCCTGGCATTTCAGGCAAGTAAGAGTCTCACTGTTAGTCGACTCCCGGTGAGCGCCGGCAATAGAATAGAATAGCCTAGAACAGAACAGAATAGAACAGTTCTGCTCTGTTCTGCATCTAGTTCTGCATGACAAGCTATGACCTAGGTCTGAGGGGTCCATCCAGGAGAGCAGCTCTCTGCAGTGCAGGTCCCAGGCCCATGCAGGAGAGAGGGGCAGAGACGGGCACACCCACACCATTGCTCAGGCAGGAACCGAAGGCCCCCAGGCTGAGCTGAGACGCCACGTCCCCTGGGCCCTTGGCAGGAGACGGTGTGGGTGGGGATGCCAGGGGAGGCCGGTCCCAGCCCTTGAGGCCTGTGAGCACCCCCAGGACCCCGGCAGAAGTAGACCTGCACTGCTCATATGCTCTCCTTTAGACGTTGACGGTTGGCCACCTTGGAGACAGAGTACTGGGCCACATGGACCTTTGCTCTGACAGAGTCCTGTTGTTCTCTGGCTCTTTTGTTTTGGGATCTTTTTCCAAGGGAAACAGCTCAGGCATTTCTAAAAATGACTCCAGGGGGAAAACAAAAAAAAAAAAAAGAAATCCACAGGGCAATGAACAGGTATTGCTCACAGCAAAGAGGCTTGCAACCATTTAACCCTAAAGCTAACCCTAACCCCTAAAGCTAACCCTAATGACCCTAACCCCTAAAGCTAACCCTAATGACGCTAACCCTAACCCAAACCGCCAACCCTAACCCTAATCCTAACCTCTAACCCTAACCCCTAACCCTAACCCGAACCCCTAGGGTTAACTCGAACCCCCGCCAACTCCCCACAGTTTATATCCTTAGTGTGACTCCATATGGTATGGAATAGCCCTTTGGCCAGTTTGGGGCAACTATCTTGGCTGTGCCCCCTCCCAGCTGCTTGTGCACCTGGCAGAGCACGGGAAGCTGAAAAGTCCTTGGCTAGTGTATGCACTACTTAGCAACAACTCCAACATCAGTGTGTTATCAACTTTCTTCTCATCCTAAATCCAAAACACAGCACTGTACCAGCTACTAGGAAGAAAATTAACTCTGTCCCAGCCGAAAGCAGGACACTGGCCAAGTCAGCATCTCGTACATGTTGCGCAGGCTGTCTTTCTTGACTGCTGGCAAGGAAAGGAGTGGGATAGGAGTGTTGGAATGCCGAGGAATGTGGATGCAAGTGATCACAGACTCATTTCTCAGTTTTCCGTGGGCTGTCTGTATACCCTATGTAACTCATCTTGCACTCGGAAAGAAGTGCCACCCTTTTGGCGCCAAGAAAGAAAGGTAGAGATTTCCAAGGAATAACATTGAATCGGTTTTGATGAGCAAGTAGGTTATCGGTGGCAGAGCTAGGACTTGGAGGGAGATTACCATGCTTAGAGTATTACCATGCCATACTCTACCAATCTAGAGTATGAAAAACATTTCCTTGAAACACTTTCCCAACATAACCAGACCTGACTTCTCTGAAAGAGCTCTTTTCCTAGGAGCTGCACCTGAGCTAAGCCAGATGAGAGAGTCTTGCCTGCTGTCCGTCACTGAGGCTGATGGCAGCTCAGCCAGCAGTTTTGGCGAGGACAGAACAAGATCGATACGTATGCGCCTGCGTGCTGATCGTCTTCAGGTTTTGCAGGCTGTAGGTCTGGCAGGACCTACCGTCTCATTCACGTGATGGTAATAGCAACACCTCCAGGCATCTGTGTAGGGCGTTTTGGATTGTCTATGGTTTGCACGAGTACTTGAACAGTTTAATGTTCTGTTGAGGTACGGGTTAGGTTCTGTTGAGGTTCGTCTCTGGCCTCCCGTTCCCTTGCCAGGAATCTCTAGCCCGCTGAGCCACACCAGGGCCACGTTTGGGCACGTGCGCGGGCCTGTTGTCTCTTCACACTGAGCTGGCATGACAATGTTGAGATTCTTGAACGGATAGCCAGACGCTGGCAGCTTTCTGCACTAATCGCACCTGTTTTGCAAACGAGTTACCAAGTGTGTGCCAGAAGAGTGTTTGTTGTAGTTGCTTTAATCAATTTCAAACAACCCAAACAATGAAGTTCCTTTGTATGGGAATAACGTCATCACGAATTTCACCACGCCGACGTTCTCGGGTGGTTTCAGGCGGGCCTATAAAAGGCAAAATCCTGCGTCCTTCTTGGCAGCGGTCTTCCAGGCGCGTCGGGACTCTTAAAGAGAGGCACTTGCCTTTTAGTGTCGGATGGCCACCTGGCCAGCCAACTCCTTACCCACAGCGGCATGATCAGCAGCAACTGATCATTCCTCCTCCCTAAATGCCTGCAGTTTTGTATCCCGTCTAAACAGGGCCAACTGCGCAGCTGGGTTTCAGTGGGAAAAGGGGATGTGAGGGCGATAGCAGCAATGGGCTGTTTTGACAGTTTGGAAGAGTCGTCGTTTGCCTGCCTGTGCTTTGGGCACGGGGCCAAAGGTTCTAGGTCTGAAAATGAGCAGCCTTTCCAGCACACCGGTGTAACCTCCGCTCCGCCGTTTTTCAGAGCCTGTGTTCTTTCCGTGGTGGTCTCTTGGCACCGTCCATCCCAACCTCTGGCTCTGGTTGCACTTTGGCTTTCCCCCAGGCTGCGGCTGCTGAAGTCACCCCCGTTGCGCCCCCCGGAAAAGGGTTTGTGTTCAGCCAGGTCAAGTCCCTGGTCCTCCTCGCTGCGTGAGCTCGTGGCCGTTAGCTCTGGCGCAGAGAGGGGACGGCTAACGGGGGTGGTCTTCGGGCTGCAGGGTTGGTTTCTGCCGCAGCCTGAGAGAAGAGTAACGGCACTAGGTTTGTCCTTGGGAGCCGAGTGGCAGAGGACGCGTCAGGGACGCTCAGCAGCTGTGCCCAGTGCGTGGCCAGCAAGGACAAGGGACAGCCCCCCGGGCCCCCGGGGCACAGGGACTGCCTCGGGGCCAGCACCCCAAAGGCCTTCCTCCAAAGGATGCTGGGCAGAGGGGCGGCGGGCGGGGCTGCGCGGGGGGGGCGGGGAGGGGGGAGGGGGGGAGTGTGTGCGGGGAGGGGGGGGGCGGTCACCCCCATGGCACAGTGCCACCGCCCGGCAACGCAGCAGTCACAATGCCCCGGGGCAGGATAAAAGGGGGCATCCTCCCGTCGCCACAGAGCTGGCCCGGGGACAGCCCGCAGACATCCGAGAGGAAGTCCTTGAAGAGCTGGCAGAATGCCTTGGAGGGGGCTGAGGGAGGAAGACCGGAGGCTGGACGAGGCTGCTGGAGATGAGAAGAACCAGCAAGAGCTGGCGGTGCCCGAGGCTATCGGGCCTTTTCAGCTGGCAAGTGGTGGCAAGAGCAAGGGAGTGTCTTCTTGAGGAGCACTGCAGAGCTCGCCGTCCTCATGCCCTGCGGAGCCAGTGGCAGCAGCCGTAAGAAATGGGATGCAGAGATGTTGCCCAGGGGTCCCAGTGCTTTGGAGCACGCACTGGTCTCCTGCCAGGCGCGGGAGGGATTCTTGCCCCCAAGGTCGATGGGGCCGGGGGCATTTGGCCACTCTGGGAAGCCCCGGAGGTGGCTGCAGGTTGAGGGAGAATAGGGCTTGGGCATCTCCTGGGAGGCGTGACCAGCCTGTGGGACGAGGAGGCAGGTCTTGCTCACATGCTCAGGGAATAGCCGATCGCCAGCTCTGGGGTCAGGAAGGAATTTTCCCCCGGGGCAGATTGGCACTGGTCCCCGGGGGTTTTTTGCCTTCCTCTGCAGCATTGAGCATGACCACTAGTCAGCGCAGGGCTCCTCTGGTCCTTTTTGGCTAGGTTACTGCCTGCTGCTCATGCACCACGAAGATGGCCTCTCGTGCCCTGCAGCTGGGGGGAGGAAGGCTTTTTTTTTCCCCCAAGGTGGGCTAGCAAGTGTCCCCGGGGGTTTTTTGCCTTCCTCTGCAGCACCGAGCACACGGCCCCTGCCAGGGCTTCTTTGGGCCGTTTTGGCTAGGTGCCTGCTGCTCCTGCTCCACGAAGGTGGCCCTCGTGCCCCGCATCCGGGGGGAGGAAGCTTGCTAGACTCCCGGGTGGGCCGCCAGGGTGGCCCCCGGGGGTTGCTTCTTGTCCTCTGTAGCACTGAGCACAGCCCCTTGTCAGGGTCCTCGGGGCCCTTGCGGCGAGGTTCTTGCCTGCTGCTCTTGCACCTCCAAGGTGCCACTTGCGCCCTGGCTGCCTGGGGCTCTCTTGCCCATTGCAAGTTTGCAGTGGGAGCGAGCTCTGCTCTTCCCTTGGCTCCGTTTCCCCAGGGGTTCTTGCTTGTGCAAAACAGCCCGTGCTTGGCAGGGCTGCAGGCTTGCTGCGCCATCAGGAGCTGCCACTTTGCAGCTCTCCCTGCACGCGATACAAGCGCGGGGCAGGCACGAGAGTGCTTGTCATGCATCCCTGGCCAAGAAGCACAGCGCAGCAAGTTTGGGAAGGCAAGAAGGCTGCTTGTCATCGACATGGGTCCTGCTTTGGAAAATGCCCCACGCTACCACACACCTCTTCTTCTTCGTCTTCTTTTGTGTGCGGTTGGTGCTGATCCTCGTTCTTCAAGTCTTCACTCTTCAGGAGACAGGCACTGCTTGGCCTCTCTTCCCGCTGCTACTTTCTGTAGCTCTGTGACGTGCCTTTGCCACACTGCAAGTGATCTTTTTGCAGGCTGAACTGAAGAATGCATCAGCCTGCTCCTGGCTACACCTGCGCGTTGTGTTAATGCTTGTGAGCGGCGGCTCTGAAACACATTCCGAAAAACACCCTAAAATACCATCCCATACCAGGCAATGAGAGAAAAGGAGAGAAAATGAGAGAACAGAAAATAAAATCTCAACATAAACCCCTGCTTCCACTTGTAATCCTTCTGATTTGTGCCCTTGAAAGTGTTTTTGGAGCTGAAATCCCCCTGGCATTTCAGGCAAGTAAGAGTCTCACTGTTAGTCGACTCCCGGTGAGCGCCGGCAATAGAATAGAATAGCCTAGAACAGAACAGAATAGAACAGTTCTGCTCTGTTCTGCATCTAGTTCTGCATGACAAGCTATGACCTAGGTCTGAGGGGTCCATCCAGGAGAGCAGCTCTCTGCAGTGCAGGTCCCAGGCCCATGCAGGAGAGAGGGGCAGAGACGGGCACACCCACACCATTGCTCAGGCAGGAACCGAAGGCCCCCAGGCTGAGCTGAGACGCCACGTCCCCTGGGCCCTTGGCAGGAGACGGTGTGGGTGGGGATGCCAGGGGAGGCCGGTCCCAGCCCTTGAGGCCTGTGAGCACCCCCAGGACCCCGGCAGAAGTAGACCTGCACTGCTCATATGCTCTCCTTTAGACGTTGACGGTTGGCCACCTTGGAGACAGAGTATTGGGCCACATGGACCTTTGCTCTGACAGAGTCCTGTTGTTCTCTGGCTCTTTTGTTTTGGGATCTTTTTCCAAGGGAAACAGCTCAGGCATTTCTAAAAATGACTCCAGGGGGAAAACAAAAAAAAAAAAAAGAAATCCACAGGGCAATGAACAGGTATTGCTCACAGCAAAGAGGCTTGCAACCATTTAACCCTAAAGCTAACCCTAACCCCTAAAGCTAACCCTAATGACCCTAACCCCTAAAGCTAACCCTAATGACGCTAACCCTAACCCAAACCGCCAACCCTAACCCTAATCCTAACCTCTAACCCTAACCCCTAACCCTAACCCGAACCCCTAGGGTTAACTCGAACCCCCGCCAACTCCCCACAGTTTATATCCTTAGTGTGACTCCATATGGTATGGAATAGCCCTTTGGCCAGTTTCGGGCAACTATCTTGGCTGTGCCCCCTCCCAGCTGCTTGTGCACCTGGCAGAGCACGGGAAGCTGAAAAGTCCTTGGCTAGTGTATGCACTACTTAGCAACAACTCCAACATCAGTGTGTTATCAACTTTCTTCTCATCCTAAATCCAAAACACAGCACTGTACCAGCTACTAGGAAGAAAATTAACTCTGTCCCAGCCGAAAGCAGGACACTGGCCAAGTCAGCATCTCGTACATGTTGCGCAGGCTGTCTTTCTTGACTGCTGGCAAGGAAAGGAGTGGGATAGGAGTGTTGGAATGCCGAGGAATGTGGATGCAAGTGATCACAGACTCATTTCTCAGTTTTCCGTGGGCTGTCTGTATACCCTATGTAACTCATCTTGCACTCGGAAAGAAGTGCCACCCTTTTGGCGCCAAGAAAGAAAGGTAGAGATTTCCAAGGAATAACATTGAATCGGTTTTGATGAGCAAGTAGGTTATCGGTGGCAGAGCTAGGACTTGGAGGGAGATTACCATGCTTAGAGTATTACCATGCCATACTCTACCAATCTAGAGTATGAAAAACATTTCCTTGAAACACTTTCCCAACATAACCAGACCTGACTTCTCTGAAAGAGCTCTTTTCCTAGGAGCTGCACCTGAGCTAAGCCAGATGAGAGAGTCTTGCCTGCTGTCCGTCACTGAGGCTGATGGCAGCTCAGCCAGCAGTTTTGGCGAGGACAGAACAAGATCGATACGTATGCGCCTGCGTGCTGATCGTCTTCAGGTTTTGCAGGCTGTAGGTCTGGCAGGACCTACCGTCTCATTCACGTGATGGTAATAGCAACACCTCCAGGCATCTGTGTAGGGCGTTTTGGATTGTCTATGGTTTGCACGAGTACTTGAACAGTTTAATGTTCTGTTGAGGTACGGGTTAGGTTCTGTTGAGGTTCGTCTCTGGCCTCCCGTTCCCTTGCCAGGAATCTCTAGCCCGCTGAGCCACACCAGGGCCACGTTTGGGCACGTGCGCGGGCCTGTTGTCTCTTCACACTGAGCTGGCATGACAATGTTGAGATTCTTGAACGGATAGCCAGACGCTGGCAGCTTTCTGCACTAATCGCACCTGTTTTGCAAACGAGTTACCAAGTGTGTGCCAGAAGAGTGTTTGTTGTAGTTGCTTTAATCAATTTCAAACAACCCAAACAATGAAGTTCCTTTGTATGGGAATAACGTCATCACGAATTTCACCACGCCGACGTTCTCGGGTGGTTTCAGGCGGGCCTATAAAAGGCAAAATCCTGCGTCCTTCTTGGCAGCGGTCTTCCAGGCGCGTCGGGACTCTTAAAGAGAGGCACTTGCCTTTTAGTGTCGGATGGCCACCTGGCCAGCCAACTCCTTACCCACAGCGGCATGATCAGCAGCAACTGATCATTCCTCCTCCCTAAATGCCTGCAGTTTTGTATCCCGTCTAAACAGGGCCAACTGCGCAGCTGGGTTTCAGTGGGAAAAGGGGATGTGAGGGCGATAGCAGCAATGGGCTGTTTTGACAGTTTGGAAGAGTCGTCGTTTGCCTGCCTGTGCTTTGGGCACGGGGCCAAAGGTTCTAGGTCTGAAAATGAGCAGCCTTTCCAGCACACCGGTGTAACCTCCGCTCCGCCGTTTTTCAGAGCCTGTGTTCTTTCCGTGGTGGTCTCTTGGCACCGTCCATCCCAACCTCTGGCTCTGGTTGCACTTTGGCTTTCCCCCAGGCTGCGGCTGCTGAAGTCACCCCCGTTGCGCCCCCCGGAAAAGGGTTTGTGTTCAGCCAGGTCAAGTCCCTGGTCCTCCTCGCTGCGTGAGCTCGTGGCCGTTAGCTCTGGCGCAGAGAGGGGACGGCTAACGGGGGTGGTCTTCGGGCTGCAGGGTTGGTTTCTGCCGCAGCCTGAGAGAAGAGTAACGGCACTAGGTTTGTCCTTGGGAGCCGAGTGGCAGAGGACGCGTCAGGGACGCTCAGCAGCTGTGCCCAGTGCGTGGCCAGCAAGGACAAGGGACAGCCCCCCGGGCCCCCGGGGCACAGGGACTGCCTCGGGGCCAGCACCCCAAAGGCCTTCCTCCAAAGGATGCTGGGCAGAGGGGCGGCGGGCGGGGCTGCGCGGGGGGGGCGGGGAGGGGGGAGGGGGGGAGTGTGTGCGGGGAGGGGGGGGGCGGTCACCCCCATGGCACAGTGCCACCGCCCGGCAACGCAGCAGTCACAATGCCCCGGGGCAGGATAAAAGGGGGCATCCTCCCGTCGCCACAGAGCTGGCCCGGGGACAGCCCGCAGACATCCGAGAGGAAGTCCTTGAAGAGCTGGCAGAATGCCTTGGAGGGGGCTGAGGGAGGAAGACCGGAGGCTGGACGAGGCTGCTGGAGATGAGAAGAACCAGCAAGAGCTGGCGGTGCCCGAGGCTATCGGGCCTTTTCAGCTGGCAAGTGGTGGCAAGAGCAAGGGAGTGTCTTCTTGAGGAGCACTGCAGAGCTCGCCGTCCTCATGCCCTGCGGAGCCAGTGGCAGCAGCCGTAAGAAATGGGATGCAGAGATGTTGCCCAGGGGTCCCAGTGCTTTGGAGCACGCACTGGTCTCCTGCCAGGCGCGGGAGGGATTCTTGCCCCCAAGGTCGATGGGGCCGGGGGCATTTGGCCACTCTGGGAAGCCCCGGAGGTGGCTGCAGGTTGAGGGAGAATAGGGCTTGGGCATCTCCTGGGAGGCGTGACCAGCCTGTGGGACGAGGAGGCAGGTCTTGCTCACATGCTCAGGGAATAGCCGATCGCCAGCTCTGGGGTCAGGAAGGAATTTTCCCCCGGGGCAGATTGGCACTGGTCCCCGGGGGTTTTTTGCCTTCCTCTGCAGCATTGAGCATGACCACTAGTCAGCGCAGGGCTCCTCTGGTCCTTTTTGGCTAGGTTACTGCCTGCTGCTCATGCACCACGAAGATGGCCTCTCGTGCCCTGCAGCTGGGGGGAGGAAGGCTTTTTTTTTCCCCCAAGGTGGGCTAGCAAGTGTCCCCGGGGGTTTTTTGCCTTCCTCTGCAGCACCGAGCACACGGCCCCTGCCAGGGCTTCTTTGGGCCGTTTTGGCTAGGTGCCTGCTGCTCCTGCTCCACGAAGGTGGCCCTCGTGCCCCGCATCCGGGGGGAGGAAGCTTGCTAGACTCCCGGGTGGGCCGCCAGGGTGGCCCCCGGGGGTTGCTTCTTGTCCTCTGTAGCACTGAGCACAGCCCCTTGTCAGGGTCCTCGGGGCCCTTGCGGCGAGGTTCTTGCCTGCTGCTCTTGCACCTCCAAGGTGCCACTTGCGCCCTGGCTGCCTGGGGCTCTCTTGCCCATTGCAAGTTTGCAGTGGGAGCGAGCTCTGCTCTTCCCTTGGCTCCGTTTCCCCAGGGGTTCTTGCTTGTGCAAAACAGCCCGTGCTTGGCAGGGCTGCAGGCTTGCTGCGCCATCAGGAGCTGCCACTTTGCAGCTCTCCCTGCACGCGATACAAGCGCGGGGCAGGCACGAGAGTGCTTGTCATGCATCCCTGGCCAAGAAGCACAGCGCAGCAAGTTTGGGAAGGCAAGAAGGCTGCTTGTCATCGACATGGGTCCTGCTTTGGAAAATGCCCCACGCTACCACACACCTCTTCTTCTTCGTCTTCTTTTGTGTGCGGTTGGTGCTGATCCTCGTTCTTCAAGTCTTCACTCTTCAGGAGACAGGCACTGCTTGGCCTCTCTTCCCGCTGCTACTTTCTGTAGCTCTGTGACGTGCCTTTGCCACACTGCAAGTGATCTTTTTGCAGGCTGAACTGAAGAATGCATCAGCCTGCTCCTGGCTACACCTGCGCGTTGTGTTAATGCTTGTGAGCGGCGGCTCTGAAACACATTCCGAAAAACACCCTAAAATACCATCCCATACCAGGCAATGAGAGAAAAGGAGAGAAAATGAGAGAACAGAAAATAAAATCTCAACATAAACCCCTGCTTCCACTTGTAATCCTTCTGATTTGTGCCCTTGAAAGTGTTTTTGGAGCTGAAATCCCCCTGGCATTTCAGGCAAGTAAGAGTCTCACTGTTAGTCGACTCCCGGTGAGCGCCGGCAATAGAATAGAATAGCCTAGAACAGAACAGAATAGAACAGTTCTGCTCTGTTCTGCATCTAGTTCTGCATGACAAGCTATGACCTAGGTCTGAGGGGTCCATCCAGGAGAGCAGCTCTCTGCAGTGCAGGTCCCAGGCCCATGCAGGAGAGAGGGGCAGAGACGGGCACACCCACACCATTGCTCAGGCAGGAACCGAAGGCCCCCAGGCTGAGCTGAGACGCCACGTCCCCTGGGCCCTTGGCAGGAGACGGTGTGGGTGGGGATGCCAGGGGAGGCCGGTCCCAGCCCTTGAGGCCTGTGAGCACCCCCAGGACCCCGGCAGAAGTAGACCTGCACTGCTCATATGCTCTCCTTTAGACGTTGACGGTTGGCCACCTTGGAGACAGAGTATTGGGCCACATGGACCTTTGCTCTGACAGAGTCCTGTTGTTCTCTGGCTCTTTTGTTTTGGGATCTTTTTCCAAGGGAAACAGCTCAGGCATTTCTAAAAATGACTCCAGGGGGAAAACAAAAAAAAAAAAAAGAAATCCACAGGGCAATGAACAGGTATTGCTCACAGCAAAGAGGCTTGCAACCATTTAACCCTAAAGCTAACCCTAACCCCTAAAGCTAACCCTAATGACCCTAACCCCTAAAGCTAACCCTAATGACGCTAACCCTAACCCAAACCGCCAACCCTAACCCTAATCCTAACCTCTAACCCTAACCCCTAACCCTAACCCGAACCCCTAGGGTTAACTCGAACCCCCGCCAACTCCCCACAGTTTATATCCTTAGTGTGACTCCATATGGTATGGAATAGCCCTTTGGCCAGTTTCGGGCAACTATCTTGGCTGTGCCCCCTCCCAGCTGCTTGTGCACCTGGCAGAGCACGGGAAGCTGAAAAGTCCTTGGCTAGTGTATGCACTACTTAGCAACAACTCCAACATCAGTGTGTTATCAACTTTCTTCTCATCCTAAATCCAAAACACAGCACTGTACCAGCTACTAGGAAGAAAATTAACTCTGTCCCAGCCGAAAGCAGGACACTGGCCAAGTCAGCATCTCGTACATGTTGCGCAGGCTGTCTTTCTTGACTGCTGGCAAGGAAAGGAGTGGGATAGGAGTGTTGGAATGCCGAGGAATGTGGATGCAAGTGATCACAGACTCATTTCTCAGTTTTCCGTGGGCTGTCTGTATACCCTATGTAACTCATCTTGCACTCGGAAAGAAGTGCCACCCTTTTGGCGCCAAGAAAGAAAGGTAGAGATTTCCAAGGAATAACATTGAATCGGTTTTGATGAGCAAGTAGGTTATCGGTGGCAGAGCTAGGACTTGGAGGGAGATTACCATGCTTAGAGTATTACCATGCCATACTCTACCAATCTAGAGTATGAAAAACATTTCCTTGAAACACTTTCCCAACATAACCAGACCTGACTTCTCTGAAAGAGCTCTTTTCCTAGGAGCTGCACCTGAGCTAAGCCAGATGAGAGAGTCTTGCCTGCTGTCCGTCACTGAGGCTGATGGCAGCTCAGCCAGCAGTTTTGGCGAGGACAGAACAAGATCGATACGTATGCGCCTGCGTGCTGATCGTCTTCAGGTTTTGCAGGCTGTAGGTCTGGCAGGACCTACCGTCTCATTCACGTGATGGTAATAGCAACACCTCCAGGCATCTGTGTAGGGCGTTTTGGATTGTCTATGGTTTGCACGAGTACTTGAACAGTTTAATGTTCTGTTGAGGTACGGGTTAGGTTCTGTTGAGGTTCGTCTCTGGCCTCCCGTTCCCTTGCCAGGAATCTCTAGCCCGCTGAGCCACACCAGGGCCACGTTTGGGCACGTGCGCGGGCCTGTTGTCTCTTCACACTGAGCTGGCATGACAATGTTGAGATTCTTGAACGGATAGCCAGACGCTGGCAGCTTTCTGCACTAATCGCACCTGTTTTGCAAACGAGTTACCAAGTGTGTGCCAGAAGAGTGTTTGTTGTAGTTGCTTTAATCAATTTCAAACAACCCAAACAATGAAGTTCCTTTGTATGGGAATAACGTCATCACGAATTTCACCACGCCGACGTTCTCGGGTGGTTTCAGGCGGGCCTATAAAAGGCAAAATCCTGCGTCCTTCTTGGCAGCGGTCTTCCAGGCGCGTCGGGACTCTTAAAGAGAGGCACTTGCCTTTTAGTGTCGGATGGCCACCTGGCCAGCCAACTCCTTACCCACAGCGGCATGATCAGCAGCAACTGATCATTCCTCCTCCCTAAATGCCTGCAGTTTTGTATCCCGTCTAAACAGGGCCAACTGCGCAGCTGGGTTTCAGTGGGAAAAGGGGATGTGAGGGCGATAGCAGCAATGGGCTGTTTTGACAGTTTGGAAGAGTCGTCGTTTGCCTGCCTGTGCTTTGGGCACGGGGCCAAAGGTTCTAGGTCTGAAAATGAGCAGCCTTTCCAGCACACCGGTGTAACCTCCGCTCCGCCGTTTTTCAGAGCCTGTGTTCTTTCCGTGGTGGTCTCTTGGCACCGTCCATCCCAACCTCTGGCTCTGGTTGCACTTTGGCTTTCCCCCAGGCTGCGGCTGCTGAAGTCACCCCCGTTGCGCCCCCCGGAAAAGGGTTTGTGTTCAGCCAGGTCAAGTCCCTGGTCCTCCTCGCTGCGTGAGCTCGTGGCCGTTAGCTCTGGCGCAGAGAGGGGACGGCTAACGGGGGTGGTCTTCGGGCTGCAGGGTTGGTTTCTGCCGCAGCCTGAGAGAAGAGTAACGGCACTAGGTTTGTCCTTGGGAGCCGAGTGGCAGAGGACGCGTCAGGGACGCTCAGCAGCTGTGCCCAGTGCGTGGCCAGCAAGGACAAGGGACAGCCCCCCGGGCCCCCGGGGCACAGGGACTGCCTCGGGGCCAGCACCCCAAAGGCCTTCCTCCAAAGGATGCTGGGCAGAGGGGCGGCGGGCGGGGCTGCGCGGGGGGGGCGGGGAGGGGGGAGGGGGGGAGTGTGTGCGGGGAGGGGGGGGGCGGTCACCCCCATGGCACAGTGCCACCGCCCGGCAACGCAGCAGTCACAATGCCCCGGGGCAGGATAAAAGGGGGCATCCTCCCGTCGCCACAGAGCTGGCCCGGGGACAGCCCGCAGACATCCGAGAGGAAGTCCTTGAAGAGCTGGCAGAATGCCTTGGAGGGGGCTGAGGGAGGAAGACCGGAGGCTGGACGAGGCTGCTGGAGATGAGAAGAACCAGCAAGAGCTGGCGGTGCCCGAGGCTATCGGGCCTTTTCAGCTGGCAAGTGGTGGCAAGAGCAAGGGAGTGTCTTCTTGAGGAGCACTGCAGAGCTCGCCGTCCTCATGCCCTGCGGAGCCAGTGGCAGCAGCCGTAAGAAATGGGATGCAGAGATGTTGCCCAGGGGTCCCAGTGCTTTGGAGCACGCACTGGTCTCCTGCCAGGCGCGGGAGGGATTCTTGCCCCCAAGGTCGATGGGGCCGGGGGCATTTGGCCACTCTGGGAAGCCCCGGAGGTGGCTGCAGGTTGAGGGAGAATAGGGCTTGGGCATCTCCTGGGAGGCGTGACCAGCCTGTGGGACGAGGAGGCAGGTCTTGCTCACATGCTCAGGGAATAGCCGATCGCCAGCTCTGGGGTCAGGAAGGAATTTTCCCCCGGGGCAGATTGGCACTGGTCCCCGGGGGTTTTTTGCCTTCCTCTGCAGCATTGAGCATGACCACTAGTCAGCGCAGGGCTCCTCTGGTCCTTTTTGGCTAGGTTACTGCCTGCTGCTCATGCACCACGAAGATGGCCTCTCGTGCCCTGCAGCTGGGGGGAGGAAGGCTTTTTTTTTCCCCCAAGGTGGGCTAGCAAGTGTCCCCGGGGGTTTTTTGCCTTCCTCTGCAGCACCGAGCACACGGCCCCTGCCAGGGCTTCTTTGGGCCGTTTTGGCTAGGTGCCTGCTGCTCCTGCTCCACGAAGGTGGCCCTCGTGCCCCGCATCCGGGGGGAGGAAGCTTGCTAGACTCCCGGGTGGGCCGCCAGGGTGGCCCCCGGGGGTTGCTTCTTGTCCTCTGTAGCACTGAGCACAGCCCCTTGTCAGGGTCCTCGGGGCCCTTGCGGCGAGGTTCTTGCCTGCTGCTCTTGCACCTCCAAGGTGCCACTTGCGCCCTGGCTGCCTGGGGCTCTCTTGCCCATTGCAAGTTTGCAGTGGGAGCGAGCTCTGCTCTTCCCTTGGCTCCGTTTCCCCAGGGGTTCTTGCTTGTGCAAAACAGCCCGTGCTTGGCAGGGCTGCAGGCTTGCTGCGCCATCAGGAGCTGCCACTTTGCAGCTCTCCCTGCACGCGATACAAGCGCGGGGCAGGCACGAGAGTGCTTGTCATGCATCCCTGGCCAAGAAGCACAGCGCAGCAAGTTTGGGAAGGCAAGAAGGCTGCTTGTCATCGACATGGGTCCTGCTTTGGAAAATGCCCCACGCTACCACACACCTCCTCTTCTTCGTCTTCTTTTGTGTGCGGTTGGTGCTGATCCTCGTTCTTCAAGTCTTCACTCTTCAGGAGACAGGCACTGCTTGGCCTCTCTTCCCGCTGCTACTTTCTGTAGCTCTGTGACGTGCCTTTGCCACACTGCAAGTGATCTTTTTGCAGGCTGAACTGAAGAATGCATCAGCCTGCTCCTGGCTACACCTGCGCGTTGTGTTAATGCTTGTGAGCGGCGGCTCTGAAACACATTCCGAAAAACACCCTAAAATACCATCCCATACCAGGCAATGAGAGAAAAGGAGAGAAAATGAGAGAACAGAAAATAAAATCTCAACATAAACCCCTGCTTCCACTTGTAATCCTTCTGATTTGTGCCCTTGAAAGTGTTTTTGGAGCTGAAATCCCCCTGGCATTTCAGGCAAGTAAGAGTCTCACTGTTAGTCGACTCCCGGTGAGCGCCGGCAATAGAATAGAATAGCCTAGAACAGAACAGAATAGAACAGTTCTGCTCTGTTCTGCATCTAGTTCTGCATGACAAGCTATGACCTAGGTCTGAGGGGTCCATCCAGGAGAGCAGCTCTCTGCAGTGCAGGTCCCAGGCCCATGCAGGAGAGAGGGGCAGAGACGGGCACACCCACACCATTGCTCAGGCAGGAACCGAAGGCCCCCAGGCTGAGCTGAGACGCCACGTCCCCTGGGCCCTTGGCAGGAGACGGTGTGGGTGGGGATGCCAGGGGAGGCCGGTCCCAGCCCTTGAGGCCTGTGAGCACCCCCAGGACCCCGGCAGAAGTAGACCTGCACTGCTCATATGCTCTCCTTTAGACGTTGACGGTTGGCCACCTTGGAGACAGAGTACTGGGCCACATGGACCTTTGCTCTGACAGAGTCCTGTTGTTCTCTGGCTCTTTTGTTTTGGGATCTTTTTCCAAGGGAAACAGCTCAGGCATTTCTAAAAATGACTCCAGGGGGAAAACAAAAAAAAAAAAAAGAAATCCACAGGGCAATGAACAGGTATTGCTCACAGCAAAGAGGCTTGCAACCATTTAACCCTAAAGCTAACCCTAACCCCTAAAGCTAACCCTAATGACCCTAACCCCTAAAGCTAACCCTAATGACGCTAACCCTAACCCAAACCGCCAACCCTAACCCTACTCCTAACCTCTAACCCTAACCCCTAACCCTAACCCGAACCCCTAGGGTTAACTCGAACCCCCGCCAACTCCCCACCGTTTATATCCTTAGTAGAGATACAGAGTGTTGCCCCATTACGAAGCAATGCTTCAGCAGAGCGCGAATGTCTGTGTGGCAGCGAATGCAGTTCCAAGGGACAGTGAAAACCAGCTACAGCTTTCAGTGCTGGCAGCTTTCCTGTGGGCGCAATCTCTGGACGTTTCCAATTTGGCAGCCGGGCTCTGCCAGAGAGAGATACAGAGTGTTGCCCCATTTGGAAGCAAAGCTTTAGCAGAGCGCGAATGTCTTTGTGGCAGTGAATGCAGTTCCAAGGGACAGTGAAAACCAGCTACAGCTTTCAGTGCTGGCAGCTTTCCTGTGGGCGCAATCTCTGGACGTTTCCAATTTCACTGCCAGGCACTGGGAGAAAGTCATACAGAGTGTTGCCCCATTCCGAAGCAATGCTTTAGCAGAGCGCGAATGTCTGTGTGGCAGCGAAGGCAGTTCCAAGGCACAGTGAAAACCAGCTACAGCTTTCAGTGCTGGCAGCTTTCCTGTGGGCGCAATCTCTGGACGTTTTTAATTTCACTGCCGGGCTCTGCCAGAGAGAGATACAGAATGTTGCCCCATTAGGAAGCAAAGCTTTAGCAGAGCGCGAATGTCTGTGTGGCAGCAAATGCAGTTCCAAGGGATAGTGAAAACCAGCTACAGCTTTCAGTGCTTACAGCTTTCCTCTGGGCGCAATCTCTGGACGTTTCCAATTTCACTGCCGGGCTCTGCCAGAGAGAGATACAGAGTGTTGCCCCATTACGAAGCAAAGCTTTAGCAGAGCGCGAATGTCTGTGTGGCAGCGAATGCAGTTCCAAGGGACAGTGAAAACCAGCTACAGCTTTCAGTGCTGGCAGCTTTCCTGTGGGCGCAATGTCTGGACGTTTCCAATTTCACTGC
The DNA here is from genome assembly GCF_035582795.1 of Mycteria americana. NCBI lineage: Eukaryota > Metazoa > Chordata > Aves > Ciconiiformes > Ciconiidae > Mycteria > Mycteria americana. Next base: position 39,311 of record NW_027445638.1, read on the forward strand.
CAGGCACTGGGAGAAAGTCATACAGAGTGTTGCCCCATTACGAAGCAATGCTTTAGCAGAGCGCGAATGTCTGTGTGGTAGCGAATGCAGTTCCAAGGGACAGTGAAAACCAGCTACAGCTTTCAGTGCTGGCAGCTTTCCTGTGGGCGCAATCTCTGGACGTTTCCAATTTCACTGCCGGGCTCTGCCAGAGAGAGATACAGAGTGTTGCCCCATTACGAAGCAATGCTTTAGCAGAGCGCGAATGTCTGTGTGGCAGCGAATGCAGTTCCAAGGGACAGTGAAAACCAGCTACAGCTTTCAGTGCTGGCAGCTTTCCTGTGGGCGCAATCTCTGGACGTTTCCAATTTCACTGCCGGGCTCTGCCAGAGAGAGATACAGAGTGTTGCCCCATTAGGAAGCAAAGCTTTAGCAGAGCGCGAATGTCTGTGTGGCAGCGAGTGCACTTCCAGGGGACAGTGAAAACCAGCTACAGCTTTCAGTGCTGGCAGCTTTCCTGTGGGCGCAGTCTCTGGAAGTTTCCAATTTCGCAGCCGGACTCTGCCAGAGAGAGATACAGAGTGTTGCCCCATTACGAAGCAATGCTTTAGTAGAGCGCGAATGTCTGGGTGGCAGCGAATGCAGTTCCAAGGGACAGTGAAAACCAGCTACAGCTTTCAGTGCTGGCAGCTTTCCTGTGGGCGCAATCTCTGGACGATTCCAATTTCACTGCCAGGCACTGGGAGAAAGTCATACAGAGTGTTGCCCCATTACGACGCAATGCTTTTGTAGAGCGCGAATGTTTGTGTGGCAGCGAATGCAGTTCCAAGGGACAGTGAAAACCAGCTACAGCTTTCAGTGCTGGCAGCTTTCCTGTGGGCGCAATCTCTGGACGTTTCCAATTTGGCAGCCGGGCTCTGCCAGAGAGAGATACAGAGTGTTGCCCCATTAGGAAGCAAAGCTTTAGCAGAGCGCGAATGTCTGTGTGGCAGTGAATGCAGTTCCAAGGCACAGTGAAAACCAGCTACAGCTTTCAGTGCTGGCAGCTTTCCTGTGGGCGCAATCTCTGGACGTTTCCAATTTGGCAGCCGGGCTCTGCCAGAGAGAGATACAGAGTGTTGCCCCATTAGGAAGCAAAGCTTTAGCAGAGCGCGAATGTCTGTGTGGCAGCGGAGGCAGTTCCAAGGGACAGTGAAAACCAGCTACAGCTTTCAGTGCTGGCAGCTTTCCTGTGGGCGCAATCTCTGGACGTTTCCAATTTCACTGCCGGGCTCTGCCAGAGAGAGATACAGAGTGTTGCCCCATTAGGAAGCAAAGCTTTAGCAGAGCGTGAATGTCTGAGTGGCAGCGAATGCAGTTCCAAGGGACAGTGAAAACCAGCTACAGCTTTCAGTGCTGGCAGCTTTCCTGTGGGCGCAATCTCTGGACGTTTCCAATTTCACTGCCGGGCTGTGCCAGAGAGAGATACGGAGTGTTGCCCCATTATGAAGCACTGCTTTAGCAGAGCGCGAATGTCTGTGTGGCAGCGAATGCAGTTCCAAGGGACAGTGAAAACCAGCTACAGCTTTCAGTGCTGGCAGCTTTCCTGTGGGCGCAATCTCTGGACGTTTCCAATTTCACTGCCGGGCTCTGCCAGAGAGAGATACAGAGTGTTGCCCCATTACGAAGCAATGCTTTAGCAGAGCGCGAATGTCTGTGTGGTAGCGAATGCAGTTCCAAGGGACAGTGAAAACCAGCTACAGCTTTCAGTGCTGGCAGCTTTCCTGTGGGCGCAATCTCTGGACGTTTCCAATTTCACTGCCGGGCTCTGCCAGAGAGAGATACAGAGTGTTGCCCCATTACGAAGCAATGCTTTAGCAGAGCGGGAATGTCTGTGTGGCAGCGAATGCAGTTCCAAGGGACAGTGAAAACCAGCTACAGCTTTCAGTGCTGGCAGCTTTCCTGTGGGCGCAATCTCTGCACGTTTCCAATTTCACTGCCGGGCTCTGCCAGAGAGAGATACAGAGTGTTGCCCCATTAGGAAGCAAAGCTTTAGCAGAGAACCAGTGTCTGTGTGGCAGAGAGTGGAGTTCCAGGGGACAGTAAAAACCAGCTACATCTTTCAGTGCTGGCAGCTTTCCTGTGGGCGCAATCTCTGGACGTTTCCAATTTCACTGCCAGGCACTGGGAGAAAGTCATACAGAGTGTTGCCCCAATAGGAAGCAAAGCTTTAGCAGAGAACGAGTGTCTGTGTGGCAGCGAATGCAGTTCCAGGGGACAGTGAAAACCAGCTACAGCTTTCACTGCTGGCAGCTTTCCTGTGGGCGCAATCTCTGGACGTTTCCAATCTCACTGCCGGGCTCTGCCAGAGAGAGATACAGAGTGTTGCCCCATTACGAAGCAATGCTTTAGCAGAGCGCGAATGTCTGTGTGGCAGCGAATGCAGTTCCAAGGGACAGTGAAAACCACGTAGAGCTTTCAGTGCTGGCAGCTTTCCTGTGGGCGCAATCTCTGGACGTTTCCAATTTGGCAGCCAGGCTCTGCTAGAGAGAGATACAGAGTGTTGCCCCATTACGAAGCAATGCTTTAGCAGAGCGCGAATGTCTGTGTGGCAGCGAATGCAGTTCCAAGGGACAGTGAAAACCAGCTACAGCTTTCAGTGCTGGCATCTTTCCTATGGGCGCAATCTCTGGACGTTTCCAATTTAGCGGCCGGTCCCTGCCCTAGAGAGATACAGAATGTTGCCCTTTACCAAGGAAAGCTTTAGCAGAGCGCGAATGTCTGTGTGGTGGCAAATGCAGTTCCAAGGGACAGTGAAAACCAGCTACAGCTTTCAGTGCTGGCAACTTTCGTATGGATGCAATCTCTAGACCTTTCTAATTTGGCAGCCGGACTCTGGGAGAGAGTCATACAGAGCGTAGCCCCATTACCTAGCAAAGCTTTAGCAGAGCGCAAATGTCTGTGTGGCAGCGAATGCAGTTCCAAGGGACAGTGAAAACCAGCTACAGCTTTCAGTGCTGGCACCTTTCATGTGGCCGCAATCGCTGGACGTTTCCAACTTGGCAGCCGGGCTGTGCCAGAGACAGATACAGAGTATTGCCCCATTACCAAGCACCGCTTTTGCAGAGCGCAAATGTCTATGTGGCAGCGAATGCAGTTCCAAGGGACAGTGAAAAGCAGCTACAGCTTTCAGTGCTGGCAGCTTTCCTGTGGGCGCAATCTCTGGACGTTTCCAATTTCACTGCCGGGCTCTGCCAGAGAGAGATGCAAAGTGTTGCCCCATTAGGAAGCAAAGCTTTAGCAGAGCGCGAATGTCTGTGTGGCAGCGAATGCAGTTCCAAGGGACAGTGAAAACCAGCTAGAGCTTTCAGTGCTGGCAGCTTTCCTGTGGGCGCAATCTCTGGACGTTTCCAATTTCACTGCCGGGCTCTGCCAGAGAGAGATACAGTGTGTTGCCCCATTACGAAGCAATGCTTTAGCAGAGCGCGAATGTCTGTGTGGCAGCGAATGCAGTTCCAAGGGACAGTGAAAACCAGCTACAGCTTTCAGTGCTGACAGCTTTCCTGTGGGCGCAATCTCTGGACGTTTCCAATTTCACTGCCGGGCTGTGCCATAGAGAGATACGGAGTGTTGCCACATTAGGAAGCAATGCTTTAGCAGAGCGCGAATGTCTGTGTGGCAGCGAATGCAGTTCCAAGGGACAGTGAAAACCAGCTACAGCTTTCAGTGCTGGCAGCTTTCCTGTGGGCGCAATCTCTGGACGTTTCCAATTTCACTGCCGGGCTCTGCCAGAGAGAGATACAGAGTGTTGCCCCATTACGAAGCAAAGCTTTAGCAGAGCGCGAATGTCTGTGTGGCAGCGAATGCAGGTCCAAGGGACAGTGAAAACCAGCTACAGCTTTCAGTGCTGGCAGCTTTCGTGTGGCCGCAATCTCTGGACATTTCCAATTTCACTGCCGGGCACTGCGAGAAAGTCATACAGAGTTTTGCCCCATTACCAAGCAATGCTTTTGTGGAGCGCGAATGTCTGTGTGGCAGCGAATGCAGTTCCAAGGGACAGTGAAAACCAGCTACAGCTTTCAGTGCTGGCAGCTTTCCTGTGGGCGCAATCTCTGAACGTTTCCAATTTCACTGCCGGGCACTGGGAGAAAGTCATACAGAGTGTTGCCCCATTAGGAAGCAAAGCTTTAGCAGAGCGCGAATGTCTGTGTGGCAGTGAATGCAGTTCCAAGGGACAGTGAAAACCAGCTACAGCTTTCAGTGCTGGCAGCTTTCCTGTGGGCGCATTCTCTGGACGTTTCCAATTTCACTGCCGGGCTCTGCCAGAGAGAGATACAGAGTGTTGCCCCATTACGAAGCAAACCTTTAGCAGAGCGCGAATGTCTGTGTGGCAGCGAATGCAGTTCCAAGGGACAGTGAAAACCAGCTACAGCTTTCAGTGCTGGCAGCTTTCCTGTGGGCGCAATCTCTGGACGTTTCCAATTTGGCAGCTGGGCTCTGCCAGAGAGAGATACAGAGTGTTGCCCCATTACGAAGCAATGCTTTAGCAGAGCGCGAATGTCTGTGTGGCAGCGAATGCAGTTCCAAGGGACAGTGAAAACCAGCTACAGCTTTCAGTGCTGGCAGCTTTCCTGTGGGCGCAATCTCTGCACGTTTCCAATTTCACTGCCGGGCTCTGCCAGAGAGAGATACAGAGTGTTGCCCCATTACGAAGCAAAGCTTTAGAAGAGCGCGAATGTCTGTGTGGCAGCGAGTGCAGTTCCAGGGGACAGTGAAAACCAGCTACAGCTTTCAGTGCTGGCAGCTTTCGTGTGGCCGCAACCTCTGGACATTTCCAATTTCACTGCTGGGCACTGGGAGAAAGTCATACAGAGTTTTGCCCCATTACCAAGCAATGCTTTTGTGGAGCGCAAATGTCTGTGTGGCAGCGAATGCAGTTCCAAGGGACAGTGAAAACCAGCTACAGCTTTCAGTGCTGGCAGCTTTCCTGTGGGCGCAATCTCTGAACGTTTCCAATTTCACTGCCGGGCACTGGGAGAAAGTCATACAGAGTGTTGCCCCATTAGGAAGCAATGCTTTAGCAGAGCGCGAATGTCTGTGTGGCAGCGAGTGCACTTCCAGGGGACAGTGAAAACCAGCTACAGCTTTCAGTGCTGGCAGCTTTCCTGTGAGCGCAGTCTCTGGAAGTTTCCAATTTGGCAGCCGGACTCTGCCAGAGAGAGATACAGAGTGTTGCCCCATTACGAAGCAATGCTTTAGCAGAGCGCGAATGTCTGTGTGGCAGCGAAGGCAGTTCCAAGGCACAGTGAAAACCAGCTACAGCTTTCAGTGCTGGCAGCTTTCCTGTGGGCGCAATCTCTGGACGTTTCCAATTTGGCAGCCGGGCTCTGCCAGAGAGAGATACAGAGTGTTGCCCCATTAGGAAGCAAAGCTTTAGCAGAGCGCGAATGTCTGTGTGGCAGTGAATGCAGTTCCAAGGGACAGTGAAAACCAGCTACATCTTTCAGTGCTGGCAGCTTTCCTGTGGGCGCAATCTCTGGATGTTTCCCATTTCACTGCCGGGCACTGGGAGAAAGTCATACAGAGTGTTGCCCCATTCCGAAGCAATGCTTTAGCAGAGCGCGAATGTCTGTGTGGCAGCGAAGGCAGTTCCAAGGGACAGTGAAAACCAGCTACAGCTTTCAGTGCTGGCAGCTTTCCTGTGGGCGCAATCTCTGGACGTTTTTAATTTCACTGCCGGGCTCTGCCAGAGAGAGATACAGAATGTTGCCCCATTAGGAAGCAAAGCTTTAGCAGAGCGCGAATGTCTGTGTGGCAGCGAATGCAGTTCCAAGGGACAGTGAAAACCAGCTACAGCTTTCAGTGCTGGCAGCTTTCCTGTGGGCGCAATCTCTGGACGTTTCCAATTTCACTGCCGGGCTGTGCCAGAGAGAGATACAGAGTGTTGCCCCATTAGGAAGCAAACCTTTAGCAGAGCGCGAATGTCTGTGTGGCAGCGAATGCAGTTCCAAGGGACAGTGAAAACCAGCTACAGCTTTCAGTGCTGGCAGCTTTCCTGTGGGCGCAATCTCTGGACGTTTCCAATTTCACTGCCGGGCTCTGCCAGAGAGAGATACAGAGTGTTGCCCCATTACGAAGCAAAGCTTTAGCAGAGCGCGAATGTCTGTGTGGCAGCGAATGCAGTTCCAAGGGACAGTGAAAACCAGCTACAGCTTTCAGTGCTGGCAGCTTTACTGTGGGCGCACTCTCTGGACGTTTCCAATTTGGCAGCCGGGCTCTGCCACAGAGAGATACAGAGTGTTGCCCCATTACGAAGCAATGCTTTAGCAGAGCGCGAATGTCTGTGTGGCAGCGAATGCAGTTCCAAGGGACAGTGAAAACCAGCTACATCTTTCAGTGCTGGCAGCTTTCCTGTGGGCGCAATCTCTGCACGTTTCCAATTTCACTGCCGGGCTCTGCCAGAGAGAGATACAGAGTGTTGCCCCATTACGAAGCAATGCTTTAGCAGAGCGCGAATGTCTGTGTGGCAGCGAGTGCAGTTCCAGGGGACAGTGAAAACCAGCTACAGCTTTCAGTGCTGGCAGCTTTCCTGTGGGCGCAATCTCTGGACGTTTCCAATTTCACTGCCGGGCTCTGCCAGAGAGAGATACAGAGTGTTGCCCCATTACGAAGCAATGCTTGAGCAGAGCGCGAATGTCTGTGTGGCAGCGAATGCAGTTCCAAGGGACAGTGAAAACCAGCTACAGCTTTCAGTGCTGGCAGCTTTCCTGTGGGCGCAATCTCTGGACGTTTCCAATTTCACTGCCAGGCACTGGGAGAAAGTCATACAGAGTGTTGCCCCATTAGGAAGCAAAGCTTTAGCAGAGCGCGAATGTCTGTGTGGCAGTGAATGCAGTTCCAAGGGACAGTGAAAACCAGCTACAGCTTTCAGTGCTGGCAGCTTTCCTGTGGGCGCAATCTCTGGATGTTTCCCATTTCACTGCCGGGCACTGGGAGAAAGTCATACAGAGTGTTGCCCCATTACGAAGCAATGCTTTAGGAGAGCACGAATGTCTGTGTGGCAGCGAAGGCAGTTCCAAGGGACAGTGAAAACCAGCTACAGCTTTCAGTGCTGGCAGCTTTCCTGTGGGCGCAATCTCTGGACGTTTTTAATTTCACTGCCGGGCTCTGCCAGAGAGAGATACAGAATGTTGCCCCATTAGGAAGCAAAGCTTTAGCAGAGCGCGAATGTCTGTGTGGCAGCGAATGCAGTTCCAAGGGACAGTGAAAACCAGCTACAGCTTTCATTGCTGGCAGCTTTCCTGTGGGCGCAATCTCTGGACGTTTCCAATTTCACTGCCGGGCTCTGCCAGAGAGAGATTGAGAGTGTTGCCCCATTACGAAGCAAACCTTTAGCAGAGCGCGAATGTCTGTGTGGCAGCGAATGCAGTTCCAAGGGACAGTGAAAACCAGCTACAGCTTTCAGTGCTGGCAGCTTTCCTGTGGGCGCAATCTCTGGACGTTTCCAATTTCACTGCCGGGCTCTGCCAGAGAGAGATACAGATTGTTGCCCCACAACGAAGCAATGCTTTAGCAGAGCGCGAATATCTGTGTGGCAGCGAATGCAGTTCCAAGGGACAGTGAAAACCAGCTACAGCTTTCAGTGCTGGCAGCTTTCCTGTGGGCGCAATCTCTGGACGTTTCCAATTTCACTGCCGGCCTCTGCCAGAGAGAGATACAGAGTGTTGCCCCATTAGGAAGCAAAGCTTGAGCAGAGCGCGAATGTCTGTGTGGCAGCGAATGCAGTTCCAAGGGACAGTGAAAAGCAGCTACAGCTTTCAGTGCTGGCAGCTTTCCTGTGGGCGCAATCTCTGGACGTTTCCAATTTGGCAGCCGGGCTCTGCCAGAGAGAGATACAGAGTGTTGCCCCATTACGAAGCAATGCTTTAGCAGAGCGCGAATGTCTGTGTGGCAGCGAATGCAGTTCCAAGGGACAGTGAAAACCAGCTACATCTTTCAGTGCTGGCAGCTTTCCTGTGGGCGCAATCTCTGGACGTTTCCAATTTCACTGCCGGGCTCTGCCACAGAGAGATACAGAGTGTTGCCCAATTACGAAGCAAAGCTTTAGCAGAGCGCGAATGTCTGTGTGGCAGCGAGTGCAGTTCCAGGGGACAGTGAAAACCAGCTACAGCTTTCAGTGCTGGCAGCTTTCCTGTGGGCGCAATCTCTGGACGTTTTTAATTTCACTGCCGGGCTCTGCCAGAGAGAGATACAGAATGTTGCCCCATTAGGAAGCAAAGCTTTAGCAGAGCGCGAATGTCTGTGTGGCCGCGAATGCAGTTCCAAGGGACAGTGCAAAACCAGCTACATCTTTCAGTGCTGGCAGCTTTCCTGTGGGCGAAATCTCTGGACGTTTCCAATTTCACTGCCGGGCTGTGCTAGAGAGAGATACGGAGTGTTACCCCATTATGAAGCACTGCTTTAGCAGAGCGCGAATGTCTGTGTGGCAGCGAATGCAGTTCCAAGGGACAGTGAAAACCAGCTACAGCTTTCAGTGCTGGCAGCTTTCCTGTGGGCGCAATCTCTGGACGTTTCCAATTTCACTGCCGGGCTCTGCCAGAGAGAGATACAGATTGTTGCCCCATTACGAAGCAATGCTTTAGCAGAGCGCGAATATCTGTGTGGCAGCGAATGCAGTTCCAAGGGACAGTGAAAACCAGCTACAGCTTTCAGTGCTGGCAGCTTTCCTGTGGGCGCAATCTCTGCACGTTTCCAATTTCACTGCCGGGCTCTGCCAGAGAGAGATACAGAGTGTTGCCCCATTAGGAAGCAAAGCTTGAGCAGAGCGCGAATGTCTGTGTGGCAGCGAATGCAGTTCCAAGGGACAGTGAAAAGCAGCTACAGCTTTCAGTGCTGGCAGCTTTCCTGTGGGCGCAATCTCTGGACGTTTCGAATTTGGCAGCCGGGCTCTGCCAGAGAGAGATACAGAGTGTTGCCCCATTACGAAGCAATGCTTTAGCAGAGCGCGAATGTCTGTGTGGCAGCGAATGCAGTTCCAAGGGACAGTGAAAACCAGCTACATCTTTCAGTGCTGGCAGCTTTCCTGTGGGCGCAATCTCTGGACGTTTCCAATTTCACTGCCGGGCTCTGCCAGAGAGAGATACAGAGTGTTGCCCCATTACGAAGCAAAGCTTTAGCAGAGCGCGAATGTCTGTGTGGCAGCGAGTGCAGTTCCAGGGGACAGTGAAAACCAGCTACAGCTTTCAGTGCTGGCAGCTTTCCTGTGGGCGCAATCTCTGGACGTTTTTAATTTCACTGCCGGGCTCTGCCAGAGAGAGATACAGAATGTTGCCCCATTAGGAAGCAAAGCTTTAGCAGAGCGCGAATGTCTGTGTGGCAGCGAATGCAGTTCCAAGGGACAGTGAAAACCAGCTACAGCTTTCAGTGCTGACAGCTTTCCTGTGGGCGAAATCTCTGGACGTTTCCAATTTCACTGCCGGGCTGTGCTAGAGAGAGATACGGAGTGTTACCCCATTATGAAGCACTGCTTTAGCAGAGCGCGAATGTCTGTGTGGCAGCGAATGCAGTTCCAAGGGACAGTGAAAACCAGCTACAGCTTTCAGTGCTGGCAGCTTTTCTGTGGGCGCAATCTCTGGACGTTTCCAATTTCACTGCCGGGCTCTGCCAGAGAGAGATGCAAAGTGTTGCCCCATTAGGAAGCAAAGCTTTAGCAGAGCGCGAATGTCTGTGTGGCAGCGAATGCAGTTCCAAGGGACAGTGAAAACCAGCTACAGCTTTCAGTGCTGGCAGCTTTCCTCTGGGCGCAATCTCTGGACGTTTCCAATTTCACTGCCGGGCTCTGCCAGAGAGAGATACAGAGTGTTGCCCCATTAGGAAGCAAACCTTTAGCAGAGCGCGAATGTCTGTGTGGCAGCGAATGCAGTTCCAAGGGACAGTGAAAACCAGCTACAGCTTTCAGTGCTGGCAGCTTTCCTGTGGGCGCAATCTCTGGACGTTTCCAATTTCACTGCCGGGCTCTGCCAGAGAGAGATACAGATTGTTGCCCCATAACGAAGCAATGCTTTAGCAGAGCGCGAATATCTGTGTGGCAGCGAATGCAGTTCCAAGGGACAGTGAAAACCAGCTACAGCTTTCAGTGCTGGCAGCTTTCCTGTGGGCGCAATCTCTGGACGTTTCCAATTTCACTGCCGGGCTCTGCCAGAGAGAGATACAGAGTGTTGCCCCATTACGAAGCAATGCTTTAGCAGAGCGGGAATGTCTGTGTGGAAGCGAATGCAGTTCCAAGGGACAGTGAAAACCAGCTACAGCTTTCAGTGCTGGCAGCTTTCCTGTGGGCGCAATCTCTGGACGTTTCGAATTTGGCAGCCGGGCTCTGCCAGAGAGAGATACAGAGTGTTGCCCCATTACGAAGCAATGCTTTAGCAGAGCGCGAATGTCTGTGTGGCAGCGAATGCAGTTCCAAGGGACAGTGAAAACCAGCTACATCTTTCAGTGCTGGCAGCTTTCCTGTGGGCGCAATCTCTGCACGTTTCCAATTTCACTGCCGGGCTCTGCCAGAGAGAGATACAGAGTGTTGCCCCATTACGAAGCAAAGCTTTAGCAGAGCGCGAATGTCTGTGTGACAGCGAGTGCAGTTCCAGGGGACAGTGAAAACCAGCTACAGCTTTCAGTGCTGGCAGCTTTCCTGTGGGCGCAATCTCTGGACGTTTTTAATTTCACTGCCGGGCTCTGCCAGAGAGAGATACAGAATGTTGCCCCATTAGGAAGCAAAGCTTTAGCAGAGCGCGAATGTCTGTGTGGCAGCGAATGCAGGTCCAAGGGACAGTGAAAACCAGCTACAGCTTTCAGTGCTGACAGCTTTCCTCTGGGCGAAATCTCTGGACGTTTCCAATTTCACTGCCGGGCTCTGCCAGAGAGAGATATGGAGTGTTACCCCATTATGAAGCACTGCTTTAGCAGAGCGCGAATGTCTGTGTGGCAGCGAATGCAGTTCCAAGGGACAGTGAAAACCAGCTACAGCTTTCAGTGCTGGCAGCTTTCCTGTGGGCGCAATCTCTGGACGTTTCCAATTTCACTGCCGGGCTCTGCCAGAGAGAGATACAGAGTGTTGCCCCATTAGGAAGCAAACCTTTAGCAGAGCGCGAATGTCTGTGTGGCAGCGAATGCAATTCCAAGGGACAGTGAAAACCAGCTAGAGCTTTCAGTGCTGGCAGCTTTCCTGTGGGCGCAATCTCTGGACGTTTCCAATTTGGCAGCCGAGCTCTGCCAGAGAGAGATACAGAGTGTTGCCCCATTACGAAGCAATGCTTTAGCAGAGCGCGAATGTCTGTGTGGCAGCGAATGCAGGTCCAAGGGACAGTGAAAACCAGCTACAGCTTTCAGTGCTGCAGCTTTCGTGTGGCCGCAATCTCTGGACATTTCCAATTTCACTGCCGGGCACTGGGAGAAAGTCATACAGAGTTTTGCCCCATTACCAAGCAATGCTTTTGTGGAGCGCGAATGTCTGTGTGGCAGCGAATGCAGTTCCAAGGGACAGTGAAAACCAGCTACAGCTTTCAGTGCTGGCAGCTTTCCTGTGGGCGCAATCTCTGAACGTTTCCAATTTCACTGCCGGGCACTGGGAGAAAGTCATACAGAGTGTTGCCCCATTAGGAAGCAAAGCTTTAGCAGAGCGCGAATGTCTGTGTGGCAGTGAATGCAGTTCCAAGGGACAGTGAAAACCAGCTACAGCTTTCAGTGCTGGCAGCTTTCCTGTGGGCGCAATCTCTGCACGTTTCCAATTTCACTGCCGGGCTCTGCCAGAGAGAGATACAGAGTGTTGCCCCATTACGAAGCAATGCTTTAGCAGAGCGTGAATGTCTGTGTGGCAGCGAGTGCACTTCCAGGGGACAGTGAAAACCAGCTACAGCTTTCAGTGCTGGCAGCTTTCCTGTGAGCGCAGTCTCTGGAAGTTTCCAATTTGGCAGCCGGACTCTGCCAGAGAGAGATACAGAGTGTTGCCCCATTACGAAGCAATGCTTTAGCAGAGCGCGAATGTCTGTGTGGCAGCGAATGCAGTTCCAAGGGACAGTGAAAACCAGCTACAGCTTTCAGTGCTGGCAGCTTTCCTGTGGGCGCAATCTCTGGACGTTTCCAATTTCACTGCCAGGCACTGGGAGAAAGTCATACAGAGTGTTGCCCCATTACGACGCAATGCTTTTGTAGAGCGCGAATGTTTGTGTGGCAGCGAATGCAGTTCCAAGGGACAGTGAAAACCAGCTACAGCTTTCAGTGCTGGCAGCTTTCCTGTGGGCGCAATCTCTGGACGTTTCCAATTTGGCAGCCGGGCTCTGCCAGAGAGAGATACAGAGTGTTGCCCCATTACGAAGCAATGCTTTAGCAGAGCGCGAATGTCTGTGTGGCAGCGAATGCAGTTCGAAGGGACAGTGAAAACCAGCTACAGCTTTCAGTGCTGGCAGGTTTCCTGTGGGCGCAATCTCTGGACGTTTCCAATTTGGCAGCCGGGCTCTGCCAGAGAGAGATACAGAGTGTTGCCCCATTAGGAAGCAAAGCTTTAGCAGAGCGCGAATGTCTGTGTGGCAGTGAATGCAGTTCCAAGGGACAGTGAAAACCAGCTACATCTTTCAGTGCTGGCAGCTTTCCTGTGGGCGCAATCTCTGGATGTTTCCCATTTCACTGCCGGGCACTGGGAGAAAGTCATACAGAGTGTTGCCCCATTACGAAGCAATGCTTTAGCAGAGCGCGAATGTCTGTGTGGCAGCGAAGGCAGTTCCAAGGGACAGTGAAAACCAGCTACAGCTTTCAGTGCTGGCAGCTTTCCTGTGGGCGCAATCTCTGGACGTTTTTAATTTCACTGCCGGGCTCTGCCAGAGAGAGATACAGAATGTTGCCCCATTAGGAAGCAAAGCTTTAGCAGAGCGCGAATGTCTGTGTGGCAGCGAATGCAGTTCCAAGGGACAGTGAAAACCAGCTACAGCTTTCAGTGCTGGCAGCTTTCCTGTGGGCGCAGTCTCTGGACGTTTCCAATTTGGCAGCCGGGCTCTGCCAGAGAGAGATACAGAATGTTGCCCCATTAGGAAGCAAAGCTTGAGCAGAGCGCGAATGTCTGTGTGGCAGCGAATGCAGTTCCAAGGGACAGTGAAAACCAGCTACAGCTTTCAGTGCTGGCAGCTTTCCTGTGGGCGCAATCTCTGGACGTTTCCAATTTGGCAGCCGGGCTCTGCCAGAGAGAGATACAGAGTGTTGCCCCATTACGAAGCAATGCTTTAGCAGAGCGCGAATGTCTGTGTGGCAGCGAGTGCAGTTCCAGGGGACAGTGAAAACCAGCTACAGCTTTCAGTGCTGGCAGCTTTCCTGTGGGCGCAATCTCTGGACGTTTCCAATTTCACTGCCGGGCTCTGCCAGAGAGAGATACAGAGTGTTGCCCCATTAGGAAGCAATGCTTTAGCAGAGCGCGAATGTCTGTGTGGCAGCGAATGCAGTTCCAAGGGACAGTGAAAACCAGCTACAGCTTTCAGTGCTGGCAGCTTTCCTGTGGGCGCAATCTCTGGACGTTTCCAATTTCACTGCCGGGCTCTGCCAGAGAGAGATACAGAGTTTTGCCCCATTACGAAGCAATGCTTTAGCAGAGCGCGAATGTCGGTGTGGCAGCGAGTGCAGTTCCAAGGGACAGTGAAAACCAGCTACAGCTTTCACTGCTGGCAGCTTCCCTGTGGGCGCAATCTCTGGACGTTTCCAATTTCACTGCCGGGCTCTGCCAGAGAGAGATACAGAGTGTTGCCCCATTAGGAAGCAAAGCTTGAGCAGAGCGTGAATGTCTGTGTGGCAGCGAATGCAGTTCCAAGGGACAGTGAAAACCAGCTACAGCTTTCAGTGCTGGCAGCTTTCCTGTGGGCGCAATCTCTGGACGTTTCCAATTTGGCAGCCGGGCTCTGCCAGAGAGAGATACAGAGTGTTGCCCCATTACGAAGCAATGCTTTAGCAGAGCGCGAATGTCTGTGTGGCAGCGAATGCAGTTCCAAGGGACAGTGAAAACCAGCTACAGCTTTCAGTGCTGGCAGCTTTCCTGTGGGCGCAATCTCTGCACGTTTCCAATTTCACTGCCGGGCTCTGCCAGAGAGAGATACAGAGTGTTGCCCCATTACGAAGCAATGCTTTAGCAGAGCGCGAATGTCTGTGTGGCAGCGAATGCAGTTCCAAGGGACAATGAAAACCAGCTACAGCTTTCAGTGCTGGCAGCTTTCCTGTGGGCGCAATCTCTGCACGTTTCCAATTTCACTGCCGGGCTCTGCCAGAGAGAGATACAGAGTGTTGCCCCATTACGAAGCAATGCTTTAGCAGAGCGCGAATGTCTGTGTGGCAGCGAATGCAGTTCCAAGGGACAGTGAAAACCAGCTACAGCTTTCAGTGCTGGCAGCTTTCCTGTGGGGGCAATCTCTGGACGTTTCCAATTTCACTGCCAGGCACTGGGAGAAAGTCATACAGAGTGTTGCCCCATTAGGAAGCAATGCTTTAGCAGAGCGCGAATGTCTGTGTGGCAGCGAATGCAGTTCCAGGGGACAGTGAAAACCAGCTACAGCTTTCAGTGCTGGCAGCTTTCCTGTGGGCGCAATCTCTGCACGTTTCCAATTTCACTGCCGGGCTCTGCCAGAGAGAGATACAGAGTGTTGCCCCATTACGAAGCAATGCTTTAGCAGAGCGCGAATGTCTGTGTGGCAGCGAATGCAGTTCCAAGGGACAGTGAAAACCAGCTAGAGCTTTCAGTGCTGGCAGCTGTCCTGTGGGCGCAATCTCTGGACATTTCAATTTCACTGCCGGGCTCTGCCAGAGAGAGATACAGAGTGTTGCCCCATTAGGAAGCAAAGCTTGAGCAGAGCGTGAATGTCTGTGTGGCAGCGAATGCAGTTCCAAGGGACAGTGAAAACCAGCTACAGCTTTCAGTGCTGACAGCTTTCCTCTGGGCGCAATCTCTGGACGTTTCCAATTTCACTGCCGGGCTGTGCCAGAGAGAGATACGGAGTGTTGCCACATTAGGAAGCAAAGCTTTAGCAGAGCGCGAATGTCTGTGTGGCAGTGAATGCAGTTCCAAGGGACAGTGAAAACCAGCTACAGCTTTCAGTGCTGGCAGCTTTCCTGTGGGCGCAATCTCTGGACGTTTCCAATTTCACTGCCGGGCTCTGCCAGAGAGAGATACAGAGTGTTGCCCCATTACGAAGCAAAGCTTTAGCAGAGCGCGAATGTCTGTGTGGCAGCGAATGCAGTTCCAAGGGACAGTGAAAACCAGCTACATCTTTCAGTGCTGGCAGCTTTCCTGTGGGCGCAATCTCTGGACGTTTCCAATTTCACTGCCAGGCACTGGGAGAAAGTCATACAGAGTGTTGCCCCATTACGAAGCAATGCTTTAGCAGAGCGCGAATGTCTGTGTGGCAGCGAAGGCAGTTCCAAGGGACAGTGAAAACCAGCTACAGCTTTCAGTGCTGGCAGATTTCCTGTGGGCGCAATCTCTGGACGTTTTTAATTTCACTGCCGGGCTCTGCCAGAGAGAGATACAGAATGTTGCCCCATTAGGAAGCAAAGCTTTAGCAGAGCGTGAATGTCTGTGTGGCAGCGAATGCAGTTCCAAGGGACAGTGAAAACCAGCTACAGCTTTCAGTGCTGGCAGCTTTCCTGTGGGCGCAATCTCTGGACGTTTCCAATTTGGCAGCCGGGCTCTACCAGAGAGAGATACAGAGTGTTGCCCCATTACGAAGCAATGCTTTAGCAGAGCGCGAATGTCTGTGTGGCAGCGAATGCAGTTCCAAGGGAGAGTGAAAACCAGCTACAGCTTTCAGTGCTGGCAGCTTTCCTGTGGGCGCAATCTCTGGACGTTTTTAATTTCACTGCCGGGCTCTGCCAGAGAGAGATACAGAATGTTGCCCCATTAGGAAGCAAAGCTTTAGCAGAGCGCGAATGTCTGTGTGGCAGCGAATGCAGTTCCAAGGGACAGTGAAAACCAGCTACAGCTTTCAGTGCTGGCAGCTTTCCTGTGGGCGCAATCTCTGGACGTTTCCAATTTCACTGCCGGGCTGTGCCAGAGAGAGATACGGAGTGTTGCCCCATTATGATGCACTGCTTTAGCAGAGCGCGAATGTCTGTGTGGCAGCGAATGCAGTTCCAAGGGACAGTGAAAACCAGCTACAGCTTTCAGTGCTGGCAGCTTTCCTGTGGGCGCAATCTCTGCACGTTTCCAATTTCACTGCCGGGCTCTGCCAGAGAGAGATACAGAGTGTTGCCCCATTACGAAGCAATGCTTTAGCAGAGCGCGAATGTCTGTGTGGCAGCGAATGCAGTTCCAAGGGACAGTGAAAACCAGCTACATCTTTCAGTGCTGGCAGCTTTCCTGTGGGCGCAATCTCTGGACGTTTCCAATTTCACTACCGGGCTCTGCCAGAGAGACATACAGAGTGTTGCCCCATTACGAAGCAATGCTTTAGCAGTGCGCGAATGTCTGTGTGGCAGCGAAGGCAGTTCCAAGGGACAGTGAAAACCAGCTACAGCTTTCAGTGCTGGCAGCTGTCCTGTGGGCGCAATCTCTGGACGTTTCCAATTTCACTGCCGGGCTGTGCCAGAGAGAGATACGGAGTGTTGCCCCATTATGAAGCACTGCTTTAGCAGAGCGCGAATGTCTGTGTGGAAGCGAATGCAGTTCCAAGGGACAGTGAAAACCAGCTACAGCTTTCAGTGCTGGCAGCTTTCCTGTGGGCGCAATCTCTGGACGTTTCCAATTTCACTGCCGGGCTCTGCCAAAGAGAGATGCAAAGTGTTGCCCCATTAGGAAGCAAAGCTTTAGCACAGCGCGAATGTCTGTGTGGCAGCGAATGCAGTTCCAAGGGACAGTGAAAACCAGCTACAGCTTTCAGTGCTGGCAGCTTTCCTGTGGGCGCAATCTCTGGACGTTTCCAATTTCACTGCCGGGCTCTGCCAGAGAGAGATACAGAGTGTTGCCCCATTACGTAGCAATGCTTTAGCAGAGCGCGAATGTCTGTGTGGCAGCGAATGCAGTTCCAAGGGACAGTGAAAACCAGCTACAGCTTTCAGTGCTGGCAGCTTTCCTGTGGGCGCAATCTCTGCACGTTTCCAATTTCACTGCCGGGCTCTGCCAGAGAGAGATACAGAGTGTTGCCCCATTACGAAGCAATGCTTTAGCAGAGCGCGAATGTCTGTGTGGCAGCGAATGCAGTTCCAAGGGACAGTGAAAACCAGCTACAGCTTTCAGTGCTGGCAGCTTTCCTGTGGGCGCAATCTCTGGACGTTTCCAATTTCACTGCCGGGCACTGGGAGAAAGTCATACAGAGTGTTGCCCCATTACGAAGCAATGCTTTAGCAGAGCGCGAATGTCTGTGTGGCAGCGAGTGCAGTTCCAAGGGACAGTGAAAACCAGCTACAGCTTTCAGTGCTGGCAGCTGTCCTGTGGGCGCAATCTCTGGACGTTTCAATTTCACTGCCGGGCTCTGCCAGAGAGAGATACAGAGTGTTGCCCCATTAGGAAGCAAAGCTTGAGCAGAGCGCGAATGTCTGTGTGGCAGCGAATGCAGTTCCAAGGGACAGTGAAAACCAGCTACAGCTTTCACTGCTGGCAGCTTTCCTGTGGGCGCAATCTCTGGACGTTTCCAATTTCACTGCCGGGCTCTGCCAGAGAGAGATACAGAGTGTTGCCCCATTACGAAGCAATGCTTTAGCAGAGCGGGAATGTCTGTGTGGCAGCGAATGCAGTTCCAAGGGACAGTGAAAACCAGCTACAGCTTTCAGTGCTGGCAGCATTCCTGTGGACGCAATCTCTGGACGTTTCCAATTTCACTGCCGGGCTCTGCCAGAGAGAGATACAGAGTGTTGCCCCATTAGGAAGCAAACCTTTAGCAGAGCGCGAATGTCTATGTGGCAGCGAATGCAGTTCCAAGGGACAGTGAAAACCAGCTAAATCTTTCAGTGCTGGCAGCTTTCCTGTGGGCGCAATCTCTGGACGTTTCCAATTTCACTACCGGGCTCTGCCAGAGAGACATACAGAGTGTTGCCCCATTACGAAGCAATGCTTTAGCAGAGCGCGAATGTCTGTGTGGCAGCGAAGGCAGTTCCAAGGGACAGTGAAAACCAGCTACAGCTTTCAGTGCTGGCAGCTGTCCTGTGGGCGCAATCTCTGGACGTTTCCAATTTCACTGCCGGGCTGTGCCAGAGAGAGATACGGAGTGTTGCCCCATTATGAAGCACTGCTTTAGCAGAGCGCGAATGTCTGTGTGGCAGCGAATGCAGTTCCAAGGGACAGTGAAAACCAGCTACAGCTTTCAGTGCTGGCAGCTTTCCTATGAGCGCAATCTCTGGGCGTTTCCAATTTCACTGCCGGGCTCTGCCAGAGAGAGATACAGAGTGTTGCCCCTTTAGGAAGCAAAGCTTTAGCAGAGCGCGAATGTCTGTGTGGCAGTGAATGCAGTTCCAAGGGACAGTGAAAACCAGCTACAGCTTTCAGTGCTGGCAGCTTTCCTGTGGGCGCAATCTCTGGACGTTTCCAATTTCACTGCCAGGCACTGGGAGAAAGTCATACAGAGTGTTGCCCCATTACGAAGCAATGCTTTAGCAGAGCGCGAATGTCTGTGTGGCAGCGAAGGCAGTTCCAAGGGACAGTGAAAACCAGCTACATCTTTCAGTGCTGGCAGCTTTCCTGTGGGCGCAATCTCTGGACGTTTCCAATTTCACTGCCAGGCACTGGGAGAAAGTCATACAGAGCGTTGCCCCATTACGAAGCAATGCTTTAGCAGAGCGCGAATGTCTGTGTGGCAGCGAATGCAGTTCCAAGGGACAGTGAAAACCAGCTACAGCTTTCAGTGCTGGCAGCTTTCCTGTGGGCGCAATCTCTGGACGTTTCCAATTTCACTGCCGGGCTCTGCCAGAGAGAGATACAGAGTGTTGCCCCATTACAAAGCAATGCTTTAGCAGAGCGCGAATGTCTGTGTGGCAGCGAATGCAGTTCCAAGGGACAGTGAAAACCAGCTACAGCTTTCAGTGCTGGCAGCTTTCCTGTGGGCGCAATCTCTGGACGTTTCCAATTTGGCAGCCGGGCTCTGCCAGAGAGAGATACAGATTGTTGCCCCATTACGAAGCAATGCTTTAGCAGAGCGCGAATGTCTGTGTGGCAGTGAATGCAGTTCCAAGGGACAGTGAAAACCAGCTACATCTTTCAGTGCTGGCAGCTTTCCTGTGGGCGCAATCTCTGGACGTTTCCAATTTCACTGCCAGGCACTGGGAGAAAGTCATACAGAGCGTTGCCCCATTACGAAGCAATGCTTTAGCAGAGCGCGAATGTCTGTGTGGCAGCGAATGCAGTTCCAAGGGACAGTGAAAACCAGCTACAGCTTTCAGTGCTGGCAGCTTTCCTGTGGGCGCAATCTCTGGACGTTTCCAATTTCACTGCCGGGCTCTGCCAGAGAGAGATACAGAGTGTTGCCCCATTACAAAGCAATGCTTTAGCAGAGCGCGAATGTCTGTGTGGCAGCGAATGCAGTTCCAAGGGACAGTGAAAACCAGCTACAGCTTTCAGTGCTGGCAGCTTTCCTGTGGGCGCAATCTCTGGACGTTTCCAATTTGGCAGCCGGGCTCTGCCAGAGAGAGATACAGAGTGTTGCCCCATTACGAAGCAATGCTTTAGCAGAGCGCGAATGTCTGTGTGGCAGCGAATGCAGTTCCAAGGGACAGTGAAAACCAGCTACATCTTTCAGTGCTGGCAGCTTTCCTGTGGGTGTAATCTCTGGACGTTTCCAATTTCACTGGCAGGCACTGGGAGAAAGTCACAGAGAGTGTTGCCCCATTAGGAAGCAAAGCTTTAGCAGAGCGCGAATGTCTGTGTAGCAGCGAGTGCAGTTCCAAGGGACAGTGAAAACCAGCTACAGCTTTCAGTGCTGGCAGCTTTCCTGTGGGCGCAATCTCTGGACGTTTCCAATTTCACTGCCGGGCTCTGCCAGAGAGAGATACAGAGTGTTGCCCCATTACGAAGCAATGCTTTAGCAGAGCGGGAATGTCTGTGTGGCAGCGAATGCAGTTCCAAGGGACAGTGAAAACCAGCTACAGCTTTCAGTGCTGGCAGCTTTCCTGTGGGCGCAATCTCTGAACGTTTCCAATTTCACTGCCGGGCACTGGGAGAAAGTCATACAGAGTGTTGCCCCATTAGGAAGCAAAGCTTTAGCAGAGCACGAATGTCTGTGCGGCAGCGAATGCAGTTCCAAGGGACAGTGAAAACCATCTACAGCTTTCAGTGCTGGCAGCTTTCCTGTGGGCGCAATCTCTGGGCGTTTCCAATTTCACTGCCGGGCGCTGCCAGAGAGAGATACAGAGTGTTGCCCCATTACGAAGCAATGCTTTAGTAGAGCGCGAATGTCTGGGTGGCAGCGAATGCAGTTCCAAGGGACAGTGAAAACCAGCTACAGCTTTCAGTGCTGGCAGCTTTCCTGTGGGCGCAATCTCTGGACATTTCCAATTTGGCAGCCGGGCTCTGCCAGAGAGAGATACAGAGTGTTGCCCCTTTAGGAAGCAAAGCTTTAGCAGAGCGCGAATGTCTGTGTGGCAGTGAATGCAGTTCCAAGGGACAGTGAAAACCAGCTACAGCTTTCAGTGCTGGCAGCTTTCCTGTGGGCGCAATCTCTGGACGTTTCCAATTTCACTGCCAGGCACTGGGAGAAAGTCATACAGAGTGTTGCCCCATTACGAAGCAATGCTTTAGCAGAGCGCGAATGTCTGTGTGGCAGCGAAGGCAGTTCCAAGGGACAGTGAAAACCAGCTACAGCTTTCAGTGCTGGCAGCTGTCCTGTGGGCGCAATCTCTGGACGTTTCCAATTTCACTGCCGGGCTGTGCCAGAGAGAGATACGGAGTGTTGCCCCATTATGAAGCACTGCTTTAGCAGAGCGCGAATGTCTGTGTGGCAGCGAATGCAGTTCCAAGGGACAGTGAAAACCAGCTACAGCTTTCAGTGCTGGCAGCTTTCCTATGAGCGCAATCTCTGGACGTTTCCAATTTCACTGCCGGGCTCTGCCAAAGAGAGATGCAAAGTGTTGCCCCATTAGGAAGCAAAGCTTTAGCACAGCGCGAATGTCTGTGTGGCAGCGAATGCAGTTCCAAGGGACAGTGAAAACCAGCTACATCTTTCAGTGCTGGCAGCTTTCCTGTGGGTGTAATCTCTGGACGTTTCCAATTTCACTGGCAGGCACTGGGAGAAAGTCACAGAGAGTGTTGCCCCATTAGGAAGCAAAGCTTTAGCAGAGCGCGAATGTCTGTGTAGCAGCGAATGCAGTTCCAAGGGACAGTGAAAACCAGCTACAGCTTTCAGTGCTGGCAGCTTTCCTGTGGGCGCAATCTCTGGACGTTTCCAATTTCACTGCCGGGCTCTGCCAGAGAGAGATACAGAGTGTTGCCCCATTACGAAGCAATGCTTTAGCAGAGCGCGAATGTCTGTGTGGCAGCGAATGCAGTTCCAAGGGACAGTGAAAACCAGCTACACCTTTCAGTGCTGGCAGCTTTCCTGTGGGCGCAATTTCTGGACGTTTCCAATTTCACTGCCGGGCTCTGCCAGAGAGAGATACAGAGTGTTACCCCATTACGAAGCAATGCTTTAGCAGAGCGCGAATGTCTGTGTGGCAGCGAATGCAGTTCCAAGGGACAGTGAAAACCAGCTACAGCTTTCAGTGCTGGCAGCTTTCCTGTGGGCGCAATCTCTGGACGTTTCCAATTTGGCAGCCGGGCTCTGCCAGAGAGAGATACAGAGTGTTGCCCCATTACGAAGCAATGCTTTAGCAGAGCGCGAATGTCTGTGTGGCAGCGAATGCAGTTCCAAGGGACAGTGAAAACCAGCTACATCTTTCAGTGCTGGCAGCTTTCCTGTGGGTGTAATCTCTGGACGTTTCCAATTTCACTGGCAGGCACTGGGAGAAAGTCACAGAGAGTGTTGCCCCATTACGAAGCAATGCTTTAGCAGAGCGCGAATGTCTGTGTGGCAGCGAGTGCAGTTCCAAGGGACAGTGAAAACCAGCTACAGCTTTCAGTGCTGGCAGCTTTCCTGTGGGCGCAATCTCTGGACGTTTCCAATTTCACTGCCGGGCTCTGCCAGAGAGAGATACAGAGTGTTGCCCCATTACGAAGCAATGCTTTAGCAGAGCGGGAATGTCTGTGTGGCAGCGAATGCAGTTCCAAGGGACAGTGAAAACCAGCTACAGCTTTCAGTGCTGGCAGCTTTCCTCTGGGCGCAATCTCTGCACGTTTCCAATTTCACTGCCGGGCTCTGCCAGAGAGAGATACAGAGTGTTGCCCCATTAGGAAGCAAAGCTTTAGCAGAGCGCGAATGTCTGTGTGGCAGCGAATGCAGGTCCAAGGGACAGTGAAAACCAGCTACAGCTTTCAGTGCTGGCAGCTTTCCTGTGGGCGCAATCTCTGGACGTTTCCAATTTCACTGTCAGGCACTGGGAGAAAGACATACAGATTGTTCCCCATTACGAAGCAATGCTTTAGCAGAGCGCGAATGTCTGTGTGGCAGCGAATGCAGTTCCAAGGGACAGTGAAAACCAGCTACAGCTTTCAGTGCTGGCAGCTTTCCTGTGGGCGCAATCTCTGGACGTTTCCAATTTCACTGCCGGGCTCTGCCAGAGAGAGATACAGAGTGTTGCCCCATTACGAAGCAATGCTTTAGCAGAGCGCGAATGTCTGTGTGGCAGCGAATGCAGTTCCAAGGGACAGTGAAAACCAGCTACAGCTTTCAGTGCTGGCAGCTTTCCTGTGGGCGCAATCTCTGGACGTTTTTAATTTCACTGCCGGGCTCTGCCAGAGAGAGATACAGAATGTTGCCCCATTAGGAAGCAAAGCTTTAGCAGAGCGCGAATGTCTGTGTGGCAGCGAATGTAGTTCCAAGGGACAGTGAAAACCAGCTACAGCTTTCAGTGCTGACAGCTTTCATTTGGGCGCAATCTCTGGACGTTTCCAATTTCACTGCCGGGCTGTGCCAGAGAGAGATACAGAGTGTTGCCCCATTAGGAAGCAAAGCTTTAGCAGAGGCCGAATGTCTGTGTGGCAGCGAATGCAGTTCCAAGGGACAGTGAAAACCAGCTACAGCTTTCAGTGCTGGCAGCTTTCGTGTGGCCGCAATCTCTGGACATTTCCAATTTCACTGCCGGGCACTGGGAGAGAGTCATACAGAGTGTTGCCCCATTACGAAGCAATGCTTTAGCAGTGCGCGAATGTCTGTGTGGCAGCGAAGGCAGTTCCAAGGGACAGTGAAAACCAGCTACAGCTTTCAGTGCTGGCAGCTGTCCTGTGGGCGCAATCTCTGGACGTTTCCAATTTCACTGCCGGGCTGTGCCAGAGAGAGATACGGAGTGTTGCCCCATTATGAAGCACTGCTTTAGCAGAGCGCGAATGTCTGTGTGGAAGCGAATGCAGTTCCAAGGGACAGTGAAAACCAGCTACAGCTTTCAGTGCTGGCAGCTTTCCTATGAGCGCAATCTCTGGACGTTTCCAATTTCACTGCCGGGCTCTGCCAAAGAGAGATGCAAAGTGTTGCCCCATTAGGAAGCAAAGCTTTAGCACAGCGCGAATGTCTGTGTGGCAGCGAATGCAGTTCCAAGGGACAGTGAAAACCAGCTACAGCTTTCAGTGCTGGCAGCTTTCCTGTGGGCGCAATCTCTGGACGTTTCCAATTTCACTGCCGGGCTCTGCCAGAGAGAGATACAGAGTGTTGCCCCATTACGTAGCAATGCTTTAGCAGAGCGCGAATGTCTGTGTGGCAGCGAATGCAGTTCCAAGGGACAGTGAAAACCAGCTACAGCTTTCAGTGCTGGCAGCTTTCCTGTGGGCGCAATCTCTGCACGTTTCCAATTTCACTGCCGGGCTCTGCCAGAGAGAGATACAGAGTGTTGCCCCATTACGAAGCAATGCTTTAGCAGAGCGCGAATGTCTGTGTGGCAGCGAATGCAGTTCCAAGGGACAGTGAAAACCAGCTACAGCTTTCAGTGCTGGCAGCTTTCCTGTGGGCGCAATCTCTGGACGTTTCCAATTTCACTGCCGGGCACTGGGAGAAAGTCATACAGAGTGTTGCCCCATTACGAAGCAATGCTTTAGCAGAGCGCGAATGTCTGTGTGGCAGCGAGTGCAGTTCCAAGGGACAGTGAAAACCAGCTACAGCTTTCAGTGCTGGCAGCTGTCCTGTGGGCGCAATCTCTGGACGTTTCAATTTCACTGCCGGGCTCTGCCAGAGAGAGATACAGAGTGTTGCCCCATTAGGAAGCAAAGCTTGAGCAGAGCGCGAATGTCTGTGTGGCAGCGAATGCAGTTCCAAGGGACAGTGAAAACCAGCTACAGCTTTCACTGCTGGCAGCTTTCCTGTGGGCGCAATCTCTGGACGTTTCCAATTTCACTGCCGGGCTCTGCCAGAGAGAGATACAGAGTGTTGCCCCATTACGAAGCAATGCTTTAGCAGAGCGGGAATGTCTGTGTGGCAGCGAATGCAGTTCCAAGGGACAGTGAAAACCAGCTACAGCTTTCAGTGCTGGCAGCATTCCTGTGGACGCAATCTCTGGACGTTTCCAATTTCACTGCCGGGCTCTGCCAGAGAGAGATACAGAGTGTTGCCCCATTAGGAAGCAAACCTTTAGCAGAGCGCGAATGTCTATGTGGCAGCGAATGCAGTTCCAAGGGACAGTGAAAACCAGCTAAATCTTTCAGTGCTGGCAGCTTTCCTGTGGGCGCAATCTCTGGACGTTTCCAATTTCACTACCGGGCTCTGCCAGAGAGACATACAGAGTGTTGCCCCATTACGAAGCAATGCTTTAGCAGAGCGCGAATGTCTGTGTGGCAGCGAAGGCAGTTCCAAGGGACAGTGAAAACCAGCTACAGCTTTCAGTGCTGGCAGCTGTCCTGTGGGCGCAATCTCTGGACGTTTCCAATTTCACTGCCGGGCTGTGCCAGAGAGAGATACGGAGTGTTGCCCCATTATGAAGCACTGCTTTAGCAGAGCGCGAATGTCTGTGTGGCAGCGAATGCAGTTCCAAGGGACAGTGAAAACCAGCTACAGCTTTCAGTGCTGGCAGCTTTCCTATGAGCGCAATCTCTGGGCGTTTCCAATTTCACTGCCGGGCTCTGCCAGAGAGAGATACAGAGTGTTGCCCCTTTAGGAAGCAAAGCTTTAGCAGAGCGCGAATGTCTGTGTGGCAGTGAATGCAGTTCCAAGGGACAGTGAAAACCAGCTACAGCTTTCAGTGCTGGCAGCTTTCCTGTGGGCGCAATCTCTGGACGTTTCCAATTTCACTGCCAGGCACTGGGAGAAAGTCATACAGAGTGTTGCCCCATTACGAAGCAATGCTTTAGCAGAGCGCGAATGTCTGTGTGGCAGCGAAGGCAGTTCCAAGGGACAGTGAAAACCAGCTACATCTTTCAGTGCTGGCAGCTTTCCTGTGGGCGCAATCTCTGGACGTTTCCAATTTCACTGCCAGGCACTGGGAGAAAGTCATACAGAGCGTTGCCCCATTACGAAGCAATGCTTTAGCAGAGCGCGAATGTCTGTGTGGCAGCGAATGCAGTTCCAAGGGACAGTGAAAACCAGCTACAGCTTTCAGTGCTGGCAGCTTTCCTGTGGGCGCAATCTCTGGACGTTTCCAATTTCACTGCCGGGCTCTGCCAGAGAGAGATACAGAGTGTTGCCCCATTACAAAGCAATGCTTTAGCAGAGCGCGAATGTCTGTGTGGCAGCGAATGCAGTTCCAAGGGACAGTGAAAACCAGCTACAGCTTTCAGTGCTGGCAGCTTTCCTGTGGGCGCAATCTCTGGACGTTTCCAATTTGGCAGCCGGGCTCTGCCAGAGAGAGATACAGATTGTTGCCCCATTACGAAGCAATGCTTTAGCAGAGCGCGAATGTCTGTGTGGCAGTGAATGCAGTTCCAAGGGACAGTGAAAACCAGCTACATCTTTCAGTGCTGGCAGCTTTCCTGTGGGCGCAATCTCTGGACGTTTCCAATTTCACTGCCAGGCACTGGGAGAAAGTCATACAGAGCGTTGCCCCATTACGAAGCAATGCTTTAGCAGAGCGCGAATGTCTGTGTGGCAGCGAATGCAGTTCCAAGGGACAGTGAAAACCAGCTACAGCTTTCAGTGCTGGCAGCTTTCCTGTGGGCGCAATCTCTGGACGTTTCCAATTTCACTGCCGGGCTCTGCCAGAGAGAGATACAGAGTGTTGCCCCATTACAAAGCAATGCTTTAGCAGAGCGCGAATGTCTGTGTGGCAGCGAATGCAGTTCCAAGGGACAGTGAAAACCAGCTACAGCTTTCAGTGCTGGCAGCTTTCCTGTGGGCGCAATCTCTGGACGTTTCCAATTTGGCAGCCGGGCTCTGCCAGAGAGAGATACAGAGTGTTGCCCCATTACGAAGCAATGCTTTAGCAGAGCGCGAATGTCTGTGTGGCAGCGAATGCAGTTCCAAGGGACAGTGAAAACCAGCTACATCTTTCAGTGCTGGCAGCTTTCCTGTGGGTGTAATCTCTGGACGTTTCCAATTTCACTGGCAGGCACTGGGAGAAAGTCACAGAGAGTGTTGCCCCATTAGGAAGCAAAGCTTTAGCAGAGCGCGAATGTCTGTGTAGCAGCGAGTGCAGTTCCAAGGGACAGTGAAAACCAGCTACAGCTTTCAGTGCTGGCAGCTTTCCTGTGGGCGCAATCTCTGGACGTTTCCAATTTCACTGCCGGGCTCTGCCAGAGAGAGATACAGAGTGTTGCCCCATTACGAAGCAATGCTTTAGCAGAGCGGGAATGTCTGTGTGGCAGCGAATGCAGTTCCAAGGGACAGTGAAAACCAGCTACAGCTTTCAGTGCTGGCAGCTTTCCTGTGGGCGCAATCTCTGAACGTTTCCAATTTCACTGCCGGGCACTGGGAGAAAGTCATACAGAGTGTTGCCCCATTAGGAAGCAAAGCTTTAGCAGAGCACGAATGTCTGTGCGGCAGCGAATGCAGTTCCAAGGGACAGTGAAAACCATCTACAGCTTTCAGTGCTGGCAGCTTTCCTGTGGGCGCAATCTCTGGGCGTTTCCAATTTCACTGCCGGGCGCTGCCAGAGAGAGATACAGAGTGTTGCCCCATTACGAAGCAATGCTTTAGTAGAGCGCGAATGTCTGGGTGGCAGCGAATGCAGTTCCAAGGGACAGTGAAAACCAGCTACAGCTTTCAGTGCTGGCAGCTTTCCTGTGGGCGCAATCTCTGGACATTTCCAATTTGGCAGCCGGGCTCTGCCAGAGAGAGATACAGAGTGTTGCCCCTTTAGGAAGCAAAGCTTTAGCAGAGCGCGAATGTCTGTGTGGCAGTGAATGCAGTTCCAAGGGACAGTGAAAACCAGCTACAGCTTTCAGTGCTGGCAGCTTTCCTGTGGGCGCAATCTCTGGACGTTTCCAATTTCACTGCCAGGCACTGGGAGAAAGTCATACAGAGTGTTGCCCCATTACGAAGCAATGCTTTAGCAGAGCGCGAATGTCTGTGTGGCAGCGAAGGCAGTTCCAAGGGACAGTGAAAACCAGCTACAGCTTTCAGTGCTGGCAGCTGTCCTGTGGGCGCAATCTCTGGACGTTTCCAATTTCACTGCCGGGCTGTGCCAGAGAGAGATACGGAGTGTTGCCCCATTATGAAGCACTGCTTTAGCAGAGCGCGAATGTCTGTGTGGCAGCGAATGCAGTTCCAAGGGACAGTGAAAACCAGCTACAGCTTTCAGTGCTGGCAGCTTTCCTATGAGCGCAATCTCTGGACGTTTCCAATTTCACTGCCGGGCTCTGCCAAAGAGAGATGCAAAGTGTTGCCCCATTAGGAAGCAAAGCTTTAGCACAGCGCGAATGTCTGTGTGGCAGCGAATGCAGTTCCAAGGGACAGTGAAAACCAGCTACATCTTTCAGTGCTGGCAGCTTTCCTGTGGGTGTAATCTCTGGACGTTTCCAATTTCACTGGCAGGCACTGGGAGAAAGTCACAGAGAGTGTTGCCCCATTAGGAAGCAAAGCTTTAGCAGAGCGCGAATGTCTGTGTAGCAGCGAATGCAGTTCCAAGGGACAGTGAAAACCAGCTACAGCTTTCAGTGCTGGCAGCTTTCCTGTGGGCGCAATCTCTGGACGTTTCCAATTTCACTGCCGGGCTCTGCCAGAGAGAGATACAGAGTGTTGCCCCATTACGAAGCAATGCTTTAGCAGAGCGCGAATGTCTGTGTGGCAGCGAATGCAGTTCCAAGGGACAGTGAAAACCAGCTACAGCTTTCAGTGCTGGCAGCTTTCCTGTGGGCGCAATTTCTGGACGTTTCCAATTTCACTGCCGGGCTCTGCCAGAGAGAGATACAGAGTGTTACCCCATTACGAAGCAATGCTTTAGCAGAGCGCGAATGTCTGTGTGGCAGCGAATGCAGTTCCAAGGGACAGTGAAAACCAGCTACAGCTTTCAGTGCTGGCAGCTTTCCTGTGGGCGCAATCTCTGGACGTTTCCAATTTGGCAGCCGGGCTCTGCCAGAGAGAGATACAGAGTGTTGCCCCATTACGAAGCAATGCTTTAGCAGAGCGCGAATGTCTGTGTGGCAGCGAATGCAGTTCCAAGGGACAGTGAAAACCAGCTACATCTTTCAGTGCTGGCAGCTTTCCTGTGGGTGTAATCTCTGGACGTTTCCAATTTCACTGGCAGGCACTGGGAGAAAGTCACAGAGAGTGTTGCCCCATTACGAAGCAATGCTTTAGCAGAGCGCGAATGTCTGTGTGGCAGCGAGTGCAGTTCCAAGGGACAGTGAAAACCAGCTACAGCTTTCAGTGCTGGCAGCTTTCCTGTGGGCGCAATCTCTGGACGTTTCCAATTTCACTGCCGGGCTCTGCCAGAGAGAGATACAGAGTGTTGCCCCATTACGAAGCAATGCTTTAGCAGAGCGGGAATGTCTGTGTGGCAGCGAATGCAGTTCCAAGGGACAGTGAAAACCAGCTACAGCTTTCAGTGCTGGCAGCTTTCCTCTGGGCGCAATCTCTGCACGTTTCCAATTTCACTGCCGGGCTCTGCCAGAGAGAGATACAGAGTGTTGCCCCATTAGGAAGCAAAGCTTTAGCAGAGCGCGAATGTCTGTGTGGCAGCGAATGCAGGTCCAAGGGACAGTGAAAACCAGCTACAGCTTTCAGTGCTGGCAGCTTTCCTGTGGGCGCAATCTCTGGACGTTTCCAATTTCACTGCCGGGCTCTGCCAGAGAGAGATACAGAGTGTTGCCCCATTACGAAGCAATGCTTTAGCAGAGCGCGAATGTCTGTGTGGCAGCGAATGCAGTTCCAAGGGACAGTGAAAACCAGCTACAGCTTTCAGTGCTGGCAGCTTTCCTGTGGGCGCAATCTCTGGACGTTTTTAATTTCACTGCCGGGCTCTGCCAGAGAGAGATACAGAATGTTGCCCCATTAGGAAGCAAAGCTTTAGCAGAGCGCGAATGTCTGTGTGGCAGCGAATGTAGTTCCAAGGGACAGTGAAAACCAGCTACAGCTTTCAGTGCTGACAGCTTTCATTTGGGCGCAATCTCTGGACGTTTCCAATTTCACTGCCGGGCTGTGCCAGAGAGAGATACAGAGTGTTGCCCCATTAGGAAGCAAAGCTTTAGCAGAGGCCGAATGTCTGTGTGGCAGCGAATGCAGTTCCAAGGGACAGTGAAAACCAGCTACAGCTTTCAGTGCTGGCAGCTTTCGTGTGGCCGCAATCTCTGGACATTTCCAATTTCACTGCCGGGCACTGGGAGAGAGTCATACAGAGTTTTGCCCCATTACCAAGCAATGCTTTTGTAGAGCGCGAATGTCTGTGTGGCAGCGAATGCAGTTCCAAGGGACAGTGAAAACCAGCTACATCTTTCAGTGCTGGCAGCTTTCCTGTGGGCGCAATCTCTGGACGTTTCCAATTTCACTACCGGGCTCTGCCAGAGAGACATACAGAGTGTTGCCCCATTACGAAGCAATGCTTTAGCAGAGCGCGAATGTCTGTGTGGCAGCGAATGCAGTTCCAAGGGACAGTGAAAACCAGCTACAGCTTTCAGTGCTGGCAGCTGTCCTGTGGGCGCAATCTCTGGACGTTTCCAATTTCACTGCCGGGCTGTGCCAGAGAGAGATACGGAGTGTTGCCCGATTATGAAGCACTGCTTTAGCAGAGCGCGAATGTCTGTGTGGCAGCCAATGCAGTTCCAAGGGACAGTGAAAACCAGCTACAGCTTTCAGTGCTGGCAGCTTTCCTGTGGGCGCAATCTCTGGACGTTTCCAATTTCACTGCCGGGCTCTGCCAAAGAGAGATGCAAAGTGTTGCCCCATTAGGAAGCAAAGCTTTAGCACAGCGCGAATGTCAGTGTGGCAGCGAATGCAGTTCCAAGGGACAGTGAAAACCAGCTAGAGCTTTCAGTGCTGGCAGCTTTCATGTGGGCGCAATCTCTGGACGTTTCCAATTTGGCAGCCGGGCTCTGCCAGAGAGAGATACAGAGTGTTGCCCCGTACGAAGCAATGCTTTAGCAGAGCGCGAATGTCTGTGTGGCAGCGAATGCAGTTCCAAGGGACAGTGAAAACCAGCTACATCTTTCAGTGCTGGCAGCTTTCCTGTGGGCGCAATCTCTGGACGTTTCCAATTTCACTGGCAGGCACTGGGAGAAAGTCACAGAGAGTGTTGCCCCATTAGGAAGCAAAGCTTTAGCAGAGCGCGAATGTCTGTGTGGCAGAGAGTGGAGTTCCAGGGGACAGTGAAAACCAGCTACAGCTTTCAGTGCTGGCAGCTTTCCTGTGGGCGCAATCTCTGGACGTTTCCAATTTCACTGCCAGGCACTGGGAGAGAGTCATACAGAGTGTTGCCCCATTACGAAGTAATGCTTTAGCAGAGCGGGAATGTCTGTGTGGCAGCGAATGCAGTTCCAAGGGACAGTGAAAACCAGCTACAGCTTTCAGTGCTGGCAGCTTTCCTGTGGGCGCAATTTCTGGACGTTTCCAATTTCACTGCCAGGCACTGGGAGAAAGTCATACAGAGTGTTGCCCCATTACGAAGCAATGCTTTAGCAGAGCGCGAATGTCTGTGTGGCAGCGAATGCAGTTCCAGGGGACAGTGAAAACCAGCTACAGCTTTCAGTGCTGGCAGCTTTCCTGTGGGCGCAATCTCTGCACGTTTCCAATTTCACTGCCGGGCTCTGCCAGAGAGAGATACAGAGTGTTGCCCCATTAGGAAGCAAAGCTTGAGCAGAGCGCGAATGTCTGTGTGGCAGCGAATGCAGTTCCAAGGGACAGTGAAAACCAGCTACAGCTTTCAGTGCTGGCAGCTTTCCTGTGGGCGCAATCTCTGGACGTTTCCAATTTGGCAGCCGGGCTCTGCCAGAGAGAGATACAGAGTGTTGCCCCATTACGAAGCAATGCTTTAGCAGAGCGGGAATGTCTGTGTGGCAGCGAATGCAGTTCCAAGGGACAGTGAAAACCAGCTACAGCTTTCAGTGCTGGCAGCTTTCCTGTGGGCGCAATCTTTGGACGTTTCCAATTTCACTGGCAGGCACTGGGAGAAAGTCACAGAGAGTGTTGCCCCATTAGGAAGCAAAGCTTTAGCAGAGCGCGAATGTCTGTGTAGCAGCGAGTGCAGTTCCAAGGGACAGTGAAAACCAGCTACAGCTTTCAGTGCTGGCAGCTTTCCTGTGGGCGCAATCTCTGGACGTTTCCAATTTCACTGCCAGGCACTGGGAGAAATTCATACAGATTGTTCCCCATTACGAAGCAATGCTTTAGCAGAGCGCGAATGTCTGTGTGGCAGCGAATGCAGTTCCAAGGGACAGTGAAAACCAGCTACAGCTTTCAGTGCTGGCAGCTTTCCTAAGGGCGCAATCTCTGGACGTTTCCAATTTCACTGCCGGGCTCTGCCAGAGAGAGATACAGAGTGTTGCCCCATTACGAAGCAATGCTTTAGCACAGCGCGAATGTCTGTGTGGCAGCGAATGCAGTTCCAAGGGACAGTGAAAACCAGCTACAGCTTTCAGTGCTGGCAGCTTTCCTGTGGGCGCAATCTCTGGACGTTTGTAATTTCACTGCCGGGCTCTGCCAGAGAGAGATACAGAATGTTGCCCCATTAGGAAGCAAAGCTTTAGCAGAGCGCGAATGTCTGTGTGGCAGCGAATGAAGGTCCAAGGGACAGTGAAAACCAGCTACAGCTTTCAGTGCTGGCAGCTTTCGTGTGGCCGCAATCTCTGGACATTTCCAATTTCACTGCCGGGCACTGGGAGAGAGTCATACAGAGTTTTGCCCCATTACCAAGCAATGCTTTTGTAGAGCGCGAATGTCTGTGTGGCAGCGAATGCAGTTCCAAGGAACAGTGAAAACCAGCTACATCTTTCAGTGCTGGCAGCTTTCCTGTGGGCGCAATCTCTGCACGTTTCCAATTTCACTGCCGGGCTCTGCCAGAGAGAGATACAGAGTGTTGCCCCATTAGGAAGCAAAGCTTTAGCAGAGCGCGAATGTCTGTGTGGCAGCGAATGCAGTTCCAAGGGACAGTGAAAACCAGCTACAGCTTTCAGTGCTGGCAGCTTTCCTGTGGGCGCAATCTCTGGACGTTTCCAATTTCACTGCCGGGCTCTGCCAAAGAGAGATGCAAAGTGTTGCCCCATTTGGAAGCAAAGCTTTAGCACAGCCTGAATGTCTGTGTGGCAGCGAATGCAGTTCCAAGGGACAGTGAAAACCAGCTACAGCTTTCAGTGCTGGCAGCTTTCCTGTGGGCGCAATCTCTGGACGTTTCCAATTTCACTGCCGGGCACTGGGAGAGAGTCATACAGAGTGTTGCCCCATTACGAAGTAATGCTTTAGCAGAGCGGGAATGTCTGTGTGGCAGCGAATGCAGTTCCAAGGGACAGTGAAAACCAGCTACAGCTTTCAGTGCTGGCAGCTTTCCTGTGGGCGCAATCTCTGGACGTTTCCAATTTCACTGCCAGGCACTGGGAGAAAGTCATACAGAGTGTTGCCCCATTACGAAGCAATGCTTTAGCAGAGCGCGAATGTCTGTGTGGCAGCGAATGCAGTTCCAGGGGACAGTGAAAACCAGCTACAGCTTTCAGTGCTGGCAGCTTTCCTGTGGGCGCAATCTCTGCACGTTTCCAATTTCACTGCCGGGCTCTGCCAGAGAGAGATACAGAGTGTTGCCCCATTAGGAAGCAAAGCTTGAGCAGAGCGCGAATGTCTGTGTGGCAGCGAATGCAGTTCCAAGGGACAGTGAAAACCAGCTACAGCTTTCAGTGCTGGCAGCTTTCCTGTGGGCGCAATCTCTGGACGTTTCCAATTTCACTGCCGGGCTCTGCCAGAGAGAGATACAGAGTGTTGCCCCATTACGAAGCAATGCTTTAGCAGAGCGGGAATGTCTGTGTGGCAGCGAATGCAGTTCCAAGGGACAGTGAAAACCAGCTACATCTTTCAGTGCTGGCAGCTTTCCTGTGGGCGCAATCTCTGCACGTTTCCAATTTCACTGCCGGGCTCTGCCAGAGAGTGATACAGAGTGTTGCCCCATTAGGAAGCAAAGCTTTAGCACAGCGCGAATGTCTGTGTGGCAGCGAATGCAGTTCCAAGGGACAGTGAAAACCAGCTACAGCTTTCAGTGCTGGCAGCTTTCCTGTGGGCGCAATCTCTGGACATTTCCAATTTCACTGCCGGGCACTGGGAGAGAGTCATACAGAGTTTTGCCCCATTACCAAGCAATGCTTTTGTAGAGCGCGAATGTCTGTGTGGCAGCGAATGCAGTTCCAAGGGACAGTGACAACCAGCTACAGCTTTCAGTGCTGGCAGCTGTCCTGTGGGCGCAATCTCTGAACGTTTCCAATTTCACTGCCGGGCACTGGGAGAAAGTCATACAGACTGTTGCCCCTTTAGGAAGCAAAGCTTTAGCAGAGCGCGAATGTCTGTGTGGCAGCGAATGCAGTTCCAAGGGACAGTGAAAACCAGCTACAGCTTTCAGTGCTGGCAGCTTTCCTCTGGGCGCAATCTCTGCACGTTTCCAATTTCACTGCCGGGCTGTGCCAGAGAGAGATACAGAGTGTTGCCCCATTAGGAAGCAAAGCTTTAGCAGAGGCCGAATGTCTGTGTGGCAGCGAATGCAGTTCCAAGGGACAGTGAAAACCAGCTACAGCTTTCAGTGCTGGCAGCTTTCCTGTGGGCGCAATCTCTGGATGTTTCCAATTTGGCAGCCGGGCTCTGCCAGAGAGAGATACAGAGTGTTGCCCCATTACGAAGCAATGCTTTAGCAGAGCGCGAATGTCTGTGTGGCAGTGAATGCAGTTCCAAGGGACAGTGAAAACCAGCTACAGCTTTCAGTGCTGGCAGCTTTCCTGTGGGCGCAATCTCTGGACGTTTCCAATTTCACTGCCAGGCACTGGGAGAAAGTCATAGAGAGTGTTGCCCCATTACGAAGCAATGCTTTAGCAGAGCGCGAATGTCTGTGTGGCAGCGAATGCAGTTCCAAGGGACAGTGAAAACCAGCTACAGCTTTCAGTGCTGGCAGCTTTCCTATGGGCGCAATCTCTGGACGTTTCCAATTTCACTGCCGGGCTCTGCCAGAGAGAGATACAGAGTGTTGCCCCATTAGGAAGCAAAGCTTGAGCAGAGCGCGAATGTCTGTGTGGCAGCGAATGCAGTTCCAAGGGACAGTGAAAACCAGCTACAGCTTTCAGTGCTGGCAGCTTTCCTGTGGGCGCAATCTCTGGACGTTTCCAATTTCACTGCCGGGCTCTGCCAGAGAGAGATACAGATTGTTGCCCCATTACGAAGCAATGCTTTAGCAGAGCGCGAATGTCTGTGTGGCAGCGAATGCAGTTCCAAGGGACAGTGAAAACCAGCTACATCTTTCAGTGCTGGCAGCTTTCCTGTGGGCGCAATCTCTGGACGTTTCCAATTTCACTGCCGGGCTCTGCCAGAGAGAGATACAGATTGTTGCCCCATTACGAAGCAATGCTTTAGCAGAGCGCGAATGTCTGTGTGGCAGCGAATGCAGTTCCAAGGGACAGTGAAAACCAGCTACATCTTTCAGTGCTGGCAGCTTTCCTGTGGGCGCAATCTCTGGACGTTTCCAATTTCACTGCCGGGCTCTGCCAGAGAGAGATACAGAGTGTTGCCCCATTACGAAGCAATGCTTTAGCAGAGCGCGAATGTCTGTGTGGCAGCGAATGCAGTTCCAGGGGACAGTGAAAACCAGCTACAGCTTTCAGTGCTGGCAGCTTTCCTGTGGGCGCAATCTCTGGACGTTTCCAATTTCACTGCCAGGCACTGGGAGAAAGTCATACAGATTGTTCCCCATTAGGAAGCAATGCTTTAGCAGAGCGCGAATGTCTGTGTGGCAGCGAATGCAGTTCCAAGGAACAGTGAAAACCAGCTACATCTTTCAGTGCTGGCAGCTTTCCTGTGGGCGCAATCTCTGCACGTTTCCAATTTCACTGCCGGGCTCTGCCAGAGAGAGATACAGAGTGTTGCCCCATTAGGAAGCAAAGCTTTAGCAGAGCGCGAATGTCTGTGTGGCAGCGAATGCAGTTCCAAGGGACAGTGAAAACCAGCTACAGCTTTCAGTGCTGGCAGCTTTCCTGTGGGCGCAATCTCTGGACGTTTCCAATTTCACTGCCGGGCTCTGCCAAAGAGAGATGCAAAGTGTTGCCCCATTAGGAAGCAAAGCTTTAGCACAGCGCGAATGTCTGTGTGGCAGCGAATGCAGTTCCAAGGGACAGTGAAAACCAGCTACAGCTTTCACTGCTGGCAGCTTTCCTGTGGGCGCAATCTCTGGACGTTTCCAATTTCACTGCCGGGCACTGGGAGAGAGTCATACAGAGTGTTGCCCCATTACGAACTAATGCTTTAGCAGAGCGGGAATGTCTGTGTGGCAGCGAATGCAGTTCCAAGGGACAGTGAAAACCAGCTACAGCTTTCAGTGCTGGCAGCTTTCCTGTGGGCGCAATCTCTGGACGTTTCCAATTTCACTGCCAGGCACTGGGAGAAAGTCATACAGAGTGTTGCCCCATTACGAAGCAATGCTTTAGCAGAGCGCGAATGTCTGTGTGGCAGCGAATGCAGTTCCAGGGGACAGTGAAA
This sequence comes from Mycteria americana, assembly GCF_035582795.1. Classification (NCBI taxonomy): domain Eukaryota; kingdom Metazoa; phylum Chordata; class Aves; order Ciconiiformes; family Ciconiidae; genus Mycteria; species Mycteria americana. The sequence goes on from NW_027445638.1 coordinate 75,367, forward strand.
ACCAGCTACAGCTTTCAGTGCTGGCAGCTTTCCTGTGGGCGCAATCTCTGCACGTTTCCAATTTCACTGCCGGGCTCTGCCAGAGAGAGATACAGAGTGTTGCCCCATTAGGAAGCAAAGCTTGAGCAGAGCGCGAATGTCTGTGTGGCAGCGAATGCAGTTCCAAGGGACAGTGAAAACCAGCTACAGCTTTCAGTGCTGGCAGCTTTCCTGTGGGCGCAATCTCTGGACGTTTCCAATTTCACTGCCGGGCTCTGCCAGAGAGAGATACAGAGTGTTGCCCCATTACGAAGCAATGCTTTAGCAGAGCGGGAATGTCTGTGTGGCAGCGAATGCAGTTCCAAGGGACAGTGAAAACCAGCTACATCTTTCAGTGCTGGCAGCTTTCCTGTGGGCGCAATCTCTGCACGTTTCCAATTTCACTGCCGGGCTCTGCCAGAGAGTGATACAGAGTGTTGCCCCATTAGGAAGCAAAGCTTTAGCAGAGCGCGAATGTCTGTGTGGCAGCGAATGCAGTTCCAAGGGACAGTGAAAACCAGCTACAGCTTTCAGTGCTGGCAGCTTTCCTGTGGGCGCAATCTCTGGACGTTTCCAATTTCACTGCCAGGCACTGGGAGAAAGTCATACAGATTGTTCCCCATTACGAAGCAATGCTTTAGCAGAGCACGAATGTCTGTGTGGCAGCGAATGCAGTTCCAAGGGACAGTGAAAACCAGCTACAGCTTTCAGTGCTGGCAGCTTTCCTGTGGGCGCAATCTCTGGACGTTTCCAATTTGGCAGCCGGGCTCTACCAGAGAGAGATACAGAGTGTTGCCCCATTAGGAAGCAAAGCTTGAGCAGAGCGCGAATGTCTGTGTGGCAGCGAATGCAGTTCCAAGGGACAGTGAAAACCAGCTACAGCTTTCAGTGCTGGCAGCTTTCCTGTGGGCGCAATCTCTGGATGTTTCCAATTTCACTGCCAGGCACTGGGAGAAAGTCATACAGATTGTTCCCCATTACGAAGCAATGCTTTAGCAGAGCGCGAATGTCTGTGTGGCAGCGAATGCAGTTCCAAGGGACAGTGAAAACCAGCTACAGCTTTCAGTGCTGGCAGCTTTCCTCTGGGCGCAATCTCTGGACGTTTCCAATTTCACTGCCGGGCTGTGCCAGAGAGAGATACGGAGTGTTGCTCCATTAGGAAGCAAAGCTTTAGCAGAGCGCGAATGTCTGTGTGGCAGCGAATGCAGGTCCAAGGGACAGTGAAAACCAGCTACAGCTTTCAGTGCTGGCAGCTTTCGTGTGGCCGCAATCTCTGGACATTTCCAATTTCACTGCCGGGCACTGGGAGAGAGTCATACAGAGTTTTGCCCCATTACCAAGCAATGCTTTTGTAGAGCGCGAATGTCTGTGTGGCAGCGAATGCAGTTCCAAGGGACAGTGAAAACCAGCTACATCTTTCAGTGCTGGCAGCTTTCCTGTGGGCGCAATCTCTGGACGTTTCCAATTTCACTACCGGGCTCTGCCAGAGAGACATACAGAGTGTTGCCCCATTACGAAGCAATGCTTTAGCAGAGCGCGAATGTCTGTGTGGCAGCGAATGCAGTTCCAAGGGACAGTGAAAACCAGCTACAGCTTTCAGTGCTGGCAGCTTTCCTGTGGGCGCAATCTCTGGACGTTTCCAATTTCACTGCCGGGCTCTGCCAAAGAGAGATGCAAAGTGTTGCCCCATTAGGAAGCAAAGCTTTAGCACAGCGCGAATGTCTGTGTGGCAGCGAATGCAGTTCCAAGGGACAGTGAAAACCAGCTACAGCTTTCAGTGCTGGCAGCTTTCCTGTGGGCGCAATCTCTGGACATTTCCAATTTCACTGCCGGGCACTGGGAGAGAGTCATACAGAGTTTTGCCCCATTACCAAGCAATGCTTTTGTAGAGCGCGAATGTCTGTGTGGCAGCGAATGCAGTTCCAAGGGACAGTGACAACCAGCTACAGCTTTCAGTGCTGGCAGCTGTCCTGTGGGCGCAATCTCTGAACGTTTCCAATTTCACTGCCGGGCACTGGGAGAAAGTCATACAGACTGTTGCCCCTTTAGGAAGCAAAGCTTTAGCAGAGCGCGAATGTCTGTGTGGCAGCGAATGCAGTTCCAAGGGACAGTGAAAACCAGCTACAGCTTTCAGTGCTGGCAGCTTTCCTCTGGGCGCAATCTCTGCACGTTTCCAATTTCACTGCCGGGCTGTGCCAGAGAGAGATACAGAGTGTTGCCCCATTAGGAAGCAAAGCTTTAGCAGAGGCCGAATGTCAGTGTGGCAGCGAATGCAGTTCCAAGGGACAGTGAAAACCAGCTACAGCTTTCAGTGCTGGCAGCTTTCCTGTGGGCGCAATCTCTGGATGTTTCCAATTTGGCAGCCGGGCTCTGCCAGAGAGAGATACAGAGTGTTGCCCCATTACGAAGCAATGCTTTAGCAGAGCGCGAATGTCTGTGTGGCAGTGAATGCAGTTCCAAGGGACAGTGAAAACCAGCTACAGCTTTCAGTGCTGGCAGCTTTCCTGTGGGCGCAATCTCTGGACGTTTCCAATTTCACTGCCAGGCACTGGGAGAAAGTCATAGAGAGTGTTGCCCCATTACGAAGCAATGCTTTAGCAGAGCGCGAATGTCTGTGTGGCAGCGAATGCAGTTCCAAGGGACAGTGAAAACCAGCTACAGCTTTCAGTGCTGGCAGCTTTCCTATGGGCGCAATCTCTGGACGTTTCCAATTTCACTGCCGGGCTCTGCCAGAGAGAGATACAGAGTGTTGCCCCATTAGGAAGCAAAGCTTGAGCAGAGCGCGAATGTCTGTGTGGCAGCGAATGCAGTTCCAAGGGACAGTGAAAACCAGCTACAGCTTTCAGTGCTGGCAGCTTTCCTGTGGGCGCAATCTCTGGACGTTTCCAATTTCACTGCCGGGCTCTGCCAGAGAGAGATACAGATTGTTGCCCCATTACGAAGCAATGCTTTAGCAGAGCGCGAATGTCTGTGTGGCAGCGAATGCAGTTCCAAGGGACAGTGAAAACCAGCTACATCTTTCAGTGCTGGCAGCTTTCCTGTGGGCGCAATCTCTGGACGTTTCCAATTTCACTGCCGGGCTCTGCCAGAGAGAGATACAGAGTGTTGCCCCATTACGAAGCAATGCTTTAGCAGAGCGCGAATGTCTGTGTGGCAGCGAATGCAGTTCCAGGGGACAGTGAAAACCAGCTACAGCTTTCAGTGCTGGCAGCTTTCCTGTGGGCGCAATCTCTGGACGTTTCCAATTTCACTGCCAGGCACTGGGAGAAAGTCATACAGATTGTTCCCCATTAGGAAGCAATGCTTTAGCAGAGCGCGAATGTCTGTGTGGCAGCGAATGCATTTCCAAGGGACAGTGAAAACCAGCTACAGCTTTCAGTGCTGGCAGCTTTCCTCTGGGCGCAATCTCTGGACGTTTCCAATTTCACTGCCGGGCTCTGCCAGAGAGAGATACAGAGTGTTGCTCCATTAGGAAGCAAAGCTTTAGCAGAGCGCGAATGTCTGTGTGGCAGCGAATGCAGGTCCAAGGGACAGTGAAAACCAGCTACAGCTTTCAGTGCTGGCAGCTTTCGTGTGGCCGCAATCTCTGGACATTTCCAATTTCACTGCCAGGCACTGGGAGAAAGTCATACAGAGTGTTGCCCCATTACGAAGCAATGCTTTAGCAGAGCGCGAATGTCTGTGTGGCAGCGAATGCAGTTCCAGGGGACAGTGAAAACCAGCTACAGCTTTCAGTGCTGGCAGCTTTCCTGTGGGCGCAATCTCTGCACGTTTCCAATTTCACTGCCGGGCTCTGCCAGAGAGAGATACAGAGTGTTGCCCCATTACGAAGCAATGCTTTAGCAGAGCGCGAATGTCTGTGTGGCAGCGAATGCAGTTCCAAGGGACAGTGAAAACCAGCTACAGCTTTCAGTGCTGGCAGCTTTCCTATGGGCGCAATCTCTGGACGTTTCCAATTTCACTGCCGGGCTCTGCCAGAGAGAGATACAGAGTGTTGCCCCATTAGGAAGCAAAGCTTTAGCAGAGCGCGAATGTCTGTGTGGCAGCGAATGCAGTTCCAAGGGACAGTGAAAACCAGCTACAGCTTTCAGTGCTGGCAGCTTTCCTGTGGGCGCAATCTCTGGACGTTTCCAATTTCACTGCCAGGCACTGGGAGAAAGTCATACAGATTGTTCCCCATTACGAAGCAATGCTTTAGCAGAGCGCGAATGTCTGTGTGGCAGCGAATGCAGTTCCAAGGGACAGTGAAAACCAGCTACAGCTTTCAGTGCTGGCAGCTTTCCTCTGGGCGCAATCTCTGGACGTTTCCAATTTCACTGCCGGGCTCTGCCAGAGAGAGATACAGAGTGTTGCCCCATTAGGAAGCAAAGCTTGAGCAGAGCGCGAATGTCTGTGTGGCAGCGAATGCAGTTCCAAGGGACAGTGAAAACCAGCTACAGCTTTCAGTGCTGGCAGCTTTCCTGTGGGCGCAATCTCTGGACGTTTCCAATTTCACTGCCGGGCTCTGCCAGAGAGAGATACAGATTGTTGCCCCATTACGAAGCAATGCTTTAGCAGAGCGCGAATGTCTGTGTGGCAGCGAATGCAGTTCAAAGGGACAGTGAATACCAGCTACATCTTTCAGTGCTGGCAGCTTTCCTGTGGGCGCAATCTCTGGACGTTTCCAATTTCACTGCCGGGCTCTGCCAGAGAGAGATACAGAGTGTTGCCCCATTACGAAGCAATGCTTTAGCAGAGCGCGAATGTCTGTGTGGCAGCGAATGCAGTTCCAAGGGACAGTGAAAACCAGCTACAGCTTTCAGTGCTGGCAGCTTTCCTGTGGGCGCAATCTCTGCACGTTTCCAATTTCACTGCCGGGCTCTGCCAGAGAGAGATACAGAGTGTTGCCCCATTAGGAAGCAAAGCTTTAGCAGAGCGTGAATGTCTGTGTGGCAGCGAATGCAGGTCCAAGGGACAGTGAAAACCAGCTACAGCTTTCAGTGCTGGCAGCTTTCGTGTGGCCGCAATCTCTGGACGTTTCCAATTTCACTGCCGGGCACTGGGAGAGAGTCATACAGAGTTTTGCCCCATTACCAAGCAATGCTTTTGTAGAGCGCGAATGTCTGTGTGGCAGCGAATGCAGTTCCAAGGGACAGTGAAAACCAGCTACAGCTTTCAGTGCTGGCAGCTTTCCTAAGGGCGCAATCTCTGGACGTTTCCAATTTCACTGCCGGGCTCTGCCAGAGAGAGATACAGAGTGTTGCCCCATTAGGAAGCAAAGTTTGAGCAGAGCGCGAATGTCTGTGTGGCAGCGAATGCAGTTCCAAGGGACAGTGAAAACCAGCTACAGCTTTCAGTGCTGGCAGCTTTCCTGTGGGCGCAATCTCTGGACGTTTCCAATTTCACTGCCGGGCTCTGCCAGAGAGAGATACAGATTGTTGCCCCATTACGAAGCAATGCTTTAGCAGAGCACGAATGTCTGTGTGGCAGCGAATGCAGTTCCAAGGGACAGTGAAAACCAGCTACATCTTTCAGTGCTGGCAGCTTTCCTGTGGGCGCAATCTCTGGACGTTTCCAATTTCACTGCCGGGCTCTGCCAGAGAGAGATACAGAGTGTTGCCCCATTACGAAGCAATGCTTTAGCAGAGCGCGAATGTCTGTGTGGCAGCGAATGCAGTTCCAAGGGACAGTGAAAACCAGCTAGAGCTTTCAGTGCTGGCAGCTTTCCTGTGGGCGCAATCTCTGGACGTTTCCAATTTCACTGCCGGGCTCTGCCAGAGAGAGATACAGAGTGTTGCCCCATTAGGAAGCAAAGCTTTAGCAGAGCGTGAATGTCTGTGTGGCAGCGAATGCAGGTCCAAGGGACAGTGAAAACCAGCTACAGCTTTCAGTGCTGGCAGCTTTCGTGTGGCCGCAATCTCTGGACATTTCCAATTTCACTGCCGGGCACTGGGAGAGAGTCATACAGAGTTTTGCCCCATTACCAAGCAATGCTTTTGTAGAGCACGAATGTCTGTGTGGCAGCGAATGCAGTTCCAAGGGACAGTGAAAACCAGCTACAGCTTTCAGTGCTGGCAGCTTTCCTGTGGGCGCAATCTCTGGACGTTTCCAATTTCACTGCCGGGCACTGGGAGAAAGTCATACAGAGTGTTGCCCCATTAGGAAGCAAAGCTTTAGCAGAGCGCGAATGTCTGTGTGGCAGCGAATGCAGTTCCAAGGGACAGTGAAAACCAGCTACAGCTTTCAGTGCTGGCAGCTTTCCTGTGGGCGCAATCTCTGGACGTTTCCAATTTGGCAGCCGGGCTCTGCCAGAGAGAGATACAGAGTGTTGCCCCTTTAGGAAGCAAAGCTTTAGCAGAGCGCGAATGTCTGTGTGGCAGTGAATGCAGTTCCAAGGGACAGTGAAAACCAGCTACAGCTTTCAGTGCTGGCAGGTTTCCTGTGGGCGCAATCTCTGGACGTTTCCAATTTCACTGCCAGGCACTGGGAGAAAGTCATACAGAGTGTTGCCCCATTACGAAGCAATGCTTTAGCAGAGCGCGAATGTCTGTGTGGCAGCGAAGGCAGTTCCAAGGGACAGTGAAAACCAGCTACAGCTTTCAGTGCTGGCAGCTTTCCTGTGGGCGCAATCTCTGGACGTTTCCAATTTCACTGCCGGGCTGTGCCAGAGAGAGATACGGAGTGTTGCCCCATTATGAAGCAAAGCTTTAGCAGAGCGCGAATGTCTATGTGGCAGCGAATGCAGTTCCAAGGGACAGTGAAAACCAGCTACAGCTTTCAGTGCTGGCAGCTTTCCTGTGGGCGCAATCTCTGGACGTTTCCAATTTCACTGCCGGGCTCTGCCAGAGAGAGATACAGAGTGTTGCCCCATTAGGAAGCAAAGCTTTAGCAGAGCGCGAATATCTGTGTGGCAGCGAATGCAGTTCCAAGGGACAGTGAAAACCAGCTACAGCTTTCAGTGCTGGCAGCTTTCCTGTGGGCGCAATCTCTGCACGTTTCCAATTTCACTGCCGGGCTCTGCCAGAGAGAGATACAGAGTGTTGCCCCATTACGAAGCAATGCTTTAGCAGAGCGCGAATGTCTGTGTGGCAGCGAATGCAGTTCCAAGGGACAGTGAAAACCAGCTACAGCTTTCAGTGCTGGCAGCTTTCCTGTGGGCGCAATCTCTGGACGTTTCCAATTTCACTGGCAGGCACTGGGAGAAAGTCACAGAGAGTGTTGCCCCATTAGGAAGCAAAGCTTTAGCAGAGCGCGAATGTCTGTGTAGCAGCGAGTGCAGTTCCAAGGGACAGTGAAAACCAGCTACAGCTTTCAGTGCTGGCAGCTTTCTTGTGGGCGCAATCTCTGGACGTTTCCAATTTCACTGCCGGGCTCTGCCAGAGAGAGATACAGAGTGTTGCCCCATTACGAAGTAATGCTTTAGCAGAGCGGGAATGTCTGTGTGGCAGCGAATGCAGTCCCAAGGGACAGTGAAAACCAGCTACAGCTTTCAGTGCTGGCAGCTTTCCTGTGGGCGCAATCTCTGGACGTTTCCAATTTCACTGCCAGGCACTGGGAGAAAGTCATACAGAGTGTTGCCCCATTACGAAGCAATGCTTTAGCAGAGCGCGAATGTCTGTGTGGCAGCGAATGCAGTTCCAGGGGACAGTGAAAACCAGCTACAGCTTTCAGTGCTGGCAGCTTTCCTGTGGGCGCAATCTCTGCACGTTTCCAATTTCACTGCCGGGCTCTGCCAGAGAGAGATACAGAGTGTTACCCCATTAGGAAGCAAAGCTTGAGCAGAGCGGGAATGTCTGTGTGGCAGCGAATGCAGTTCCAAGGGACAGTGAAAACCAGCTACAGCTTTCAGTGCTGGCAGCTTTCCTGTGGGCGCAATCTCTGGACGTTTCCAATTTCACTGCCGGGCTCTGCCAGAGAGAGATACAGAGTGTTGCCCCATTAGGAAGCAAAGCTTGAGCAGAGCGCGAATGTCTGTGTGGCAGCGAATGCAGTTCCAAGGGACAGTGAAAACCAGCTACAGCTTTCACTGCTGGCAGCTTTCCTGTGGGCGCAATCTCTGGACGTTTCCAATTTCACTGCCGGGCTCTGCCAGAGAGAGATACAGAGTGTTGCCCCATTACGAAGCAATGCTTTAGCAGAGCGCGAATGTCTGTGTGGCAGCGAATGCAGTTCCAAGGGACAGTGAAAACCAGCTACAGCTTTCAGTGCTGGCAGCTTTCCTGTGGGCGCAATCTCTGCACGTTTCCAATTTCACTGCCGGGCTCTGCCACAGAGAGATACAGAGTGTTGCCCCATTAGGAAGCAAAGCTTGAGCAGAGCGCGAATGTCTGTGTGGCAGCGAATGCAGTTCCAAGGGACAGTGAAAACCAGCTAGAGCTTTCAGTGCTGGCAGCTTTCCTGTGGGCGCAATCTCTGCACGTTTCCAATTTCACTGCCGGGCTCTGCCAGAGAGAGATACAGAGTGTTGCCCCATTACGAAGCAATGCTTTAGCAGAGCGGGAATGTCTGTGTGGCAGCGAATGCAGTTCCAAAAAACAGTGAAAACCAGCTACAGCTTTCAGTGCTGGCAGCTTTCCTGTGGGCGCAATCTCTGCACGTTTCCAATTTCACTGCCGGGCTCTGCCACAGAGAGATACAGAGTGTTGCCCCATTAGGAAGCAAAGCTTGAGCAGAGCGCGAATGTCTGTGTGGCAGCGAATGCAGTTCCAAGGGACAGTGAAAACCAGCTAGAGCTTTCAGTGCTGGCAGCTTTCCTGTGGGCGCAATCTCTGGACGTTTCCAATTTCACTGCCGGGCTCTGCCAGAGAGAGATACAGAGTGTTGCCCCATTAGGAAGCAAAGCTTTAGCAGAGCGCGAATGTCTATGTGGCAGCGAATGCAGTTCCAAGGGACAGTGAAAACCAGCTACAGCTTTCAGTGCTGGCAGCTTTCCTGTGGGCGCAATCTCTGGACGTTTCCAATTTCACTGCCGGGCTCTGCCAGAGAGAGATACAGAGTGTTGCCCCATTACGAAGCAATGCTTTAGCAGAGCGCGAATGTCTGTGTGGCAGCGAATGCAGTTCCAAGGGACAGTGAAAACCAGCTACAGCTTTCAGTGCTGGCAGCTTTCCTAAGGGCGCAATCTCTGGACGTTTCCAATTTCACTGCCGGGCTCTGCCAGAGAGAGATACAGAGTGTTGCCCCATTAGGAAGCAAAGCTTTAGCAGAGCGCGAATGTCTGTGTGGCAGCGAATGCAGTTCCAAGGGACAGTGAAAACCAGCTACAGCTTTCAGTGCTGGCAGCTTTCCTGTGGGCGCAATCTCTGGACGTTTCCAATTTCACTGCCGGGCTCTGCCAGAGAGAGATACAGAGTGTTGCCCCATTACGAAGCAATGCTTTAGCAGAGCGCGAATGTCTGTGTGGCAGCGAATGCATTTCCAGGGGACAGTGAAAACCAGCTACATCTTTCAGTGCTGGCAGCTTTCCTGTGGGCGCAATCTCTGGACGTTTCCAATTTCACTACCGGGCACTGGGAGAAAGTCATACAGAGTGTTGCCCCATTAGGAAGCAAAGCTTTAGCAGAGCGCGAATGTCTGTGTGGCAGCGAATGCAGTTCCAAGGGACAGTGAAAACCAGCTACAGCTTTCAGTGCTGGCAGCTTTCCTGTGGGCGCAATCTCTGGACGTTTCCAATTTCACTGCCAGGCACTGGGAGAAAGTCATACAGAGTGTTGCCCCATTACGAAGCAATGCTTTAGCAGAGCGTGAATGTCTGTGTGGCAGCGAATGCAGTTCCAAGGGACAGTGAAAACCAGCTACAGCTTTCAGTGCTGGCAGCTTTCCTGTGGGCACAATCTCTGGACGTTTCCAATTTCACTGCCCGGCACTGGGAGAAAGTCATACAGAGTGTTGCCCCATTAGGAAGCAAAGCTTTAGCAGAGCGCGAATGTCTGTGTGGCAGCGAATGCAGTTCCAAGGGACAGTGAAAACCAGCTACAGCTTTCAGTGCTGGCAGCTTTCCTGTGGGCGCAATCTCTGGACGTTTCCAATTTCACTGCCGGGCTCTGCCAGAGAGAGATACAGAGTGTTGCCCCATTACGAAGCAATGCTTTATCAGAGCGCGAATGTCTGTGTGGCAGAGAATGCAGTTCCAAGGGACAGTGAAAACCAGCTACAGCTTTCAGTGCTGGCAGCTTTCCTGTGGGCACAATCTCTGGACGTTTCCAATTTCACTGCCCGGCACTGGGAGAAAGTCATACAGAGTGTTGCCCCATTAGGAAGCAAAGCTTTAGCAGAGCGCGAATGTCTGTGTGGCAGCGAATGCAGTTCCAAGGGACAGTGAAAACCAGCTACAGCTTTCAGTGCTGGCAGCTGTCCTGTGGGCGCAATCTCTGGACGTTTCCAATTTCATTGCCGGTCTCTGCCACAGAGAGATACAGAGTGTTGCCCCATTAGGAAGCAAAGCTTTAGCAGAGCGCGAATGTCTGTGTGGCAGCGAATGCAGTTCCAAGGGACAGTGAAAACCAGCTACAGCTTTCAGTGCTGGCAGCTTTCCTGTGGGTACAATCTCTGGACGTTTCCAATTTCACTGCCGGGCACTGGGAGAAAGTCATACAGAGTGTTGCCCCATTACGAAGCAATGCTTTAGCAGAGCGCGAATGTCTGTGTGGCAGCGAATGCAGTTCCAAGGGACAGTGAAAACCAGCTACAGCTTTCAGTGCTGGCAGCTTTCCTGTGGGCGCAATCTCTGGACGTTTCCAATTTCACTGCCGGGCTCTGCCAGAGAGAGATACAGAGTGTTGCCCCATTAGGAAGCAAAGCTTTAGCAGAGCGCGAATGTCTGTGTGGCAGCGAATGCAGTTCCAAGGGACAGTGAAAACCAGCTACATCTTTCAGTGCTGGCAGCTTTCCTGTGGGCGCAATCTCTGGACGTTTCCAATTTCACTGCCGGGCTCTGCCAGAGAGAGATGCAAAGTGTTGCCCCATTAGGAAGCAAAGCTTTAGCAGAGCGCGAATGTCTGTGTGGCAGCGAATGCAGTTCCAAGGGACAGTGAAAACCAGCTACAGCTTTCACTGATGGCAGCTTTCCTGTGGGCGCAATCTCTGGACGTTTCCAATTTGGCAGCCGGGCTCTGCCAGAGAGAGATACAGAGTGTTGCCCCATTACGAAGCAATGCTTTAGCAGAGCGCGAATGTCTGTGTGGCAGCGAATGCAGTTCCAAGGGACAGTGAAAACCAGCTACAGCTTTCAGTGCTGGCAGCTTTCCTGTGGGCAGAATCTCTGGACGTTTCCAATTTCACTGCCGGGCACTGGGAGAAAGTCATACAGAGTGTTGCCCCATTAGGAAGCAATGCTTTAGCAGAGCGCGAATGTCTGTGTGGCAGCGAATGCAGTTCCAAGGGACAGTGAAAACCAGCTAGAGCTTTCAGTGCTGGCAGCTTTCCTGTGGGCGCAATCTCTGGACGTTTCCAGTTTCACTGCCGGGCTCTGCCAGAGAGAGATACAGAGTGTTGCCCCATTAGGAAGCAAAGCTTTAGCAGAGCGCGAATGTCTATGTGGCAGCGAATGCAGTTCCAAGGGACAGTGAAAACCAGCTACAGCTTTCAGTGCTGGCAGCTTTCCTGTGGGCGCAATCTCTGGACGTTTCCAATTTCACTGCCGGGCTCTGCCAGAGAGAGATACAGAGTGTTGCCCCATTACGAAGCAATGCTTTAGCAGAGCGCGAATGTCTGTGTGGCAGCGAATGCAGTTCCAAGGGACAGTGAAAACCAGCTACAGCTTTCAGTGCTTGCAGCTTTCCTGTGGGCGCAATATCTGGACGTTTCCAATTTCACTACCGGGCACTGGGAGAAAGTCATACAGAGTGTTTCCCCATTACGAAGCAATGCTTTAGCAGAGCGTGAATGTCTGTGTGGCAGCGAATGCAGTTCCAAGGGACAGTGAAAACCAGCTACAGCTTTCAGTGCTGGCAGCTTTCCTGTGGGCACAATCTCTGGACGTTTCCAATTTCACTGCCCGGCACTGGGAGAAAGTCATACAGAGTGTTGCCCCATTAGGAAGCAAAGCTTTAGCAGAGCGCGAATGTCTGTGTGGCAGCGAATGCAGTTCCAAGGGACAGTGAAAACCAGCTACAGCTTTCAGTGCTGGCAGCTTTCCTGTGGGCGCAATCTCTGGACGTTTCCAATTTCACTGCCGGGCTCTGCCAGAGAGAGATACAGAGTGTTGCCCCATTACGAAGCAATGCTTTAGCAGAGCGCGAATGTCTGTGTGGCAGCGAATGCAGTTCCAAGGGACAGTGAAAACCAGCTACAGCTTTCAGTGCTGGCAGCTGTCCTGTGGGCGCAATCTCTGGACGTTTCCAATTTCATTGCCGGTCTCTGCCACAGAGAGATACAGAGTGTTGCCCCATTAGGAAGCAAAGCTTTAGCAGAGCGCGAATGTCTGTGTGGCAGCGAATGCAGTTCCAAGGGACAGTGAAAACCAGCCACAGCTTTCAGTGCTGGCAGCTTTCCTGTGGGCGCAATCTCTGGACGTTTCCAATTTCACTGCCGGGCTCTGCCAGAGAGAGATACAGAGTGTTGCCCCATTACGAAGCAATGCTTTAGCAGAGCGCGAATGTCTGTGTGGCAGCAAATGCAGTTCCAAGGGACAGTGAAAACCAGCTACAGCTTTCAGTGCTGGCAGCTTTCCTGTGGGCGCAATCTCTGGACGTTTCCAATTTCACTGCCGGGCTCTGCGACAGAGAGATACAGAGTGTTGCCCCATTACGAAGCAATGCTTTAGCAGAGCGCGAATGTCTGTGTGGCAGCGAATGCAGTTCCAAGGGACAGTGAAAACCAGCTACAGCTTTCAGTGCTGGCAGCTTTCCTGTGGGCACAATCTCTGGACGTTTCCAATTTCACTACCGGGCACTGGGAGAAAGTCATACAGAGTGTTGCCCCATTAGGAAGCAAAGCTTTAGCAGAGCGCGAATGTCTATGTGGCAGCGAATGCAGTTCCAAGGGACAGTGAAAACCAGCTACAGCTTTCAGTGCTGGCAGCTTTCCTGTGGGCGCAATCTCTGGACGTTTCCAATTTCACTGCCGGGCTCTGCCAGAGAGAGATACAGAGTGTTGCCCCATTACGAAGCAATGCTTTAGCAGAGCGCGAATGTCTGTGTGGCAGCGAATGCAGTTCCAAGGGACAGTGAAAACCAGCTACAGCTTTCAGTGCTGGCAGCTTTCCTATGGGCGCAATCTCTCGACGTTTCCAATTTGGCAGCCGGGCTCTGCCAGAGAGAGATACAGAGTGTTGCCCCATTAGGAAGCAAAGCTTTAGCAGAGCGCGAATGTCTGTGTGGCAGCGAATGCAGTTCCAAGGGACAGTGAAAACCAGCTACAGCTTTCAGTGCTGGCAGCTTTCCTGTGGGCGCAATCTCTGGACGTTTCCAATTTCACTGCCGGGCTCTGCCAGAGAGAGATACAGAGTGTTGCCCCATTACGAAGCAATGCTTTAGCAGAGCGCGAATGTCTGTGTGGCAGCGAATGCAGTTCCAAGGGACAGTGAAAACCAGCTACAGCTTTCAGTGCTGGCAGCTTTCCTGTGGGCACAGTCTCTGGACGTTTCCAATTTCACTGCCGGGCACTGGGAGAAAGTCATACAGAGTGTTGCCCCATTACGAAGCAATGCTTTAGCAGAGCGCGAATGTCTGTGTGGCAGCGAATGCAGTTCCAAGGGACAGTGAAAACCAGCTACAGCTTTCAGTGCTGGCAGCTTTCCTGTGGGCGCAATCTCTGGACGTTTCCAATTTCACTGCCGGGCTCTGCCAGAGAGAGATACAGAGTGTTGCCCCATTACGAAGCAATGCTTTAGCAGAGCGCGAATGTCTGTGTGGCAGCAAATGCAGTTCCAAGGGACAGTGAAAACCAGCTACAGCTTTCAGTGCTGGCAGCTTTCCTGTGGGCGCAATCTCTGGACGTTTCCAATTTCACTGCCGGGCTCTGCGACAGAGAGATACAGAGTGTTGCCCCATTACGAAGCAATGCTTTAGCAGAGCGCGAATGTCTGTGTGGCAGCGAATGCAGTTCCAAGGCACAGTGAAAACCAGCTACAGCTTTCAGTGCTGGCAGCTTTCCTGTGGGCACAATCTCTGGACGTTTCCAATTTCACTGCCGGGCTCTGCGACAGAGAGATACAGAGTGTTGCCCCATTACGAAGCAATGCTTTAGCAGAGCGCGAATGTCTGTGTGGCAGCGAATGCAGTTCCAAGGGACAGTGAAAACCAGCTACAGCTTTCAGTGCTGGCAGCTTTCCTGTGGGCACAATCTCTGGACGTTTCCAATTTCACTACCGGGCACTGGGAGAAAGTCATACAGAGTGTTGCCCCATTAGGAAGCAAAGCTTTAGCAGAGCGCGAATGTCTATGTGGCAGCGAATGCAGTTCCAAGGGACAGTGAAAACCAGCTACAGCTTTCAGTGCTGGCAGCTTTCCTGTGGGCGCAATCTCTGGACGTTTCCAATTTCACTGCCGGGCTCTGCCAGAGAGAGATACAGAGTGTTGCCCCATTACGAAGCAATGCTTTAGCAGAGCGCGAATGTCTGTGTGGCAGCGAATGCAGTTCCAAGGGACAGTGAAAACCAGCTACAGCTTTCAGTGCTGGCAGCTTTCCTATGGGCGCAATCTCTCGACGTTTCCAATTTGGCAGCCGGGCTCTGCCAGAGAGAGATACAGAGTGTTGCCCCATTAGGAAGCAAAGCTTTAGCAGAGCGCGAATGTCTGTGTGGCAGCGAATGCAGTTCCAAGGGACAGTGAAAACCAGCTACAGCTTTCAGTGCTGGCAGCTTTCCTGTGGGCGCAATCTCTGGACGTTTCCAATTTCACTGCCGGGCTCTGCCAGAGAGAGATACAGAGTGTTGCCCCATTACGAAGCAATGCTTTAGCAGAGCGCGAATGTCTGTGTGGCAGCGAATGCAGTTCCAAGGGACAGTGAAAACCAGCTACAGCTTTCAGTGCTGGCAGCTTTCCTGTGGGCACAGTCTCTGGACGTTTCCAATTTCACTGCCGGGCACTGGGAGAAAGTCATACAGAGTGTTGCCCCATTACGAAGCAATGCTTTAGCAGAGCGCGAATGTCTGTGTGGCAGCGAATGCAGTTCCAAGGGACAGTGAAAACCAGCTACAGCTTTCAGTGCTGGCAGCTTTCCTGTGGGCGCAATCTCTGGACGTTTCCAATTTCACTGCCGGGCTCTGCCAGAGAGAGATACAGAGTGTTGCCCCATTACGAAGCAATGCTTTAGCAGAGCGCGAATGTCTGTGTGGCAGCAAATGCAGTTCCAAGGGACAGTGAAAACCAGCTACAGCTTTCAGTGCTGGCAGCTTTCCTGTGGGCGCAATCTCTGGACGTTTCCAATTTCACTGCCGGGCTCTGCGACAGAGAGATACAGAGTGTTGCCCCATTACGAAGCAATGCTTTAGCAGAGCGCGAATGTCTGTGTGGCAGCGAATGCAGTTCCAAGGGACAGTGAAAACCAGCTACAGCTTTCAGTGCTGGCAGCTTTCCTGTGGGCACAATCTCTGGACGTTTCCAATTTCACTACCGGGCACTGGGAGAAAGTCATACAGAGTGTTGCCCCATTAGGAAGCAAAGCTTTAGCAGAGCGCGAATGTCTATGTGGCAGCGAATGCAGTTCCAAGGGACAGTGAAAACCAGCTACAGCTTTCAGTGCTGGCAGCTTTCCTGTGGGCGCAATCTCTGGACGTTTCCAATTTCACTGCCGGGCTCTGCCAGAGAGAGATACAGAGTGTTGCCCCATTACGAAGCAATGCTTTAGCAGAGCGCGAATGTCTGTGTGGCAGCGAATGCAGTTCCAAGGGACAGTGAAAACCAGCTACAGCTTTCAGTGCTGGCAGCTTTCCTATGGGCGCAATCTCTCGACGTTTCCAATTTGGCAGCCGGGCTCTGCCAGAGAGAGATACAGAGTGTTGCCCCATTAGGAAGCAAAGCTTTAGCAGAGCGCGAATGTCTGTGTGGCAGCGAATGCAGTTCCAAGGGACAGTGAAAACCAGCTACATCTTTCAGTGCTGGCAGCTTTCCTGTGGGCGCAATCTCTGGACGTTTCCAATTTCACTGCCGGGCTCTGCCAGAGAGAGATACAGAGTGTTGCCCCATTAGGAAGCAATGCTTTAGCAGAGCGCGAATGTCTGTGTGGCAGCGAATGCAGTTCCAAGGGACAGTGAAAACCAGCTACAGCTTTCAGTGCTGGCAGCTTTCCTGTGGGCACAGTCTCTGGACGTTTCCAATTTCACTGCCGGGCACTGGGAGAAAGTCATACAGAGTGTTGCCCCATTACGAAGCAATGCTTTAGCAGAGCGCGAATGTCTGTGTGGCAGCGAATGCAGTTCCAAGGGACAGTGAAAACCAGCTAGAGCTTTCAGTGCTGGCAGCTTTCCTGTGGGCGCAATCTCTGGACGTTTCCAATTTCACTGCCGGGCTCTGCCAGAGAGAGATACAGAGTGTTGCCCCATTACGAAGCAATGCTTTAGCAGAGCGCGAATGTCTGTGTGGCAGCGAATGCAGTTCCAAGGGACAGTGAAAACCAGCTACAGCTTTCAGTGCTGGCAGCTTTCCTGTGGGCGCAATCTCTGGACGTTTCCAATTTCACTGCCGGGCTCTGCCAGAGAGAGATACAGAGTGTTGCCCCATTAGGAAGCAAAGCTTTAGCAGAGCGCGAATGTCTGTGTGGCAGCGAATGCAGTTCCAGGGGACAGTGAAAACCAGCTACATCTTTCAGTGCTGGCAGCTTTCCTGTGGGCGCAATCTCTGGACGTTTCCAATTTCATTGCCGGTCTCTGCCACAGAGAGATACAGAGTGTTGCCCCATTAGGAAGCAAAGCTTTAGCAGAGCGCGAATGTCTGTGTGGCAGCGAATGCAGTTCCAAGGGACAGTGAAAACCAGCTACAGCTTTCACTGATGGCAGCTTTCCTGTGGGCGCAATCTCTGGACGTTTCCAATTTGGCAGCCGGGCTCTGCCAGAGAGAGATACAGAGTGTTGCCCCATTACGAAGCAATGCTTTAGCAGAGCGCGAATGTCTGTGTGGCAGCGAATGCAGTTCCAGGGGACAGTGAAAACCAGCTACATCTTTCAGTGCTGGCAGCTTTCCTGTGGGCGCAATCTCTGGACGTTTCCAATTTCACTGCCAGGCACTGGGAGAAAGTCATACAGAGTGTTGCCCCATTACGAAGCAATGCTTTAGCAGAGCGCGAATGTCTGTGTGGCAGCGAATGCAGTTCCAAGGGACAGTGAAAACCAGCTAGAGCTTTCAGTGCTGGCAGCTTTCCTGTGGGCACAATCTCTGGACGTTTCCAATTTCACTGCCCGGCATTGGGAGAAAGTCATACAGAGTGTTGCCCCATTAGGAAGCAAAGCTTTAGCAGAGCGCGAATGTCTGTGTGGCAGCGAATGCAGTTCCAAGGGACAGTGAAAACCAGCTACATCTTTCAGTGCTGGCAGCTTTCCTGTGGGCGCAATCTGTGGACGTTTCCAATTTCACTGCCGGGCTCTGCCAGAGAGAGATACAGAGTGTTACCCTATTACGAAGCAATGCTTTAGCAGAGCGCGAATGTCTGTGTGGCAGCGAATGCAGTTCCAGGGGACAGTGAAAACCAGCTACAGCTTTCAGTGCTGGCAGCTTTCCTGTGGGCGCAATCTCTAGACGTTTCCAATTTCATTGCCGGTCTCTGCGACAGAGAGATACAGAGTGTTGCCCATTACGAAGCAAAGCTTTAGCAGAGCGCGAATGTCTGTGTGGCAGCGAATGCAGTTCCAAGGGACAGTGAAAACCAGCTACAGCTTTCACTGCTGGCAGCTTCCCTGTGGGCGCAATCTCTGGACGTTTCCAATTTGGCAGCCGGGCTCTGCCAGAGGGAGATACAGAGTGTTGCCCCATTAGGAAGCAATGCTTTAGCAGAGCGCGAATGTCTGTGTGGCAGCAAATGCAGTTCCAAGGGACAGTGAAAACCAGCTAGAGCTTTCAGTGCTGGCAGCTTTCCTGTGGGCGCAATCTCTGGACGTTTCCAATTTCACTGCCGGGCTCTGCCAGAGAGAGATACAGAGTGTTGCCCCATTAGGAAGCAATGCTTTAGCAGAGCGCGAATGTCTGTGTGGCAGCGAATGCAGTTCCAAGGGACAGTGAAAAGCAGCTACAGCTTTCAGTGCTGGCAGCTTTCCTGTGGGCGCAATCTCTGGACGTTTCCAATTTCACTGCCAGGCACTGGGAGAAAGTCATACACAGTGTTGCCCCATTACGAAGCAATGCTTTAGCAGAGCGCGAATGTCTGTGTGGCAGCGAATGCAGTTCCAAGGGACATTGAAAACCAGCTACAGCTTTCAGTGCTGGCAGCTTTCCTGTGGGCGCAATCTCTGGACGTTTCCAATTTGGCAGCCGGGCTCTGCCAGAGAGAGATACAGAATGTTGCCCCATTAGGAAGGAAAGCTTTAGCAGAGCGCGAATGTCTGTGTGGCAGCGAATGCAGTTCCAGGGGACAGTGAAAACCAGCCACAGCTTTCAGTGCTGGCAGCTTTCCTGTGGGCGCAATCTCTGGACGTTTCCCATTTCACTGCCAGGCACTGGGAGAAAGTCATACAGAGTGTTGCCCCATTAGGAAGCAAAGCTTTAGCAGAGCGCGAATGTCTGTGTGGCAGCGAATGCAGTTCCAGGGGACAGTGAAAACCAGCTACATCTTTCAGTGCTGGCAGCTTTCCTGTGGGCGCAATCTCTGGACGTTTCCAATTTCACTGCCAGGCACTGGGAGAAAGTCATACAGAGTGTTGCCCCATTACGAAGCAATGCTTTAGCAGAGCGCGAATGTCTGTGTGGCAGCGAATGCAGTTCCAAGGGACAGTGAAAACCAGCTACAGCTTTCAGTGCTGGCAGCTTTCCTGTGGGCGCAATCTCTGGACGTTTCAATTTCACTGCCGGGCTCTGCCAGAGAGAGATACAGAGTGTTGCCCCATTACGAAGCAATGCTTTAGCAGAGCGCGAATGTCTGTGTGGCAGCGAATGCAGTTCCAAGGGACAGTGAAAACCAGCTAGAGCTTTCAGTGCTGGCAGCTTTCCTGTGGGCGCAATCTCTGGACGTTTCCAATTTCACTGCCGGGCTCTGCCAGAGAGAGATACAGAGTGTTGCCCTATTACGAAGCAATGCTTTAGCAGAGCGCGAATGTCTGTGTGGCAGCGAATGCAGTTCCAAGGGACAGTGAAAACCAGCTACAGCTTTCAGTGCTGGCAGCTTTCCTGTGGGCGCAATCTCTGGACGTTTCCAATTTCACTGCCGGGCTCTTCCAGAGAGAGATACAGAGTGTTGCCCCATTACGAAGCAATGCTTTAGCAGACCGCGAATGTCTGTGTGGCAGCGAATGCAGTTCCAAGGGACAGTGAAAACCAGCTACAGCTTTCAGTGCTGGCAGCTTTCCTAAGGGCGCAATCTCTGGACGTTTCCAATTTCACTGCCGGGCTCTGCCAGAGAGAGATACAGAGTGTTGCCCCATTAGGAAGCAAAGCTTTAGCAGAGCGCTAATGTCTGTGTGGCAGCGAATGCAGTTCCAAGGGACAGTGAAAACCAGCTAGAGCTTTCAGTGCTGGCAGCTTTCCTGTAGGCGCAATCTCTGGACGTTTCCAATTTCACTGCCGGGCTCTGCCAGAGAGAGATACAGAGTGTTGCCCCATTACGAAGCAATGCTTTAGCAGAGCGCGAATGTCTGTGTGGCAGCGAATGCAGTTCCAGGGGACAGTGAAAACCAGCTACATCTTTCAGTGCTGGCAGCTTTCCTGTGGGCGCAATCTCTGGACGTTTCCAATTTCACTGCCAGGCACTGGGAGAAAGTCATACAGAGTGTTGCCCCATTACGAAGCAATGCTTTAGCAGAGCGCGAATGTCTGTGTGGCAGCGAATGCAGTTCCAAGGGACAGTGAAAACCAGCTACAGCTTTCAGTGCTGGCAGCTTTCCTGTGGGCACAATCTCTGGACGTTTCCAATTTCACTGCCCGGCACTGGGAGAAAGTCATACAGAGTGTTGCCCCATTAGGAAGCAAAGCTTTAGCAGAGCGCGAATGTCTGTGTGGCAGCGAATGCAGTTCCAAGGGACAGTGAAAACCAGCTACAGCTTTCAGTGCTGGCAGCTTTCCTGTGGGCGCAATCTGTGGACGTTTCCAATTTCACTGCCGGGCTCTGCCAGAGAGAGATACAGAGTGTTGCCCTATTACGAAGCAATGCTTTAGCAGAGCGCGAATGTCTGTGTGGCAGCGAATGCAGTTCCAGGGGACAGTGAAAACCAGCTACAGCTTTCACTGCTGGCAGCTTCCCTGTGGGCGCAATTTCTGGACGTTTCCAATTTGGCAGCCGGGCTCTGCCAGAGAGAGATACAGAGTGTTGCCCCATTACGAAGCAATGCTTTAGCAGAGCGCGAATGTCTGTGTGGCAGCGAATGCAGTTCCAAGGGACAGTGAAAACCAGCTACAGCTTTCAGTGCTGGCAGCTGTCCTGTGGGCGCAATCTCTGGACATTTCAATTTCACTGCCGGGCTCTGCCAGAGAGAGATACAGAGTGTTGCCCCATTACGAAGCAATGCTTTAGCAGAGCGCGAATGTCTGTGTGGCAGCAAATGCAGTTCCAAGGGACAGTGAAAACCAGCTACAGCTTTCAGTGCTGGCAGCTTTCCTGTGGGCGCAATCTCTGGACGTTTCCAATTTCACTGCCAGGCTCTGCCAGAGAGAGAGACAGAGTGTTGCCCCATTACGAAGCAATGCTTTAGCAGAGCGCGAATGTCTGTGTGGCAGCGAATGCAGTTCCAGGGGACAGTGAAAACCAGCCACATCTTTCAGTGCTGGCAGCTTTCCTGTGGGCGCAATCTCTGGACGTTTCCAATTTCACTGCCGGGCTCTGCCAGAGAGAGATACAGAGTGTTGCCCCATTAGGAAGCAATGCTTTAGCAGAGCGCGAATGTCTGTGTGGCAGCGAATGCAGTTCCAAGGGACAGTGAAAACCAGCTACAGCTTTCAGTGCTGGCAGCTTTCCTGTGGGCGCAATCTCTGGACGTTTCCAATTTCACTGCCGGGCTCTGCCAGAGAGAGATACAGAGTGTTGCCCCATTAGGAAGCAAAGCTTTAGCAGAGCGCGAATGTCTGTGTGGCAGCGAGTGCAGTTCCAAGGGACAGTGAAAACCAGCTACAGCTTTCAGTGCTGGCAGCTTTCCTGTGGGCGCAATCTCTGGACGTTTCCAATTTCACTGCCGGGCTCTGCCAGAGAGAGATACAGAGTGTTGCCCCATTACGAAGCAAAACTTTAGCAGAGCGCGAATGTCTGTGTGGCAGCGAATGCAGTTCCAAGGGACAGTGAAAACCAGCTACAGCTTTCAGTGCTGGCAGCTTTCCTGTGGGCGCAATCTCTGGACGTTTCCAATTTCACTGCCAGGCACTGGGAGAAAGTCATACAGAGTGTTGCCCCATTAGGAAGCAAAGCTTTAGCAGAGCGCGAATGTCTGTGTGGCAGCGAATGCAGTTCCAGGGGACAGTGAAAACCAGCCACAGCTTTCAGTGCTGGCAGCTTTCCTGTGGGCGCAATCTCTGGACGTTTCCTATTTCACTGCCAGGCACTGGGAGAAAGTCATACAGAGTGTTGCCCCATTACGAAGCAAAGCTTTAGCAGAGCGCGAATGTCTGTGTGGCAGCGAATGCAGTTCCAGGGGACAGTGAAAACCAGCTACATCTTTCAGTGCTGGCAGCTTTCCTGTGGGCGCAATCTCTGGACGTTTCCAATTTCACTGCCAGGCACTGGGAGAAAGTCATACAGAGTGTTGCCCCATTACGAAGCAATGGTTTAGCAGAGCGCGAATGTCTGTGTGGCAGCGAATGCAGTTCCAAGGGACAGTGAAAACCAGCTACAGCTTTCAGTGCTGGCAGCTTTCCTGTGGGCAGAATCTCTGGACGTTTCCAATTTCACTGCCGGGCACTGGGAGAAAGTCATACAGAGTGTTGCCCCATTAGGAAGCAAAGCTTTAGCAGAGCGCGAATGTCTGTGTGGCAGCGAATGCAGTTCCAAGGGACAGTGAAAACCAGCTAGAGCTTTCAGTGCTGGCAGCTTTCCTGTGGGCGCAATCTCTGGACGTTTCCAATTTCACTGCCGGGCTCTGCCAGAGAGAGATACAGAGTGTTGCCCCATTACGAAGCAAAGCTTTAGCAGAGCGCGAATGTCTGTGTGGCAGCGAATGCAGTTCCAGGGGACAGTGAAAACCAGCTACATCTTTCACTGCTGGCAGCTTTCCTGTGGGCGCAATCTCTGGACGTTTCCAATTTCACTGCCAGGCACTGGGAGAAAGTCATACAGAGTGTTGCCCCATTACGAAGCAATGCTTTAGCAGAGCGCGAATGTCTGTGTGGCAGCGAATGCAGTTCCAAGGGACAGTGAAAACCAGCTACAGCTTTCAGTGCTGGCAGCTTTCCTGTGGGCACAATCTCTGGACGTTTCCAATTTCACTACCGGGCACTGGGAGAAAGTCATACAGAGTGTTGCCCCATTAGGAAGCAAAGCTTTAGCAGAGCGCGAATGTCTATGTGGCAGCGAATGCAGTTCCAAGGGACAGTGAAAACCAGCTACAGCTTTCAGTGCTGGCAGCTTTCCTGTGGGCGCAATCTCTGGACGTTTCCAATTTCACTGCCGGGCTCTGCCAGAGAGAGATACAGAGTGTTGCCCCATTAGGAAGCAATGCTTTAGCAGAGCGCGAATGTCTGTGTGGCAGCGAATGCAGTTCCAAGGGACAGTGAAAACCAGCTACAGCTTTCAGTGCTGGCAGCTTTCCTGTGGGCACAATCTCTGGACGTTTCCAATTTCACTGCCGGGCTCTGCCAGAGAGAGATACAGAGTGTTGCCCCATTACGAAGCAATGCTTTAGCAGAGCGCGAATGTCTGTGTGGCAGCGAATGCAGTTCCAAGGGACAGTGAAAACCAGCTACAGCTTTCAGTGCTGGCAGCTTTCCTGTGGGCGCAATCTCTGGACGTTTCCAATTTCACTGCCGGGCTCTGCCAGAGAGAGATACAGAGTGTTGCCCCATTACGAAGCAAAGCTTTAGGAGAGCGCGAATGTCTGTGTGGCAGCGAATGCAGTTCCAAGGGACAGTGCAAACCAGCTACAGCTTTCAGTGCTGGCAGCTTTCCTGTGGGCGCAATCTCTGGACGTTTCCAATTTCACTGCCGGGCTCTGCCAGACAGAGATACAGAGTGTTGCCCTATTACGAAGCAAAGTTTTAGCAGAGCGCGAATGTCTGTGTGGCAGCGAATGCAGTTCCAAGGGACAGTGAAAACCAGCTACAGCTTTCAGTGCTGGCAGCTTTCCTGTGGGCGCAATCTCTGGACGTTTCCAATTTTACTGCCAGGCACTGGGAGAAAGTCATACAGAGTGTTGCCCCATTTCCTAGCAATGCTTTTGTAGAGCGCGAATGTCTGTGTGGCAGCGAATGCAGTTCCAAGGGACAGTGAAAACCAGCTACAGCTTTCAGTGCTGGCAGCTTTCCTGTGGGCGCAATCTCTGGACGTTTCCAATTTCACTGCCAGGCACTGGGAGAAAGTCATACAGAGTGTTGCCCCATTACGAAGCAATGCTTTAGCAGAGCGCGAATGTCTGTGTGGCAGCGAATGCAGTTCCAAGGGACAGTGAAAACCAGCTACAGCTTTCAGTGCTGGCAGCTTTCCTGTGGGCACAATCTCTGGACGTTTCCAATTTCACTGCCCGGCACTGGGAGAAAGTCATACAGAGTGTTGCCCCATTAGGAAGCAAAGCTTTAGCAGAGCGCGAATGTCTGTGTGGCAGCGAATGCAGTTCCAAGGGACAGTGAAAACCAGCTACAGCTTTCAGTGCTGGCAGCTTTCCTGTGGGCGCAATCTGTGGACGTTTCCAATTTCACTGCCGGGCTCTGCCAGAGAGAGATACAGAGTGTTGCCCTATTACGAAGCAATGCTTTAGCAGAGCGCGAATGTCTGTGTGGCAGCGAATGCAGTTCCAGGGGACAGTGAAAACCAGCTACAGCTTTCACTGCTGGCAGCTTCCCTGTGGGCGCAATTTCTGGACGTTTCCAATTTGGCAGCCGGGCTCTGCCAGAGAGAGATACAGAGTGTTGCCCCATTACGAAGCAATGCTTTAGCAGAGCGCGAATGTCTGTGTGGCAGCGAATGCAGTTCCAAGGGACAGTGAAAACCAGCTACAGCTTTCAGTGCTGGCAGCTGTCCTGTGGGCGCAATCTCTGGACATTTCAATTTCACTGCCGGGCTCTGCCAGAGAGAGATACAGAGTGTTGCCCCATTACGAAGCAATGCTTTAGCAGAGCGCGAATGTCTGTGTGGCAGCAAATGCAGTTCCAAGGGACAGTGAAAACCAGCCACATCTTTCAGTGCTGGCAGCTTTCCTGTGGGCGCAATCTCTGGACGTTTCCAATTTCACTGCCGGGCTCTGCCAGAGAGAGATACAGAGTGTTGCCCCATTAGGAAGCAATGCTTTAGCAGAGCGCGAATGTCTGTGTGGCAGCGAATGCAGTTCCAAGGGACAGTGAAAACCAGCTACAGCTTTCAGTGCTGGCAGCTTTCCTGTGGGCGCAATCTCTGGACGTTTCCAATTTCACTGCCGGGCTCTGCCAGAGAGAGATACAGAGTGTTGCCCCATTAGGAAGCAAAGCTTTAGCAGAGCGCGAATGTCTGTGTGGCAGCGAGTGCAGTTCCAAGGGACAGTGAAAACCAGCTACAGCTTTCAGTGCTGGCAGCTTTCCTGTGGGCGCAATCTCTGGACGTTTCCAATTTCACTGCCGGGCTCTGCCAGAGAGAGATACAGAGTGTTGCCCCATTACGAAGCAAAACTTTAGCAGAGCGCGAATGTCTGTGTGGCAGCGAATGCAGTTCCAAGGGACAGTGAAAACCAGCTACAGCTTTCAGTGCTGGCAGCTTTCCTGTGGGCGCAATCTCTGGACGTTTCCAATTTCACTGCCAGGCACTGGGAGAAAGTCATACAGAGTGTTGCCCCATTAGGAAGCAAAGCTTTAGCAGAGCGCGAATGTCTGTGTGGCAGCGAATGCAGTTCCAGGGGACAGTGAAAACCAGCCACAGCTTTCAGTGCTGGCAGCTTTCCTGTGGGCGCAATCTCTGGACGTTTCCTATTTCACTGCCAGGCACTGGGAGAAAGTCATACAGAGTGTTGCCCCATTACGAAGCAAAGCTTTAGCAGAGCGCGAATGTCTGTGTGGCAGCGAATGCAGTTCCAGGGGACAGTGAAAACCAGCTACATCTTTCAGTGCTGGCAGCTTTCCTGTGGGCGCAATCTCTGGACGTTTCCAATTTCACTGCCAGGCACTGGGAGAAAGTCATACAGAGTGTTGCCCCATTACGAAGCAATGGTTTAGCAGAGCGCGAATGTCTGTGTGGCAGCGAATGCAGTTCCAAGGGACAGTGAAAACCAGCTACAGCTTTCAGTGCTGGCAGCTTTCCTGTGGGCGCAATCTCTGGACGTTTCAATTTCACTGCCGGGCTCTGCCAGAGAGAGATACAGAGTGTTGCCCCATTACGAAGCAATGCTTTAGCAGAGCGCGAATGTCTGTGTGGCAGCGAATGCAGTTCCAAGGGACAGTGAAAACCAGCTACAGCTTTCAGTGCTGGCAGCTTTCCTGTGGGCAGAATCTCTGGACGTTTCCAATTTCACTGCCGGGCACTGGGAGAAAGTCATACAGAGTGTTGCCCCATTAGGAAGCAAAGCTTTAGCAGAGCGCGAATGTCTGTGTGGCAGCGAATGCAGTTCCAAGGGACAGTGAAAACCAGCTAGAGCTTTCAGTGCTGGCAGCTTTCCTGTGGGCGCAATCTCTGGACGTTTCCAATTTCACTGCCGGGCTCTGCCAGAGAGAGATACAGAGTGTTGCCCCATTACGAAGCAAAGCTTTAGCAGAGCGCGAATGTCTGTGTGGCAGCGAATGCAGTTCCAGGGGACAGTGAAAACCAGCTACATCTTTCACTGCTGGCAGCTTTCCTGTGGGCGCAATCTCTGGACGTTTCCAATTTCACTGCCAGGCACTGGGAGAAAGTCATACAGAGTGTTGCCCCATTACGAAGCAATGCTTTAGCAGAGCGCGAATGTCTGTGTGGCAGCGAATGCAGTTCCAAGGGACAGTGAAAACCAGCTACAGCTTTCAGTGCTGGCAGCTTTCCTGTGGGCACAATCTCTGGACGTTTCCAATTTCACTACCGGGCACTGGGAGAAAGTCATACAGAGTGTTGCCCCATTAGGAAGCAAACCTTTAGCAGAGCGCGAATGTCTATGTGGCAGCGAATGCAGTTCCAAGGGACAGTGAAAACCAGCTACAGCTTTCAGTGCTGGCAGCTTTCCTGTGGGCGCAATCTCTGGACGTTTCCAATTTCACTGCCGGGCTCTGCCAGAGAGAGATACAGAGTGTTGCCCCATTAGGAAGCAATGCTTTAGCAGAGCGCGAATGTCTGTGTGGCAGCGAATGCAGTTCCAAGGGACAGTGAAAACCAGCTACAGCTTTCAGTGCTGGCAGCTTTCCTGTGGGCACAATCTCTGGACGTTTCCAATTTCACTGCCGGGCTCTGCCAGAGAGAGATACAGAGTGTTGCCCCATTACGAAGCAATGCTTTAGCAGAGCGCGAATGTCTGTGTGGCAGCGAATGCAGTTCCAAGGGACAGTGAAAACCAGCTACAGCTTTCAGTGCTGGCAGCTTTCCTGTGGGCGCAATCTCTGGACGTTTCCAATTTCACTGCCGGGCTCTGCCAGAGAGAGATACAGAGTGTTGCCCCATTACGAAGCAAAGCTTTAGGAGAGCGCGAATGTCTGTGTGGCAGCGAATGCAGTTCCAAGGGACAGTGCAAACCAGCTACAGCTTTCAGTGCTGGCAGCTTTCCTGTGGGCGCAATCTCTGGACGTTTCCAATTTCACTGCCGGGCTCTGCCAGACAGAGATACAGAGTGTTGCCCTATTACGAAGCAAAGTTTTAGCAGAGCGCGAATGTCTGTGTGGCAGCGAATGCAGTTCCAAGGGACAGTGAAAACCAGCTACAGCTTTCAGTGCTGGCAGCTTTCCTGTGGGCGCAATCTCTGGACGTTTCCAATTTTACTGCCAGGCACTGGGAGAAAGTCATACAGAGTGTTGCCCCATTACCTAGCAATGCTTTTGTAGAGCGCGAATGTCTGTGTGGCAGCGAATGCAGTTCCAAGGGACAGTGAAAACCAGCTACAGCTTTCAGTGCTGGCAGCTTTCCTGTGGGCGCAATCTCTGGACGTTTCCAATTTGGCAGCCGGGCTCTGCCAGAGAGAGATACAGAGTGTTGCCCAATTAGGAAGCAAAGCTTTAGCAGAGCGCGAATGTCTGTGTGGCAGTGAATGCAGTTCCAAGGGACAGTGAAAACCAGCTACAGCTTTCAGTGCTGGCAGCTTTCCTGTGGGCGCAATCTCTGGACGTTTCCAATTTCACTGCCAGGCACTGGGAGAAAGTCATACAGACTGTTGCCCCATTACGAAGCAATGCTTTAGCAGAGCGCGAATGTCTGTGTGGCAGCGAATGCAGTTCCAAGGGACAGTGAAAACCAGCTACAGCTTTCAGTGCTGGCAGCTTTCCTGTGGGCGCAATCTCTGGACGTTTCAATTTCACTGCCGGGCTCTGCCAGAGAGAGATACAGAGTGTTGCCCCATTACGAAGCAATGCTTTAGCAGAGCGCGAATGTCTGTGTGGCAGCGAATGCAGTTCCAAGGGACAGTGAAAACCAGCTAGAGCTTTCAGTGCTGGCAGCTGTCCTGTGGGCGCAATCTCTGGACGTTTCAATTTCACTGCCGGGCTCTGCCAGAGAGAGATGCAGAGTGTTGCCCCATTAGGAAGCAATGCTTTAGCAGAGCGCGAATGTCTGTGTGGCAGCGAATGCAGTTCCAAGGGACAGTGAAAACCAGCTACAGCTTTCAGTGCTGGCAGCTTTCCTGTGGGCGCAATCTCTGGACGTTTCCAATTTCACTGCCGGGCTCTGCCAGAGAGAGATACAGAGTGTTGCCCCATTACGAAGCAATGCTTTAGCAGAGCGCGAATGTCTGTGTGGCAGCGAATGCAGTTCCAAGGGACAGTGAAAACCAGCTACAGCTTTCAGTGCTGGCAGCTTTCCTGTGGGCAGAATCTCTGGACGTTTCCAATTTCACCGCCGGGCACTGGGAGAAAGTCATACAGAGTGTTGCCCCATTAGGAAGCAAAGCTTTAGCAGAGCGCGAATGTCTGTGTGGCAGCGAATGCAGTTCCAAGGGACAGTGAAAACCAGCTAGAGCTTTCAGTGCTGGCAGCTTTCCTGTGGGCGCAATCTCTGGACGTTTCCAATTTCACTGCCGGGCTCTGCCAGAGAGAGATACAGAGTGTTGCCCTATTACGAAGCAATGCTTTAGCAGAGCGCGAATGTCTGTGTGGCAGCGAATGCAGTTCCAGGGGACAGTGAAAGCCAGCTACATCTTTCACTGCTGGCAGCTTTCCTGTGGGCGCAATCTCTGGACGTTTCCAATTTCACTGCCAGGCACTGGGAGAAAGTCATACAGAGTGTTGCCCCATTACGAAGCAATGCTTTAGCAGAGCGCGAATGTCTGTGTGGCAGCGAATGCAGTTCCAAGGGACAGTGAAAACCAGCTACAGCTTTCAGTGCTGGCAGCTTTCCTGTGGGCACAATCTCTGGACGTTTCCAATTTCACTACCGGGCACTGGGAGAAAGTCATACAGAGTGTTGCCCCATTGGGAAGCAAAGCTTTAGCAGAGCGCGAATGTCTATGTGGCAGCGAATGCAGTTCCAAGGGACAGTGAAAACCAGCTACAGCTTTCAGTGCTGGCAGCTTTCCTGTGGGCGCAATCTCTGGACGTTTCCAATTTCACTGCCGGGCTCTGCCAGAGAGAGATACAGAGTGTTGCCCCATTAGGAAGCAAAGCTTTAGCAGAGCGCGAATGTCTGTGTGGCAGCGAATGCAGTTCCAAGGGACAGTGAAAACCAGCTACATCTTTCAGTGCTGGCAGCTTTCCTGTGGGCGCAATCTCTGGACGTTTCCAATTTCACTGCCGGGCTCTGCCAGAGAGAGATACAGAGTGTTGCCCCATTACGAAGCAATGCTTTAGCAGAGCGCGAATGTCTGTGTGGCAGCGAATGCAGTTCCAGGGGACAGTGAAAACCAGCTACATCTTTCACTGCTGGCAGCTTTCCTGTGGGCGCAATCTCTGGACGTTTCCAATTTCACTGCCAGGCACTGGGAGAAAGTCATACAGAGTGTTGCCCCATTACGAAGCAATGCTTTAGCAGAGCGCGAATGTCTGTGTGGCAGCGAATGCAGTTCCAAGGGACAGTGAAAACCAGCTACAGCTTTCAGTGCTGGCAGCTTTCCTGTGGGCGCAATCTCTGGACGTTTCCAATTTCACTGCCAGGCACTGGGAGAAAGTCATACATAGTGTTGCCCCATTACGAAGCAATGCTTTAGCAGAGCGCGAATGTCTGTGTGGCAGCGAATGCAGTTCCAAGGGACATTGAAAACCAGCTACAGCTTTCAGTGCTGGCAGCTTTCCTGTGGGCGCAATCTCTGGACGTTTCCAATTTGGCAGCCGGGCTCTGCCAGAGAGAGATACAGAGTGTTGCCCCATTAGGAAGCAAAGCTTTAGCAGAGCGCGAATGTCTGTGTGGCAGCGAATGCAGTTCCAGGGGACAGTGAAAACCAGCCACAGCTTTCAGTGCTGGCAGCTTTCCTGTGGGCGCAATCTCTGGACGTTTCCTATTTCACTGCCAGGCACTGGGAGAAAGTCATACAGAGTGTTGCCCCATTACGAAGCAATGCTTTAGCAGAGCGCGAATGTCTGTGTGGCAGCGAATGCAGTTCCAAGGGACAGTGAAAACCAGCTACAGCTTTCAGTGCTGGCAGCTTTCCTGTGGGCGCAATCTCTGGACGTTTCAATTTCACTGCCGGGCTCTGCCAGAGAGAGATACAGAGTGTTGCCCCATTACGAAGCAATGCTTTAGCAGAGCGCGAATGTCTGTGTGGCAGCGAATGCAGTTCCAAGGGACAGTGAAAACCAGCTACAGCTTTCAGTGCTGGCAGCTGTCCTGTGGGCGCAATCTCTGGACGTTTCCAATTTCACTGCCGGGCTCTGCCAGAGAGAGATACAGAGTGTTGCCCCATTAGGAAGCAATGCTTTAGCAGAGCGCGAATGTCTGTGTGGCAGCGAATGCAGTTCCAAGGGACAGTGAAAACCAGCTACATCTTTCACTGCTGGCAGCTTTCCTGTGGGCGCAATCTCTGGACGTTTCCAATTTCACTGCCAGGCACTGGGAGAAAGTCATACAGAGTGTTGCCCCATTACGAAGCAATGCTTTAGCAGAGCGCGAATGTCTGTGTGGCAGCGAATGCAGTTCCAAGGGACAGTGAAAACCAGCTACAGCTTTCAGTGCTGGCAGCTTTCCTGTGGGCACAATCTCTGGACGTTTCCAATTTCACTACCGGGCACTGGGAGAAAGTCATACAGAGTGTTGCCCCATTAGGAAGCAAAGCTTTAGCAGAGCGCGAATGTCTATGTGGCAGCGAATGCAGTTCCAAGGGACAGTGAAAACCAGCTACATCTTTCAGTGCTGGCAGCTTTCCTGTGGGCGCAATCTCTGGACGTTTCCAATTTCACTGCCAGGCACTGGGAGAAAGTCATACAGACTGTTGCCCCATTACGAAGCAATGCTTTAGCAGAGCGCGAATGTCTGTGTGGCAGCGAATGCAGTTCCAAGGGACAGTGAAAACCAGCTAGAGCTTTCAGTGCTGGCAGCTTTCCTGTGGGCGCAATCTCTGGACGTTTCAATTTCACTGACGGGCTCTGCCAGAGAGAGATACAGAGTGTTGCCCCATTAGGAAGCAATGCTTTAGCAGAGCGCGAATGTCTGTGTGGCAGCGAATGCAGTTCCAAGGGACAGTGAAAACCAGCTACAGCTTTCAGTGCTGGCAGCTTTCCTGTGGGCGCAATCTCTGGACGTTTCCAATTTCACTGCCGGGCTCTGCCAGAGAGAGATACAGAGTGTTGCCCCATTACGAAGCAATGCTTTAGCAGAGCGCGAATGTCTGTGTGGCAGCGAATGCAGTTCCAAGGGACAGTGAAAACCAGCTACAGCTTTCAGTGCTGGCAGCTTTCCTGTGGGCACAATCTCTGGACGTTTCCAATTTCACCGCCGGGCACTGGGAGAAAGTCATACAGAGTGTTGCCCCATTAGGAAGCAGAGCTTTAGCAGAGCGCGAATGTCTGTGTGGCAGCGAATGCAGTTCCAAGGGACAGTGAAAACCAGCTACAGCTTTCAGTGCTGGCAGCTTTCCTGTGGGCAGAATCTCTGGACGTTTCCAATTTCACTGCCGGGCACTGGGAGAAAGTCATACAGAGTGTTGCCCCATTAGGAAGCAAAGCTTTAGCAGAGCGCGAATGTCTGTGTGGCAGCGAATGCAGTTCCAAGGGACAGTGAAAACCAGCTAGAGCTTTCAGTGCTGGCAGCTTTCCTGTGGGCGCAATCTCTGGACGTTTCCAATTTCACTGCCGGGCTCTGCCAGAGAGAGATACAGAGTGTTGCCCCATTACGAAGCAATGCTTTAGCAGAGCGCGAATGTCTGTGTGGCAGCGAATGCAGTTCCAAGGGACAGTGAAAACCAGCTACAGCTTTCAGTGCTGGCAGCTTTCCTGTGGGCAGAATCTCTGGACGTTTCCAATTTCACTGCCGGGCACTGGGAGAAAGTCATACAGAGTGTTGCCCCATTAGGAAGCAAAGCTTTAGCAGAGCGCGAATGTCTGTGTGGCAGCGAATGCAGTTCCAAGGGACAGTGAAAACCAGCTACAGCTTTCAGTGCTGGCAGCTTTCCTGTGGGCGCAATCTCTGGACGTTTCCAATTTCACTGCCGGGCTCTGCCAGAGAGAGATACAGAGTGTTGCCCCATTAAGAAGAAATGCTTTAGCAGAGCGCGAATGTCTGTGTGGCAGCGAATGCAGTTCCAGGGGACAGTGAAAACCAGCTACATCTTTCACTGCTGGCAGCTTTCCTGTGGGCGCAATCTCTGGACGTTTCCAATTTCACTGCCAGGCACTGGGAGAAAGTCATACAGAGTGTTGCCCCATTACGAAGCAATGCTTTAGCAGAGCGCGAATGTCTGTGTGGCAGCGAATGCAGTTCCAAGGGACAGTGAAAACCAGCTACAGCTTTCAGTGCTGGCAGCTTTCCTGTGGGCACAATCTCTGGACGTTTCCAATTTCACTACCGGGCACTGGGAGAAAGTCATACAGAGTGTTGCCCCATTAGGAAGCAAAGCTTTAGCAGAGCGCGAATGTCTATGTGGCAGCGAATGCAGTTCCAAGGGACAGTGAAAACCAGCTACAGCTTTCAGTGCTGGCAGCTTTCCTGTGGGCGCAATCTCTGGACGTTTCCAATTTCACTGCCGGGCTCTGCCAGAGAGAGATACAGAGTGTTGCCCCATTACGAAGCAATGCTTTAGCAGAGCGCGAATGTCTGTGTGGCAGCGAATGCAGTTCCAAGGGACAGTGAAAACCAGCTACAGCTTTCAGTGCTGGCAGCTTTCCTAAGGGCGCAATCTCTGGACGTTTCCAATTTCACTGCCGGGCTCTGCCAGAGAGAGATACAGAGTGTTGCCCCATTAGGAAGCAA
Organism: Mycteria americana; assembly: GCF_035582795.1. Lineage (NCBI taxonomy): Eukaryota > Metazoa > Chordata > Aves > Ciconiiformes > Ciconiidae > Mycteria > Mycteria americana. The sequence continues at coordinate 108,046 of NW_027445638.1, forward strand.
AGCTTTAGCAGAGCGCGAATGTCTGTGTGGCAGCGAATGCAGTTCCAAGGGACAGTGAAAACCAGCTACAGCTTTCAGTGCTGGCAGCTTTCCTGTGGGCGCAATCTCTGGACGTTTCCAATTTGGCAGCCGGGCTCTGCCAGAGAGAGATACAGAGTGTTGCCCCATTACGAAGCAATGCTTTAGCAGAGCGCGAATGTCTGTGTGGCAGCGAATGCAGTTCCAGGGGACAGTGAAAACCAGCTACATCTTTCAGTGCTGGCAGCTTTCCTGTGGGCGCAATCTCTGGACGTTTCCAATTTCACTGCCGGGCTCTGCCAGACAGAGATACAGAGTGTTGCCCTATTACGAAGCAAAGTTTTAGCAGAGCGCGAATGTCTGTGTGGCAGCGAATGCAGTTCCAAGGGACAGTGAAAACCAGCTACAGCTTTCAGTGCTGGCAGCTTTCCTGTGGGCGCAATCTCTGGACGTTTCCAATTTGGCAGCCGGGCTCTGCCAGAGAGAGATACAGAGTGTTGCCCAATTAGGAAGCAAACCTTTAGCAGAGCGCGAATGTCTGTGTGGCAGTGAATGCAGTTCCAAGGGACAGTGAAAACCAGCTAGAGATTTCAGTGCTGGCAGCTTTCCTGTGGGCGCAATCTCTGGACGTTTCCAATTTCACTGCCAGGCACTGGGAGAAAGTCATACAGACTGTTGCCCCATTACGAAGCAATGCTTTAGCAGAGCGCGAATGTCTGTGTGGCAGCGAATGCAGTTCCAAGGGACAGTGAAAACCAGCTACAGCTTTCAGTGCTGGCAGCTTTCCTGTGGGCGCAATCTCTGGACGTTTCCAATTTCACTGCCGGGCTCTGCCAGAGAGAGATACAGAGTGTTGCCCCATTACGAAGCAATGCTTTAGCAGAGCGCGAATGTCTGTGTGGCAGCGAATGCAGTTCCAGGGGACAGTGAAAACCAGCTACATCTTTCACTGCTGGCAGCTTTCCTGTGGGCGCAATCTCTGGACGTTTCCAATTTCACTGCCAGGCACTGGGAGAAAGTCATACAGAGTGTTGCCCCATTACGAAGCAATGCTTTAGCAGAGCGCGAATGTCTGTGTGGCAGCGAATGCAGTTCCAAGGGACAGTGAAAACCAGCTACAGCTTTCAGTGCTGGCAGCTTTCCTGTGGGCGCAATCTCTGGACGTTTCAATTTCACTGCCGGGCTCTGCCAGAGAGAGATACAGAGTGTTGCCCCATTAGGAAGCAATGCTTTAGCAGAGCGCGAATGTCTGTGTGGCAGCGAATGCAGTTCCAAGGGACAGTGAAAACCAGCTAGAGCTTTCAGTGCTGGCAGCTGTCCTGTTGGCGCAATCTCTGGACGTTTCAATTTCACTGCCGGGCTCTGCCAGAGAGAGGTACAGAGTGTTGCCCCATTAGGAAGCAATGCTTTAGCAGAGCGCGAATGTCTGTGTGGCAGCGAATGCAGTTCCAAGGGACAGTGAAAACCAGCTACAGCTTTCAGTGCTGGCAGCTTTCCTGTGGGCGCAATCTCTGGACGTTTCCAATTTCACTGCCAGGCACTGGAAGAAAGTCATACAGAGTGTTGCCCCATTACGAAGCAATGCTTTAGCAGAGCGCGAATGTCTGTGTGGCAGCGAATGCAGTTCCAAGGGACAGTGAAAACCAGCTACAGCTTTCAGTGCTGGCAGCTTTCCTGTGGGCGCAATCTCTGGACGTTTCAATTTCACTGCCGGGCACTGGGAGAAAGTCATACAGAGTGTTGCCCCATTAGGAAGCAAAGCTTTAGCAGAGCGCGAATGTCTGTGTGGCAGCGAATGCAGTTCCAAGGGACAGTGAAAACCAGCTAGAGCTTTCAGTGCTGGCAGCTTTCCTGTGGGCGCAATCTCTGGACGTTTCCAATTTCACTGCCGGGCTCTGCCAGAGAGAGATACAGAGTGTTGCCCTATTACGAAGCAATGCTTTAGCAGAGCGCGAATGTCTGTGTGGCAGCAAATGCAGTTCCAGGGGACAGTGAAAGCCAGCTACATCTTTCACTGCTGGCAGCTTTCCTGTGGGCGCAATCTCTGGACGTTTCCAATTTCACTGCCGGGCTCTGCCAGAGAGAGATACAGAGTGTTGCCCCATTACGAAGCAATGCTTTAGCAGAGCGCGAATGTCTGTGTGGCAGCGAATGCAGTTCCAAGGGACAGTGAAAACCAGCTACAGCTTTCAGTGCTGGCAGCTTTCCTGTGGGCAGAATCTCTGGACGTTTCCAATTTCACTGCCGGGCACTGGGAGAAAGTCATACAGAGTGTTGCCCCATTAGGAAGCAAAGCTTTAGCAGAGCGCGAATGTCTGTGTGGCAGCGAATGCAGTTCCAAGGGACAGTGAAAACCAGCTACATCTTTCAGTGCTGGCAGCTTTCCTGTGGGCGCAATCTCTGGACGTTTCCAATTTCACTGCCGGGCTCTGCCAGAGAGAGATACAGAGTGTTGCCCCATTAAGAAGCAATGCTTTAGCAGAGCGCGAATGTCTGTGTGGCAGCGAATGCAGTTCCAGGGGACAGTGAAAACCAGCTACATCTTTCACTGCTGGCAGCTTTCCTGTGGGCGCAATCTCTGGACGTTTCCAATTTCACTGCCAGGCACTGGGAGAAAGTCATACAGAGTGTTGCCCCATTACGAAGCAATGCTTTAGCAGAGCGCGAATGTCTGTGTGGCAGCGAATGCAGTTCCAAGGGACAGTGAAAACCAGCTACAGCTTTCAGTGCTGGCAGCTTTCCTGTGGGCAGAATCTCTGGACGTTTCCAATTTCACTGCCGGGCACTGGGAGAAAGTCATACAGAGTGTTGCCCCATTAGGAAGCAAAGCTTTATCAGAGCGCGAATGTCTATGTGGCAGCGAATGCAGTTCCAAGGGACAGTGAAAACCAGCTACAGCTTTCAGTGCTGGCAGCTTTCCTGTGGGCGCAATCTCTGGACGTTTCCAATTTCACTGCCGGGCTCTGCCAGAGAGAGATACAGAGTGTTGCCCCATTAGGAAGCAAAGCTTTAGCAGAGCGCGAATGTCTGTGTGGCAGCGAATGCAGTTCCAAGGGACAGTGAAAACCAGCTACAGCTTTCAGTGCTGGCAGCTTTCCTGTGGGCGCAATCTCTGGACGTTTCCAATTTGGCAGCCGGGCTCTGCCAGAGAGAGATACAGAGTGTTGCCCCATTACGAAGCAATGCTTTAGCAGAGCGCGAATGTCTGTGTGGCAGCGAATGCAGTTCCAGGGGACAGTGAAAACCAGCTACATCTTTCAGTGCTGGCAGCTTTCCTGTGGGCGCAATCTCTGGACGTTTCCAATTTCACTGCCAGGCACTGGGAGAAAGTCATACAGAGTGTTGCCCCATTACGAAGCAATGCTTTAGCAGAGCGCGAATGTCTGTGTGGCAGCGAATGCAGTTCCAAGGGACAGTGAAAACCAGCTAGAGCTTTCAGTGCTGGCAGCTTTCCTGTGGGCGCAATCTCTGGACGTTTCCAATTTCACTGCCGGGCTCTGCCAGACAGAGATACAGAGTGTTGCCCTATTACGAAGCAAAGTTTTAGCAGAGCGCGAATGTCTGTGTGGCAGCGAATGCAGTTCCAAGGGACAGTGAAAACCAGCTAGAGCTTTCAGTGCTGGCAGCTTTCCTGTGGGCGCAATCTCTGGACGTTTCCAATTTCACTGCCGGGCTCTGCCAGAGAGAGATACAGAGTGTTGCCCTATTACGAAGCAATGCTTTAGCAGAGCGCGAATGTCTGTGTGGCAGCAAATGCAGTTCCAGGGGACAGTGAAAGCCAGCTACATCTTTCACTGCTGGCAGCTTTCCTGTGGGCGCAATCTCTGGACGTTTCCAATTTCACTGCCGGGCTCTGCCAGAGAGAGATACAGAGTGTTGCCCCATTACGAAGCAATGCTTTAGCAGAGCGCGAATGTCTGTGTGGCAGCGAATGCAGTTCCAAGGGACAGTGAAAACCAGCTACAGCTTTCAGTGCTGGCAGCTTTCCTGTGGGCAGAATCTCTGGACGTTTCCAATTTCACTGCCGGGCACTGGGAGAAAGTCATACAGAGTGTTGCCCCATTAGGAAGCAAAGCTTTAGCAGAGCGCGAATGTCTGTGTGGCAGCGAATGCAGTTCCAAGGGACAGTGAAAACCAGCTACATCTTTCAGTGCTGGCAGCTTTCCTGTGGGCGCAATCTCTGGACGTTTCCAATTTCACTGCCGGGCTCTGCCAGAGAGAGATACAGAGTGTTGCCCCATTAAGAAGCAATGCTTTAGCAGAGCGCGAATGTCTGTGTGGCAGCGAATGCAGTTCCAGGGGACAGTGAAAACCAGCTACATCTTTCACTGCTGGCAGCTTTCCTGTGGGCGCAATCTCTGGACGTTTCCAATTTCACTGCCAGGCACTGGGAGAAAGTCATACAGAGTGTTGCCCCATTACGAAGCAATGCTTTAGCAGAGCGCGAATGTCTGTGTGGCAGCGAATGCAGTTCCAAGGGACAGTGAAAACCAGCTACAGCTTTCAGTGCTGGCAGCTTTCCTGTGGGCAGAATCTCTGGACGTTTCCAATTTCACTGCCGGGCACTGGGAGAAAGTCATACAGAGTGTTGCCCCATTAGGAAGCAAAGCTTTATCAGAGCGCGAATGTCTATGTGGCAGCGAATGCAGTTCCAAGGGACAGTGAAAACCAGCTACAGCTTTCAGTGCTGGCAGCTTTCCTGTGGGCGCAATCTCTGGACGTTTCCAATTTCACTGCCGGGCTCTGCCAGAGAGAGATACAGAGTGTTGCCCCATTAGGAAGCAAAGCTTTAGCAGAGCGCGAATGTCTGTGTGGCAGCGAATGCAGTTCCAAGGGACAGTGAAAACCAGCTACAGCTTTCAGTGCTGGCAGCTTTCCTGTGGGCGCAATCTCTGGACGTTTCCAATTTGGCAGCCGGGCTCTGCCAGAGAGAGATACAGAGTGTTGCCCCATTACGAAGCAATGCTTTAGCAGAGCGCGAATGTCTGTGTGGCAGCGAATGCAGTTCCAGGGGACAGTGAAAACCAGCTACATCTTTCAGTGCTGGCAGCTTTCCTGTGGGCGCAATCTCTGGACGTTTCCAATTTCACTGCCAGGCACTGGGAGAAAGTCATACAGAGTGTTGCCCCATTACGAAGCAATGCTTTAGCAGAGCGCGAATGTCTGTGTGGCAGCGAATGCAGTTCCAAGGGACAGTGAAAACCAGCTAGAGCTTTCAGTGCTGGCAGCTTTCCTGTGGGCGCAATCTCTGGACGTTTCCAATTTCACTGCCGGGCTCTGCCAGACAGAGATACAGAGTGTTGCCCTATTACGAAGCAAAGTTTTAGCAGAGCGCGAATGTCTGTGTGGCAGCGAATGCAGTTCCAAGGGACAGTGAAAACCAGCTAGAGCTTTCAGTGCTGGCAGCTTTCCTGTGGGCGCAATCTCTGGACGTTTCCAATTTCACTGCCGGGCTCTGCCAGAGAGAGATACAGAGTGTTGCCCTATTACGAAGCAATGCTTTAGCAGAGCGCGAATGTCTGTGTGGCAGCAAATGCAGTTCCAGGGGACAGTGAAAGCCAGCTACATCTTTCACTGCTGGCAGCTTTCCTGTGGGCGCAATCTCTGGACGTTTCCAATTTCACTGCCGGGCTCTGCCAGAGAGAGATACAGAGTGTTGCCCCATTACGAAGCAATGCTTTAGCAGAGCGCGAATGTCTGTGTGGCAGCGAATGCAGTTCCAAGGGACAGTGAAAACCAGCTACAGCTTTCAGTGCTGGCAGCTTTCCTGTGGGCAGAATCTCTGGACGTTTCCAATTTCACTGCCGGGCACTGGGAGAAAGTCATACAGAGTGTTGCCCCATTAGGAAGCAAAGCTTTAGCAGAGCGCGAATGTCTGTGTGGCAGCGAATGCAGTTCCAAGGGACAGTGAAAACCAGCTACATCTTTCAGTGCTGGCAGCTTTCCTGTGGGCGCAATCTCTGGACGTTTCCAATTTCACTGCCGGGCTCTGCCAGAGAGAGATACAGAGTGTTGCCCCATTAAGAAGCAATGCTTTAGCAGAGCGCGAATGTCTGTGTGGCAGCGAATGCAGTTCCAGGGGACAGTGAAAACCAGCTACATCTTTCACTGCTGGCAGCTTTCCTGTGGGCGCAATCTCTGGACGTTTCCAATTTCACTGCCAGGCACTGGGAGAAAGTCATACAGAGTGTTGCCCCATTAGGAAGCAAAGCTTTATCAGAGCGCGAATGTCTATGTGGCAGCGAATGCAGTTCCAAGGGACAGTGAAAACCAGCTACAGCTTTCAGTGCTGGCAGCTTTCCTGTGGGCGCAATCTCTGGACGTTTCCAATTTCACTGCCGGGCTCTGCCAGAGAGAGATACAGAGTGTTGCCCCATTAGGAAGCAAAGCTTTAGCAGAGCGCGAATGTCTGTGTGGCAGCGAATGCAGTTCCAAGGGACAGTGAAAACCAGCTACAGCTTTCAGTGCTGGCAGCTTTCCTGTGGGCGCAATCTCTGGACGTTTCCAATTTGGCAGCCGGGCTCTGCCAGAGAGAGATACAGAGTGTTGCCCCATTACGAAGCAATGCTTTAGCAGAGCGCGAATGTCTGTGTGGCAGCGAATGCAGTTCCAGGGGACAGTGAAAACCAGCTACATCTTTCAGTGCTGGCAGCTTTCCTGTGGGCGCAATCTCTGGACGTTTCCAATTTCACTGCCAGGCACTGGGAGAAAGTCATACAGAGTGTTGCCCCATTACGAAGCAATGCTTTAGCAGAGCGCGAATGTCTGTGTGGCAGCGAATGCAGTTCCAAGGGACAGTGAAAACCAGCTAGAGCTTTCAGTGCTGGCAGCTTTCCTGTGGGCGCAATCTCTGGACGTTTCCAATTTCACTGCCGGGCTCTGCCAGACAGAGATACAGAGTGTTGCCCTATTACGAAGCAAAGTTTTAGCAGAGCGCGAATGTCTGTGTGGCAGCGAATGCAGTTCCAAGGGACAGTGAAAACCAGCTACAGCTTTCAGTGCTGGCAGCTTTCCTGTGGGCGCAATCTCTGGACGTTTCCAATTTGGCAGCCGGGCTCTGCCAGAGAGAGATACAGAGTGTTGCCCAATTAGGAAGCAAAGCTTTAGCAGAGCGCGAATGTCTGTGTGGCAGTGAATGCAGTTCCAAGGGACAGTGAAAACCAGCTAGAGATTTCAGTGCTGGCAGCTTTCCTGTGGGCGCAATCTCTGGACGTTTCCAATTTCACTGCCAGGCACTGGGAGAAAGTCATACAGACTGTTGCCCCATTACGAAGCAATGCTTTAGCAGAGCGCGAATGTCTGTGTGGCAGCGAATGCAGTTCCAAGGGACAGTGAAAACCAGCTACAGCTTTCAGTGCTGGCAGCTTTCCTGTGGGCGCAATCTCTGGACGTTTCCAATTTCACTGCCGGGCTCTGCCAGAGAGAGATACAGAGTGTTGCCCCATTACGAAGCAATGCTTTAGCAGAGCGCGAATGTCTGTGTGGCAGCGAATGCAGTTCCAGGGGACAGTGAAAACCAGCTAGAGCTTTCAGTGCTGGCAGCTTTCCTGTGGGCGCAATCTCTGGACGTTTCCAATTTCACTGCCGGGCTCTGCCAGAGAGAGATACAGAGTGTTGCCCCATTACGAAGCAATGCTTTAGCAGAGCGCGAATGTCTGTGTGGCAGCGAATGCAGTTCCAAGGGACAGTGAAAACCAGCTACAGCTTTCAGTGCTGGCAGCTTTCCTGTGGGCAGAATCTCTGGACGTTTCCAATTTCACTGCCGGGCACTGGGAGAAAGTCATACAGAGTGTTGCCCCATTAGGAAGCAAAGCTTTAGCAGAGCGCGAATGTCTGTGTGGCAGCGAATGCAGTTCCAAGGGACAGTGAAAACCAGCTACAGCTTTCAGTGCTGGCAGCTTTCCTGTGGGCGCAATCTCTGGACGTTTCCAATTTCACTGCCGGGCTCTGCCAGAGAGAGATACAGAGTGTTGCCCCATTAAGAAGCAATGCTTTAGCAGAGCGCGAATGTCTGTGTGGCAGCGAATGCAGTTCCAGGGGACAGTGAAAACCAGCTACATCTTTCAGTGCTGGCAGCTTTCCTGTGGGCGCAATCTCTGGACGTTTCCAATTTCACTGCCAGGCACTGGGAGAAAGTCATACAGAGTGTTGCCCCATTACGAAGCAATGCTTTAGCAGAGCGCGAATGTCTGTGTGGCAGCGAATGCAGTTCCAAGGGACAGTGAAAACCAGCTAGAGCTTTCAGTGCTGGCAGCTTTCCTAAGGGCGCAATCTCTGGACGTTTCCAATTTCACTGCCGGGCTCTGCCAGAGAGAGATACAGAGTGTTGGCCCATTAGGAAGCAAAGCTTTAGCAGAGCGCGAATGTCTGTGTGGCAGCGAATGCAGTTCCAAGGGACAGTGAAAACCAGCTACAGCTTTCAGTGCTGGCAGCTTTCCTGTGGGCGCAATCTCCGGACGTTTCCAATTTGGCAGCCGGGCTCTGCCAGAGAGAGATACAGAGTGTTGCCCCATTACGAAGCAATGCTTTAGCAGAGCGCGAATGTCTGTGTGGCAGCGAATGCAGTTCCAGGGGACAGTGAAAACCAGCTACATCTTTCAGTGCTGGCAGCTTTCCTGTGGGCGCAATCTCTGGACGTTTCCAATTTCACTGCCAGGCACTGGGAGAAAGTCATACAGAGTGTTGCCCCATTACGAAGCAATGCTTTAGCAGAGCGCGAATGTCTGTGTGGCAGCGAATGCAGTTCCAAGGGACAGTGAAAACCAGCTACAGCTTTCAGTGCTGGCAGCTTTCCTGTGGGCGCAATCTCTGGACGTTTCCAATTTCACTGCCGGGCTCTGCCAGACAGAGATACAGAGTGTTGCCCTATTACGAAGCAAAGTTTTAGCAGAGCGCGAATGTCTGTGTGGCAGCGAATGCAGTTCCAGGGGACAGTGAAAACCAGCTACATCTTTCAATGCTGGCAGCTTTCCTGTGGGCGCAATCTCTGGACGTTTCCAATTTCACTGCCAGGCACTGGGAGAAAGTCATACAGAGTGTTGCCCCATTACGAAGCAATGCTTTAGCAGAGCGCGAATGTCTGTGTGGCAGCGAATGCAGTTCCAAGGGACAGTGAAAACCAGCTACAGCTTTCAGTGCTGGCAGCTTTCCTGTGGGCAGAATCTCTGGACGTTTCCAATTTCACTGCCGGGCACTGGGAGAAAGTCATACAGAGTGTTGCCCCATTAGGAAGCAAAGCTTTAGCAGAGCGCGAATGTCTATGTGGCAGCGAATGCAGTTCCAAGGGACAGTGAAAACCAGCTACAGCTTTCAGTGCTGGCAGCTTTCCTGTGGGCGCAATCTCTGGACGTTTCCAATTTCACTGCCAGGCACTGGGAGAAAGTCATACAGAGTGTTGCCCCATTACGAAGCAATGCGTTAGCAGAGCGCGAATGTCTGTGTGGCAGCGAATGCAGTTCCAAGGGACAGTGAAAACCAGCTACAGCTTTCAGTGCTGGCAGCTTTCCTGTGGGCGCAATCTCTGGACGTTTCCAATTTCACTGCCGGGCTCTGCCAGACAGAGATACAGAGTGTTGCCCTATTACGAAGCAAAGTTTTAGCAGAGCGCGAATGTCTGTGTGGCAGCGAATGCAGTTCCAAGGGACAGTGAAAACCAGCTACAGCTTTCAGTGCTGGCAGCTTTCCTGTGGGCGCAATCTCTGGACGTTTCCAATTTGGCAGCCGGGCTCTGCCAGAGAGAGATACAGAGTGTTGCCCAATTAGGAAGCAAAGCTTTAGCAGAGCGCGAATGTCTGTGTGGCAGTGAATGCAGTTCCAAGGGACAGTGAAAACCAGCTAGAGATTTCAGTGCTGGCAGCTTTCCTGTGGGCGCAATCTCTGGACGTTTCCAATTTCACTGCCAGGCACTGGGAGAAAGTCATACAGACTGTTGCCCCATTACGAAGCAATGCTTTAGCAGAGCGCGAATGTCTGTGTGGCAGCGAATGCAGTTCCAAGGGACAGTGAAAACCAGCTACAGCTTTCAGTGCTGGCAGCTTTCCTGTGGGCGCAATCTCTGGACGTTTCCAATTTCACTGCCGGGCTCTGCCAGAGAGAGATACAGAGTGTTGCCCCATTACGAAGCAATGCTTTAGCAGAGCGCGAATGTCTGTGTGGCAGCGAATGCAGTTCCAGGGGACAGTGAAAACCAGCTACATCTTTCAGTGCTGGCAGCTTTCCTGTGGGCGCAATCTCTGGACGTTTCCAATTTCACTGCCGGGCTCTGCCAGAGAGAGATACAGAGTGTTGCCCCATTACGAAGCAATGCTTTAGCAGAGCGCGAATGTCTGTGTGGCAGCGAATGCAGTTCCAAGGGACAGTGAAAACCAGCTACAGCTTTCAGTGCTGGCAGCTTTCCTGTGGGCAGAATCTCTGGACGTTTCCAATTTCACTGCCGGGCACTGGGAGAAAGTCATACAGAGTGTTGCCCCATTAGGAAGCAAAGCTTTAGCAGAGCGCGAATGTCTGTGTGGCAGCGAATGCAGTTCCAAGGGACAGTGAAAACCAGCTACAGCTTTCAGTGCTGGCAGCTTTCCTGTGGGCGCAATCTCTGGACGTTTCCAATTTCACTGCCGGGCTCTGCCAGAGAGAGATACAGAGTGTTGCCCCATTAAGAAGCAATGCTTTAGCAGAGCGCGAATGTCTGTGTGGCAGCGAATGCAGTTCCAGGGGACAGTGAAAACCAGCTACATCTTTCACTGCTGGCAGCTTTCCTGTGGGCGCAATCTCTGGACGTTTCCAATTTCACTGCCAGGCACTGGGAGAAAGTCATACAGAGTGTTGCCCCATTACGAAGCAATGCTTTAGCAGAGCGCGAATGTCTGTGTGGCAGCGAATGCAGTTCCAAGGGACAGTGAAAACCAGCTACAGCTTTCAGTGCTGGCAGCTTTCCTGTGGGCACAATCTCTGGACGTTTCCAATTTCACTACCGGGCACTGGGAGAAAGTCATACAGAGTGTTGCCCCATTAGGAAGCAAAGCTTTAGCAGAGCGCGAATGTCTATGTGGCAGCGAATGCAGTTCCAAGGGACAGTGAAAACCAGCTAGAGCTTTCAGTGCTGGCAGCTTTCCTGTGGGCGCAATCTCTGGACGTTTCCAATTTCACTGCCGGGCTCTGCCAGAGAGAGATACAGAGTGTTGCCCCATTACGAAGCAATGCTTTAGCAGAGCGCGAATGTCTGTGTGGCAGCGAATGCAGTTCCAAGGGACAGTGAAAACCAGCTACAGCTTTCAGTGCTGGCAGCTTTCCTAAGGGCGCAATCTCTGGACGTTTCCAATTTCACTGCCGGGCTCTGCCAGAGAGAGATACAGAGTGTTGCCCCATTAGGAAGCAAAGCTTTAGCAGAGCGCGAATGTCTGTGTGGCAGCGAATGCAGTTCCAAGGGACAGTGAAAACCAGCTACAGCTTTCAGTGCTGGCAGCTTTCCTGTGGGCGCAATCTCTGGACGTTTCCAATTTCACAGCCGGGCTCTGCCAGAGAGAGATACAGAGTGTTGCCCCATTACGAAGCAATGCTTTAGCAGAGCGCGAATGTCTGTGTGGCAGCGAATGCAGTTCCAGGGGACAGTGAAAACCAGCTACATCTTTCAGTGCTGGCAGCTTTCCTGTGGGCGCAATCTCTGGACGTTTCCAATTTCACTGCCAGGCACTGGGAGAAAGTCATACAGAGTGTTGCCCCATTAGGAAGCAAAGCTTTAGCAGAGCGCGAATGTCTGTGTGGCAGCGAATGCAGTTCCAAGGGACAGTGAAAACCAGCTAGAGCTTTCAGTGCTGGCAGCTTTCCTGTGGGCGCAATCTCTGGACGTTTCAATTTCACTGCCGGGCTCTGCCAGAGAGAGATACAGAGTGTTGCCCCATTACGAAGCAATGCTTTAGCAGAGCGCGAATGTCTGTGTGGCAGCGAATGCAGTTCCAAGGGACAGTGAAAACCAGCTACAGCTTTCAGTGCTGGCAGCTTTCCTGTGGGCGCAATCTCTGGACGTTTCAATTTCACTGCCGGGCTCTGCCAGAGAGAGATACAGAGTGTTGCCCCATTACGAAGCAATGCTTTAGCAGAGCGCGAATGTCTGTGTGGCAGCGAATGCAGTTCCAAGGGACAGTGAAAACCAGCTAGAGCTTTCAGTGCTGGCAGCTGTCCTGTGGGCGCAATCTCTGGACGTTTCAATTTCACTGCCGGGCTCTGCCAGAGAGAGATACAGAGTGTTGCCCCATTAGGAAGCAATGCTTTAGCAGAGCGCGAATGTCTGTGTGGCAGCGAATGCAGTTCCAAGGGACAGTGAAAACCAGCTACAGCTTTCAGTGCTGGCAGCTTTCCTGTGGGCGCAATCTCTGGACGTTTCCAATTTCACTGCCGGGCTCTGCCAGAGAGAGATACAGAGTGTTGCCCCATTAGGAAGCAAAGCTTTAGCAGAGCGCGAATGTCTGTGTGGCAGCGAATGCAGTTCCAAGGGACAGTGAAAACCAGCTAGAGCTTTCAGTGCTGGCAGCTTTCCTGTGGGCGCAATCTCTGGACGTTTCCAATTTCACTGCCGGGCTCTGCCAGAGAGAGATACAGAGTGTTGCCCTATTACGAAGCAATGCTTTAGCAGAGCGCGAATGTCTGTGTGGCAGCGAATGCAGTTCCAGGGGACAGTGAAAACCTGCTACATCTTTCACTGCTGGCAGCTTTCCTGTGGGCGCAATCTCTGGACGTTTCCAATTTCACTGCCGGGCTCTGCCAGAGAGAGATACAGAGTGTTGCCCCATTACGAAGCAATGCTTTAGCAGAGCGCGAATGTCTGTGTGGCAGCGAATGCAGTTCCAAGGGACAGTGAAAACCAGCTACAGCTTTCAGTGCTGGCAGCTGTCCTGTGGGCAGAATCTCTGGACGTTTCCAATTTCACCGCCGGGCACTGGGAGAAAGTCATACAGAGTGTTGCCCCATTAGGAAGCAAAGCTTTAGCAGAGCGCGAATGTCTGTGTGGCAGCGAATGCAGTTCCAAGGGACAGTGAAAACCAGCTAGAGCTTTCAGTGCTGGCAGCTTTCCTGTGGGCGCAATCTCTGGACGTTTCCAATTTCACTGCCGGGCTCTGCCAGAGAGAGATACAGAGTGTTGCCCTATTACGAAGCAATGCTTTAGCAGAGCGCGAATGTCTGTGTGGCAGCGAATGCAGTTCCAGGGGACAGTGAAAACCAGCTACATCTTTCACTGCTGGCAGCTTTCCTGTGGGCGCAATCTCTGGACGTTTCCAATTTCACTGCCGGGCTCTGCCAGAGAGAGATACAGAGTGTTGCCCCATTACGAAGCAATGCTTTAGCAGAGCGCGAATGTCTGTGTGGCAGCGAATGCAGTTCCAAGGGACAGTGAAAACCAGCTACAGCTTTCAGTGCTGGCAGCTTTCCTGTGGGCGCAATCTCTGGACGTTTCCAATTTCACTGCCGGGCTCTGCCAGACAGAGATACAGAGTGTTGCCCTATTACGAAGCAAAGTTTTAGCAGAGCGCGAATGTCTGTGTGGCAGCGAATGCAGTTCCAGGGGACAGTGAAAACCAGCTACATCTTTCACTGCTGGCAGCTTTCCTGTGGGCGCAATCTCTGGACGTTTCCAATTTCACTGCCAGGCACTGGGAGAAAGTCATACAGAGTGTTGCCCCATTACGAAGCAATGCTTTAGCAGAGCGCGAATGTCTGTGTGGCAGCGAATGCAGTTCCAAGGGACAGTGAAAACCAGCTACAGCTTTCAGTGCTGGCAGCTTTCCTGTGGGCAGAATCTCTGGACGTTTCCAATTTCACTGCCGGGCACTGGGAGAAAGTCATACAGAGTGTTGCCCCATTAGGAAGCAAAGCTTTATCAGAGCGCGAATGTCTATGTGGCAGCGAATGCAGTTCCAAGGGACAGTGAAAACCAGCTACAGCTTTCAGTGCTGGCAGCTTTCCTGTGGGCGCAATCTCTGGACGTTTCCAATTTCACTGCCGGGCTCTGCCAGAGAGAGATACAGAGTGTTGCCCCATTAGGAAGCAAAGCTTTAGCAGAGCGCGAATGTCTGTGTGGCAGCGAATGCAGTTCCAAGGGACAGTGAAAACCAGCTACAGCTTTCAGTGCTGGCAGCTTTCCTGTGGGCGCAATCTCTGGACGTTTCCAATTTGGCAGCCGGGCTCTGCAAGAGAGAGATACAGAGTGTTGCCCCATTACGAAGCAATGCTTTAGCAGAGCGCGAATGTCTGTGTGGCAGCGAATGCAGTTCCAGGGGACAGTGAAAACCAGCTAGAGATTTCAGTGCTGGCAGCTTTCCTGTGGGCGCAATCTCTGGACGTTTCCAATTTCACTGCCAGGCACTGGGAGAAAGTCATACAGAGTGTTGCCCCATTACGAAGCAATGCGTTAGCAGAGCGCGAATGTCTGTGTGGCAGCGAATGCAGTTCCAAGGGACAGTGAAAACCAGCTACAGCTTTCAGTGCTGGCAGCTTTCCTGTGGGCGCAATCTCTGGACGTTTCCAATTTCACTGCCGGGCTCTGCCAGACAGAGATACAGAGTGTTGCCCTATTACGAAGCAAAGTTTTAGCAGAGCGCGAATGTCTGTGTGGCAGCGAATGCAGTTCCAAGGGACAGTGAAAACCAGCTACAGCTTTCAGTGCTGGCAGCTTTCCTGTGGGCGCAATCTCTGGACGTTTCCAATTTGGCAGCCGGGCTCTGCCAGAGAGAGATACAGAGTGTTGCCCAATTAGGAAGCAAAGCTTTAGCAGAGCGCGAATGTCTGTGTGGCAGTGAATGCAGTTCCAAGGGACAGTGAAAACCAGCTAGAGATTTCAGTGCTGGCAGCTTTCCTGTGGGCGCAATCTCTGGACGTTTCCAATTTCACTGCCAGGCACTGGGAGAAAGTCATACAGACTGTTGCCCCATTACGAAGCAATGCTTTAGCAGAGCGCGAATGTCTGTGTGGCAGCGAATGCAGTTCCAAGGGACAGTGAAAACCAGCTACAGCTTTCAGTGCTGGCAGCTTTCCTGTGGGCGCAATCTCTGGACGTTTCCAATTTCACTGCCGGGCTCTGCCAGAGAGAGATACAGAGTGTTGCCCCATTACGAAGCAATGCTTTAGCAGAGCGCGAATGTCTGTGTGGCAGCGAATGCAGTTCCAGGGGACAGTGAAAACCAGCTACATCTTTCAGTGCTGGCAGCTTTCCTGTGGGCGCAATCTCTGGACGTTTCCAATTTCACTGCCGGGCTCTGCCAGAGAGAGATACAGAGTGTTGCCCCATTACGAAGCAATGCTTTAGCAGAGCGCGAATGTCTGTGTGGCAGCGAATGCAGTTCCAAGGGACAGTGAAAACCAGCTACAGCTTTCAGTGCTGGCAGCTTTCCTGTGGGCAGAATCTCTGGACGTTTCCAATTTCACTGCCGGGCACTGGGAGAAAGTCATACAGAGTGTTGCCCCATTAGGAAGCAAAGCTTTAGCAGAGCGCGAATGTCTGTGTGGCAGCGAATGCAGTTCCAAGGGACAGTGAAAACCAGCTACAGCTTTCAGTGCTGGCAGCTTTCCTGTGGGCGCAATCTCTGGACGTTTCCAATTTCACTGCCGGGCTCTGCCAGAGAGAGATACAGAGTGTTGCCCCATTACGAAGCAATGCTTTAGCAGAGCGCGAATGTCTGTGTGGCAGCGAATGCAGTTCCAGGGGACAGTGAAAACCAGCTACATCTTTCACTGCTGGCAGCTTTCCTGTGGGCGCAATCTCTGGACGTTTCCAATTTCACTGCCAGGCACTGGGAGAAAGTCATACAGAGTGTTGCCCCATTACGAAGCAATGCTTTAGCAGAGCGCGAATGTCTGTGTGGCAGCGAATGCAGTTCCAAGGGACAGTGAAAACCAGCTACAGCTTTCAGTGCTGGCAGCTTTCCTGTGGGCACAATCTCTGGACGTTTCCAATTTCACTACCGGGCACTGGGAGAAAGTCATACAGAGTGTTGCCCCATTAGGAAGCAAAGCTTTAGCAGAGCGCGAATGTCAATGTGGCAGCGAATGCAGTTCCAAGGGACAGTGAAAACCAGCTAGAGCTTTCAGTGCTGGCAGCTTTCCTGTGGGCGCAATCTCTGGACGTTTCCAATTTCACTGCCGGGCTCTGCCAGAGAGAGATACAGAGTGTTGCCCCATTACGAAGCAATGCTTTAGCAGAGCGCGAATGTCTGTGTGGCAGCGAATGCAGTTCCAAGGGACAGTGAAAACCAGCTACAGCTTTCAGTGCTGGCAGCTTTCCTAAGGGCGCAATCTCTGGACGTTTCCAATTTCACTGCCGGGCTCTGCCAGAGAGAGATACAGAGTGTTGCCCCATTAGGAAGCAAAGCTTTAGCAGAGCGCGAATGTCTGTGTGGCAGCGAATGCAGTTCCAAGGGACAGTGAAAACCAGCTACAGCTTTCAGTGCTGGCAGCTTTCCTGTGGGCGCAATCTCTGGACGTTTCCAATTTCACTGCCGGGCTCTGCCAGAGAGAGATACAGAGTGTTGCCCCATTACGAAGCAATGCTTTAGCAGAGCGCGAATGTCTGTGTGGCAGCGAATGCAGTTCCAGGGGACAGTGAAAACCAGCTACATCTTTCAGTGCTGGCAGCTTTCCTGTGGGCGCAATCTCTGGACGTTTCCAATTTCACTGCCAGGCACTGGGAGAAAGTCATACAGAGTGTTGCCCCATTAGGAAGCAAAGCTTTAGCAGAGCGCGAATGTCTGTGTGGCAGCGAATGCAGTTCCAAGGGACAGTGAAAACCAGCTAGAGCTTTCAGTGCTGGCAGCTTTCCTGTGGGCAGAATCTCTGGACGTTTCAATTTCACTGCCGGGCTCTGCCAGAGAGAGATACAGAGTGTTGCCCCATTACGAAGCAATGCTTTAGCAGAGCGCGAATGTCTGTGTGGCAGCGAATGCAGTTCCAAGGGACAGTGAAAACCAGCTACAGCTTTCAGTGCTGGCAGCTTTCCTGTGGGCGCAATCTCTGGACGTTTCAATTTCACTGCCGGGCTCTGCCAGAGAGAGATACAGAGTGTTGCCCCATTACGAAGCAATGCTTTAGCAGAGCGCGAATGTCTGTGTGGCAGCGAATGCAGTTCCAAGGGACAGTGAAAACCAGCTAGAGCTTTCAGTGCTGGCAGCTGTCCTGTGGGCGCAATCTCTGGACGTTTCAATTTCACTGCCGGGCTCTGCCAGAGAGAGATACAGAGTGTTGCCCCATTAGGAAGCAATGCTTTAGCAGAGCGCGAATGTCTGTGTGGCAGCGAATGCAGTTCCAAGGGACAGTGAAAACCAGCTACAGCTTTCAGTGCTGGCAGCTTTCCTGTGGGCGCAATCTCTGGACGTTTCCAATTTCACTGCCGGGCTCTGCCAGAGAGAGATACAGAGTGTTGCCCCATTACGAAGCAATGCTTTAGCAGAGCGCGAATGTCTGTGTGGCAGCGAATGCAGTTCCAAGGGACAGTGAAAACCAGCTAGAGCTTTCAGTGCTGGCAGCTTTCCTGTGGGCGCAATCTCTGGACGTTTCCAATTTCACTGCCGGGCTCTGCCAGAGAGAGATACAGAGTGTTGCCCTATTACGAAGCAATGCTTTAGCAGAGCGCGAATGTCTGTGTGGCAGCGAATGCAGTTCCAGGGGACAGTGAAAACCAGCTACATCTTTCACTGCTGGCAGCTTTCCTGTGGGCGCAATCTCTGGACGTTTCCAATTTCACTGCCGGGCTCTGCCAGAGAGAGATACAGAGTGTTGCCCCATTACGAAGCAATGCTTTAGCAGAGCGCGAATGTCTGTGTGGCAGCGAATGCAGTTCCAAGGGACAGTGAAAACCAGCTACAGCTTTCAGTGCTGGCAGCTGTCCTGTGGGCAGAATCTCTGGACGTTTCCAATTTCACCGCCGGGCACTGGGAGAAAGTCATACAGAGTGTTGCCCCATTAGGAAGCAAAGCTTTAGCAGAGCGCGAATGTCTGTGTGGCAGCGAATGCAGTTCCAAGGGACAGTGAAAACCAGCTAGAGCTTTCAGTGCTGGCAGCTTTCCTGTGGGCGCAATCTCTGGACGTTTCCAATTTCACTGCCGGGCTCTGCCAGAGAGAGATACAGAGTGTTGCCCTATTACGAAGCAATGCTTTAGCAGAGCGCGAATGTCTGTGTGGCAGCGAATGCAGTTCCAGGGGACAGTGAAAACCAGCTACAGCTTTCAGTGCTGGCAGCTTTCCTGTGGGCGCAATCTCTGGACGTTTCCAATTTCACTGCCGGGCTCTGCCAGAGAGAGATACAGAGTGTTGCCCCATTACGAAGCAATGCTTTAGCAGAGCGCGAATGTCTGTGTGGCAGCGAATGCAGTTCCAAGGGACAGTGAAAACCAGCTACAGCTTTCAGTGCTGGCAGCTTTCCTGTGGGCGCAATCTCTGGACGTTTCCAATTTCACTGCCGGGCTCTGCCAGAGAGAGATACAGAGTGTTGCCCCATTACGAAGCAATGCTTTAGCAGAGCGCGAATGTCTGTGTGGCAGCGAATGCAGTTCCAAGGGACAGTGAAAACCAGCTACAGCTTTCAGTGCTGGCAGCTTTCCTGTGGGCGCAATCTCTGGACGTTTCCAATTTCACTGCCGGGCTCTGCCAGAGAGAGATACAGAGTGTTGCCCCATTACGAAGCAATGCTTTAGCAGAGCGCGAATGTCTGTGTGGCAGCGAATGCAGTTCCAGGGGACAGTGAAAACCAGCTACATCTTTCACTGCTGGCAGCTTTCCTGTGGGCGCAATCTCTGGACGTTTCCAATATTTCTCCCAGGAACTGGGAGAAAGTCATACAGAGTGTTGCCCCATTACGAAGCAATGCTTTAGCAGAGCGCGAATGTCTGTGTGGCAGCGAATGCAGTTCCAAGGGACAGTGAAAACCAGCTACAGCTTTCAGTGCTGGCAGCTTTCCTGTGGGCGCAATCTCTGGACGTTTACAATTTCACTGCCGGGCTCTGCCAGAGAGAGATACAGAGTGTTGCCCCATTAGGAAGCAAAGCTTTAGCAGAGCGCGAATGTCTATGTGGCAGCGAATGCAGTTCCAAGGGACACTGAAAACCAGCTAGAGCTTTCAGTGCTGGCAGCTTTCCTGTGGGCGTAATCTCTGGACGTTTCCAATTTCACTGCCGGGCTCTGCCAGAGAGAGATACAGAGTGTTGCCCCATTAGGAAGCAATGCTTTAGCAGAGCGCGAATGTCTGTGTGGCAGCGAATGCAGTTCCAAGGGACAGTGAAAACCAGCTACAGCTTTCAGTGCTGGCAGCTTTCCTGTGGGCGCAATCTCTGGACGTTTCCAATTTCACTGCCGGGCTCTGCCAGAGAGAGATACAGAGTGTTGCCCCATTACGAAGCAATGCTTTAGCAGAGCGCGAATGTCTGTGTGGCAGCGAATGCAGTTCCAAGGGACAGTAAAAACCAGCTACAGCTTTCAGTGCTGGCAGCTTTCCTGTGGGCGCAATCTCTGGACGTTTCCAATTTCACTGCCGGGCTCTGCCAGAGAGAGATACAGAGTGTTGCCCCATTAGGAAGCAAAGCTTTAGCAGAGCGCGAATGTCTGTGTGGCAGCGAATGCAGTTCCAAGGGACAGTGAAAACCAGCTAGAGATTTCAGTGCTGGCAGCTTTCCTGTGGGCGCAATCTCTGGACGTTTCCAATTTCACTGCCAGGCACTGGGAGAAAGTCATACAGAGTGTTGCCCCATTACGAAGCAATGCTTTAGCAGAGCGCGAATGTCTGTGTGGCAGCGAATGCAGTTCCAAGGGACAGTGAAAACCAGCTACAGCTTTCAGTGCTGGCAGCTTTCCTAAGGGCGCAATCTCTGGACGTTTCCAATTTCACTGCCGGGCTCTGCCAGAGAGAGATACAGAGTGTTGCCCCATTAGGAAACAAAGCTTTAGCAGAGCGCGAATGTCTGTGTGGCAGCGAATGCAGTTCCAAGGGACAGTGAAAACCAGCTAGAGCTTTCAGTGCTGGCAGCTTTCCTGTGGGCGCAATCTCTGGACGTTTCCAATTTCACTGCCGGGCTCTGCCAGAGAGAGATACAGAGTGTTGCCCCATTAGGAAGCAAAGCTTTAGCAGAGCGCGAATGTCTGTGTGGCAGCGAATGCAGTTCCAGGGGACAGTGAAAACCAGCTACATCTTTCAGTGCTGGCAGCTTTCCTGTGGGCGCAATCTCTGGACGTTTCCAATTTCACTGCCAGGCACTGGGAGAAAGTCATACAGAGTGTTGCCCCATTACGAAGCAATGCTTTAGCAGAGCGCGAATGTCTGTGTGGCAGCGAATGCAGTTCCAAGGGACAGTGAAAACCAGCTACAGCTTTCAGTGCTGGCAGCTTTCCTGTGGGCGCAATCTCTGGACGTTTCCAATTTCACTGCCGGGCTCTGCCAGACAGAGATACAGAGTGTTGCCGTATTACGAAGCAAAGTTTTAGCAGAGCGCGAATGTCTGTGTGGCAGCGAATGCAGTTCCAAGGGACAGTGAAAACCAGCTACAGCTTTCAGTGCTGGCAGCTTTCCTGTGGGCGCAATCTCTGGACGTTTCCAATTTCACTGCCGGGCTCTGCCAGAGAGAGATACAGAGTGTTGCCCCATTAGGAAGCAAAACTTTAGCAGAGCGCGAATGTCTGTGTGGCAGCGAATGCAGTTCCAAGGGACAGTGAAAACCAGCTACAGCTTTCAGTGCTGGCAGCTTTCCTGTGGGCGCAATCTCTGGACGTTTCCAATTTCACTGCCAGGCACTGGGAGAAAGTCATACACAGTGTTGCCCCATTACGAAGCAATGCTTTAGCAGAGCGCGAATGTCTGTGTGGCAGCGAATGCAGTTCCAAGGGACATTGAAAACCAGCTACAGCTTTCAGTGCTGGCAGCTTTCCTGTGGGCGCAATCTCTGGACGTTTCCAATTTGGCAGCCGGGCTCTGCCAGAGAGAGATACAGAGTGCTGCCCCATTAGGAAGCAAAGCTTTAGCAGAGCGCGAATGTCTGTGTGGCAGCGAATGCAGTTCCAGGGGACAGTGAAAACCAGCTACATCTTTCAGTGCTGGCAGCTTTCCTGTGGGCGCAATCTCTGGACGTTTCCCATTTCACTGCCGGGCTCTGCCAGAGAGAGATACAGAGTGTTGCCCCATTACGAAGCAATGCTTTAGCAGAGCGCGAATGTCTGTGTGGCAGCGAATGCAGTTCCAGGGGACAGTGAAAACCAGCTACATCTTTCAGTGCTGGCAGCTTTCCTGTGGGCGCAATCTCTGGACGTTTCCAATTTCACTGCCAGGCACTGGGAGAAAGTCATACAGAGTGTTGCCCCATTACGAAGCAATGCTTTAGCAGAGCGCGAATGTCTGTGTGGCAGCGAATGCAGTTCCAAGGGACAGTGAAAACCAGCTACAGCTTTCAGTGCTGGCAGCTGTCCTGTGGGCGCAATCTCTGGACGTTTCCAATTTCACTGCCGGGCTCTGCCAGAGAGAGTTACAGAGTGTTGCCCCATTACGAAGCAATGCTTTAGCAGAGCGCGAATGTCTGTGTGGCAGCGAATGCAGTTCCAAGGGACAGTGAAAACCAGCTACAGCTTTCAGTGCTGGCAGCTTTCCTGTGGGCACAATCTCTGGACGTTTCCAATTTCACTACCGGGCACTGGGAGAAAGTCATACAGAGTGTTGCCCCATTAGGAAGCAAAGCTTTAGCAGAGCGCGAATGTCTGTGTGGCAGCGAATGCAGTTCCAAGGGACAGTGAAAACCAGCTAGAGCTTTCAGTGCTGGCAGCTTTCCTGTGGGCGCAATCTCTGGACGTTTCCAATTTCACTGCCGGGCTCTGCCAGAGAGAGATACAGAGTGTTGCCCCATTAGGAAGCAAAACTTTAGCAGAGCGCGAATGTCTGTGTGGCAGCGAATGCAGTTCCAAGGGACAGTGAAAACCAGCTACAGCTTTCAGTGCTGGCAGCTTTCCTGTGGGCGCAATCTCTGGACGTTTCCAATTTCACTGCCAGGCACTGGGAGAAAGTCATACACAGTGTTACCCCATTACGAAGCAATGCTTTAGCAGAGCACGAATGTCTGTGTGGCAGCGAATGCAGTTCCAAGGGACATTGAAAACCAGCTACAGCTTTCAGTGCTGGCAGCTTTCCTGTGGGCGCAATCTCTGGACGTTTCCAATTTGGCAGCCGGGCTCTGCCAGAGAGAGATACAGAGTGTTGCCCCATTAGGAAGCAAAGCTTTAGCAGAGCGCGAATGTCTGTGTGGCAGCGAATGCAGTTCCAGGGGACAGTGAAAACCAGCCACAGCTTTCACTGCTGGCAGCTTTCCTGTGGGCGCAATCTCTGGACGTTTCCCATTTCACTGCCAGGCACTGGGAGAAAGTCATACAGAGTGTTGCCCCATTACGAAGCAAAGCTTTAGCAGAGCGCGAATGTCTGTGTGGCAGCGAATGCAGTTCCAGGGGACAGTGAAAAGCAGCTACATCTTTCAGTGCTGGCAGCTTTCCTGTGGGCGCAATCTCTGGACGTTTCCAATTTCACTGCCAGGCACTGGGAGAAAGTCATACAGAGTGTTGCCCCATTACGAAGCAAAGCTTTAGCAGAGCGCGAATGTCTGTGTGGTAGCGAATGCACTTCCAAGGGACAGTGAAAACCAGCTACAGCTTTCAGTGCTGGCAGCTTTCCTGTGGGCGCAATCTCTGGACGTTTCAATTTCACTGCCGGGCTCTGCCAGAGAGAGATACAGAGTGTTGCCCCATTACGAAGCAATGCTTTAGCAGAGCGCGAATGTCTGTGTGGCAGCGAATGCAGTTCCAAGGGACAGTGAAAACCAGCTAGAGCTTTCAGTGCTGGCAGCTGTCCTGTGGGCGCAATCTCTGGACGTTTCTAATTTCACTGCCGGGCTCTGCCAGAGAGAGATACAGAGTGTTGCCCCATTACGAAGCAATGCTTTAGCAGAGCGCGAATGTCTGTGTGGCAGCGAATGCAGTTCCAAAGGACAGTGAAAACCAGCTACAGCTTTCAGTGCTGGCAGCTTTCCTGTGGGCAGAATCTCTGGACGTTTCCAATTTCACTGCCGGGCTCTGCCAGAGAGAGATACAGAGTGTTGCCCCATTACGAAGCAATGCTTTAGCAGAGCGCGAATGTCTGTGTGGCAGCGAATGCAGTTCCAGGGGACAGTGAAAACCAGCCACAGCTTTCAGTGCTGGCAGCTTTCCTGTGGGCGCAATCTCTGGACGTTTCCAATTTCACTGCCGGGCTCTGCCAGAGAGAGATACAGAGTGTTGCCCCATTAGGAAGCAAAGCTTTAGCAGAGCGCGAATGTCTGTGTGGCAGCGAGTGCAGTTCCAAGGGACAGTGAAAACCAGCTACAGCTTTCAGTGCTGGCAGCTTTCCTGTGGGCGCAATCTCTGGACGTTTCCAATTTCACTGCCGGGCTCTGCCAGAGAGAGATACAGAGTGTTGCCCCATTAGGAAGCAAAACTTTAGCAGAGCGCGAATGTCTGTGTGGCAGCGAATGCAGTTCCAAGGGACAGTGAAAACCAGCTACAGCTTTCAGTGCTGGCAGCTTTCCTGTGGGCGCAATCTCTGGACGTTTCCAATTTCACTGCCAGGCACTGGGAGAAAGTCATACACAGTGTTGCCCCATTACGAAGCAATGCTTTAGCAGAGCGCGAATGTCTGTGTGGCAGTGAATGCAGTTCCAAGGGACATTGAAAACCAGCTACAGCTTTCAGTGCTGGCAGCTTTCCTGTGGGCGCAATCTCTGGACGTTTCCAATTTGGCAGCCGGGCTCTGCCAGAGAGAGATACAGAGTGTTGCCCCATTAGGAAGCAAAGCTTTAGCAGAGCGCGAATGTCTGTGTGGCAGCGAATGCAGTTCCAGGGGACAGTGAAAACCAGCTACAGCTTTCAGTGCTGGCAGCTTTCCTGTGGGCGCAATCTCTGGACGTTTCCCATTTCACTGCCAGGCACTGGGAGAAAGTCATACAGAGTGTTGCCCCATTACGAAGCAAAGCTTTAGCAGAGCGCGAATGTCTGTGTGGCAGCGAATGCAGTTCCAGGGGACAGTGAAAAGCAGCTACATCTTTCAGTGCTGGCAGCTTTCCTGTGGGCGCAATCTCTGGACGTTTCCAATTTCACTGCCAGGCACTGGGAGAAAGTCATACAGAGTGTTGCCCCATTACGAAGCAAAGCTTTAGCAGAGCGCGAATGTCTGTGTGGCAGCGAATGCACTTCCAAGGGACAGTGAAAACCAGCTACATCTTTCAGTGCTGGCAGCTTTCCTGTGGGCGCAATCTCTGGACGTTTCAATTTCACTGCCGGGCTCTGCCAGAGAGAGATACAGAGTGTTGCCCCATTACGAAGCAATGCTTTAGCAGAGCGCGAATGTCTGTGTGGCAGCGAATGCAGTTCCAAGGGACAGTGAAAACCAGCTACAGCTTTCAGTGCTGGCAGCTTTCCTGTGGGCAGAATCTCTGGACGTTTCCAATTTCACTGCCGGGCACTGGGAGAAAGTCATACAGAGTGTTGCCCCATTAGGAAGCAAAGCTTTAGCAGAGCGCGAATGTCTGTGTGGCAGCGAATGCAGTTCCAAGGGACAGTGAAAACCAGCTACAGCTTTCAGTGCTGGCAGCTTTCCTGTGGGCGCAATCTCTGGACGTTTCCAATTTCACTGCCGGGCTCTGCCAGAGAGAGATACAGAGTGTTGCCCCATTAGGAAGCAAAGCTTTAGCAGAGCGCGAATGTTAGTGTGGCAGCGAATGCAGTTCCAGGGGACAGTGAAAACCAGCTACATCTTTCACTGCTGGCAGCTTTCCTGTGGGCGCAATCTCTGGACGTTTCCAATTTCACTGCCAGGCACTGGGAGAAAGTCATACAGAGTGTTGCCCCATTACGAAGAAATGCTTTAGCAGAGCGCGAATGTCTGTGTGGCAGCGAATGCAGTTCCAAGGGACAGTGAAAACCAGCTAGAGCTTTCAGTGCTGGCAGCTTTCCTGTGGGCGCAATCTCTGGACGTTTCCAATTTCACTGCCGGGCTCTGCCAGAGAGAGATACAGAGTGTTGCCCCATTAGGAAGCAATGCTTTAGCAGAGCGCGAATGTCTGTGTGGCAGCGAATGCAGTTCCAAGGGACAGTGAAAACCAGCTACAGCTTTCAGTGCTGGCAGCTTTCCTGTGGGCGCAGTCTCTGGACGTTTCCAATTTCACTGCCGGGCTCTGCCAGAGAGAGATACAGAGTGTTGCCCCATTACGAAGCAATGCTTTAGCAGAGCGCGAATGTCTGTGTGGCAGCGAATGCAGTTCCAAGGGACAGTGAAAACCAGCTAGAGCTTTCAGTGCTGGCAGCTTTCCTAAGGGCGCAATCTCTGGACGTTTCCAATTTCACTGCCGGGCTCTGCCAGAGAGAGATACAGAGTGTTGCCCCATTAGGAAGCAAAGCTTTAGCAGAGCGCGAATGTCTGTGTGGCAGCGAATGCAGTTCCAAGGGACAGTGATAACCAGCTACAGCTTTCAGTGCTGGCAGCTTTCCTGTGGGCGCAATCTCTGGACGTTTCCAATTTCACTGCCGGGCTCTGCCAGACAGAGATACAGAGTGTTGCCCCATTACGAAGCAATGCTTTAGCAGAGCGCGAATGTCTGTGTGGCAGCGAATGCAGTTCCAAGGGACAGTGATAACCAGCTACAGCTTTCAGTGCTGGCAGCTTTCCTGTGGGCGCAATCTCTGGACCTTTCAATTTCACTGCCGGGCTCTGCCAGAGAGAGATACAGAGTGTTGCCCCATTAGGAAGCAAAGCTTTAGCAGAGCGGGAATGTCTATGTGGCAGCGAATGCAGTTCCAAGGGACAGTGAAAACCAGCTAGAGCTTTCAGTGCTGGCAGCTTTCCTGTGGGCGCAATCTCTGGACGTTTCCAATTTCACTGCCGGGCTCTGCCAGAGAGAGATACAGAGTGTTGCCCCATTACGAAGCAATGCTTTAGCAGAGCGCGAATGTCTGTGTGGCAGCGAATGCAGTTCCAAGGGACAGTGAAAACCAGCTACAGCTTTCAGTGCTGGCAGCTTTCCTGTGGGCGCAATCTCTGGACGTTTCCAATTTGGCAGCCGGGCTCTGCCAGAGAGAGATACAGAGTGTTGCCCCATTAGGAAGCAAAGCTTTAGCAGAGCGCGAATGTCTGTGTGGCAGCGAATGCAGTTCCAGGGGACAGTGAAAACCAGCTACATCTTTCAGTGCTGGCAGCTTTCCTGTGGGCGCAATCTCTGGACGTTTCCCATTTCACTGCCGGGCCCTGCCAGAGAGAGATACAGAGTGTTGCCCCATTACGAAGCAATGCTTTAGCAGAGCGCGAATGTCTGTGTGGCAGCGAATGCAGTTCCAGGGGACAGTGAAAACCAGCTACATCTTTCAGTGCTGGCAGCTTTCCTGTGGGCGCAATCTCTGGACGTTTCCAATTTCACTGCCAGGCACTGGGAGAAAGTCATACAGAGTGTTGCCCCATTACGAAGCAATGCTTTAGCAGAGCGCGAATGTCTGTGTGGCAGCGAATGCAGTTCCAAGGGACAGTGAAAAGCAGCTACAGCTTTCAGTGCTGGCAGCTGTCCTGTGGGCGCAATCTCTGGACGTTTCCAATTTCACTGCCGGGCTCTGCCAGAGAGAGATACAGAGTGTTGCCCCATTACGAAGCAATGCTTTAGCAGAGCGCGAATGTCTGTGTGGCAGCGAATGCAGTTCCAAGGGACAGTGAAAACCAGCTACAGCTTTCAGTGCTGGCAGCTTTCCTGTGGGCACAATCTCTGGACGTTTCCAATTTCACTACCGGGCACTGGGAGAAAGTCATACAGAGTGTTGCCCCATTAGGAAGCAAAGCTTTAGCAGAGCGCGAATGTCTGTGTGGCAGCGAATGCAGTTCCAAGGGACAGTGAAAACCAGCTAGAGCTTTCAGTGCTGGCAGCTTTCCTGTGGGCGCAATCTCTGGACGTTTCCAATTTCACTGCCGGGCTCTGCCAGAGAGAGATACAGAGTGTTGCCCCATTAGGAAGCAAAACTTTAGCAGAGCGCGAATGTCTGTGTGGCAGCGAATGCAGTTCCAAGGGACAGTGAAAACCAGCTACAGCTTTCAGTGCTGGCAGCTTTCCTGTGGGCGCAATCTCTGGACGTTTCCAATTTCACTGCCAGGCACTGGGAGAAAGTCATACACAGTGTTACCCCATTACGAAGCAATGCTTTAGCAGAGCACGAATGTCTGTGTGGTAGCGAATGCAGTTCCAAGGGACATTGAAAACCAGCTACAGCTTTCAGTGCTGGCAGCTTTCCTGTGGGCGCAATCTCTGGACGTTTCCAATTTGGCAGCCGGGCTCTGCCAGAGAGAGATACAGAGTGTTGCCCCATTAGGAAGCAAAGCTTTAGCAGAGCGCGAATGTCTGTGTGGCAGCGAATGCAGTTCCAGGGGACAGTGAAAACCAGCCACAGCTTTCACTGCTGGCAGCTTTCCTGTGGGCGCAATCTCTGGACGTTTCCCATTTCACTGCCAGGCACTGGGAGAAAGTCATACAGAGTGTTGCCCCATTACGAAGCAAAGCTTTAGCAGAGCGCGAATGTCTGTGTGGCAGCGAATGCAGTTCCAGGGGACAGTGAAAAGCAGCTACATCTTTCAGTGCTGGCAGCTTTCCTGTGGGCGCAATCTCTGGACGTTTCCAATTTCACTGCCAGGCACTGGGAGAAAGTCATACAGAGTGTTGCCCCATTACGAAGCAAAGCTTTAGCAGAGCGCGAATGTCTGTGTGGCAGCGAATGCACTTCCAAGGGACAGTGAAAACCAGCTACATCTTTCAGTGCTGGCAGCTTTCCTGTGGGCGCAATCTCTGGACGTTTCAATTTCACTGCCGGGCTCTGCCAGAGAGAGATACAGAGTGTTGCCCCATTACGAAGCAATGCTTTAGCAGAGCGCGAATGTCTGTGTGGCAGCGAATGCAGTTCCAAGGGACAGTGAAAACCAGCTACAGCTTTCAGTGCTGGCAGCTTTCCTGTGGGCAGAATCTCTGGACGTTTCCAATTTCACTGCCGGGCACTGGGAGAAAGTCATACAGAGTGTTGCCCCATTAGGAAGCAAAGCTTTAGCAGAGCGCGAATGTCTGTGTGGCAGCGAATGCAGTTCCAAGGGACAGTGAAAACCAGCTACAGCTTTCAGTGCTGGCAGCTTTCCTGTGGGCGCAATCTCTGGACGTTTCCAATTTCACTGCCGGGCTCTGCCAGAGAGAGATACAGAGTGTTGCCCCATTAGGAAGCAAAGCTTTAGCAGAGCGCGAATGTTAGTGTGGCAGCGAATGCAGTTCCAGGGGACAGTGAAAACCAGCTACATCTTTCACTGCTGGCAGCTTTCCTGTGGGCGCAATCTCTGGACGTTTCCAATTTCACTGCCAGGCACTGGGAGAAAGTCATACAGAGTGTTGCCCCATTACGAAGCAATGCTTTAGCAGAGCGCGAATGTCTGTGTGGCAGCGAATGCAGTTCCAAGGGACAGTGAAAACCAGCTACAGCTTTCAGTGCTGGCAGCTTTCCTGTGGGCGCAATCTCTGGACGTTTCCAATTTCACTGCCGGGCTCTGCCAGAGAGAGATACAGAGTGTTGCCCCATTAGGAAGCAATGCTTTAGCAGAGCGCGAATGTCTGTGTGGCAGCGAATGCAGTTCCAAGGGACAGTGAAAACCAGCTACAGCTTTCAGTGCTGGCAGCTTTCCTGTGGGCGCAGTCTCTGGACGTTTCCAATTTCACTGCCGGGCTCTGCCAGAGAGAGATACAGAGTGTTGCCCCATTACGAAGCAATGCTTTAGCAGAGCGCGAATGTCTGTGTGGCAGCGAATGCAGTTCCAAGGGACAGTGAAAACCAGCTAGAGCTTTCAGTGCTGGCAGCTTTCCTAAGGGCGCAATCTCTGGACGTTTCCAATTTCACTGCCGGGCTCTGCCAGAGAGAGATACAGAGTGTTGCCCCATTAGGAAGCAAAGCTTTAGCAGAGCGCGAATGTCTGTGTGGCAGCGAATGCAGTTCCAAGGGACAGTGATAACCAGCTACAGCTTTCAGTGCTGGCAGCTTTCCTGTGGGCGCAATCTCTGGACGTTTCCAATTTCACTGCCGGGCTCTGCCAGAGAGAGATACAGAGTGTTGCCCCATTACGAAGCAATGCTTTAGCAGAGCGCGAATGTCTGTGTGGCAGCGAATGCAGTTCCAAGGGACAGTGATAACCAGCTACAGCTTTCAGTGCTGGCAGCTTTCCTGTGGGCGCAATCTCTGGACCTTTCAATTTCACTGCCGGGCTCTGCCAGAGAGAGATACAGAGTGTTGCCCCATTAGGAAGCAAAGCTTTAGCAGAGCGGGAATGTCTATGTGGCAGCGAATGCAGTTCCAAGGGACAGTGAAAACCAGCTAGAGCTTTCAGTGCTGGCAGCTTTCCTGTGGGCGCAATCTCTGGACGTTTCCAATTTCACTGCCGGGCTCTGCCAGAGAGAGATACAGAGTGTTGCCCCATTAGGAAGCAATGCTTTAGCAGAGCGCGAATGTCTGTGTGGCAGCGAATGCAGTTCCAAGGGACAGTGAAAACCAGCTACAGCTTTCAGTGCTGGCAGCTTTCCTGTGGGCGCAATCTCTGGACGTTTCCAATTTCACTGCCGGGCTCTGCCAGAGAGAGATACAGAGTGTTGCCCCATTACGAAGCAATGCTTTAGCAGAGCGCGAATGTCTGTGTGGCAGCGAATGCAGTTCCAAGGGACAGTGAAAACCAGCTACAGCTTTCAGTGCTGGCAGCTTTCCTGTGGGCGCAATCTCTGGACGTTTCCAATTTCACTGCCGGGCTCTGCCAGAGAGAGATACAGAGTGTTGCCCCATTAGGAAGCAAAGCTTTAGCAGAGCGCGAATGTCTGTGTGGCAGCGAATGCAGTTCCAAGGGACAGTGAAAACCAGCTAGAGCTTTCAGTGCTGGCAGCTTTCCTGTGGGCGCAATCTCTGGACGTTTCCAATTTCACTGCCAGGCACTGGGAGAAAGTCATACAGAGTGTTGCCCCATTACGAAGCAATGCTTTAGCAGAGCGCGAATGTCTGTGTGGCAGCGAATGCAGTTCCAAGGGACAGTGAAAACCAGCTACAGCTTTCAGTGCTGGCAGCTTTCCTGTGGGCGCAATCTCTGGACGTTTCAATTTCACTGCCGGGCTCTGCCAGAGAGAGATACAGAGTGTTGCCCCATTACGAAGCAATGCTTTAGCAGAGCGCGAATGTCTGTGTGGCAGCGAATGCAGTTCCAAGGGACAGTGAAAACCAGCTACAGCTTTCACTGCTGGCAGCTTTCCTGTGGGCGCAATCTCTGGACGTTTCCAATTTCACTGCCGGGCTCTGCCAGAGAGAGATACAGAGTGTTGCCCCATTACGAAGCAATGCTTTAGCAGAGCGCGAATGTCTGTGTGGCAGCGAATGCAGTTCCAAGGGACAGTGAAAACCAGCTACAGCTTTCAGTGCTGGCAGCTTTCCTGTGGGCACAATCTCTGGACGTTTCAATTTCACTGCCGGGCTCTGCCAGAGAGAGATACAGAGTGTTGCCCCATTAGGAAGCAAAGCTTTATCAGAGCGCGAATGTCTATGTGGCAGCGAATGCAGTTCCAAGGGACAGTGAAAACCAGCTAGAGCTTTCAGTGCTGGCAGCTTTCCTGTGGGCGCAATCTCTGGACGTTTCCAATTTCACTGCCGGGCTCTGCCAGAGAGAGATACAGAGTGTTGCCCCATTAGGAAGCAATGCTTTAGCAGAGCGCGAATGTCTGTGTGGCAGCGAATGCAGTTCCAAGGGACAGTGAAAACCAGCTACAGCTTTCAGTGCTGGCAGCTTTCCTAAGGGCGCAATCTCTGGACGTTTCCAATTTCACTGCCGGGCTCTGCCAGAGAGAGATACAGAGTGTTGCCCCATTAGGAAGCAAAGCTTTAGCAGAGCGCGAATGTCTGTGTGGCAGCGAATGCAGTTCCAAGGGACAGTGAAAACCAGCTACAGCTTTCAGTGCTGGCAGCTTTCCTGTGGGCGCAATCTCTGGACGTTTCCAATTTCACTGCCGGGCTCTGCCAGAGAGAGATACAGAGTGTTGCCCCATTACGAAGCAATGCTTTAGCAGAGCGCGAATGTCTGTGTGGCAGCGAATGCAGTTCCAGGGGACAGTGAAAACCAGCTACATCTTTCACTGCTGGCAGCTTTCCTGTGGGCGCAATCTCTGGACGTTTCCAATTTCACTGCCAGGCACTGGGAGAAAGTCATACAGAGTGTTGCCCCATTACGAAGCAATGCTTTAGCAGAGCGCGAATGTCTGTGTGGCAGCGAATGCAGTTCCAAGGGACAGTGAAAACCAGCTACAGCTTTCAGTGCTGGCAGCTTTCCTGTGGGCACAATCTCTGGACGTTTCAATTTCACTGCCGGGCTCTGCCAGAGAGAGATACAGAGTGTTGCCCCATTAGGAAGCAAAGCTTTAGCAGAGCGCGAATGTCTATGTGGCAGCGAATGCAGTTCCAAGGGACAGTGAAAACCAGCTAGAGCTTTCAGTGCTGGCAGCTTTCCTGTGGGCGCAATCTCTGGACGTTTCCAATTTCACTGCCGGGCTCTGCCAGAGAGAGATACAGAGTGTTGCCCCATTACGAAGCAATGCTTTAGCAGAGCGCGAATGTCTGTGTGGCAGCGAATGCAGTTCCAAGGGACAGTGAAAACCAGCTACAGCTTTCAGTGCTGGCAGCTTTCCTGTGGGCGCAATCTCTGGACGTTTCCAATTTCACTGCCGGGCTCTGCCAGAGAGAGATACAAAGTGTTGCCCCATTACGAAGCAATGCTTTAGCAGAGCGCGAATGTCTGTGTGGCAGCGAATGCAGTTCCAAGGGACAGTGAAAACCAGCTACAGCTTTCAGTGCTGGCAGCTGTCCTGTGGGCGCAATCTCTGGACGTTTCCAATTTCACTGCCGGGCTCTGCCAGAGAGAGATACAGAGTGTTGCCCCATTAGGAAGCAAAGCTTTAGCAGACCGCGAATGTCTGTGTGGCAGCGAATGCAGTTCCAAGGGACAGTGAAAACCAGCTAGAGATTTCAGTGCTGGCAGCTTTCCTGTGGGCGCAATCTCTGGACGTTTCCAATTTCACTCCCAGGCACTGGGAGAAAGTCATACAGAGTGTTGCCCCATTACGAAGCAATGCTTTAGCAGAGCGCGAATGTCTGTGTGGCAGCGAATGCAGTTCCAAGGGACAGTGAAAACCAGCTACAGCTTTCAGTGCTGGCAGCTTTCCTAAGGGCGCAATCTCTGGACGTTTCCAATTTCACTGCCGGGCTCTGCCAGAGAGAGATACAGAGTGTTGCCCCATTAGGAAGCAAAGCTTTAGCAGAGCGCGAATGTCTGTGTGGCAGCGAATGCAGTTCCAAGGGACAGTGAAAACCAGCTACAGCTTTCAGTGCTGGCAGCTTTCCTGTGGGCGCAATCTCTGGACGTTTCCAATTTCACTGCCGGGCTCTGCCAGAGAGAGATACAGAGTGTTGCCCCATTACGAAGCAATGCTTTAGCAGAGCGCAAATGTCTGTGTGGCAGCGAATGCAGTTCCAGGGGACAGTGAAAACCAGCTACATCTTTCAGTGCTGGCAGCTTTCCTGTGGGCGCAATCTCTGGACGTTTCCAATTTCACTGCCAGGCACTGGGAGAAAGTCATACAGAGTGTTGCCCCATTACGAAGCAATGCTTTAGCAGAGCGCGAATGTCTGTGTGGCAGCGAATGCAGTTCCAAGGGACAGTGAAAACCAGCTACAGCTTTCAGTGCTGGCAGCTTTCCTGTGGGCGCAATCTCTGGACGTTTCAATTTCACTGCCGGGCTCTGCCAGAGAGAGATACAGAGTGTTGCCCCATTACGAAGCAATGCTTTAGCAGAGCGCGAATGTCTGTGTGGCAGCGAATGCAGTTCCAAGGGACAGTGAAAACCAGCTAGAGCTTTCAGTGCTGGCAGCTGTCCTGTGGGCGCAATCTCTGGACGTTTCAATTTCACTGCCGGGCTCTGCCAGAGAGAGATACAGAGTGTTGCCCCATTAGGAAGCAATGCTTTAGCAGAGCGCGAATGTCTGTGTGGCAGCGAATGCAGTTCCAAGGGACAGTGAAAACCAGCTAGAGCTTTCAGTGCTGGCAGCTTTCCTGTGGGCGCAATCTCTGGACGTTTCCAATTTCACTGCCGGGCTCTGCCAGAGAGAGATACAGAGTGTTGCCCCATTACGAAGCAATGCTTTAGCAGAGCGCGAATGTCTGTGTGGCAGCGAATGCAGTTCCAAGGGACAGTGAAAACCAGCTAGAGCTTTCAGTGCTGGCAGCTGTCCTGTGGGCGCAATCTCTGGACGTTTCCAATTTCACTGCCGGGCTCTGCCAGAGAGAGATACAGAGTGTTGCCCCATTAGGAAGCAATGGTTTAGCAGAGCGCGAATGTCTGTGTGGCAGCGAATGCAGTTCCAAGGGACAGTGAAAACCAGCTACAGCTTTCAGTGCTGGCAGCTTTCCTGTGGGCGCAATCTCTGGACGTTTCCAATTTCACTGCTGGGCTCTGCCAGAGAGAGATACAGAGTGTTGCCCCATTACGAAGCAATGCTTTAGCAGAGCGCGAATGTCTGTGTGGCAGCGAATGCAGTTCCAAGGGACAGTGAAAACCAGCTACAGCTTTCAGTGCTGGCAGCTTTCCTGTGGGCACAATCTCTGGACGTTTCCAATTTCAGTGCCGGGCACTGGGAGAAAGTCATACAGAGTGTTGCCCCATTAGGAAGCAAAGCTTTAGCAGAGCGCGAATGTCTGTGTGGCAGCGAATGCAGTTCCAAGGGACAGTGAAAACCAGCTACAGCTTTCAGTGCTGGCAGCTTTCCTGTGGGCGCAATCTCTGGACGTTTCCAATTTCACTGCCGGGCTCTGCCAGAGAGAGATACAGAGTGTTGCCCCATTACGAAGCATACTTTAGCAGAGCGCGAATGTCTGTGTGGCAGCGAATGCAGTTCCAGGGGACAGTGAAAACCAGCTACATCTTTCACTGCTGGCAGCTTTCCTGTGGGCGCAATCTCTGGACGTTTCCAATTTCACTGCCGGGCTCTGCCAGAGAGAGATACAGAGTGTTGCCCCATTAGGAAGCAATGCTTTAGCAGAGCGCGAATGTCTGTGTGGCAGCGAATGCAGTTCCAAGGGACAGTGAAAACCAGCTACAGCTTTCAGTGCTGGCAGCTTTCCTGTGGGCGCAATCTCTGGACGTTTCCAATTTCACTGCCGGGCTCTGCCAGAGAGAGATACAGAGTGTTGCCCCATTACGAAGCAATGCTTTAGCAGAGCGCGAATGTCTGTGTGGCAGCGAATGCAGTTCCAAGGGACAGTGAAAACCAGCTACAGCTTTCAGTGCTGGCAACTTTCCTAAGGGCGCAATCTCTGGACGTTTCCAATTTCACTGCCGGGCTCTGCCAGAGAGAGATACAGAGTGTTGCCCCATTAGGAAGCAAAGCTTTAGCAGAGCGCGAATGTCTGTGTGGCAGCGAATGCAGTTCCAAGGGACAGTGAAAACCAGCTACAGCTTTCAGTGCTGGCAGCTTTCCTGTGGGCACAATCTCTGGACGTTTCCAATTTCACTGCCGGGCACTGGGAGAAAGTCATACAGAATCTTGCCCCATTAGGAAGCAAAGCTTTAGCAGAGCGCGAATGTCTGTGTGGCAGCAAATGCAGTTCCAAGGGACAGTGAAAACCAGCTACAGCTTTCAGTGCTGGCAGCTTTCCTGTGGGCGCAATCTGTGGACGTTTCCAATTTCACTGCCGGGCTCTGCCAGAGAGAGATACAGAGTGTTGCCCTATTACGAAGCAATGCTTTAGCAGAGCGCGAATGTCTGTGTGGCAGCGAATGCAGTTCCAAGGGACAGTGAAAACCAGCTACAGCTTTCAGTGCTGGCAGCTGTCCTGTGGGCGCAATCTCTGGACGTTTCCAATTTCATTACCGGTCTCTGCCACAGAGAGATACAGAGTGTTGCCCCATTAGGAAGCAAAGCTTTAGCAGAGCGCGAATGTCTGTGTGGCAGCGAATGCAGTTCCAAGGGACAGTGAAAACCAGCTAGAGCTTTCAGTGCTGGCAGCTTTCCTGTGGGCGCAATCTCTGGACGTTTCCAATTTCACTGCCGGGCTCTGCCAGAGAGAGATACAGAGTGTTGCCCCATTACGAAGCAATGCTTTAGCAGAGCGCGAATGTCTGTGTGGCAGCGAATGCAGTTCCAAGGGACAGTGAAAACCAGCTACAGCTTTCAGTGCTGGCAGCTTTCCTGTGGGCGCAATCTCTGGACGTTTCCAATTTCACTGCCGGGCTCTGCGACAGAGAGATACAGACTGTTGCCCCATTACGAAGCAATGCTTTAGCAGAGCGCGAATGTCTGTGTGGCAGCGAATGCAGTTCCAAGGGACAGTGAAAACCAGCTACAGCTTTCAGTGCTGGCAGCTTTCCTGTGGGCACAATCTCTGGACGTTTCCAATTTCACTGCCGGGCACTGGGAGAAAGTCATACAGAATCTTGCCCCATTAGGAAGCAAAGCTTTAGCAGAGCGCGAATGTCTGTGTGGCAGCGAATGCAGTTCCAAGGGACAGTGAAAACCAGCTAGAGCTTTCAGTGCTGGCAGCTTTCCTGTGGGCGCAATCTCTGGACGTTTCAATTTCACTGCCGGGCTCTGCCAGAGAGAGATACAGAGTGTTGCCCCATTACGAAGCAATGCTTTAGCAGAGCGCGAATGTCTGTGTGGCAGCGAATGCAGTTCCAAGGGACAGTGAAAACCAGCTACAGCTTTCAGTGCTGGCAGCTTTCCTGTGGGCGCAATCTCTGGACGTTTCCAATTTCACTGCCGGGCTCTGCCAGAGAGA
The DNA here is from genome assembly GCF_035582795.1 of Mycteria americana. Classification (NCBI taxonomy): domain Eukaryota; kingdom Metazoa; phylum Chordata; class Aves; order Ciconiiformes; family Ciconiidae; genus Mycteria; species Mycteria americana. The sequence continues at coordinate 143,951 of NW_027445638.1, forward strand.
GATACAGAGTGTTGCCCCATTAGGAAGCAATGCTTTAGCAGAGCGCGAATGTCTGTGTGGCAGCGAATGCAGTTCCAAGGGACAGTGAAAACCAGCTACAGCTTTCACTGCTGGCAGCTTTCCTGTGGGCGCAATCTCTGGACGTTTCCAATTTCACTGCCGGGCTCTGCCAGAGAGAGATACAGAGTGTTGCCCCATTACGAAGCAATGCTTTAGCAGAGCGCGAATGTCTGTGTGGCAGCGAATGCAGTTCCAAGGGACAGTGAAAACCAGCTACAGCTTTCAGTGCTGGCAACTTTCCTAAGGGCGCAATCTCTGGACGTTTCCAATTTCACTGCCGGGCTCTGCCAGAGAGAGATACAGAGTGTTGCCCCATTAGGAAGCAAAGCTTTAGCAGAGCGCGAATGTCTGTGTGGCAGCGAATGCAGTTCCAAGGGACAGTGAAAACCAGCTACAGCTTTCAGTGCTGGCAGCTTTCCTGTGGGCACAATCTCTGGACGTTTCCAATTTCACTGCCGGGCACTGGGAGAAAGTCATACAGAATCTTGCCCCAATAGGAAGCAAAGCTTTAGCAGAGCGCGAATGTCTGTGTGGCAGCAAATGCAGTTCCAAGGGACAGTGAAAACCAGCTACAGCTTTCAGTGCTGGCAGCTTTCCTGTGGGCGCAATCTGTGGACGTTTCCAATTTCACTGCCGGGCTCTGCCAGAGAGAGATACAGAGTGTTGCCCTATTACGAAGCAATGCTTTAGCAGAGCGCGAATGTCTGTGTGGCAGCGAATGCAGTTCCAAGGGACAGTGAAAACCAGCTACAGCTTTCAGTGCTGGCAGCTTTCCTGTGGGCGCAATCTCTGGACGTTTCCAATTTCATTGCCGGTCTCTGCCACAGAGAGATACAGAGTGTTGCCCCATTAGGAAGCAAAGCTTTAGCAGAGCGCGAATGTCTGTGTGGCAGCGAATGCAGTTCCAAGGGACAGTGAAAACCAGCTAGAGCTTTCAGTGCTGGCAGCTTTCCTGTGGGCGCAATCTCTGGACGTTTCCAATTTCACTGCCGGGCTCTGCCAGAGAGAGATACAGAGTGTTGCCCCATTAGGAAGCAAAGCTTTAGCAGAGCGCGAATGTCTGTGTGGCAGCGAATGCAGTTCCAAGGGACAGTGAAAACCAGCTACAGCTTTCACTGCTGGCAGCTTCCCTGTGGGCGTAATCTCTGGACGTTTCCAATTTGGCAGCCGGGCTCTGCCAGAGAGAGATACAGAGTGTTGCCCCATTACGAAGCAATGCTTTAGCAGAGCGCGAATGTCTGTGTGGCAGCGAATGCAGTTCCAAGGGACAGTGAAAACCAGCTACAGCTTTCAGTGCTGGCAGCTTTCCTGTGGGCGCAATCTCTGGACGTTTCCAATTTCACTGCCGGGCTCTGCGACAGAGAGATACAGACTGTTGCCCCATTACGAAGCAATGCTTTAGCAGAGCGCGAATGTCTGTGTGGCAGCGAATGCAGTTCCAAGGGACAGTGAAAACCAGCTACAGCTTTCAGTGCTGGCAGCTTTCCTGTGGGCACAATCTCTGGACGTTTCCAATTTCACTGCCGGGCACTGGGAGAAAGTCATACAGAATCTTGCCCCATTAGGAAGCAAAGCTTTAGCAGAGCGCGAATGTCTGTGTGGCAGCGAATGCAGTTCCAAGGGACAGTGAAAACCAGCTACAGCTTTCAGTGCTGGCAGCTTTCCTGTGGGCGCAATCTCTGGACGTTTCAATTTCACTGCCGGGCTCTGCCAGGGAGAGATACAGAGTGTTGCCCCATTACGAAGCAATGCTTTAGCAGAGCGCGAATGTCTGTGTGGCAGCGAATGCAGTTCCAAGGGACAGTGAAAACCAGCTACAGCTTTCAGTGCTGGCAGCTTTCCTGTGGGCGCAATCTCTGGACGTTTCCAATTTCACTGCCGGGCTCTGCCAGAGAGAGATACAGAGTGTTGCCCCATTAGGAAGCAATGCTTTAGCAGAGCGCGAATGTCTGTGTGGCAGCGAATGCAGTTCCAAGGGACAGTGAAAACCAGCTACAGCTTTCAGTGCTGGCAGCTTTCCTGTGGGCGCAATCTCTGGACGTTTCCAATTTCACTGCCGGGCTCTGCGACAGAGAGATACAGACTGTTGCCCCATTACGAAGCAATGCTTTAGCAGAGCGCGAATGTCTGTGTGGCAGCGAATGCAGTTCCAAGGGACAGTGAAAACCAGCTACAGCTTTCAGTGCTGGCAGCTTTCCTGTGGGCACAATCTCTGGACGTTTCCAATTTCACTGCCGGGCACTGGGAGAAAGTCATACAGAATCTTGCCCCATTAGGAAGCAAAGCTTTAGCAGAGCGCGAATGTCTGTGTGGCAGCGAATGCAGTTCCAAGGGACAGTGAAAACCAGCTACAGCTTTCAGTGCTGGCAGCTTTCCTGTGGGCGCAATCTCTGGACGTTTCAATTTCACTGCCGGGCTCTGCCAGGGAGAGATACAGAGTGTTGCCCCATTACGAAGCAATGCTTTAGCAGAGCGCGAATGTCTGTGTGGCAGCGAATGCAGTTCCAAGGGACAGTGAAAACCAGCTACAGCTTTCAGTGCTGGCAGCTTTCCTGTGGGCGCAATCTCTGGACGTTTCCAATTTCACTGCCGGGCTCTGCCAGAGAGAGATACAGAGTGTTGCCCCATTAGGAAGCAATGCTTTAGCAGAGCGCGAATGTCTGTGTGGCAGCGAATGCAGTTCCAAGGGACAGTGAAAACCAGCTACAGCTTTCAGTGCTGGCAGCTTTCCTGTGGGCGCAATCTCTGGACGTTTCCAATTTCACTGCCGGGCTCTGCCAGAGAGAGATACAGAGTGTTGCCCCATTAGGAAGCAAAACTTTAGCAGAGCGCGAATGTCTGTGTGGCAGCGAATGCAGTTCCAAGGGACAGTGAAAACCAGCTACAGCTTTCAGTGCTGGCAGCTTTCCTGTGGGCGCAATCTCTGGACGTTTCCAATTTCACTGCCAGGCACTGGGAGAAAGTCATACACAGTGTTGCCCCATTACGAAGCAATGCTTTAGCAGAGCGCGAATGTCTGTGTGGCAGCGAATGCAGTTCCAAGGGACATTGAAAACCAGCTACAGCTTTCAGTGCTGGCAGCTTTCCTGTGGGCGCAATCTCTGGACGTTTCCAATTTGGCAGCCGGGCTCTGCCAGAGAGAGATACAGAGTGTTGCCCCATTAGGAAGCAAAGCTTTAGCAGAGCGCGAATGTCTGTGTGGCAGCGAATGCAGTTCCAGGGGACAGTGAAAACCAGCCACAGCTTTCAGTGCTGGCAGCTTTCCTGTGGGCGCAATCTCTGGACGTTTCCCATTTCACTGCCAGGCACTGGGAGAAAGTAATACAGAGTGTTGCCCCATTACGAAGCAAAGCTTTAGCAGAGCGCGAATGTCTGTGTGGCAGCGAATGCAGTTCCAGGGGACAGTGAAAACCAGCTACATCTTTCAGTGCTGGCAGCTTTCCTGTGGGCGCAATCTCTGGACGTTTCCAATTTCACTGCCAGGCACTGGGAGAAAGTCATACAGAGTGTTGCCCCATTACGAAGCAATGCTTTAGCAGAGCGCGAATGTCTGTGTGGCAGCGAATGCAGTTCCAAGGGACAGTGAAAACCAGCTACAGCTTTCAGTGCTGGCAGCTTTCCTGTGGGCGCAATCTCTGGACGTTTCAATTTCACTGCCGGGCTCTGCCAGAGAGAGATACAGAGTGTTGCCCCATTACGAAGCAATGCTTTAGCAGAGCGCGAATGTCTGTGTGGCAGCGAATGCAGTTCCAAGGGACAGTGAAAACCAGCTAGAGCTTTCAGTGCTGGCAGCTTTCCTGTGGGCGCAATCTCTAGACGTTTCAATTTCACTGCCGGGCTCTGCCAGAGAGAGATACAGAGTGTTGCCCCATTACGAAGCAATGCTTTAGCAGAGCGCGAATGTCTGTGTGGCAGCGAATGCAGTTCCAAGGGACAGTGAAAACCAGCTAGAGCTTTCAGTGCTGGCAGCTTTCCTGTGGGCGCAATCTCTGGACGTGTCCAATTTCACTGCCGGGCTCTGCCAGAGAGAGATACAGAGTGTTGCCCCATTAGGAAGCAATGCTTTAGCAGAGCGCGAATGTCTGTGTGGCAGCGAATGCAGTTCCAAGGGACAGTGAAAACCAGCTACAGCTTTCAGTGCTGGCAGCTTTCCTGTGGGCAGAATCTCTGGACGTTTCCAATTTCACTGCCGGGCACTGGGAGAAAGTCATACAGAGTGTTGCACCATTAGGAAGCAAAGCTTTAGCAGAGCGCGAATGTCTGTGTGGCAGCGAATGCAGTTCCAAGGGACAGTGAAAACCAGCTAGAGCTTTCAGTGCTGGCAGCTTTCCTGTGGGCGCAATATCTGGACGTTTCCAATTTCACTGCCGGGCTCTGCCAGAGAGAGATACAGAGTGTTGCCCCATTACGAAGCAAAGCTTTAGCAGAGCGCGAATGTCTGTGTGGCAGCGAATGCAGTTCCAGGGGACAGTGAAAACCAGCTACATCTTTCAGTGCTGGCAGCTTTCCTGTGGGCGCAATCTCTGGACGTTTCCAATTTCACTGCCAGGCACTGGGAGAAAGTCATACAGAGTGTTGCCCCATTACGAAGCAATGCTTTAGCAGAGCGCGAATGTCTGTGTGGCAGCGAATGCAGTTCCAAGGGACAGTGAAAACCAGCTAGAGCTTTCAGTGCTGGCAGCTGTCCTGTGGGCGCAATCTCTGGACGTTTCCAATTTCACTGCCGGGCTCTGCCAGAGAGAGATACAGAGTGTTGCCCCATTAGGAAGCAATGCTTTAGCAGAGCGCGAATGTCTGTGTGGCAGCGAATGCAGTTCCAAGGGACAGTGAAAACCAGCTACAGCTTTCAGTGCTGGCAGCTTTCCTGTGGGCGCAATCTCTGGACGTTTCCAATTTCACTGCCGGGCTCTGCCAGAGAGAGATACAGAGTGTTGCCCCATTACGAAGCAATGCTTTAGCAGAGCGCGAATGTCTGTGTGGCAGCGAATGCAGTTCCAAGGGACAGTGAAAACCAGCTACAGCTTTCAGTGCTGGCAGCTTTCCTGTGGGCGCAATCTCTGGACGTTTCCAATTTCACTGCCGGGCTCTGCCAGAGAGAGATACAGAGTGTTGCCCCATTAGGAAGCAAAGCTTTAGCAGAGCGCGAATGTCTGTGTGGCAGCGAATGCAGTTCCAAGGGACAGTGAAAACCAGCTAGAGCTTTCAGTGCTGGCAGCTTTCCTGTGGGCGCAATCTCTGGACGTTTCCAATTTCACTGCCAGGCACTGGGAGAAAGTCATACAGAGTGTTGCCCCATTACGAAGCAATGCTTTAGCAGAGCGCGAATGTCTGTGTGGCAGCGAATGCAGTTCCAAGGGACAGTGAAAACCAGCTACAGCTTTCAGTGCTGGCAGCTGTCCTGTGGGCGCAATCTCTGGACGTTTCCAATTTCATTGCCGGTCTCTGCCACAGAGAGATACAGAGTGTTGCCCCATTAGGAAGCAAAGCTTTAGCAGAGCGCGAATGTCTGTGTGGCAGCGAATGCAGTTCCAAGGGACAGTGAAAACCAGCTACAGCTTTCACTGCTGGCAGCTTCCCTGTGGGCGCAATCTCTGGACGTTTCCAATTTGGCAGCCGGGCTCTGCCAGAGAGAGATACAGAGTGTTGCCCCATTACGAAGCAATGCTTTAGCAGAGCGCGAATGTCTGTGTGGCAGCGAATGCAGTTCCAAGGGACAGTGAAAACCAGCTAGAGCTTTCAGTGCTGGCAGCTGTCCTGTGGGCGCAATCTCTGGACGTTTCCAATTTCACTGCCGGGCTCTGCCAGAGAGAGATACAGACTGTTGCCCCATTACGAAGCAATGCTTTAGCAGAGCGCGAATGTCTGTGTGGCAGCGAATGCAGTTCCAAGGGACAGTGAAAACCAGCTACAGCTTTCAGTGCTGGCAGCTTTCCTGTGGGCACAATCTCTGGACGTTTCCAATTTCACTGCCGGGCACTGGGAGAAAGTCATACAGAATCTTGCCCCATTAGGAAGCAAAGCTTTAGCAGAGCGCGAATGTCTGTGTGGCAGCGAATGCAGTTCCAAGGGACAGTGAAAACCAGCTACAGCTTTCAGTGCTGGCAGCTTTCCTGTGGGCGCAATCTCTGGACGTTTCAATTTCACTGCCGGGCTCTGCCAGGGAGAGATACAGAGTGTTGCCCCATTACGAAGCAATGCTTTAGCAGAGCGCGAATGTCTGTGTGGCAGCGAATGCAGTTCCAAGGGACAGTGAAAACCAGCTACAGCTTTCAGTGCTGGCAGCTTTCCTGTGGGCGCAATCTCTGGACGTTTCCAATTTCACTGCCGGGCTCTGCCAGAGAGAGATACAGAGTGTTGCCCCATTAGGAAGCAATGCTTTAGCAGAGCGCGAATGTCTGTGTGGCAGCGAATGCAGTTCCAAGGGACAGTGAAAACCAGCTACAGCTTTCAGTGCTGGCAGCTTTCCTGTGGGCGCAATCTCTGGACGTTTCCAATTTCACTGCCGGGCTCTGCGACAGAGAGATACAGACTGTTGCCCCATTACGAAGCAATGCTTTAGCAGAGCGCGAATGTCTGTGTGGCAGCGAATGCAGTTCCAAGGGACAGTGAAAACCAGCTACAGCTTTCAGTGCTGGCAGCTTTCCTGTGGGCACAATCTCTGGACGTTTCCAATTTCACTGCCGGGCACTGGGAGAAAGTCATACAGAATCTTGCCCCATTAGGAAGCAAAGCTTTAGCAGAGCGCGAATGTCTGTGTGGCAGCGAATGCAGTTCCAAGGGACAGTGAAAACCAGCTACAGCTTTCAGTGCTGGCAGCTTTCCTGTGGGCGCAATCTCTGGACGTTTCAATTTCACTGCCGGGCTCTGCCAGGGAGAGATACAGAGTGTTGCCCCATTACGAAGCAATGCTTTAGCAGAGCGCGAATGTCTGTGTGGCAGCGAATGCAGTTCCAAGGGACAGTGAAAACCAGCTACAGCTTTCAGTGCTGGCAGCTTTCCTGTGGGCGCAATCTCTGGACGTTTCCAATTTCACTGCCGGGCTCTGCCAGAGAGAGATACAGAGTGTTGCCCCATTAGGAAGCAATGCTTTAGCAGAGCGCGAATGTCTGTGTGGCAGCGAATGCAGTTCCAAGGGACAGTGAAAACCAGCTACAGCTTTCAGTGCTGGCAGCTTTCCTGTGGGCGCAATCTCTGGACGTTTCCAATTTCACTGCCGGGCTCTGCCAGAGAGAGATACAGAGTGTTGCCCCATTAGGAAGCAAAACTTTAGCAGAGCGCGAATGTCTGTGTGGCAGCGAATGCAGTTCCAAGGGACAGTGAAAACCAGCTACAGCTTTCAGTGCTGGCAGCTTTCCTGTGGGCGCAATCTCTGGACGTTTCCAATTTCACTGCCAGGCACTGGGAGAAAGTCATACACAGTGTTGCCCCATTACGAAGCAATGCTTTAGCAGAGCGCGAATGTCTGTGTGGCAGCGAATGCAGTTCCAAGGGACATTGAAAACCAGCTACAGCTTTCAGTGCTGGCAGCTTTCCTGTGGGCGCAATCTCTGGACGTTTCCAATTTGGCAGCCGGGCTCTGCCAGAGAGAGATACAGAGTGTTGCCCCATTAGGAAGCAAAGCTTTAGCAGAGCGCGAATGTCTGTGTGGCAGCGAATGCAGTTCCAGGGGACAGTGAAAACCAGCCACAGCTTTCAGTGCTGGCAGCTTTCCTGTGGGCGCAATCTCTGGACGTTTCCCATTTCACTGCCAGGCACTGGGAGAAAGTAATACAGAGTGTTGCCCCATTACGAAGCAAAGCTTTAGCAGAGCGCGAATGTCTGTGTGGCAGCGAATGCAGTTCCAGGGGACAGTGAAAACCAGCTACATCTTTCAGTGCTGGCAGCTTTCCTGTGGGCGCAATCTCTGGACGTTTCCAATTTCACTGCCAGGCACTGGGAGAAAGTCATACAGAGTGTTGCCCCATTACGAAGCAATGCTTTAGCAGAGCGCGAATGTCTGTGTGGCAGCGAATGCAGTTCCAAGGGACAGTGAAAACCAGCTACAGCTTTCAGTGCTGGCAGCTTTCCTGTGGGCGCAATCTCTGGACGTTTCAATTTCACTGCCGGGCTCTGCCAGAGAGAGATACAGAGTGTTGCCCCATTACGAAGCAATGCTTTAGCAGAGCGCGAATGTCTGTGTGGCAGCGAATGCAGTTCCAAGGGACAGTGAAAACCAGCTAGAGCTTTCAGTGCTGGCAGCTTTCCTGTGGGCGCAATCTCTAGACGTTTCAATTTCACTGCCGGGCTCTGCCAGAGAGAGATACAGAGTGTTGCCCCATTACGAAGCAATGCTTTAGCAGAGCGCGAATGTCTGTGTGGCAGCGAATGCAGTTCCAAGGGACAGTGAAAACCAGCTAGAGCTTTCAGTGCTGGCAGCTTTCCTGTGGGCGCAATCTCTGGACGTGTCCAATTTCACTGCCGGGCTCTGCCAGAGAGAGATACAGAGTGTTGCCCCATTAGGAAGCAATGCTTTAGCAGAGCGCGAATGTCTGTGTGGCAGCGAATGCAGTTCCAAGGGACAGTGAAAACCAGCTACAGCTTTCAGTGCTGGCAGCTTTCCTGTGGGCAGAATCTCTGGACGTTTCCAATTTCACTGCCGGGCACTGGGAGAAAGTCATACAGAGTGTTGCACCATTAGGAAGCAAAGCTTTAGCAGAGCGCGAATGTCTGTGTGGCAGCGAATGCAGTTCCAAGGGACAGTGAAAACCAGCTAGAGCTTTCAGTGCTGGCAGCTTTCCTGTGGGCGCAATATCTGGACGTTTCCAATTTCACTGCCGGGCTCTGCCAGAGAGAGATACAGAGTGTTGCCCCATTACGAAGCAAAGCTTTAGCAGAGCGCGAATGTCTGTGTGGCAGCGAATGCAGTTCCAGGGGACAGTGAAAACCAGCTACATCTTTCAGTGCTGGCAGCTTTCCTGTGGGCGCAATCTCTGGACGTTTCCAATTTCACTGCCAGGCACTGGGAGAAAGTCATACAGAGTGTTGCCCCATTACGAAGCAATGCTTTAGCAGAGCGCGAATGTCTGTGTGGCAGCGAATGCAGTTCCAAGGGACAGTGAAAACCAGCTAGAGCTTTCAGTGCTGGCAGCTGTCCTGTGGGCGCAATCTCTGGACGTTTCCAATTTCACTGCCGGGCTCTGCCAGAGAGAGATACAGAGTGTTGCCCCATTAGGAAGCAATGCTTTAGCAGAGCGCGAATGTCTGTGTGGCAGCGAATGCAGTTCCAAGGGACAGTGAAAACCAGCTACAGCTTTCAGTGCTGGCAGCTTTCCTGTGGGCGCAATCTCTGGACGTTTCCAATTTCACTGCCGGGCTCTGCCAGAGAGAGATACAGAGTGTTGCCCCATTACGAAGCAATGCTTTAGCAGAGCGCGAATGTCTGTGTGGCAGCGAATGCAGTTCCAAGGGACAGTGAAAACCAGCTACAGCTTTCAGTGCTGGCAGCTTTCCTGTGGGCGCAATCTCTGGACGTTTCCAATTTCACTGCCGGGCTCTGCCAGAGAGAGATACAGAGTGTTGCCCCATTAGGAAGCAAAGCTTTAGCAGAGCGCGAATGTCTGTGTGGCAGCGAATGCAGTTCCAAGGGACAGTGAAAACCAGCTAGAGCTTTCAGTGCTGGCAGCTTTCCTGTGGGCGCAATCTCTGGACGTTTCCAATTTCACTGCCAGGCACTGGGAGAAAGTCATACAGAGTGTTGCCCCATTACGAAGCAATGCTTTAGCAGAGCGCGAATGTCTGTGTGGCAGCGAATGCAGTTCCAAGGGACAGTGAAAACCAGCTACAGCTTTCAGTGCTGGCAGCTGTCCTGTGGGCGCAATCTCTGGACGTTTCCAATTTCATTGCCGGTCTCTGCCACAGAGAGATACAGAGTGTTGCCCCATTAGGAAGCAAAGCTTTAGCAGAGCGCGAATGTCTGTGTGGCAGCGAATGCAGTTCCAAGGGACAGTGAAAACCAGCTACAGCTTTCACTGCTGGCAGCTTCCCTGTGGGCGCAATCTCTGGACGTTTCCAATTTGGCAGCCGGGCTCTGCCAGAGAGAGATACAGAGTGTTGCCCCATTACGAAGCAATGCTTTAGCAGAGCGCGAATGTCTGTGTGGCAGCGAATGCAGTTCCAAGGGACAGTGAAAACCAGCTAGAGCTTTCAGTGCTGGCAGCTGTCCTGTGGGCGCAATCTCTGGACGTTTCCAATTTCACTGCCGGGCTCTGCCAGAGAGAGATACAGAGTGTTGCCCCATTAGGAAGCAATGCTTTAGCAGAGCGCGAATGTCTGTGTGGCAGCGAGTGCAGTTCCAAGGGACCGTGAAAACCAGCTACAGCTTTCAGTGCTGGCAGCTTTCCTGTGGGCAGAATCTCTGGACGTTTCCAATTTCACTGCCGGGCACTGGGAGAAAGTCATACAGAGTGTTGCACCATTAGGAAGCAAAGCTTTAGCAGAGCGCGAATGTCTGTGTGGCAGCGAATGCAGTTCCAAGGGACAGTGAAAACCAGCTAGAGCTTTCAGTGCTGGCAGCTTTCCTGTGGGCGCAATATCTGGACGTTTCCAATTTCACTGCCGGGCTCTGCCAGAGAGGGATACAGAGTGTTGCCCCATTACGAAGCAATGCTTTAGCAGAGCGCGAATGTCTGTGTGGCAGCGAATGCAGTTCCAGGGGACAGTGAAAACCAGCTACATCTTTCAGTGCTGGCAGCTTTCCTGTGGGCGCAATCTCTGGACGTTTCCAATTTCACTGCCAGGCACTGGGAGAAAGTCATACAGAGTGTTGCCCCATTACGAAGCAATGCTTTAGCGGAGCGCGAATGTCTGTGTGGCAGCGAATGCAGTTCCAAGGGACAGTGAAAACCAGCTAGAGCTTTCAGTGCTGGCAGCTGTCCTGTGGGCGCAATCTCTGGACGTTTCCAATTTCACTGCCGGGCTCTGCCAGAGAGAGATACAGAGTGTTGCCCCATTAGGAAGCAATGCTTTAGCAGAGCGCGAATGTCTGTGTGGCAGCGAATGCAGTTCCAAGGGACAGTGAAAACCAGCTAGAGCTTTCAGTGCTGGCAGCTTTCCTGTGGGCGCAATCTCTGGACGTTTCCAATTTCACTGCCGGGCTCTGCCAGAGAGAGATACAGAGTGTTGCCCCATTAGGAAGCAAAGCTTTAGCAGAGCGCGAATGTCTGTGTGGCAGCGAATGCAGTTCCAAGGGACAGTGAAAACCAGCTAGAGCTTTCAGTGCTGGCAGCTTTCCTGTGGGCGCAATCTCTGGACGTTTCCAATTTCACTGCCAGGCACTGGGAGAAAGTCATACAGAGTGTTGCCCCATTACGAAGCAATGCTTTAGCAGAGCGCGAATGTCTGTGTGGCAGCGAATGCAGTTCCAAGGGACAGTGAAAACCAGCTACAGCTTTCAGTGCTGGCAGCTGTCCTGTGGGCGCAATCTCTGGACGTTTCCAATTTCATTGCCGGTCTCTGCCACAGAGAGATACAGAGTGTTGCCCCATTAGGAAGCAAAGCTTTAGCAGAGCGCGAATGTCTGTGTGGCAGCGAATGCAGTTCCAAGGGACAGTGAAAACCAGCTACAGCTTTCACTGCTGGCAGCTTCCCTGTGGGCGCAATCTCTGGACGTTTCCAATTTCACTGCCGGGCTCTGCCAGAGAGAGATACAGACTGTTGCCCCATTACGAAGCAATGCTTTAGCAGAGCGCGAATGTCTGTGTGGCAGCGAATGCAGTTCCAAGGGACAGTGAAAACCAGCTACAGCTTTCAGTGCTGGCAGCTTTCCTGTGGGCACAATCTCTGGACGTTTCCAATTTCACTGCCGGGCACTGGGAGAAAGTCATACAGAATCTTGCCCCATTAGGAAGCAAAGCTTTAGCAGAGCGCGAATGTCTGTGTGGCAGCGAATGCAGTTCCAAGGGACAGTGAAAACCAGCTAGAGCTTTCAGTGCTGGCAGCTTTCCTGTGGGCGCAATCTCTGGACGTTTCCAATTTCACTGCCGGGCTCTGCCAGAGAGAGATACAGAGTGTTGCCCCATTACGAAGCAAAGCTTTAGCAGAGCGCGAATGTCTGTGTGGCAGCGAATGCAGTTCCAGGGGACAGTGAAAACCAGCTACATCTTTCAGTGCTGGCAGCTTTCCTGTGGGCGCAATCTCTGGACGTTTCCAATTTCACTGCCAGGCACTGGGAGAAAGTCATACAGAGTGTTGCCCCATTACGAAGCAATGCTTTAGCGGAGCGCGAATGTCTGTGTGGCAGCGAATGCAGTTCCAAGGGACAGTGAAAACCAGCTACAGCTTTCAGTGCTGGCAGCTTTCCTGTGGGCACAATCTCTGGACGTTTCCAATTTCACTACCGGGCACTGGGAGAAAGTCATACAGAGTGTTGCCCCATTAGGAAGCAATGCTTTAGCAGAGCGCGAATGTCTGTGTGGCAGCGAATGCAGTTCCAAGGGACAGTGAAAACCAGCTACAGCTTTCAGTGCTGGCAGCTTTCCTGTGGGCGCAATCTCTGGACGTTTCCAATTTCACTGCCGGGCTCTGCCAGAGAGAGATACAGAGTGTTGCCCCATTAGGAAGCAAAGCTTTAGCAGAGCGCGAATGTCTGTGTGGCAGCGAATGCAGTTCCAAGGGACAGTGAAAACCAGCTACAGCTTTCAGTGCTGGCAGCTTTCCTGTGGGCGCAATCTCTGGACGTTTCCAATTTCACTGCCGGGCTCTGCCAGAGAGAGATACAGACTGTTGCCCCATTACGAAGCAATGCTTTAGCAGAGCGCGAATGTCTGTGTGGCAGCGAATGCAGTTCCAAGGGACAGTGAAAACCAGCTACAGCTTTCAGTGCTGGCAGCTTTCCTGTGGGCGCAATCTCTGGACGTTTCCAATTTCACTGCCGGGCTCTGCGACAGAGAGATACAGACTGTTGCCCCATTACGAAGCAATGCTTTAGCAGAGCGCGAATGTCTGTGTGGCAGCGAATGCAGTTCCAAGGGACAGTGAAAACCAGCTACAGCTTTCAGTGCTGGCAGCTTTCCTGTGGGCACAATCTCTGGACGTTTCCAATTTCACTGCCGGGCACTGGGAGAAAGTCATACAGAATCTTGCCCCATTAGGAAGCAAAGCTTTAGCAGAGCGCGAATGTCTGTGTGGCAGCGAATGCAGTTCCAAGGGACAGTGAAAACCAGCTACAGCTTTCAGTGCTGGCAGCTTTCCTGTGGGCGCAATCTCTGGACGTTTCAATTTCACTGCCGGGCTCTGCCAGAGAGAGATACAGAGTGTTGCCCCATTACGAAGCAATGCTTTAGCAGAGCGCGAATGTCTGTGTGGCAGCGAATGCAGTTCCAAGGGACAGTGAAAACCAGCTACAGCTTTCAGTGCTGGCAGCTTTCCTGTGGGCGCAATCTCTGGACGTTTCCAATTTCACTGCCGGGCTCTGCCAGAGAGAGATACAGAGTGTTGCCCCATTAGGAAGCAATGCTTTAGCAGAGCGCGAATGTCTGTGTGGCAGCGAATGCAGTTCCAAGGGACAGTGAAAACCAGCTACAGCTTTCAGTGCTGGCAGCTTTCCTGTGGGCGCAATCTCTGGACGTTTCCAATTTCACTGCCGGGCTCTGCCAGAGAGAGATACAGAGTGTTGCCCCATTAGGAAGCAAAACTTTAGCAGAGCGCGAATGTCTGTGTGGCAGCGAATGCAGTTCCAAGGGACAGTGAAAACCAGCTACATCTTTCAGTGCTGGCAGCTTTCCTGTGGGCGCAATCTCTGGACGTTTCCAATTTCACTGCCAGGCACTGGGAGAAAGTCATACACAGTGTTGCCCCATTACGAAGCAATGCTTTAGCAGAGCGCGAATGTCTGTGTGGCAGCGAATGCAGTTCCAAGGGACATTGAAAACCAGCTACAGCTTTCAGTGCTGGCAGCTTTCCTGTGGGCGCAATCTCTGGACGTTTCCAATTTGGCAGCCGGGCTCTGCCAGAGAGAGATACAGAGTGTTGCCCCATTAGGAAGCAAAGCTTTAGCAGAGCGCGAATGTCTGTGTGGCAGCGAATGCAGTTCCAGGGGACAGTGAAAACCAGCCACAGCTTTCAGTGCTGGCAGCTTTCCTGTGGGCGCAATCTCTGGACGTTTCCCATTTCACTGCCAGGCACTGGGAGAAAGTCATACAGAGTGTTGCCCCATTACGAAGCAAAGCTTTAGCAGAGCGCGAATGTCTGTGTGGCAGCGAATGCAGTTCCAGGGGACAGTGAAAACCAGCTACATCTTTCAGTGCTGGCAGCTTTCCTGTGGGCGCAATCTCTGGACGTTTCCAATTTCACTGCCAGGCACTGGGAGAAAGTCATACAGAGTGTTGCCCCATTACGAAGCAATGCTTTAGCAGAGCGCGAATGTCTGTGTGGCAGCGAATGCAGTTCCAAGGGACAGTGAAAACCAGCTACAGCTTTCAGTGCTGGCAGCTTTCCTGTGGGCGCAATCTCTGGACGTTTCAATTTCACTGCCGGGCTCTGCCAGAGAGAGATACAGAGTGTTGCCCCATTACGAAGCAATGCTTTAGCAGAGCGCGAATGTCTGTGTGGCAGCGAATGCAGTTCCAAGGGACAGTGAAAACCAGCTAGAGCTTTCAGTGCTGGCAGCTGTCCTGTGGGCGCAATCTCTGGACGTTTCCAATTTCACTGCCGGGCTCTGCCAGAGAGAGATACAGAGTGTTGCCCCATTACGACGCAATGCTTTAGCAGAGCGCGAATGTCTGTGTGGCAGCGAATGCAGTTCCAAGGGACAGTGAAAACCAGCTACAGCTTTCAGTGCTGGCAGCTTTCCTGTGGGCAGAATCTCTGGACGTTTCCAATTTCACTGCCGGGCACTGGGAGAAAGTCATACAGAGTGTTGCACCATTAGGAAGCAAAGCTTTAGCAGAGCGCGAATGTCTGTGTGGCAGCGAATGCAGTTCCAAGGGACAGTGAAAACCAGCTAGAGCTTTCAGTGCTGGCAGCTTTCCTGTGGGCGCAATATCTGGACGTTTCCAATTTCACTGCCGGGCTCTGCCAGAGAGAGATACAGAGTGTTGCCCCATTACGAAGCAAAGCTTTAGCAGAGCGCGAATGTCTGTGTGGCAGCGAATGCAGTTCCAAGGGACAGTGAAAACCAGCTACATCTTTCAGTGCTGGCAGCTTTCCTGTGGGCGCAATCTCTGGACGTTTCCAATTTCACTGCCAGGCACTGGGAGAAAGTCATACAGAGTGTTGCCCCATTACGAAGCAATGCTTTAGCAGAGCGCGAATGTCTGTGTGGCAGCGAATGCAGTTCCAAGGGACAGTGAAAACCAGCTACAGCTTTCAGTGCTGGCAGCTGTCCTGTGGGCGCAATCTCTGGACGTTTCCAATTTCATTGCCGGTCTCTGCCACAGAGAGATACAGAGTGTTGCCCCATTAGGAAGCAAAGCTTTAGCAGAGCGCGAATGTCTGTGTGGCAGCGAATGCAGTTCCAAGGGACAGTGAAAACCAGCTACAGCTTTCACTGCTGGCAGCTTCCCTGTGGGCGCAATCTCTGGACGTTTCCAATTTGGCAGCCGGGCTCTGCCAGAGAGAGATACAGAGTGTTGCCCCATTACGAAGCAATGCTTTAGCAGAGCGCGAATGTCTGTGTGGCAGCGAATGCAGTTCCAAGGGACAGTGAAAACCAGCTACAGCTTTCAGTGCTGGCAGCTTTCCTGTGGGCGCAATCTCTGGACGTTTCCAATTTCACTGCCGGGCTCTGCGACAGAGAGATACAGACTGTTGCCCCATTACGAAGCAATGCTTTAGCAGAGCGCGAATGTCTGTGTGGCAGCGAATGCAGTTCCAAGGGACAGTGAAAACCAGCTACAGCTTTCAGTGCTGGCAGCTTTCCTGTGGGCACAATCTCTGGACGTTTCCAATTTCACTGCCGGGCACTGGGAGAAAGTCATACAGAATCTTGCCCCATTAGGAAGCAAAGCTTTAGCAGAGCGCGAATGTCTGTGTGGCAGCGAATGCAGTTCCAAGGGACAGTGAAAACCAGCTAGAGCTTTCAGTGCTGGCAGCTTTCCTGTGGGCGCAATCTCTGGACGTTTCCAATTTCACTGCCGGGCTCTGCCAGAGAGAGATACAGAGTGTTGCCCCATTACGAAGCAAAGCTTTAGCAGAGCGCGAATGTCTGTGTGGCAGCGAATGCAGTTCCAGGGGACAGTGAAAACCAGCTACATCTTTCAGTGCTGGCAGCTTTCCTGTGGGCGCAATCTCTGGACGTTTCCAATTTCACTGCCAGGCACTGGGAGAAAGTCATACAGAGTGTTGCCCCATTACGAAGCAATGCTTTAGCGGAGCGCGAATGTCTGTGTGGCAGCGAATGCAGTTCCAAGGGACAGTGAAAACCAGCTACAGCTTTCAGTGCTGGCAGCTTTCCTGTGGGCACAATCTCTGGACGTTTCCAATTTCACTACCGGGCACTGGGAGAAAGTCATACAGAGTGTTGCCCCATTAGGAAGCAATGCTTTAGCAGAGCGCGAATGTCTGTGTGGCAGCGAATGCAGTTCCAAGGGACAGTGAAAACCAGCTACAGCTTTCAGTGCTGGCAGCTTTCCTGTGGGCGCAATCTCTGGACGTTTCCAATTTCACTGCCGGGCTCTGCCAGAGAGAGATACAGAGTGTTGCCCCATTAGGAAGCAAAGCTTTAGCAGAGCGCGAATGTCTGTGTGGCAGCGAATGCAGTTCCAAGGGACAGTGAAAACCAGCTACAGCTTTCAGTGCTGGCAGCTTTCCTGTGGGCGCAATCTCTGGACGTTTCCAATTTCACTGCCAGGCACTGGGAGAAAGTCATACAGAGTGTTGCCCCATTACGAAGCAATGCTTTAGCAGAGCGCGAATGTCTGTGTGGCAGCGAATGCAGTTCCAAGGGACAGTGAAAACCAGCTACAGCTTTCAGTGCTGGCAGCTGTCCTGTGGGCGCAATCTCTGGACGTTTCCAATTTCACTGCCGGTCTCTGCCACAGAGAGATACAGAGTGTTGCCCCATTAGGAAGCAAAGCTTTAGCAGAGCGCGAATGTCTGTGTGGCAGCGAATGCAGTTCCAAGGGACAGTGAAAACCAGCTACAGCTTTCACTGCTGGCAGCTTCCCTGTGGGCGCAATCTCTGGACGTTTCCAATTTGGCAGCCGGGCTCTGCCAGAGAGAGATACAGAGTGTTGCCCCATTACGAAGCAATGCTTTAGCAGAGCGCGAATGTCTGTGTGGCAGCGAATGCAGTTCCAAGGGACAGTGAAAACCAGCTACAGCTTTCAGTGCTGGCAGCTTTCCTGTGGGCGCAATCTCTGGACGTTTCCAATTTCACTGCCGGGCTCTGCGACAGAGAGATACAGACTGTTGCCCCATTACGAAGCAATGCTTTAGCAGAGCGCGAATGTCTGTGTGGCAGCGAATGCAGTTCCAAGGGACAGTGAAAACCAGCTACAGCTTTCAGTGCTGGCAGCTTTCCTGTGGGCACAATCTCTGGACGTTTCCAATTTCACTGCCGGGCACTGGGAGAAAGTCATACAGAATCTTGCCCCATTACGAAGCAAAGCTTTAGCAGAGCGCGAATGTCTGTGTGGCAGCGAATGCAGTTCCAAGGGACAGTGAAAACCAGCTACAGCTTTCAGTGCTGGCAGCTTTCCTGTGGGCGCAATCTCTGGACGTTTCCAATTTCACTGCCGGGCTCTGCCAGAGAGAGATACAGAGTGTTGCCCCATTACGAAGCAATGCTTTAGCAGAGCGCGAATGTCTGTGTGGCAGCGAATGCAGTTCCAAGGGACAGTGAAAACCAGCTACAGCTTTCAGTGCTGGCAGCTTTCCTGTGGGCGCAATCTCTGGACGTTTCCAATTTCACTGCCGGGCTCTGCCAGAGAGAGATACAGAGTGTTGCCCCATTAGGAAGCAATGCTTTAGCAGAGCGCGAATGTCTGTGTGGCAGCGAATGCAGTTCCAAGGGACAGTGAAAACCAGCTACAGCTTTCAGTGCTGGCAGCTTTCCTGTGGGCACAATCTCTGGACGTTTCCAATTTCACTACCGGGCACTGGGAGAAAGTCATACACAGTGTTGCCCCATTAGGAAGCAATGCTTTAGCAGAGCGCGAATGTCTGTGTGGCAGCGAATGCAGTTCCAAGGGACAGTGAAAACCAGCTACAGCTTTCAGTGCTGGCAGCTTTCCTGTGGGCGCAATCTCTGGACGTTTCCAATTTCACTGCCGGGCTCTGCCAGAGAGAGATACAGAGTGTTGCCCCATTAGGAAGCAAAGCTTTAGCAGAGCGCGAATGTCTGTGTGGCAGCGAATGCAGTTCCAAGGGACAGTGAAAACCAGCTACAGCTTTCAGTGCTGGCAGCTTTCCTGTGGGCGCAATCTCTGGACGTTTCCAATTTCACTGCCGGGCTCTGCCAGAGAGAGATACAGAGTGTTGCCCCATTACGAAGCAATGCTTTAGCAGAGCGCGAATGTCTGTGTGGCAGCGAATGCAGTTCCAAGGGACAGTGAAAACCAGCTACAGCTTTCAGTGCTGGCAGCTTTCCTGTGGGCGCAATCTCTGGACGTTTCCAATTTCACTGCCGGGCTCTGCGACAGAGAGATACAGACTGTTGCCCCATTACGAAGCAATGCTTTAGCAGAGCGCGAATGTCTGTGTGGCAGCGAATGCAGTTCCAAGGGACAGTGAAAACCAGCTACAGCTTTCAGTGCTGGCAGCTTTCCTGTGGGCACAATCTCTGGACGTTTCCAATTTCACTGCCGGGCACTGGGAGAAAGTCATACAGAATCTTGCCCCATTAGGAAGCAAAGCTTTAGCAGAGCGCGAATGTCTGTGTGGCAGCGAATGCAGTTCCAAGGGACAGTGAAAACCAGCTACAGCTTTCAGTGCTGGCAGCTTTCCTGTGGGCGCAATCTCTGGACGTTTCAATTTCACTGCCGGGCTCTGCCAGAGAGAGATACAGAGTGTTGCCCCATTACGAAGCAATGCTTTAGCAGAGCGCGAATGTCTGTGTGGCAGCGAATGCAGTTCCAAGGGACATTGAAAACCAGCTACAGCTTTCAGTGCTGGCAGCTTTCCTGTGGGCGCAATCTCTGGACGTTTCCAATTTGGCAGCCGGGCTCTGCCAGAGAGAGATACAGAGTGTTGCCCCATTAGGAAGCAAAGCTTTAGCAGAGCGCGAATGTCTGTGTGGCAGCGAATGCAGTTCCAGGGGACAGTGAAAACCAGCCACAGCTTTCAGTGCTGGCAGCTTTCCTGTGGGCGCAATCTCTGGACGTTTCCCATTTCACTGCCAGGCACTGGGAGAAAGTCATACAGAGTGTTGCCCCATTACGAAGCAAAGCTTTAGCAGAGCGCGAATGTCTGTGTGGCAGCGAATGCAGTTCCAGGGGACAGTGAAAACCAGCTACATCTTTCAGTGCTGGCAGCTTTCCTGTGGGCGCAATCTCTGGACGTTTCCAATTTCACTGCCAGGCACTGGGAGAAAGTCATACAGAGTGTTGCCCCATTACGAAGCAATGCTTTAGCAGAGCGCGAATGTCTGTGTGGCAGCGAATGCAGTTCCAAGGGACAGTGAAAACCAGCTACAGCTTTCAGTGCTGGCAGCTTTCCTGTGGGCGCAATCTCTGGACGTTTCAATTTCACTGCCGGGCTCTGCCAGAGAGAGATACAGAGTGTTGCCCCATTACGAAGCAATGCTTTAGCAGAGCGCGAATGTCTGTGTGGCAGCGAATGCAGTTCCAAGGGACAGTGAAAACCAGCTAGAGCTTTCAGTGCTGGCAGCTGTCCTGTGGGCGCAATCTCTGGACGTTTCCAATTTCACTGCCGGGCTCTGCCAGAGAGAGATACAGAGTGTTGCCCCATTACGACGCAATGCTTTAGCAGAGCGCGAATGTCTGTGTGGCAGCGAATGCAGTTCCAAGGGACAGTGAAAACCAGCTACAGCTTTCAGTGCTGGCAGCTTTCCTGTGGGCAGAATCTCTGGACGTTTCCAATTTCACTGCCGGGCACTGGGAGAAAGTCATACAGAGTGTTGCACCATTAGGAAGCAAAGCTTTAGCAGAGCGCGAATGTCTGTGTGGCAGCGAATGCAGTTCCAAGGGACAGTGAAAACCAGCTAGAGCTTTCAGTGCTGGCAGCTTTCCTGTGGGCGCAATATCTGGACGTTTCCAATTTCACTGCCGGGCTCTGCCAGAGAGAGATACAGAGTGTTGCCCCATTACGAAGCAAAGCTTTAGCAGAGCGCGAATGTCTGTGTGGCAGCGAATGCAGTTCCAGGGGACAGTGAAAACCAGCTACATCTTTCAGTGCTGGCAGCTTTCCTGTGGGCGCAATCTCTGGACGTTTCCAATTTCACTGCCAGGCACTGGGAGAAAGTCATACAGAGTGTTGCCCCATTACGAAGCAATGCTTTAGCAGAGCGCGAATGTCTGTGTGGCAGCGAATGCAGTTCCAAGGGACAGTGAAAACCAGCTACAGCTTTCAGTGCTGGCAGCTGTCCTGTGGGCGCAATCTCTGGACGTTTCCAATTTCATTGCCGGTCTCTGCCACAGAGAGATACAGAGTGTTGCCCCATTAGGAAGCAAAGCTTTAGCAGAGCGCGAATGTCTGTGTGGCAGCGAATGCAGTTCCAAGGGACAGTGAAAACCAGCTACAGCTTTCACTGCTGGCAGCTTCCCTGTGGGCGCAATCTCTGGACGTTTCCAATTTGGCAGCCGGGCTCTGCCAGAGAGAGATACAGAGTGTTGCCCCATTACGAAGCAATGCTTTAGCAGAGCGTGAATGTCTGTGTGGCAGCGAATGCAGTTCCAAGGGACAGTGAAAACCAGCTACAGCTTTCAGTGCTGGCAGCTTTCCTGTGGGCGCAATCTCTGGACGTTTCCAATTTCACTGCCGGGCTCTGCGACAGAGAGATACAGACTGTTGCCCCATTACGAAGCAATGCTTTAGCAGAGCGCGAATGTCTGTGTGGCAGCGAATGCAGTTCCAAGGGACAGTGAAAACCAGCTACAGCTTTCAGTGCTGGCAGCTTTCCTGTGGGCACAATCTCTGGACGTTTCCAATTTCACTGCCGGGCACTGGGAGAAAGTCATACAGAATCTTGCCCCATTAGGAAGCAAAGCTTTAGCAGAGCGCGAATGTCTGTGTGGCAGCGAATGCAGTTCCAAGGGACAGTGAAAACCAGCTAGAGCTTTCAGTGCTGGCAGCTTTCCTGTGGGCGCAATCTCTGGACGTTTCCAATTTCACTGCCGGGCTCTGCCAGAGAGAGATACAGAGTGTTGCCCCATTACGAAGCAAAGCTTTAGCAGAGCGCGAATGTCTGTGTGGCAGCGAATGCAGTTCCAGGGGACAGTGAAAACCAGCTACATCTTTCAGTGCTGGCAGCTTTCCTGTGGGCGCAATCTCTGGACGTTTCCAATTTCACTGCCAGGCACTGGGAGAAAGTCATACAGAGTGTTGCCCCATTACGAAGCAATGCTTTAGCGGAGCGCGAATGTCTGTGTGGCAGCGAATGCAGTTCCAAGGGACAGTGAAAACCAGCTACAGCTTTCAGTGCTGGCAGCTTTCCTGTGGGCGCAATCTCTGGACGTTTCCAATTTCACTGCCGGGCTCTGCCAGAGAGAGATACAGAGTGTTGCCCCATTACGAAGCAAAGCTTTAGCAGAGCGCGAATGTCTGTGTGGCAGCGAATGCAGTTCCAAGGGACAGTGAAAACCAGCTACAGCTTTCAGTGCTGGCAGCTTTCCTGTGGGCGCAATCTCTGGACGTTTCCAATTTCACTGCCAGGCACTGGGAGAAAGTCATACAGAGTGTTGCCCCATTACGAAGCAATGCTTTAGCAGAGCGCGAATGTCTGTGTGGCAGCGAATGCAGTTCCAAGGGACAGTGAAAACCAGCTACAGCTTTCAGTGCTGGCAGCTGTCCTGTGGGCGCAATCTCTGGACGTTTCCAATTTCACTGCCGGTCTCTGCCACAGAGAGATACAGAGTGTTGCCCCATTAGGAAGCAAAGCTTTAGCAGAGCGCGAATGTCTGTGTGGCAGCGAATGCAGTTCCAAGGGACAGTGAAAACCAGCTACAGCTTTCACTGCTGGCAGCTTCCCTGTGGGCGCAATCTCTGGACGTTTCCAATTTGGCAGCCGGGCTCTGCCAGAGAGAGATACAGAGTGTTGCCCCATTACGAAGCAATGCTTTAGCAGAGCGCGAATGTCTGTGTGGCAGCGAATGCAGTTCCAAGGGACAGTGAAAACCAGCTACAGCTTTCAGTGCTGGCAGCTTTCCTGTGGGCGCAATCTCTGGACGTTTCCAATTTCACTGCCGGGCTCTGCGACAGAGAGATACAGACTGTTGCCCCATTACGAAGCAATGCTTTAGCAGAGCGCGAATGTCTGTGTGGCAGCGAATGCAGTTCCAAGGGACAGTGAAAACCAGCTACAGCTTTCAGTGCTGGCAGCTTTCCTGTGGGCACAATCTCTGGACGTTTCCAATTTCACTGCCGGGCACTGGGAGAAAGTCATACAGAATCTTGCCCCATTACGAAGCAAAGCTTTAGCAGAGCGCGAATGTCTGTGTGGCAGCGAATGCAGTTCCAAGGGACAGTGAAAACCAGCTAGAGCTTTCAGTGCTGGCAGCTTTCCTGTGGGCGCAATCTCTGGACGTTTCCAATTTCACTGCCGGGCTCTGCCAGAGAGAGATACAGAGTGTTGCCCCATTACGAAGCAATGCTTTAGCAGAGCGCGAATGTCTGTGTGGCAGCGAATGCAGTTCCAAGGGACAGTGAAAACCAGCTACAGCTTTCAGTGCTGGCAGCTTTCCTGTGGGCGCAATCTCTGGACGTTTCCAATTTCACTGCCGGGCTCTGCCAGAGAGAGATACAGAGTGTTGCCCCATTAGGAAGCAATGCTTTAGCAGAGCGCGAATGTCTGTGTGGCAGCGAATGCAGTTCCAAGGGACAGTGAAAACCAGCTACAGCTTTCAGTGCTGGCAGCTTTCCTGTGGGCAGAATCTCTGGACGTTTCCAATTTCACTGCCGGGCACTGGGAGAAAGTCATACAGAGTGCTGCACCATTAGGAAGCAAAGCTTTAGCAGAGCGCGAATGTCTGTGTGGCAGCGAATGCAGTTCCAAGGGACAGTGAAAACCAGCTAGAGCTTTCAGTGCTGGCAGCTTTCCTGTGGGCGCAATATCTGGACGTTTCCAATTTCACTGCCGGGCTCTGCCAGAGAGAGATACAGAGTGTTGCCCCATTACGAAGCAAAGCTTTAGCAGAGCGCGAATGTCTGTGTGGCAGCGAATGCAGTTCCAGGGGACAGTGAAAACCAGCTACATCTTTCAGTGCTGGCAGCTTTCCTGTGGGCGCAATCTCTGGACGTTTCCAATTTCACTGCCAGGCACTGGGAGAAAGTCATACAGAGTGTTGCCCCATTACGAAGCAATGCTTTAGCAGAGCGCGAATGTCTGTGTGGCAGCGAATGCAGTTCCAAGGGACAGTGAAAACCAGCTACAGCTTTCAGTGCTGGCAGCTGTCCTGTGGGCGCAATCTCTGGACGTTTCCAATTTCATTGCCGGTCTCTGCCACAGAGAGATACAGAGTGTTGCCCCATTAGGAAGCAAAGCTTTAGCAGAGCGCGAATGTCTGTGTGGCAGCGAATGCAGTTCCAAGGGACAGTGAAAACCAGCTACAGCTTTCACTGCTGGCAGCTTCCCTGTGGGCGCAATCTCTGGACGTTTCCAATTTGGCAGCCGGGCTCTGCCAGAGAGAGATACAGAGTGTTGCCCCATTACGAAGCAATGCTTTAGCAGAGCGCGAATGTCTGTGTGGCAGCGAATGCAGTTCCAAGGGACAGTGAAAACCAGCTACAGCTTTCAGTGCTGGCAGCTTTCCTGTGGGCGCAATCTCTGGACGTTTCCAATTTCACTGCCGGGCTCTGCGACAGAGAGATACAGACTGTTGCCCCATTACGAAGCAATGCTTTAGCAGAGCGCGAATGTCTGTGTGGCAGCGAATGCAGTTCCAAGGGACAGTGAAAACCAGCTACAGCTTTCAGTGCTGGCAGCTTTCCTGTGGGCACAATCTCTGGACGTTTCCAATTTCACTGCCGGGCACTGGGAGAAAGTCATACAGAATCTTGCCCCATTAGGAAGCAAAGCTTTAGCAGAGCGCGAATGTCTGTGTGGCAGCGAATGCAGTTCCAAGGGACAGTGAAAACCAGCTAGAGCTTTCAGTGCTGGCAGCTTTCCTGTGGGCGCAATCTCTGGACGTTTCCAATTTCACTGCCGGGCTCTGCCAGAGAGAGATACAGAGTGTTGCCCCATTACGAAGCAAAGCTTTAGCAGAGCGCGAATGTCTGTGTGGCAGCGAATGCAGTTCCAGGGGACAGTGAAAACCAGCTACATCTTTCAGTGCTGGCAGCTTTCCTGTGGGCGCAATCTCTGGACGTTTCCAATTTCACTGCCAGGCACTGGGAGAAAGTCATACAGAGTGTTGCCCCATTACGAAGCAATGCTTTAGCGGAGCGCGAATGTCTGTGTGGCAGCGAATGCAGTTCCAAGGGACAGTGAAAACCAGCTACAGCTTTCAGTGCTGGCAGCTTTCCTGTGGGCACAATCTCTGGACGTTTCCAATTTCACTACCGGGCACTGGGAGAAAGTCATACAGAGTGTTGCCCCATTAGGAAGCAATGCTTTAGCAGAGCGCGAATGTCTGTGTGGCAGCGAATGCAGTTCCAAGGGACAGTGAAAACCAGCTACAGCTTTCAGTGCTGGCAGCTTTCCTGTGGGCGCAATCTCTGGACGTTTCCAATTTCACTGCCGGGCTCTGCCAGAGAGAGATACAGAGTGTTGCCCCATTAGGAAGCAAAGCTTTAGCAGAGCGCGAATGTCTGTGTGGCAGCGAATGCAGTTCCAAGGGACAGTGAAAACCAGCTACAGCTTTCAGTGCTGGCAGCTTTCCTGTGGGCGCAATCTCTGGACGTTTCCAATTTCACTGCCAGGCACTGGGAGAAAGTCATACAGAGTGTTGCCCCATTACGAAGCAATGCTTTAGCAGAGCGCGAATGTCTGTGTGGCAGCGAATGCAGTTCCAAGGGACAGTGAAAACCAGCTACAGCTTTCAGTGCTGGCAGCTGTCCTGTGGGCGCAATCTCTGGACGTTTCCAATTTCACTGCCGGTCTCTGCCACAGAGAGATACAGAGTGTTGCCCCATTAGGAAGCAAAGCTTTAGCAGAGCGCGAATGTCTGTGTGGCAGCGAATGCAGTTCCAAGGGACAGTGAAAACCAGCTACAGCTTTCACTGCTGGCAGCTTCCCTGTGGGCGCAATCTCTGGACGTTTCCAATTTGGCAGCCGGGCTCTGCCAGAGAGAGATACAGAGTGTTGCCCCATTACGAAGCAATGCTTTAGCAGAGCGCGAATGTCTGTGTGGCAGCGAATGCAGTTCCAAGGGACAGTGAAAACCAGCTACAGCTTTCAGTGCTGGCAGCTTTCCTGTGGGCGCAATCTCTGGACGTTTCCAATTTCACTGCCGGGCTCTGCGACAGAGAGATACAGACTGTTGCCCCATTACGAAGCAATGCTTTAGCAGAGCGCGAATGTCTGTGTGGCAGCGAATGCAGTTCCAAGGGACAGTGAAAACCAGCTACAGCTTTCAGTGCTGGCAGCTTTCCTGTGGGCACAATCTCTGGACGTTTCCAATTTCACTGCCGGGCACTGGGAGAAAGTCATACAGAATCTTGCCCCATTACGAAGCAAAGCTTTAGCAGAGCGCGAATGTCTGTGTGGCAGCGAATGCAGTTCCAAGGGACAGTGAAAACCAGCTAGAGCTTTCAGTGCTGGCAGCTTTCCTGTGGGCGCAATCTCTGGACGTTTCCAATTTCACTGCCGGGCTCTGCCAGAGAGAGATACAGAGTGTTGCCCCATTACGAAGCAATGCTTTAGCAGAGCGCGAATGTCTGTGTGGCAGCGAATGCAGTTCCAAGGGACAGTGAAAACCAGCTACAGCTTTCAGTGCTGGCAGCTTTCCTGTGGGCGCAATCTCTGGACGTTTCCAATTTCACTGCCGGGCTCTGCCAGAGAGAGATACAGAGTGTTGCCCCATTAGGAAGCAATGCTTTAGCAGAGCGCGAATGTCTGTGTGGCAGCGAATGCAGTTCCAAGGGACAGTGAAAACCAGCTACAGCTTTCAGTGCTGGCAGCTTTCCTGTGGGCGCAATCTCTGGACGTTTCCAATTTCACTGCCGGGCTCTGCCAGAGAGAGATACAGAGTGTTGCCCCATTAGGAAGCAAAACTTTAGCAGAGCGCGAATGTCTGTGTGGCAGCGAATGCAGTTCCAAGGGACAGTGAAAACCAGCTACATCTTTCAGTGCTGGCAGCTTTCCTGTGGGCGCAATCTCTGGACGTTTCCAATTTCACTGCCAGGCACTGGGAGAAAGTCATACACAGTGTTGCCCCATTACGAAGCAATGCTTTAGCAGAGCGCGAATGTCTGTGTGGCAGCGAATGCAGTTCCAAGGGACATTGAAAACCAGCTACAGCTTTCAGTGCTGGCAGCTTTCCTGTGGGCGCAATCTCTGGACGTTTCCAATTTGGCAGCCGGGCTCTGCCAGAGAGAGATACAGAGTGTTGCCCCATTAGGAAGCAAAGCTTTAGCAGAGCGCGAATGTCTGTGTGGCAGCGAATGCAGTTCCAGGGGACAGTGAAAACCAGCCACAGCTTTCAGTGCTGGCAGCTTTCCTGTGGGCGCAATCTCTGGACGTTTCCCATTTCACTGCCAGGCACTGGGAGAAAGTCATACAGAGTGTTGCCCCATTACGAAGCAAAGCTTTAGCAGAGCGCGAATGTCTGTGTGGCAGCGAATGCAGTTCCAGGGGACAGTGAAAACCAGCTACATCTTTCAGTGCTGGCAGCTTTCCTGTGGGCGCAATCTCTGGACGTTTCCAATTTCACTGCCAGGCACTGGGAGAAAGTCATACAGAGTGTTGCCCCATTACGAAGCAATGCTTTAGCAGAGCGCGAATGTCTGTGTGGCAGCGAATGCAGTTCCAAGGGACAGTGAAAACCAGCTACAGCTTTCAGTGCTGGCAGCTTTCCTGTGGGCGCAATCTCTGGACGTTTCAATTTCACTGCCGGGCTCTGCCAGAGAGAGATACAGAGTGTTGCCCCATTACGAAGCAATGCTTTAGCAGAGCGCGAATGTCTGTGTGGCAGCGAATGCAGTTCCAAGGGACAGTGAAAACCAGCTAGAGCTTTCAGTGCTGGCAGCTGTCCTGTGGGCGCAATCTCTGGACGTTTCCAATTTCACTGCCGGGCTCTGCCAGAGAGAGATACAGAGTGTTGCCCCATTAGGAAGCAAAGCTTTAGCAGAGCGCGAATGTCTGTGTGGCAGCGAATGCAGTTCCAGGGGACAGTGAAAACCAGCCACAGCTTTCAGTGCTGGCAGCTTTCCTGTGGGCGCAATCTCTGGACGTTTCCCATTTCACTGCCAGGCACTGGGAGAAAGTCATACAGAGTGTTGCCCCATTACGAAGCAAAGCTTTAGCAGAGCGCGAATGTCTGTGTGGCAGCGAATGCAGTTCCAGGGGACAGTGAAAACCAGCTACATCTTTCAGTGCTGGCAGCTTTCCTGTGGGCACAATCTCTGGACGTTTCCAATTTCACTGCCAGGCACTGGGAGAAAGTCATACAGAGTGTTGCCCCATTACGAAGCAATGCTTTAGCAGAGCGCGAATGTCTGTGTGGCAGCGAATGCAGTTCCAAGGGACAGTGAAAACCAGCTACAGCTTTCAGTGCTGGCAGCTTTCCTGTGGGCGCAATCTCTGGACGTTTCAATTTCACTGCCGGGCTCTGCCAGAGAGAGATACAGAGTGTTGCCCCATTACGAAGCAATGCTTTAGCAGAGCGCGAATGTCTGTGTGGCAGCGAATGCAGTTCCAAGGGACAGTGAAAACCAGCTAGAGCTTTCAGTGCTGGCAGCTGTCCTGTGGGCGCAATCTCTGGACGTTTCCAATTTCACTGCCGGGCTCTGCCAGAGAGAGATACAGAGTGTTGCCCCATTACGAAGCAATGCTTTAGCAGAGCGCGAATGTCTGTGTGGCAGCGAATGCAGTTCCAAGGGACAGTGAAAACCAGCTACAGCTTTCAGTGCTGGCAGCTTTCCTGTGGGCAGAATCTCTGGACGTTTCCAATTTCACTGCCGGGCACTGGGAGAAAGTCATACAGAGTGTTGCCCCATTAGGAAGCAAAGCTTTAGCAGAGCGCGAATGTCTGTGTGGCAGCGAATGCAGTTCCAAGGGACAGTGAAAACCAGCTAGAGCTTTCAGTGCTGGCAGCTTTCCTGTGGGCGCAATCTCTGGACGTTTCCAATTTCACTGCCGGGCTCTGCCAGAGAGAGATACAGAGTGTTGCCCCATTACGAAGCAAAGCTTTAGCAGAGCGCGAATGTCTGTGTGGCAGCGAATGCAGTTCCAGGGGACAGTGAAAACCAGCTACATCTTTCAGTGCTGGCAGCTTTCCTGTGGGCGCAATCTCTGGACGTTTCCAATTTCACTGCCAGGCACTGGGAGAAAGTCATACAGAGTGTTGCCCCATTACGAAGCAATGCTTTAGCGGAGCGCGAATGTCTGTGTGGCAGCGAATGCAGTTCCAAGGGACAGTGAAAACCAGCTACAGCTTTCAGTGCTGGCAGCTTTCCTGTGGGCGCAATCTCTGGACGTTTCCAATTTCACTGCCGGGCTCTGCCAGAGAGAGATACAGAGTGTTGCCCCATTAGGAAGCAATGCTTTAGCAGAGCGCGAATGTCTGTGTGGCAGCGAATGCAGTTCCAAGGGACAGTGAAAACCAGCTACAGCTTTCAGTGCTGGCAGCTTTCCTGTGGGCGCAATCTCTGGACGTTTCCAATTTCACTGCCGGGCTCTGCCAGAGAGAGATACAGAGTGTTGCCCCATTACGAAGCAATGCTTTAGCAGAGCGCGAATGTCTGTGTGGCAGCGAATGCAGTTCCAAGGGACAGTGAAAACCAGCTACAGCTTTCAGTGCTGGCAGCTTTCCTGTGGGCGCAATCTCTGGACGTTTCCAATTTCACTGCCGGGCTCTGCCAGAGAGAGATACAGAGTGTTGCCCCATTACGAAGCAATGCTTTAGCAGAGCGCGAATGTCTGTGTGGCAGCGAATGCAGTTCCAGGGGACAGTGAAAACCAGCTACATCTTTCAGTGCTGGCAGCTTTCCTGTGGGCGCAATCTCTGGACGTTTCCAATTTCACTGCCAGGCACTGGGAGAAAGTCATACAGAGTGTTGCCCCATTACGAAGCAATGCTTTAGCGGAGCGCGAATGTCTGTGTGGCAGCGAATACAGTTCCAAGGGACAGTGAAAACCAGCTACAGCTTTCAGTGCTGGCAGCTTTCCTGTGGGCACAATCTCTGGACGTTTCCAATTTCACTACCGGGCACTGGGAGAAAGTCATACAGAGTGTTGCCCCATTAGGAAGCAATGCTTTAGCAGAGCACAAATGTCTGTGTGGCAGCGAATGCAGTTCCAAGGGACAGTGAAAACCAGCTACAGCTTTCAGTGCTGGCAGCTTTCCTGTGGGCGCAATCTCTGGACGTTTCCAATTTCACTGCCGGGCTCTGCCAGAGAGAGATACAGAGTGTTGCCCCATTAGGAAGCAATGCTTTAGCAGAGCGCGAATGTCTGTGTGGCAGCGAATGCAGTTCCAAGGGACAGTGAAAACCAGCTACAGCTTTCAGTGCTGGCAGCTTTCCTGTGGGCGCAATCTCTGGACGTTTCCAATTTCACTGCCGGGCTCTGCCAGAGAGAGATACAGAGTGTTGCCCCATTACGAAGCAATGCTTTAGCAGAGCGCGAATGTCTGTGTGGCAGCGAATGCAGTTCCAAGGGACAGTGAAAACCAGCTACAGCTTTCAGTGCTGGCAGCTTTCCTGTGGGCGCAATCTCTGGACGTTTCCAATTTCACTGCCGGGCTCTGCGACAGAGAGATACAGACTGTTGCCCCATTACGAAGCAATGCTTTAGCAGAGCGCGAATGTCTGTGTGGCAGCGAATGCAGTTCCAAGGGACAGTGAAAACCAGCTACAGCTTTCAGTGCTGGCAGCTTTCCTGTGGGCACAATCTCTGGACGTTTCCAATTTCACTGCCGGGCACTGGGAGAAAGTCATACAGAATCTTGCCCCATTAGGAAGCAAAGCTTTAGCAGAGCGCGAATGTCTGTGTGGCAGCGAATGCAGTTCCAAGGGACAGTGAAAACCAGCTAGAGCTTTCAGTGCTGGCAGCTTTCCTGTGGGCGCAATCTCTGGACGTTTCCAATTTCACTGCCGGGCTCTGCCAGAGAGAGATACAGAGTGTTGCCCCATTACGAAGCAAAGCTTTAGCAGAGCGCGAATGTCTGTGTGGCAGCGAATGCAGTTCCAGGGGACAGTGAAAACCAGCTACATCTTTCAGTGCTGGCAGCTTTCCTGTGGGCGCAATCTCTGGACGTTTCCAATTTCACTGCCAGGCACTGGGAGAAAGTCATACAGAGTGTTGCCCCATTACGAAGCAATGCTTTAGCGGAGCGCGAATGTCTGTGTGGCAGCGAATGCAGTTCCAAGGGACAGTGAAAACCAGCTACAGCTTTCAGTGCTGGCAGCTTTCCTGTGGGCGCAATCTCTGGACGTTTCCAATTTCACTGCCGGGCTCTGCCAGAGAGAGATACAGAGTGTTGCCCCATTACGAAGCAAAGCTTTAGCAGAGCGCGAATGTCTGTGTGGCAGCGAATGCAGTTCCAAGGGACAGTGAAAACCAGCTACAGCTTTCAGTGCTGGCAGCTTTCCTGTGGGCGCAATCTCTGGACGTTTCCAATTTCACTGCCAGGCACTGGGAGAAAGTCATACAGAGTGTTGCCCCATTACGAAGCAATGCTTTAGCAGAGCGCGAATGTCTGTGTGGCAGCGAATGCAGTTCCAAGGGACAGTGAAAACCAGCTACAGCTTTCAGTGCTGGCAGCTGTCCTGTGGGCGCAATCTCTGGACGTTTCCAATTTCACTGCCGGTCTCTGCCACAGAGAGATACAGAGTGTTGCCCCATTAGGAAGCAAAGCTTTAGCAGAGCGCGAATGTCTGTGTGGCAGCGAATGCAGTTCCAAGGGACAGTGAAAACCAGCTACAGCTTTCACTGCTGGCAGCTTCCCTGTGGGCGCAATCTCTGGACGTTTCCAATTTGGCAGCCGGGCTCTGCCAGAGAGAGATACAGAGTGTTGCCCCATTACGAAGCAATGCTTTAGCAGAGCGCGAATGTCTGTGTGGCAGCGAATGCAGTTCCAAGGGACAGTGAAAACCAGCTACAGCTTTCAGTGCTGGCAGCTTTCCTGTGGGCGCAATCTCTGGACGTTTCCAATTTCACTGCCGGGCTCTGCGACAGAGAGATACAGACTGTTGCCCCATTACGAAGCAATGCTTTAGCAGAGCGCGAATGTCTGTGTGGCAGCGAATGCAGTTCCAAGGGACAGTGAAAACCAGCTACAGCTTTCAGTGCTGGCAGCTTTCCTGTGGGCACAATCTCTGGACGTTTCCAATTTCACTGCCGGGCACTGGGAGAAAGTCATACAGAATCTTGCCCCATTACGAAGCAAAGCTTTAGCAGAGCGCGAATGTCTGTGTGGCAGCGAATGCAGTTCCAAGGGACAGTGAAAACCAGCTAGAGCTTTCAGTGCTGGCAGCTTTCCTGTGGGCGCAATCTCTGGACGTTTCCAATTTCACTGCCGGGCTCTGCCAGAGAGAGATACAGAGTGTTGCCCCATTACGAAGCAATGCTTTAGCAGAGCGCGAATGTCTGTGTGGCAGCGAATGCAGTTCCAAGGGACAGTGAAAACCAGCTACAGCTTTCAGTGCTGGCAGCTTTCCTGTGGGCGCAATCTCTGGACGTTTCCAATTTCACTGCCGGGCTCTGCCAGAGAGAGATACAGAGTGTTGCCCCATTAGGAAGCAATGCTTTAGCAGAGCGCGAATGTCTGTGTGGCAGCGAATGCAGTTCCAAGGGACAGTGAAAACCAGCTACAGCTTTCAGTGCTGGCAGCTTTCCTGTGGGCAGAATCTCTGGACGTTTCCAATTTCACTGCCGGGCACTGGGAGAAAGTCATACAGAGTGCTGCACCATTAGGAAGCAAAGCTTTAGCAGAGCGCGAATGTCTGTGTGGCAGCGAATGCAGTTCCAAGGGACAGTGAAAACCAGCTAGAGCTTTCAGTGCTGGCAGCTTTCCTGTGGGCGCAATATCTGGACGTTTCCAATTTCACTGCCGGGCTCTGCCAGAGAGAGATACAGAGTGTTGCCCCATTACGAAGCAAAGCTTTAGCAGAGCGCGAATGTCTGTGTGGCAGCGAATGCAGTTCCAGGGGACAGTGAAAACCAGCTACATCTTTCAGTGCTGGCAGCTTTCCTGTGGGCGCAATCTCTGGACGTTTCCAATTTCACTGCCAGGCACTGGGAGAAAGTCATACAGAGTGTTGCCCCATTACGAAGCAATGCTTTAGCAGAGCGCGAATGTCTGTGTGGCAGCGAATGCAGTTCCAAGGGACAGTGAAAACCAGCTACAGCTTTCAGTGCTGGCAGCTGTCCTGTGGGCGCAATCTCTGGACGTTTCCAATTTCATTGCCGGTCTCTGCCACAGAGAGATACAGAGTGTTGCCCCATTAGGAAGCAAAGCTTTAGCAGAGCGCGAATGTCTGTGTGGCAGCGAATGCAGTTCCAAGGGACAGTGAAAACCAGCTACAGCTTTCACTGCTGGCAGCTTCCCTGTGGGCGCAATCTCTGGACGTTTCCAATTTGGCAGCCGGGCTCTGCCAGAGAGAGATACAGAGTGTTGCCCCATTACGAAGCAATGCTTTAGCAGAGCGCGAATGTCTGTGTGGCAGCGAATGCAGTTCCAAGGGACAGTGAAAACCAGCTACAGCTTTCAGTGCTGGCAGCTTTCCTGTGGGCGCAATCTCTGGACGTTTCCAATTTCACTGCCGGGCTCTGCGACAGAGAGATACAGACTGTTGCCCCATTACGAAGCAATGCTTTAGCAGAGCGCGAATGTCTGTGTGGCAGCGAATGCAGTTCCAAGGGACAGTGAAAACCAGCTACAGCTTTCAGTGCTGGCAGCTTTCCTGTGGGCACAATCTCTGGACGTTTCCAATTTCACTGCCGGGCACTGGGAGAAAGTCATACAGAATCTTGCCCCATTAGGAAGCAAAGCTTTAGCAGAGCGCGAATGTCTGTGTGGCAGCGAATGCAGTTCCAAGGGACAGTGAAAACCAGCTAGAGCTTTCAGTGCTGGCAGCTTTCCTGTGGGCGCAATCTCTGGACGTTTCCAATTTCACTGCCGGGCTCTGCCAGAGAGAGATACAGAGTGTTGCCCCATTACGAAGCAAAGCTTTAGCAGAGCGCGAATGTCTGTGTGGCAGCGAATGCAGTTCCAGGGGACAGTGAAAACCAGCTACATCTTTCAGTGCTGGCAGCTTTCCTGTGGGCGCAATCTCTGGACGTTTCCAATTTCACTGCCAGGCACTGGGAGAAAGTCATACAGAGTGTTGCCCCATTACGAAGCAATGCTTTAGCGGAGCGCGAATGTCTGTGTGGCAGCGAATGCAGTTCCAAGGGACAGTGAAAACCAGCTACAGCTTTCAGTGCTGGCAGCTTTCCTGTGGGCACAATCTCTGGACGTTTCCAATTTCACTACCGGGCACTGGGAGAAAGTCATACAGAGTGTTGCCCCATTAGGAAGCAATGCTTTAGCAGAGCGCGAATGTCTGTGTGGCAGCGAATGCAGTTCCAAGGGACAGTGAAAACCAGCTACAGCTTTCAGTGCTGGCAGCTTTCCTGTGGGCGCAATCTCTGGACGTTTCCAATTTCACTGCCGGGCTCTGCCAGAGAGAGATACAGAGTGTTGCCCCATTAGGAAGCAAAGCTTTAGCAGAGCGCGAATGTCTGTGTGGCAGCGAATGCAGTTCCAAGGGACAGTGAAAACCAGCTACAGCTTTCAGTGCTGGCAGCTTTCCTGTGGGCGCAATCTCTGGACGTTTCCAATTTCACTGCCAGGCACTGGGAGAAAGTCATACAGAGTGTTGCCCCATTACGAAGCAATGCTTTAGCAGAGCGCGAATGTCTGTGTGGCAGCGAATGCAGTTCCAAGGGACAGTGAAAACCAGCTACAGCTTTCAGTGCTGGCAGCTGTCCTGTGGGCGCAATCTCTGGACGTTTCCAATTTCACTGCCGGTCTCTGCCACAGAGAGATACAGAGTGTTGCCCCATTAGGAAGCAAAGCTTTAGCAGAGCGCGAATGTCTGTGTGGCAGCGAATGCAGTTCCAAGGGACAGTGAAAACCAGCTACAGCTTTCACTGCTGGCAGCTTCCCTGTGGGCGCAATCTCTGGACGTTTCCAATTTGGCAGCCGGGCTCTGCCAGAGAGAGATACAGAGTGTTGCCCCATTACGAAGCAATGCTTTAGCAGAGCGCGAATGTCTGTGTGGCAGCGAATGCAGTTCCAAGGGACAGTGAAAACCAGCTACAGCTTTCAGTGCTGGCAGCTTTCCTGTGGGCGCAATCTCTGGACGTTTCCAATTTCACTGCCGGGCTCTGCGACAGAGAGATACAGACTGTTGCCCCATTACGAAGCAATGCTTTAGCAGAGCGCGAATGTCTGTGTGGCAGCGAATGCAGTTCCAAGGGACAGTGAAAACCAGCTACAGCTTTCAGTGCTGGCA
The DNA here is from genome assembly GCF_035582795.1 of Mycteria americana. NCBI lineage: Eukaryota > Metazoa > Chordata > Aves > Ciconiiformes > Ciconiidae > Mycteria > Mycteria americana. The sequence goes on from NW_027445638.1 coordinate 178,763, forward strand.
GCTTTCCTGTGGGCACAATCTCTGGACGTTTCCAATTTCACTGCCGGGCACTGGGAGAAAGTCATACAGAATCTTGCCCCATTACGAAGCAAAGCTTTAGCAGAGCGCGAATGTCTGTGTGGCAGCGAATGCAGTTCCAAGGGACAGTGAAAACCAGCTAGAGCTTTCAGTGCTGGCAGCTTTCCTGTGGGCGCAATCTCTGGACGTTTCCAATTTCACTGCCGGGCTCTGCCAGAGAGAGATACAGAGTGTTGCCCCATTACGAAGCAATGCTTTAGCAGAGCGCGAATGTCTGTGTGGCAGCGAATGCAGTTCCAAGGGACAGTGAAAACCAGCTACAGCTTTCAGTGCTGGCAGCTTTCCTGTGGGCGCAATCTCTGGACGTTTCCAATTTCACTGCCGGGCTCTGCCAGAGAGAGATACAGAGTGTTGCCCCATTAGGAAGCAATGCTTTAGCAGAGCGCGAATGTCTGTGTGGCAGCGAATGCAGTTCCAAGGGACAGTGAAAACCAGCTACAGCTTTCAGTGCTGGCAGCTTTCCTGTGGGCGCAATCTCTGGACGTTTCCAATTTCACTGCCGGGCTCTGCCAGAGAGAGATACAGAGTGTTGCCCCATTAGGAAGCAAAACTTTAGCAGAGCGCGAATGTCTGTGTGGCAGCGAATGCAGTTCCAAGGGACAGTGAAAACCAGCTACATCTTTCAGTGCTGGCAGCTTTCCTGTGGGCGCAATCTCTGGACGTTTCCAATTTCACTGCCAGGCACTGGGAGAAAGTCATACACAGTGTTGCCCCATTACGAAGCAATGCTTTAGCAGAGCGCGAATGTCTGTGTGGCAGCGAATGCAGTTCCAAGGGACATTGAAAACCAGCTACAGCTTTCAGTGCTGGCAGCTTTCCTGTGGGCGCAATCTCTGGACGTTTCCAATTTGGCAGCCGGGCTCTGCCAGAGAGAGATACAGAGTGTTGCCCCATTAGGAAGCAAAGCTTTAGCAGAGCGCGAATGTCTGTGTGGCAGCGAATGCAGTTCCAGGGGACAGTGAAAACCAGCCACAGCTTTCAGTGCTGGCAGCTTTCCTGTGGGCGCAATCTCTGGACGTTTCCCATTTCACTGCCAGGCACTGGGAGAAAGTCATACAGAGTGTTGCCCCATTACGAAGCAAAGCTTTAGCAGAGCGCGAATGTCTGTGTGGCAGCGAATGCAGTTCCAGGGGACAGTGAAAACCAGCTACATCTTTCAGTGCTGGCAGCTTTCCTGTGGGCGCAATCTCTGGACGTTTCCAATTTCACTGCCAGGCACTGGGAGAAAGTCATACAGAGTGTTGCCCCATTACGAAGCAATGCTTTAGCAGAGCGCGAATGTCTGTGTGGCAGCGAATGCAGTTCCAAGGGACAGTGAAAACCAGCTACAGCTTTCAGTGCTGGCAGCTTTCCTGTGGGCGCAATCTCTGGACGTTTCAATTTCACTGCCGGGCTCTGCCAGAGAGAGATACAGAGTGTTGCCCCATTACGAAGCAATGCTTTAGCAGAGCGCGAATGTCTGTGTGGCAGCGAATGCAGTTCCAAGGGACAGTGAAAACCAGCTAGAGCTTTCAGTGCTGGCAGCTGTCCTGTGGGCGCAATCTCTGGACGTTTCCAATTTCACTGCCGGGCTCTGCCAGAGAGAGATACAGAGTGTTGCCCCATTAGGAAGCAAAGCTTTAGCAGAGCGCGAATGTCTGTGTGGCAGCGAATGCAGTTCCAGGGGACAGTGAAAACCAGCCACAGCTTTCAGTGCTGGCAGCTTTCCTGTGGGCGCAATCTCTGGACGTTTCCCATTTCACTGCCAGGCACTGGGAGAAAGTCATACAGAGTGTTGCCCCATTACGAAGCAAAGCTTTAGCAGAGCGCGAATGTCTGTGTGGCAGCGAATGCAGTTCCAGGGGACAGTGAAAACCAGCTACATCTTTCAGTGCTGGCAGCTTTCCTGTGGGCACAATCTCTGGACGTTTCCAATTTCACTGCCAGGCACTGGGAGAAAGTCATACAGAGTGTTGCCCCATTACGAAGCAATGCTTTAGCAGAGCGCGAATGTCTGTGTGGCAGCGAATGCAGTTCCAAGGGACAGTGAAAACCAGCTACAGCTTTCAGTGCTGGCAGCTTTCCTGTGGGCGCAATCTCTGGACGTTTCAATTTCACTGCCGGGCTCTGCCAGAGAGAGATACAGAGTGTTGCCCCATTACGAAGCAATGCTTTAGCAGAGCGCGAATGTCTGTGTGGCAGCGAATGCAGTTCCAAGGGACAGTGAAAACCAGCTAGAGCTTTCAGTGCTGGCAGCTGTCCTGTGGGCGCAATCTCTGGACGTTTCCAATTTCACTGCCGGGCTCTGCCAGAGAGAGATACAGAGTGTTGCCCCATTACGAAGCAATGCTTTAGCAGAGCGCGAATGTCTGTGTGGCAGCGAATGCAGTTCCAAGGGACAGTGAAAACCAGCTACAGCTTTCAGTGCTGGCAGCTTTCCTGTGGGCAGAATCTCTGGACGTTTCCAATTTCACTGCCGGGCACTGGGAGAAAGTCATACAGAGTGTTGCCCCATTAGGAAGCAAAGCTTTAGCAGAGCGCGAATGTCTGTGTGGCAGCGAATGCAGTTCCAAGGGACAGTGAAAACCAGCTAGAGCTTTCAGTGCTGGCAGCTTTCCTGTGGGCGCAATCTCTGGACGTTTCCAATTTCACTGCCGGGCTCTGCCAGAGAGAGATACAGAGTGTTGCCCCATTACGAAGCAAAGCTTTAGCAGAGCGCGAATGTCTGTGTGGCAGCGAATGCAGTTCCAGGGGACAGTGAAAACCAGCTACATCTTTCAGTGCTGGCAGCTTTCCTGTGGGCGCAATCTCTGGACGTTTCCAATTTCACTGCCAGGCACTGGGAGAAAGTCATACAGAGTGTTGCCCCATTACGAAGCAATGCTTTAGCGGAGCGCGAATGTCTGTGTGGCAGCGAATGCAGTTCCAAGGGACAGTGAAAACCAGCTACAGCTTTCAGTGCTGGCAGCTTTCCTGTGGGCGCAATCTCTGGACGTTTCCAATTTCACTGCCGGGCTCTGCCAGAGAGAGATACAGAGTGTTGCCCCATTAGGAAGCAATGCTTTAGCAGAGCGCGAATGTCTGTGTGGCAGCGAATGCAGTTCCAAGGGACAGTGAAAACCAGCTACAGCTTTCAGTGCTGGCAGCTTTCCTGTGGGCGCAATCTCTGGACGTTTCCAATTTCACTGCCGGGCTCTGCCAGAGAGAGATACAGAGTGTTGCCCCATTACGAAGCAATGCTTTAGCAGAGCGCGAATGTCTGTGTGGCAGCGAATGCAGTTCCAAGGGACAGTGAAAACCAGCTACAGCTTTCAGTGCTGGCAGCTTTCCTGTGGGCGCAATCTCTGGACGTTTCCAATTTCACTGCCGGGCTCTGCCAGAGAGAGATACAGAGTGTTGCCCCATTACGAAGCAATGCTTTAGCAGAGCGCGAATGTCTGTGTGGCAGCGAATGCAGTTCCAGGGGACAGTGAAAACCAGCTACATCTTTCAGTGCTGGCAGCTTTCCTGTGGGCGCAATCTCTGGACGTTTCCAATTTCACTGCCAGGCACTGGGAGAAAGTCATACAGAGTGTTGCCCCATTACGAAGCAATGCTTTAGCGGAGCGCGAATGTCTGTGTGGCAGCGAATACAGTTCCAAGGGACAGTGAAAACCAGCTACAGCTTTCAGTGCTGGCAGCTTTCCTGTGGGCACAATCTCTGGACGTTTCCAATTTCACTACCGGGCACTGGGAGAAAGTCATACAGAGTGTTGCCCCATTAGGAAGCAATGCTTTAGCAGAGCACAAATGTCTGTGTGGCAGCGAATGCAGTTCCAAGGGACAGTGAAAACCAGCTACAGCTTTCAGTGCTGGCAGCTTTCCTGTGGGCGCAATCTCTGGACGTTTCCAATTTCACTGCCGGGCTCTGCCAGAGAGAGATACAGAGTGTTGCCCCATTAGGAAGCAATGCTTTAGCAGAGCGCGAATGTCTGTGTGGCAGCGAATGCAGTTCCAAGGGACAGTGAAAACCAGCTACAGCTTTCAGTGCTGGCAGCTTTCCTGTGGGCGCAATCTCTGGACGTTTCCAATTTCACTGCCGGGCTCTGCCAGAGAGAGATACAGAGTGTTGCCCCATTACGAAGCAATGCTTTAGCAGAGCGCGAATGTCTGTGTGGCAGCGAATGCAGTTCCAAGGGACAGTGAAAACCAGCTACAGCTTTCAGTGCTGGCAGCTTTCCTGTGGGCGCAATCTCTGGACGTTTCCAATTTCACTGCCGGGCTCTGCCAGAGAGAGATACAGAGTGTTGCCCCATTAGGAAGCAAAGCTTTAGCAGAGCGCGAATGTCTGTGTGGCAGCGAATGCAGTTCCAAGGGACAGTGAAAACCAGCTAGAGCTTTCAGTGCTGGCAGCTTTCCTGTGGGCGCAATCTCTGGACGTTTCCAATTTCACTGCCAGGCACTGGGAGAAAGTCATACAGAGTGTTGCCCCATTACGAAGCAATGCTTTAGCAGAGCGCGAATGTCTGTGTGCCAGCGAATGCAGTTCCAAGGGACAGTGAAAACCAGCTACAGCTTTCAGTGCTGGCAGCTGTCCTGTGGGCGCAATCTCTGGACGTTTCCAATTTCATTGCCGGTCTCTGCCACAGAGAGATACAGAGTGTTGCCCCATTAGGAAGCAAAGCTTTAGCAGAGCGCGAATGTCTGTGTGGCAGCGAATGCAGTTCCAAGGGACAGTGAAAACCAGCTACAGCTTTCAGTGCTGGCAGCTTTCCTGTGGGCGCAATCTCTGGACGTTTCCAATTTCACTGCCGGGCTCTGCCAGAGAGAGATACAGAGTGTTGCCCCATTAGGAAGCAAAGCTTTAGCAGAGCGCGAATGTCTGTGTGGCAGCGAATGCAGTTCCAAGGGACAGTGAAAACCAGCTACAGCTTTCAGTGCTGGCAGCTTTCCTGTGGGCGCAATCTCTGGACGTTTCCAATTTCATTGCCGGTCTCTGCGACAGAGAGATACAGAGTGTTGCCCATTACGAAGCAAAGCTTTAGCAGAGCGCGAATGTCTGTGTGGCAGCGAATGCAGTTCCAAGGGACAGTGAAAACCAGCTACAGCTTTCACTGCTGGCAGCTTCCCTGTGGGCTCAATCTCTGGACGTTTCCAATTTGGCAGCCGGGCTCTGCCAGAGAGAGATACAGAGTGTTGCCCCATTACGAAGCAATGCTTTAGCAGAGCGCGAATGTCTGTGTGGCAGCGAATGCAGTTCCAAGGGACAGTGAAAACCAGCTACAGCTTTCAGTGCTGGCAGCTGTCCTGTGGGCGCAATCTCTGGACGTTTCAATTTCACTGCCGGGCTCTGCCAGAGAGAGATACAGAGTGTTGCCCCATTAGGAAGCAATGCTTTAGCAGAGCGCGAATGTCTGTGTGGCAGCGAATGCAGTTCCAAGGGACAGTGAAAACCAGCTACAGCTTTCAGTGCTGGCAGCTTTCCTGTGGGCGCAATCTCTGGACGTTTCCAATTTCACTGCCGGGCTCTGCGACAGAGAGATACAGACTGTTGCCCCATTACGAAGCAATGCTTTAGCAGAGCGCGAATGTCTGTGTGGCAGCGAATGCAGTTCCAAGGGACAGTGAAAACCAGCTACAGCTTTCAGTGCTGGCAGCTTTCCTGTGGGCACAATCTCTGGACGTTTCCAATTTCACTGCCGGGCACTGGGAGAAAGTCATACAGAATCTTGCCCCATTAGGAAGCAAAGCTTTAGCAGAGCGCGAATGTCTGTGTGGCAGCGAATGCAGTTCCAAGGGACAGTGAAAACCAGCCACAGCTTTCAGTGCTGGCAGCTGTCCTGTGGGCGCAATCTCTGGACGTTTCCAATTTCACTGCCGGGCTCTGCCAGAGAGAGATACAGAGTGTTGCCCCATTACGAAGCAATGCTTTAGCAGAGCGCGAATGTCTGTGTGGCAGCGAGTGCAGTTCCAAGGGACAGTGAAAACCAGCTACAGCTTTCAGTGCTGGCAGCTTTCCTGTGGGCGCAATCTCTGGACGTTTCCAATTTCACTGCCGGGCTCTCCCAGAGAGAGATACAGAGTGTTGCCCCATTAGGAAGCAAAACTTTAGCAGAGCGCGACTGTCTGTGTGGCAGCGAATGCAGTTCCAAGGGACAGTGAAAACCAGCTACAGCTTTCAGTGCTGGCAGCTTTCCTGTGGGCGCAATCTCTGGACGTTTCCAATTTCACTGCCAGGCACTGGGAGAAAGTCATACAGAGTGTTGCCCCATTACGAAGCAATGCTTTAGCAGAGCGCGAATGTCTGTGTGGCAGCGAATGCAGTTCCAAGGGACATTGAAAACCAGCTACAGCTTTCAGTGCTGGCAGCTTTCCTGTGGGCGCAATCTCTGGACGTTTCCAATTTGGCAGCCGGGCTCTGCCAGAGAGAGATACAGAGTGTTGCCCCATTACGAAGCAATGCTTTAGCAGAGCGCGAATGTCTGTGTGGCAGCGAATGCAGTTCCAGGGGACAGTGAAAACCAGCCACAGCTTTCAGTGCTGGCAGCTTTCCTGTGGGCGCAATCTCTGGACGTTTCCCATTTCACTGCCAGGCACTGGGAGAAAGTCATACAGAGTGTTGCCCCATTACGAAGCAAAGCTTTAGCAGAGCGCGAATGTCTGTGTGGCAGCGAATGCAGTTCCAGGGGACAGTGAAAACCAGCTACATCTTTCAGTGCTGGCAGCTTTCCTGTGGGCGCAATCTCTGGACGTTTCCAATTTCACTGCCAGGCACTGGGAGAAAGTCATACAGAGTGTTGCCCCATTACGAAGCAATGCTTTAGCAGAGCGCGAATGTCTGTGTGGCAGCGAATGCAGTTCCAAGGGACAGTGAAAACCAGCTACAGCTTTCAGTGCTGGCAGCTTTCCTGTGGGCGCAATCTCTGGACGTTTCCAATTTCACTGCCGGGCTCTGCCAGAGAGAGATACAGAGTGTTGCCCCATTACGAAGCAATGCTTTAGCAGAGCGCGAATGTCTGTGTGGCAGCGAATGCAGTTCCAAGGGACAGTGAAAACCAGCTAGAGCTTTCAGTGCTGGCAGCTGTCCTGTGGGCGCAATCTCTGGACGTTTCCAATTTCACTGCCGGGCTCTGCCAGAGAGAGATACAGAGTGTTGCCCCATTACGAAGCAATGCTTTAGCAGAGCGCGAATGTCTGTGTGGCAGCGAATGCAGTTCCAAGGGACAGTGAAAACCAGCTACAGCTTTCAGTGCTGGCAGCTTTCCTGTGGGCAGAATCTCTGGACGTTTCCAATTTCACTGCCGGGCACTGGGAGAAAGTCATACAGAGTGTTGCCCCATTAGGAAGCAAAGCTTTAGCAGAGCGCGAATGTCTGTGTGGCAGCGAATGCAGTTCCAAGGGACATTGAAAACCAGCTACAGCTTTCAGTGCTGGCAGCTTTCCTGTGGGCGCAATCTCTGGACGTTTCCAATTTCACTGCCGGGCTCTGCCAGAGAGAGATACAGAGTGTTGCCCCATTACGAAGCAAAGCTTTAGCAGAGCGCGAATGTCTGTGTGGCAGCGAATGCAGTTCCAGGGGACAGTGAAAACCAGCTACATCTTTCAGTGCTGGCAGCTTTCCTGTGGGCGCAATCTCTGGACGTTTCCAATTTCACTGCCAGGCACTGGGAGAAAGTCATACAGAGTGTTGCCCCATTACGAAGCAATGCTTTAGCGGAGCGCGAATGTCTGTGTGGCAGCGAATGCAGTTCCAAGGGACAGTGAAAACCAGCTACAGCTTTCAGTGCTGGCAGCTTTCCTGTGGGCACAATCTCTGGACGTTTCCAATTTCACTACCGGGCACTGGGAGAAAGTCATACAGAGTGTTGCCCCATTAGGAAGCAATGCTTTAGCAGAGCGCGAATGTCTGTGTGGCAGCGAATGCAGTTCCAAGGGACAGTGAAAACCAGCTACAGCTTTCAGTGCTGGCAGCTTTCCTGTGGGCGCAATCTCTGGACGTTTCCAATTTCACTGCCGGGCTCTGCCAGAGAGAGATACAGAGTGTTGCCCCATTAGGAAGCAATGCTTTAGCAGAGCGCGAATGTCTGTGTGGCAGCGAATGCAGTTCCAAGGGACAGTGAAAACCAGCTACAGCTTTCAGTGCTGGCAGCTTTCCTGTGGGCGCAATCTCTGGACGTTTCCAATTTCACTGCCGGGCTCTGCCAGAGAGAGATACAGAGTGTTGCCCCATTACGAAGCAATGCTTTAGCAGAGCGCGAATGTCTGTGTGGCAGCGAATGCAGTTCCAAGGGACAGTGAAAACCAGCTACAGCTTTCAGTGCTGGCAGCTTTCCTGTGGGCGCAATCTCTGGACGTTTCCAATTTCACTGCCGGGCTCTGCCAGAGAGAGATACAGAGTGTTGCCCCATTAGGAAGCAAAGCTTTAGCAGAGCGCGAATGTCTGTGTGGCAGCGAATGCAGTTCCAAGGGACAGTGAAAACCAGCTAGAGCTTTCAGTGCTGGCAGCTTTCCTGTGGGCGCAATCTCTGGACGTTTCCAATTTCACTGCCAGGCACTGGGAGAAAGTCATACAGAGTGTTGCCCCATTACGAAGCAATGCTTTAGCAGAGGGCGAATGTCTGTGTGGCAGCGAATGCAGTTCCAAGGGACAGTGAAAACCAGCTACAGCTTTCAGTGCTGGCAGCTGTCCTGTGGGCGCAATCTCTGGACGTTTCCAATTTCATTGCCGGTCTCTGCCACAGAGAGATACAGAGTGTTGCCCCATTAGGAAGCAAAGCTTTAGCAGAGCGCGAATGTCTGTGTGGCAGCGAATGCAGTTCCAAGGGACAGTGAAAACCAGCTACAGCTTTCAGTGCTGGCAGCTTTCCTGTGGGCGCAATCTCTGGACGTTTCCAATTTCACTGCCGGGCTCTGCCAGAGAGAGATACAGAGTGTTGCCCCATTAGGAAGCAAAGCTTTAGCAGAGCGCGAATGTCTGTGTGGCAGCGAATGCAGTTCCAAGGGACAGTGAAAACCAGCTACAGCTTTCAGTGCTGGCAGCTTTCCTGTGGGCGCAATCTCTGGACGTTTCCAATTTCATTGCCGGTCTCTGCGACAGAGAGATACAGAGTGTTGCCCATTACGAAGCAAAGCTTTAGCAGAGCGCGAATGTCTGTGTGGCAGCGAATGCAGTTCCAAGGGACACTGCTGGCAGCTTCCCTGTGGGCTCAATCTCTGGACGTTTCCAATTTGGCAGCCGGGCTCTGCCAGAGAGAGATACAGAGTGTTGCCCCATTACGAAGCAATGCTTTAGCAGAGCGCGAATGTCTGTGTGGCAGCGAATGCAGTTCCAAGGGACAGTGAAAACCAGCTACAGCTTTCAGTGCTGGCAGCTGTCCTGTGGGCGCAATCTCTGGACGTTTCAATTTCACTGCCGGGCTCTCCCAGAGAGAGATACAGAGTGTTGCCCCATTAGGAAGCAATGCTTTAGCAGAGCGCGAATGTCTGTGTGGCAGCGAATGCAGTTCCAAGGGACAGTGAAAACCAGCTACAGCTTTCAGTGCTGGCAGCTTTCCTGTGGGCGCAATCTCTGGACGTTTCCAATTTCACTGCCGGGCTCTGTGACAGAGAGATACAGACTGTTGCCCCATTACGAAGCAATGCTTTAGCAGAGCGCGAATGTCTGTGTGGCAGCGAATGCAGTTCCAAGGGACAGTGAAAACCAGCTAGAGCTTTCAGTGCTGGCAGCTTTCCTGTGGGCGCAATCTCTGGACGTTTCCAATTTCACTGCCGGGCTCTGCCAGAGAGAGATACAGAGTGTTGCCCCATTACGAAGCAATGCTTTAGCAGAGCGCGAATGTCTGTGTGGCAGCGAATGCAGTTCCAAGGGACAGTGAAAACCAGCTACAGCTTTCAGTGCTGGCAGCTTTCCTGTGGGCGCAGTCTCTGGACGTTTCCAATTTCACTGCCGGGCTCTGCCAGAGAGAGATACAGAGTGTTGCCCCATTAGGAAGCAATGCTTTAGCAGAGCGCGAATGTCTGTGTGGCAGCGAATGCAGTTCCAAGGGACAGTGAAAACCAGCTACAGCTTTCAGTGCTGGCAGCTTTCCTGTGGGCGCAATCTCTGGACGTTTCCAATTTCACTGCCGGGCTCTGCCAGAGAGAGATACAGAGTGTTGCCCCATTAGGAAGCAAAACTTTAGCAGAGCGCGAATGTCTGTGTGGCAGCGAATGCAGTTCCAAGGGACAGTGAAAACCAGCTAGAGCTTTCAGTGCTGGCAGCTTTCCTGTGGGCGCAATCTCTGGACGTTTCCAATTTCACTGCCAGGCACTGGGAGAAAGTCATACAGAGTGTTGCCCCATTACGAAGCAAAGCTTTAGCAGAGCGCGAATGTCTGTGTGGCAGCGAATGCAGTTCCAGGGGACAGTGAAAACCAGCTACATCTTTCAGTGCTGGCAGCTTTCCTGTGGGCGCAATCTCTGGACGTTTCCAATTTCACTGCCAGGCACTGGGAGAAAGTCATACAGAGTGTTGCCCCATTACGAAGCAATGCTTTAGCGGAGCGCGAATGTCTGTGTGGCAGCGAATGCAGTTCCAAGGGACAGTGAAAACCAGCTACAGCTTTCAGTGCTGGCAGCTTTCCTGTGGGCGCAATCTCTGGACGTTTCCAATTTCACTGCCGGGCTCTGCCAGAGAGAGATACAGAGTGTTGCCCCATTAGGAAGCAATGCTTTAGCAGAGCGCGAATGTCTGTGTGGCAGCGAATGCAGTTCCAAGGGACAGTGAAAACCAGCTACAGCTTTCAGTGCTGGCAGCTTTCCTGTGGGCGCAATCTCTGGACGTTTCCAATTTCACTGCCGGGCTCTGCCAGAGAGAGATACAGAATGTTGCCCCATTACGAAGCAATGCTTTAGCAGAGCGCGAATGTCTGTGTGGCAGCGAATGCAGTTCCAAGGGACAGTGAAAACCAGCTACAGCTTTCAGTGCTGGCAGCTTTCCTGTGGGCGCAATCTCTGGACGTTTCCAATTTCACTGCCGGGCTCTGCCAGAGAGAGATACAGAGTGTTGCCCCATTAGGAAGCAAAGCTTTAGCAGAGCGCGAATGTCTGTGTGGCAGCGAATGCAGTTCCAAGGGACAGTGAAAACCAGCTAGAGCTTTCAGTGCTGGCAGCTTTCCTGTGGGCGCAATCTCTGGACGTTTCCAATTTCACTGCCGGGCTCTGCCAGAGAGAGATACAGAGTGTTGCCCCATTAGGAAGCAAAGCTTTAGCAGAGCGCGAATGTCTGTGTGGCAGCGAATGCAGTTCCAAGGGACAGTGAAAACCAGCTACAGCTTTCAGTGCTGGCAGCTTTCCTGTGGGCGCAATCTCTGGACGTTTCCAATTTCATTGCCGGTCTCTGCGACAGAGAGATACAGAGTGTTGCCCATTACGAAGCAAAGCTTTAGCAGAGCGCGAATGTCTGTGTGGCAGCGAATGCAGTTCCAAGGGACAGTGAAAACCAGCTACAGCTTTCACTGCTGGCAGCTTCCCTGTGGGCTCAATCTCTGGACGTTTCCAATTTGGCAGCCGGGCTCTGCCAGAGAGAGATACAGAGTGTTGCCCCATTACGAAGCAATGCTTTAGCAGAGCGCGAATGTCTGTGTGGCAGCGAATGCAGTTCCAAGGGACAGTGAAAACCAGCTACAGCTTTCAGTGCTGGCAGCTGTCCTGTGGGCGCAATCTCTGGACGTTTCAATTTCACTGCCGGGCTCTGCCAGAGAGAGATACAGAGTGTTGCCCCATTAGGAAGCAATGCTTTAGCAGAGCGCGAATGTCTGTGTGGCAGCGAATGCAGTTCCAAGGGACAGTGAAAACCAGCTACAGCTTTCAGTGCTGGCAGCTTTCCTGTGGGCGCAATCTCTGGACGTTTCCAATTTCACTGCCGGGCTCTGCGACAGAGAGATACAGACTGTTGCCCCATTACGAAGCAATGCTTTAGCAGAGCGCGAATGTCTGTGTGGCAGCGAATGCAGTTCCAAGGGACAGTGAAAACCAGCTACAGCTTTCAGTGCTGGCAGCTTTCCTGTGGGCACAATCTCTGGACGTTTCCAATTTCACTGCCGGGCACTGGGAGAAAGTCATACAGAATCTTGCCCCATTAGGAAGCAAAGCTTTATCAGAGCGCGAATGTCTGTGTGGCAGCGAATGCAGTTCCAAGGGACAGTGAAAACCAGCTACAGCTTTCAGTGCTGGCAGCTTTCCTGTGGGCGCAATCTCTGGACGTTTCCAATTTCACTGCCGGGCTCTGCCAGAGAGAGATACAGAGTGTTGCCCCATTACGAAGCAATGCTTTAGCAGAGCGCGAATGTCTGTGTGGCAGCGAATGCAGTTCCAAGGGACAGTGAAAACCAGCTACAGCTTTCAGTGCTGGCAGCTTTCCTGTGGGCGCAATCTCTGGACGTTTCCAATTTCACTGCCGGGCTCTGCCAGAGAGAGATACAGAGTGTTGCCCCATTAGGAAGCAAAGCTTTAGCAGAGCGCGAATGTCTGTGTGGCAGCGAGTGCAGTTCCAAGGGACAGTGAAAACCAGCTACAGCTTTCAGTGCTGGCAGCTTTCCTGTGGGCGCAATCTCTGGACGTTTCCAATTTCACTGCCGGGCTCTCCCAGAGAGAGATACAGAGTGTTGCCCCATTAGGAAGCAAAACTTTAGCAGAGCGCGAATGTCTGTGTGGCAGCGAATGCAGTTCCAAGGGACAGTGAAAACCAGCTACAGCTTTCAGTGCTGGCAGCTTTCCTGTGGGCGCAATCTCTGGACGTTTCCAATTTTACTGCCGGGCTCTGCCAGAGAGAGATACAGAGTGTTGCCCCATTAGGAAGCAAAGCTTTAGCAGAGCGCGAATGTCTGTGTGGCAGCGAATGCAGTTCCAAGGGACAGTGAAAACCAGCTAGAGCTTTCAGTGCTGGCAGCTTTCCTGTGGGCGCAATCTCTGGACGTTTCCAATTTCACTGCCAGGCACTGGGAGAAAGTCATACAGAGTGTTGCCCCATTACGAAGCAATGCTTTAGCAGAGCGCGAATGTCTGTGTGGCAGCGAATGCAGTTCCAAGGGACAGTGAAAACCAGCTACAGCTTTCAGTGCTGGCAGCTTTCCTAAGGGCGCAATCTCTGGACGTTTCCAATTTCACTGCCGGGCTCTGCCAGAGAGAGATACAGAGTGTTGCCCCATTAGGAAGCAAAGCTTTAGCAGAGCGCGAATGTCTGTGTGGCAGCGAATGCAGTTCCAAGGGACAGTGAAAACCAGCTACAGCTTTCAGTGCTGGCAGCTTTCCTGTGGGCGCAATCTCTGGACGTTTCCAATTTCACTGCCAGGCACTGGGAGAAAGTCATACAGAGTGTTGCCCCATTACGAAGCAATGCTTTAGCAGAGCGCGAATGTCTGTGTGGCAGCGAATGCAGTTCCAGGGGACAGTGAAAACCAGCTACATCTTTCAGTGCTGGCAGCTTTCCTGTGGGCACAATCTCTGGACGTTTCCAATTTCACTGCCAGGCACTGGGAGAAAGTCATACAGAGTGTTGCCCCATTACGAAGCAATGCTTTAGCAGAGCGCGAATGTCTGTGTGGCAGCGAATGCAGTTCCAAGGGACAGTGAAAACCAGCTACAGCTTTCAGTGCTGGCAGCTTTCCTGTGGGCAGAATCTCTGGACGTTTCCAATTTCACTGCCGGGCACTGGGAGAAAGTCATACAGAGTGTTGCCCCATTAGGAAGCAAAGCTTTAGCAGAGCGCGAATGTCTGTGTGGCAGCGAATGCAGTTCCAAGGGACAGTGAAAACCAGCTAGAGCTTTCAGTGCTGGCAGCTTTCCTGTGGGCGCAATCTCTGGACGTTTCCAATTTGGCAGCCGGGCTCTGCCAGAGAGAGATACAGAGTGTTGCCCCATTACGAAGCAATGCTTTAGCAGAGCGCGAATGTCTGTGTGGCAGCGAATGCAGTTCCAGGGGACAGTGAAAACCAGCTACATCTTTCACTGCTGGCAGCTTTCCTGTGGGCGCAATCTCTGGACGTTTCCAATTTCACTGCCAGGCACTGGGAGAAAGTCATACAGAGTGTTGCCCCATTACGAAGCAATGCTTTAGCAGAGCGCGAATGTCTGTGTGGCAGCGAATGCAGTTCCAAGGGACAGTGAAAACCAGCCACAGCTTTCAGTGCTGGCAGCTTTCCTGTGGGCGCAATCTCTGGACGTTTCCAATTTCACTGCCGGGCTCTGCCAGAGAGAGATACAGAGTGTTGCCCCATTACGAAGCAATGCTTTAGCAGAGCGCGAATGTCTGTGTGGCAGCGAATGCAGTTCCAAGGGACAGTGAAAACCAGCTACAGCTTTCAGTGCTGGCAGCTTTCCTAAGGGCGCAATCTCTGGACGTTTCCAATTTCACTGCCGGGCTCTGCCAGAGAGAGATACAGAATGTTGCCCCATTAGGAAGCAAAGCTTTAGCAGAGCGCGAATGTCTGTGTGGCAGCGAATGCAGTTCCAAGGGACAGTGAAAACCAGCTACAGCTTTCAGTGCTGGCAGCTTTCCTGTGGGCGCAATCTCTGGACGTTTCCAATTTCACTGCCGGGCTCTGCCAGAGAGAGATACAGAGTGTTGCCCCATTAGGAAGCAAAGCTTTAGCAGAGCGCGAATGTCTGTGTGGCAGCGAATGCAGTTCCAAGGGACAGTGAAAACCAGCTAGAGCTTTCAGTGCTGGCAGCTTTCCTGTGGGCGCAATCTCTGGACGTTTCCAATTTCACTGCCAGGCACTGGGAGAAAGTCATACAGAGTGTTGCCCCATTACGAAGCAATGCTTTAGCAGACCGCGAATGTCTGTGTGGCAGCGAATGCAGTTCCAAGGGACAGTGAAAACCAGCTACAGCTTTCAGTGCTGGCAGCTTTCCTAAGGGCGCAATCTCTGGACGTTTCCAATTTCACTGCCGGGCTCTGCCAGAGAGAGATACAGAATGTTGCCCCATTAGGAAGCAAAGCTTTAGCAGAGCGCGAATGTCTGTGTGGCAGCGAATGCAGTTCCAAGGGACAGTGAAAACCAGCTACAGCTTTCAGTGCTGGCAGCTTTCCTGTGGGCGCAATCTCTGGACGTTTCCAATTTCACTGCCGGGCTCTGCCAGAGAGAGATACAGAGTGTTGCCCCATTAGGAAGCAAAGCTTTAGCAGAGCGCGAATGTCTGTGTGGCAGCGAATGCAGTTCCAAGGGACAGTGAAAACCAGCTACAGCTTTCAGTGCTGGCAGCTTTCCTGTGGGCGCAATCTCTGGACGTTTCCAATTTCATTGCCGGTCTCTGCGACAGAGAGATACAGAGTGTTGCCCATTACGAAGCAAAGCTTTAGCAGAGCGCGAATGTCTGTGTGGCAGCGAATGCAGTTCCAAGGGACACTGCTGGCAGCTTCCCTGTGGGCTCAATCTCTGGACGTTTCCAATTTGGCAGCCGGGCTCTGCCAGAGAGAGATACAGAGTGTTGCCCCATTACGAAGCAATGCTTTAGCAGAGCGCGAATGTCTGTGTGGCAGCGAATGCAGTTCCAAGGGACAGTGAAAACCAGCTACAGCTTTCAGTGCTGGCAGCTGTCCTGTGGGCGCAATCTCTGGACGTTTCAATTTCACTGCCGGGCTCTGCCAGAGAGAGATACAGAGTGTTGCCCCATTAGGAAGCAAAGCTTTAGCAGAGCGCGAATGTCTGTGTGGCAGCGAATGCAGTTCCAAGGGACAGTGAAAACCAGCTACAGCTTTCAGTGCTGGCAGCTTTCCTGTGGGCGCAATCTCTGGACGTTTCCAATTTCACTGCCGGGCTCTGCCAGAGAGAGATACAGAGTGTTGCCCCATTAGGAAGCAAAGCTTTAGCAGAGCGCGAATGTCTGTGTGGCAGCGAATGCAGTTCCAAGGGACAGTGAAAACCAGCTAGAGCTTTCAGTGCTGGCAGCTTTCCTGTGGGCGCAATCTCTGGACGTTTCCAATTTCACTGCCAGGCACTGGGAGAAAGTCATACAGAGTGTTGCCCCATTACGAAGCAATGCTTTAGCAGAGCGCGAATGTCTGTGTGGCAGCGAATGCAGTTCCAAGGGACAGTGAAAACCAGCTACAGCTTTCAGTGCTGGCAGCTGTCCTGTGGGCGCAATCTCTGGACGTTTCCAATTTCATTGCCGGTCTCTGCCACAGAGAGATACAGAGTGTTGCCCCATTAGGAAGCAAAGCTTTAGCAGAGCGCGAATGTCTGTGTGGCAGCGAATGCAGTTCCAAGGGACAGTGAAAACCAGCTACAGCTTTCAGTGCTGGCAGCTTTCCTGTGGGCGCAATCTCTGGACGTTTCCAATTTCACTGCCGGGCTCTGCCAGAGAGAGATACAGAGTGTTGCCCCATTAGGAAGCAAAGCTTTAGCAGAGCGCGAATGTCTGTGTGGCAGCGAATGCAGTTCCAAGGGACAGTGAAAACCAGCTACAGCTTTCAGTGCTGGCAGCTTTCCTGTGGGCGCAATCTCTGGACGTTTCCAATTTCATTGCCGGTCTCTGCGACAGAGAGATACAGAGTGTTGCCCATTACGAAGCAAAGCTTTAGCAGAGCGCGAATGTCTGTGTGGCAGCGAATGCAGTTCCAAGGGACACTGCTGGCAGCTTCCCTGTGGGCTCAATCTCTGGACGTTTCCAATTTGGCAGCCGGGCTCTGCCAGAGAGAGATACAGAGTGTTGCCCCATTACGAAGCAATGCTTTAGCAGAGCGCGAATGTCTGTGTGGCAGCGAATGCAGTTCCAAGGGACAGTGAAAACCAGCTACAGCTTTCAGTGCTGGCAGCTGTCCTGTGGGCGCAATCTCTGGACGTTTCAATTTCACTGCCGGGCTCTGCCAGAGAGAGATACAGAGTGTTGCCCCATTAGGAAGCAATGCTTTAGCAGAGCGCGAATGTCTGTGTGGCAGCGAATGCAGTTCCAAGGGACAGTGAAAACCAGCTACAGCTTTCAGTGCTGGCAGCTTTCCTGTGGGCGCAATCTCTGGACGTTTCCAATTTCACTGCCGGGCTCTGCGACAGAGAGATACAGACTGTTGCCCCATTAGGAAGCAAAGCTTTAGCAGAGCGCGAATGTCTGTGTGGCAGCGAATGCAGTTCCAAGGGACAGTGAAAACCAGCTAGAGCTTTCAGTGCTGGCAGCTTTCCTGTGGGCGCAATCTCTGGACGTTTCCAATTTCACTGCCGGGCTCTGCCAGAGAGAGATACAGAGTGTTGCCCCATTAGGAAGCAATGCTTTAGCAGAGCGCGAATGTCTGTGTGGCAGCGAATGCAGTTCCAAGGGACAGTGAAAACCAGCTACAGCTTTCAGTGCTGGCAGCTTTCCTGTGGGCGCAATCTCTGGACGTTTCCAATTTCACTGCCGGGCTCTGCCAGAGAGAGATACAGAGTGTTGCCCCATTAGGAAGCAATGCTTTAGCAGAGCGCGAATGTCTGTGTGGCAGCGAATGCAGTTCCAAGGGACAGTGAAAACCAGCTACAGCTTTCAGTGCTGGCAGCTTTCCTGTGGGCGCAATCTCTGGACGTTTCCAATTTCACTGCCGGGCTCTGCCAGAGAGAGATACAGAGTGTTGCCCCATTAGGAAGCAAAACTTTAGCAGAGCGCGAATGTCTGTGTGGCAGCGAATGCAGTTCCAAGGGACAGTGAAAACCAGCTACAGCTTTCAGTGCTGGCAGCTTTCCTGTGGGCGCAATCTCTGGACGTTTCCAATTTCACTGCCAGGCACTGGGAGAAAGTCATACACAGTGTTGCCCCATTACGAAGCAATGCTTTAGCAGAGCGCGAATGTCTGTGTGGCAGCGAATGCAGTTCCAAGGGACAGTGAAAACCAGCTACAGCTTTCAGTGCTGGCAGCTTTCCTGTGGGCGCAATCTCTGGACGTTTCCAATTTGGCAGCCGGGCTCTGCCAGAGAGAGATACAGAGTGTTGCCCCATTAGGAAGCAAAGCTTTAGCAGAGCGCGAATGTCTGTGTGGCAGCGAATGCAGTTCCAGGGGACAGTGAAAACCAGCCACAGCTTTCAGTGCTGGCAGCTTTCCTGTGGGCGCAATCTCTGGACGTTTCCCATTTCACTGCCAGGCACTGGGAGAAAGTCATACAGAGTGTTGCCCCATTACGAAGCAAAGCTTTAGCAGAGCGCGAATGTCTGTGTGGCAGCGAATGCAGTTCCAGGGGACAGTGAAAACCAGCTACATCTTTCAGTGCTGGCAGCTTTCCTGTGGGCGCAATCTCTGGACGTTTCCAATTTCACTGCCAGGCACTGGGAGAAAGTCATACAGAGTGTTGCCCCATTACGAAGCAATGCTTTAGCAGAGCGCGAATGTCTGTGTGGCAGCGAATGCAGTTCCAAGGGACAGTGAAAACCAGCTACAGCTTTCAGTGCTGGCAGCTTTCCTGTGGGCGCAATCTCTGGACGTTTCAATTTCACTGCCGGGCTCTGCCAGAGAGAGATACAGAGTGTTGCCCCATTACGAAGCAATGCTTTAGCAGAGCGCGAATGTCTGTGTGGCAGCGAATGCAGTTCCAAGGGACAGTGAAAACCAGCTAGAGCTTTCAGTGCTGGCAGCTGTCCTGTGGGCGCAATCTCTGGACGTTTCCAATTTCACTGCCGGGCTCTGCCAGAGAGAGATACAGAGTGTTGCCCCATTACGAAGCAATGCTTTAGCAGAGCGCGAATGTCTGTGTGGCAGCGAATGCAGTTCCAAGGGACAGTGAAAACCAGCTACAGCTTTCAGTGCTGGCAGCTTTCCTGTGGGCAGAATCTCTGGACGTTTCCAATTTCACTGCCGGGCACTGGGAGAAAGTCATACAGAGTGTTGCCCCATTAGGAAGCAAAGCTTTAGCAGAGCGCGAATGTCTGTGTGGCAGCGAATGCAGTTCCAAGGGACAGTGAAAACCAGCTACAGCTTTCAGTGCTGGCAGCTTTCCTGTGGGCGCAATCTCTGGACGTTTCCAATTTCACTGCCGGGCTCTGCCAGAGAGAGATACAGAGTGTTGCCCCATTAGGAAGCAAAGCTTTAGCAGAGCGCGAATGTCTGTGTGGCAGCGAATGCAGTTCCAGGGGACAGTGAAAACCAGCTACATCTTTCAGTGCTGGCAGCTTTCCTGTGGGCGCAATCTCTGGACGTTTCCAATTTCACTGCCAGGCACTGGGAGAAAGTCATACAGAGTGTTGCCCCATTACGAAGCAATGCTTTAGCGGAGCGCGAATGTCTGTGTGGCAGCGAATGCAGTTCCAAGGGACAGTGAAAACCAGCTACAGCTTTCAGTGCTGGCAGCTTTCCTGTGGGCACAATCTCTGGACGTTTCCAATTTCACTACCGGGCACTGGGAGAAAGTCATACAGAGTGTTGCCCCATTAGGAAGCAATGCTTTAGCAGAGCGCGAATGTCTGTGTGGCAGCGAATGCAGTTCCAAGGGACAGTGAAAACCAGCTACAGCTTTCAGTGCTGGCAGCTTTCCTGTGGGCGCAATCTCTGGACGTTTCCAATTTCACTGCCGGGCTCTGCCAGAGAGAGATACAGAGTGTTGCCCCATTAGGAAGCAAAGCTTTAGCAGAGCGCGAATGTCTGTGTGGCAGCGAATGCAGTTCCAAGGGACAGTGAAAACCAGCTAGAGCTTTCAGTGCTGGCAGCTTTCCTGTGGGCGCAATCTCTGGACGTTTCCAATTTCACTGCCAGGCACTGGGAGAAAGTCATACAGAGTGTTGCCCCATTACGAAGCAATGCTTTAGCAGAGGGCGAATGTCTGTGTGGCAGCGAATGCAGTTCCAAGGGACAGTGAAAACCAGCTACAGCTTTCAGTGCTGGCAGCTGTCCTGTGGGCGCAATCTCTGGACGTTTCCAATTTCATTGCCGGTCTCTGCCACAGAGAGATACAGAGTGTTGCCCCATTAGGAAGCAAAGCTTTAGCAGAGCGCGAATGTCTGTGTGGCAGCGAATGCAGTTCCAAGGGACAGTGAAAACCAGCTAGAGCTTTCAGTGCTGGCAGCTTTCCTGTGGGCGCAATCTCTGGACGTTTCCAATTTCACTGCCGGGCTCTGCCAGAGAGAGATACAGAGTGTTGCCCCATTAGGAAGCAAAGCTTTAGCAGAGCGCGAATGTCTGTGTGGCAGCGAATGCAGTTCCAAGGGACAGTGAAAACCAGCTACAGCTTTCAGTGCTGGCAGCTTTCCTGTGGGCGCAATCTCTGGACGTTTCCAATTTCATTGCCGGTCTCTGCGACAGAGAGATACAGAGTGTTGCCCATTACGAAGCAAAGCTTTAGCAGAGCGCGAATGTCTGTGTGGCAGCGAATGCAGTTCCAAGGGACAGTGAAAACCAGCTACAGCTTTCACTGCTGGCAGCTTCCCTGTGGGCTCAATCTCTGGACGTTTCCAATTTGGCAGCCGGGCTCTGCCAGAGAGAGATACAGAGTGTTGCCCCATTACGAAGCAATGCTTTAGCAGAGCGCGAATGTCTGTGTGGCAGCGAATGCAGTTCCAAGGGACAGTGAAAACCAGCTAGAGCTTTCAGTGCTGGCAGCTGTCCTGTGGGCGCAATCTCTGGACGTTTCAATTTCACTGCCGGGCTCTGCCAGAGAGAGATACAGAGTGTTGCCCCATTAGGAAGCAATGCTTTAGCAGAGCGCGAATGTCTGTGTGGCAGCGAATGCAGTTCCAGGGGACAGTGAAAACCAGCTACAGCTTTCAGTGCTGGCAGCTTTCCTGTGGGCGCAATCTCTGGACGTTTCCAATTTCACTGCCGGGCACTGGGAGAAAGTCATACAGAATCTTGCCCCATTAGGAAGCAAAGCTTTATCAGAGCGCGAATGTCTGTGTGGCAGCGAATGCAGTTCCAAGGGACAGTGAAAACCAGCTAGAGCTTTCAGTGCTGGCAGCTTTCCTGTGGGCGCAATCTCTGGACGTTTCCAATTTCACTGCCGGGCTCTGCCAGAGAGAGATACAGAGTGTTGCCCCATTACGAAGCAATGCTTTAGCAGAGCGCGAATGTCTGTGTGGCAGCGAATGCAGTTCCAAGGGACAGTGAAAACCAGCTACAGCTTTCAGTGCTGGCAGCTTTCCTGTGGGCGCAATCTCTGGACGTTTCCAATTTCACTGCCGGGCTCTCCCAGAGAGAGATACAGAGTGTTGCCCCATTAGGAAGCAAAACTTTAGCAGAGCGCGAATGTCTGTGTGGCAGCGAATGCAGTTCCAAGGGACAGTGAAAACCAGCTACAGCTTTCAGTGCTGGCAGCTTTCCTGTGGGCGCAATCTCTGGACGTTTCCAATTTCACTGCCAGGCACTGGGAGAAAGTCATACAGAGTGTTGCCCCATTACGAAGCAATGCTTTAGCAGAGCGCGAATGTCTGTGTGGCAGCGAATGCAGTTCCAAGGGACATTGAAAACCAGCTACAGCTTTCAGTGCTGGCAGCTTTCCTGTGGGCGCAATCTCTGGACGTTTCCAATTTGGCAGCCGGGCTCTGCCAGAGAGAGATACAGAGTGTTGCCCCATTAGGAAGCAAAGCTTTAGCAGAGCGCGAATGTCTGTGTGGCAGCGAATGCAGTTCCAGGGGACAGTGAAAACCAGCCACAGCTTTCAGTGCTGGCAGCTTTCCTGTGGGCGCAATCTCTGGACGTTTCCCATTTCACTGCCAGGCACTGGGAGAAAGTCATACAGAGTGTTGCCCCATTACGAAGCAAAGCTTTAGCAGAGCGCGAATGTCTGTGTGGCAGCGAATGCAGTTCCAGGGGACAGTGAAAACCAGCTACATCTTTCAGTGCTGGCAGCTTTCCTGTGGGCGCAATCTCTGGACGTTTCCAATTTCACTGCCAGGCACTGGGAGAAAGTCATACAGAGTGTTGCCCCATTACGAAGCAATGCTTTAGCAGAGCGCGAATGTCTGTGTGGCAGCGAATGCAGTTCCAAGGGACAGTGAAAACCAGCTACAGCTTTCAGTGCTGGCAGCTTTCCTGTGGGCGCAATCTCTGGACGTTTCAATTTCACTGCCGGGCTCTGCCAGAGAGAGATACAGAGTGTTGCCCCATTAGGAAGCAATGCTTTAGCAGAGCGCGAATGTCTGTGTGGCAGCGAATGCAGTTCCAAGGGACAGTGAAAACCAGCTACAGCTTTCAGTGCTGGCAGCTGTCCTGTGGGCGCAATCTCTGGACGTTTCCAATTTCACTGCCGGGCTCTGCCAGAGAGAGATACAGAGTGTTGCCCCATTACGAAGCAATGCTTTAGCAGAGCGCGAATGTCTGTGTGGCAGCGAATGCAGTTCCAAGGGACAGTGAAAACCAGCTACAGCTTTCAGTGCTGGCAGCTTTCCTGTGGGCAGAATCTCTGGACGTTTCCAATTTCACTGCCGGGCACTGGGAGAAAGTCATACAGAGTGTTGCCCCATTAGGAAGCAAAGCTTTAGCAGAGCGCGAATGTCTGTGTGGCAGCGAATGCAGTTCCAAGGGACAGTGAAAACCAGCTAGAGCTTTCAGTGCTGGCAGCTTTCCTGTGGGCGCAATCTCTGGACGTTTCCAATTTCACTGCCGGGCTCTGCCAGAGAGAGATACAGAGTGTTGCCCCATTACGAAGCAAAGCTTTAGCAGAGCGCGAATGTCTGTGTGGCAGCGAATGCAGTTCCAGGGGACAGTGAAAACCAGCTACATCTTTCAGTGCTGGCAGCTTTCCTGTGGGCGCAATCTCTGGACGTTTCCAATTTCACTGCCAGGCACTGGGAGAAAGTCATACAGAGTGTTGCCCCATTACGAAGCAATGCTTTAGCGGAGCGCGAATGTCTGTGTGGCAGCGAATGCAGTTCCAAGGGACAGTGAAAACCAGCTACAGCTTTCAGTGCTGGCAGCTTTCCTGTGGGCACAATCTCTGGACGTTTCCAATTTCACTACCGGGCACTGGGAGAAAGTCATACAGAGTGTTGCCCCATTAGGAAGCAAAGCTTTAGCAGAGCGCGAATGTCTATGTGGCAGCGAATGCAGTTCCAAGGGACAGTGAAAACCAGCTACAGCTTTCAGTGCTGGCAGCTTTCCTGTGGGCGCAATCTCTGGACGTTTCCAATTTCACTGCCGGGCTCTGCCAGAGAGAGATACAGAGTGTTGCCCCATTAGGAAGCAATGCTTTAGCAGAGCGCGAATGTCTGTGTGGCAGCGAATGCAGTTCCAAGGGACAGTGAAAACCAGCTACAGCTTTCAGTGCTGGCAGCTTTCCTGTGGGCGCAATCTCTGGACGTTTCCAATTTCACTGCCGGGCTCTGCCAGAGAGAGATACAGAGTGTTGCCCCATTACGAAGCAATGCTTTAGCAGAGCGCGAATGTCTGTGTGGCAGCGAATGCAGTTCCAAGGGACAGTGAAAACCAGCTACAGCTTTCAGTGCTGGCAGCTTTCCTGTGGGCGCAATCTCTGGACGTTTCCAATTTCACTGCCGGGCTCTGCCAGAGAGAGATACAGAGTGTTGCCCCATTACGAAGCAATGCTTTAGCAGAGCGCGAATGTCTGTGTGGCAGCGAATGCAGTTCCAGGGGACAGTGAAAACCAGCTACATCTTTCAGTGCTGGCAGCTTTCCTGTGGGCGCAATCTCTGGACGTTTCCAATTTCACTGCCAGGCACTGGGAGAAAGTCATACAGAGTGTTGCCCCATTACGAAGCAATGCTTTAGCAGAGCGCGAATGTCTGTGTGGCAGCGAATGCAGTTCCAAGGGACAGTGAAAACCAGCTACAGCTTTCAGTGCTGGCAGCTTTCCTGTGGGCAGAATCTCTGGACGTTTCCAATTTCACTGCCGGGCACTGGGAGAAAGTCATACAGAGTGTTGCCCCATTAGGAAGCAAAGCTTTAGCAGAGCGCGAATGTCTGTGTGGCAGCGAATGCAGTTCCAGGGGACAGTGAAAACCAGCTACATCTTTCACTGCTGGCAGCTTTCCTGTGGGCGCAATCTCTGGACGTTTCCAATTTCACTGCCAGGCACTGGGAGAAAGTCATACAGAGTGTTGCCCCATTACGAAGCAATGCTTTAGCAGAGCGCGAATGTCTGTGTGGCAGCGAATGCAGTTCCAAGGGACAGTGAAAACCAGCTACAGCTTTCAGTGCTGGCAGCTTTCCTGTGGGCGCAATCTCTGGACGTTTCCAATTTCACTGCCGGGCTCTGCCAGAGAGAGATAGAGTGTTGCCCCATTACGAAGCAATGCTTTAGCAGAGCGCGAATGTCTGTGTGGCAGCGAATGCAGTTCCAAGGGACAGTGAAAACCAGCTACAGCTTTCAGTGCTGGCAGCTTTCCTGTGGGCGCAATCTCTGGACGTTTCCAATTTCACTGCCGGGCTCTGCCAGAGAGAGATACAGAGTGTTGCCCCATTAGGAAGCAAAGCTTTAGCAGAGCGCGAATGTCTGTGTGGCAGCGAATGCAGTTCCAAGGGACAGTGAAAACCAGCTACAGCTTTCAGTGCTGGCAGCTTTCCTGTGGGCGCAATCTCTGGACGTTTCCAATTTCACTGCCGGGCTCTGCCAGAGAGAGATACAGAGTGTTGCCCCATTACGAAGCAATGCTTTAGCAGAGCGCGAATGTCTGTGTGGCAGCGAATGCAGTTCCAAGGGACAGTGAAAACCAGCTACAGCTTTCAGTGCTGGCAGCTTTCCTGTGGGCGCAATCTCTGGACGTTTCCAATTTCATTGCCGGTCTCTGCGACAGAGAGATACAGAGTGTTGCCCATTACGAAGCAAAGCTTTAGCAGAGCGCGAATGTCTGTGTGGCAGCGAATGCAGTTCCAAGGGACACTGCTGGCAGCTTCCCTGTGGGCTCAATCTCTGGACGTTTCCAATTTGGCAGCCGGGCTCTGCCAGAGAGAGATACAGAGTGTTGCCCCATTACGAAGCAATGCTTTAGCAGAGCGCGAATGTCTGTGTGGCAGCGAATGCAGTTCCAAGGGACAGTGAAAACCAGCTACAGCTTTCAGTGCTGGCAGCTGTCCTGTGGGCGCAATCTCTGGACGTTTCAATTTCACTGCCGGGCTCTGCCAGAGAGAGATACAGAGTGTTGCCCCATTAGGAAGCAATGCTTTAGCAGAGCGCGAATGTCTGTGTGGCAGCGAATGCAGTTCCAAGGGACAGTGAAAACCAGCTACAGCTTTCAGTGCTGGCAGCTTTCCTGTGGGCGCAATCTCTGGACGTTTCCAATTTCACTGCCGGGCTCTGCGACAGAGAGATACAGACTGTTGCCCCATTACGAAGCAATGCTTTAGCAGAGCGCGAATGTCTGTGTGGCAGCGAATGCAGTTCCAAGGGACAGTGAAAACCAGCTAGAGCTTTCAGTGCTGGCAGCTTTCCTGTGGGCGCAATCTCTGGACGTTTCCAATTTCACTGCCGGGCTCTGCCAGAGAGAGATACAGAGTGTTGCCCCATTAGGAAACAATGCTTTAGCAGAGCGCGAATGTCTGTGTGGCAGCGAATGCAGTTCCAAGGGACAGTGAAAACCAGCTACAGCTTTCAGTGCTGGCAGCTTTCCTGTGGGCGCAATCTCTGGACGTTTCCAATTTCACTGCCGGGCTCTGCCAGAGAGAGATACAGAGTGTTGCCCCATTAGGAAGCAATGCTTTAGCAGAGCGCGAATGTCTGTGTGGCAGCGAATGCAGTTCCAAGGGACAGTGAAAACCAGCTACAGCTTTCAGTGCTGGCAGCTTTCCTGTGGGCGCAATCTCTGGACGTTTCCAATTTCACTGCCGGGCTCTGCCAGAGAGAGATACAGAGTGTTGCCCCATTAGGAAGCAAAACTTTAGCAGAGCGCGAATGTCTGTGTGGCAGCGAATGCAGTTCCAAGGGACAGTGAAAACCAGCTAGAGCTTTCAGTGCTGGCAGCTTTCCTGTGGGCGCAATCTCTGGACGTTTCCAATTTGGCAGCCGGGCTCTGCCAGAGAGAGATACAGAGTGTTGCCCCATTAGGAAGCAAAGCTTTAGCAGAGCGCGAATGTCTGTGTGGCAGCGAATGCAGTTCCAGGGGACAGTGAAAACCAGCCACAGCTTTCAGTGCTGGCAGCTTTCCTGTGGGCGCAATCTCTGGACGTTTCCCATTTCACTGCCAGGCACTGGGAGAAAGTCATACAGAGTGTTGCCCCATTACGAAGCAAAGCTTTAGCAGAGCGCGAATGTCTGTGTGGCAGCGAATGCAGTTCCAGGGGACAGTGAAAACCAGCTACATCTTTCAGTGCTGGCAGCTTTCCTGTGGGCGCAATCTCTGGACGTTTCCAATTTCACTGCCAGGCACTGGGAGAAAGTCATACAGAGTGTTGCCCCATTACGAAGCAATGCTTTAGCAGAGCGCGAATGTCTGTGTGGCAGCGAATGCAGTTCCAAGGGACAGTGAAAACCAGCTACAGCTTTCAGTGCTGGCAGCTTTCCTGTGGGCGCAATCTCTGGACGTTTCAATTTCACTGCCGGGCTCTGCCAGAGAGAGATACAGAGTGTTGCCCCATTACGAAGCAATGCTTTAGCAGAGCGCGAATGTCTGTGTGGCAGCGAATGCAGTTCCAAGGGACAGTGAAAACCAGCTAGAGCTTTCAGTGCTGGCAGCTGTCCTGTGGGCGCAATCTCTGGACGTTTCCAATTTCACTGCCGGGCTCTGCCAGAGAGAGATACAGAGTGTTGCCCCATTACGAAGCAATGCTTTAGCAGAGCGCGAATGTCTGTGTGGCAGCGAATGCAGTTCCAAGGGACAGTGAAAACCAGCTACAGCTTTCAGTGCTGGCAGCTTTCCTGTGGGCAGAATCTCTGGACGTTTCCAATTTCACTGCCGGGCACTGGGAGAAAGTCATACAGAGTGTTGCCCCATTAGGAAGCAAAGCTTTAGCAGAGCGCGAATGTCTGTGTGGCAGCGAATGCAGTTCCAAGGGACATTGAAAACCAGCTACAGCTTTCAGTGCTGGCAGCTTTCCTGTGGGCGCAATCTCTGGACGTTTCCAATTTCACTGCCGGGCTCTGCCAGAGAGAGATACAGAGTGTTGCCCCATTACGAAGCAAAGCTTTAGCAGAGCGCGAATGTCTGTGTGGCAGCGAATGCAGTTCCAGGGGACAGTGAAAACCAGCTACATCTTTCAGTGCTGGCAGCTTTCCTGTGGGCGCAATCTCTGGACGTTTCCAATTTCACTGCCAGGCACTGGGAGAAAGTCATACAGAGTGTTGCCCCATTACGAAGCAATGCTTTAGCGGAGCGCGAATGTCTGTGTGGCAGCGAATGCAGTTCCAAGGGACAGTGAAAACCAGCTACAGCTTTCAGTGCTGGCAGCTTTCCTGTGGGCACAATCTCTGGACATTTCCAATTTCACTACCGGGCACTGGGAGAAAGTCATACAGAGTGTTGCCCCATTAGGAAGCAATGCTTTAGCAGAGCGCGAATGTCTGTGTGGCAGCGAATGCAGTTCCAAGGGACAGTGAAAACCAGCTACAGCTTTCAGTGCTGGCAGCTTTCCTGTGGGCGCAATCTCTGGACGTTTCCAATTTCACTGCCGGGCTCTGCCAGAGAGAGATACAGAGTGTTGCCCCATTAGGAAGCAATGCTTTAGCAGAGCGCGAATGTCTGTGTGGCAGCGAATGCAGTTCCAAGGGACAGTGAAAACCATCTACAGCTTTCAGTGCTGGCAGCTTTCCTGTGGGCGCAATCTCTGGACGTTTCCAATTTCACTGCCGGGCTCTGCCAGAGAGAGATACAGAGTGTTGCCCCATTACGAAGCAATGCTTTAGCAGAGCGCGAATGTCTGTGTGGCAGCGAATGCAGTTCCAAGGGACAGTGAAAACCAGCTACATCTTTCAGTGCTGGCAGCTTTCCTGTGGGCGCAATCTCTGGACGTTTCCAATTTCACTGCCGGGCTCTGCCAGAGAGAGATACAGAGTGTTGCCCCATTAGGAAGCAAAGCTTTAGCAGAGCGCGAATGTCTGTGTGGCAGCGAATGCAGTTCCAAGGGACAGTGAAAACCAGCTAGAGCTTTCAGTGCTGGCAGCTTTCCTGTGGGCGCAATCTCTGGACGTTTCCAATTTCACTGCCAGGCACTGGGAGAAAGTCATACAGAGTGTTGCCCCATTACGAAGCAATGCTTTAGCAGAGCGCGAATGTCTGTGTGGCAGCGAATGCAGTTCCAAGGGACAGTGAAAACCAGCTACAGCTTTCAGTGCTGGCAGCTGTCCTGTGGGCGCAATCTCTGGACGTTTCCAATTTCACTGCCGGGCTCTGCCAGAGAGAGATACAGAGTGTTGCCCCATTAGGAAGCAAAGCTTTAGCAGAGCGCGAATGTCTGTGTGGCAGCGAATGCAGTTCCAAGGGACAGTGAAAACCAGCTACAGCTTTCAGTGCTGGCAGCTTTCCTGTGGGCGCAATCTCTGGACGTTTCCAATTTCATTGCCGGTCTCTGCGACAGAGAGATACAGAGTGTTGCCCATTACGAAGCAAAGCTTTAGCAGAGCGCGAATGTCTGTGTGGCAGCGAATGCAGTTCCAAGGGACAGTGAAAACCAGCTACAGCTTTCACTGCTGGCAGCTTCCCTGTGGGCTCAATCTCTGGACGTTTCCAATTTGGCAGCCGGGCTCTGCCAGAGAGAGATACAGAGTGTTGCCCCATTACGAAGCAATGCTTTAGCAGAGCGCGAATATCTGTGTGGCAGCGAATGCAGTTCCAAGGGACAGTGAAAACCAGCTACAGCTTTCAGTGCTGGCAGCTGTCCTGTGGGCGCAATCTCTGGACGTTTCAATTTCACTGCCGGGCTCTGCCAGAGAGAGATACAGAGTGTTGCCCCATTAGGAAGCAATGCTTTAGCAGAGCGCGAATGTCTGTGTGGCAGCGAATGCAGTTCCAAGGGACAGTGAAAACCAGCTACAGCTTTCAGTGCTGGCAGCTTTCCTGTGGGCGCAATCTCTGGACGTTTCCAATTTCACTGCCGGGCACTGGGAGAAAGTCATACAGAATCTTGCCCCATTAGGAAGCAAAGCTTTATCAGAGCGCGAATGTCTGTGTGGCAGCGAATGCAGTTCCAAGGGACAGTGAAAACCAGCTAGAGCTTTCAGTGCTGGCAGCTTTCCTGTGGGCGCAATCTCTGGACGTTTCCAATTTCACTGCCGGGCTCTGCCAGAGAGAGATACAGAGTGTTGCCCCATTACGAAGCAATGCTTTAGCAGAGCGCGAATGTCTGTGTGGCAGCGAATGCAGTTCCAAGGGACAGTGAAAACCAGCTACAGCTTTCAGTGCTGGCAGCTTTCCTGTGGGCGCAATCTCTGGACGTTTCCAATTTCACTGCCGGGCTCTGCCAGAGAGAGATACAGAGTGTTGCCCCATTAGGAAGCAAAGCTTTAGCAGAGCGCGAATGTCTGTGTGGCAGCGAGTGCAGTTCCAAGGGACAGTGAAAACCAGCTAGAGATTTCAGTGCTGGCAGCTTTCCTGTGGGCGCAATCTCTGGACGTTTCCAATTTCACTGCCGGGCTCTCCCAGAGAGAGATACAGAGTGTTGCCCCATTAGGAAGCAAAACTTTAGCAGAGCGCGAATGTCTGTGTGGCAGCGAATGCAGTTCCAAGGGACAGTGAAAACCAGCTACAGCTTTCAGTGCTGGCAGCTTTCCTGTGGGCGCAATCTCTGGACGTTTCCAATTTCACTGCCAGGCACTGGGAGAAAGTCATACAGAGTGTTGCCCCATTACGAAGCAAAGCTTTAGCAGAGCGCGAATGTCTGTGTGGCAGCGAATGCAGTTCCAAGGGACATTGAAAACCAGCTACAGCTTTCAGTGCTGGCAGCTTTCCTGTGGGCGCAATCTCTGGACGTTTCCAATTTGGCAGCCGGGCTCTGCCAGAGAGAGATACAGAGTGTTGCCCCATTAGGAAGCAAAGCTTTAGCAGAGCGCGAATGTCTGTGTGGCAGCGAATGCAGTTCCAGGGGACAGTGAAAACCAGCCACAGCTTTCAGTGCTGGCAGCTTTCCTGTGGGCGCAATCTCTGGACGTTTCCCATTTCACTGCCAGGCACTGGGAGAAAGTCATACAGAGTGTTGCCCCATTACGAAGCAAAGCTTTAGCAGAGCGCGAATGTCTGTGTGGCAGCGAATGCAGTTCCAGGGGACAGTGAAAACCAGCTACATCTTTCAGTGCTGGCAGCTTTCCTGTGGGCGCAATCTCTGGACGTTTCCAATTTCACTGCCAGGCACTGGGAGAAAGTCATACAGAGTGTTGCCCCATTACGAAGCAATGCTTTAGCAGAGCGCGAATGTCTGTGTGGCAGCGAATGCAGTTCCAAGGGACAGTGAAAACCAGCTACAGCTTTCAGTGCTGGCAGCTTTCCTGTGGGCGCAATCTCTGGACGTTTCAATTTCACTGCCGGGCTCTGCCAGAGAGAGATACAGAGTGTTGCCCCATTAGGAAGCAATGCTTTAGCAGAGCGCGAATGTCTGTGTGGCAGCGAATGCAGTTCCAAGGGACAGTGAAAACCAGCTAGAGCTTTCAGTGCTGGCAGCTGTCCTGTGGGCGCAATCTCTGGACGTTTCCAATTTCACTGCCGGGCTCTGCCAGAGAGAGATACAGAGTGTTGCCCCATTACGAAGCAATGCTTTAGCAGAGCGCGAATGTCTGTGTGGCAGCGAATGCAGTTCCAAGGGACAGTGAAAACCAGCTACAGCTTTCAGTGCTGGCAGCTTTCCTGTGGGCAGAATCTCTGGACGTTTCCAATTTCACTGCCGGGCACTGGGAGAAAGTCATACAGAGTGTTGCCCCATTAGGAAGCAAAGCTTTAGCAGAGCGCGAATGTCTGTGTGGCAGCGAATGCAGTTCCAAGGGACAGTGAAAACCAGCTAGAGCTTTCAGTGCTGGCAGCTTTCCTGTGGGCGCAATCTCTGGACGTTTCCAATTTCACTGCCGGGCTCTGCCAGAGAGAGATACAGAGTGTTGCCCCATTACGAAGCAAAGCTTTAGCAGAGCGCGAATGTCTGTGTGGCAGCGAATGCAGTTCCAGGGGACAGTGAAAACCAGCTACATCTTTCAGTGCTGGCAGCTTTCCTGTGGGCGCAATCTCTGGACGTTTCCAATTTCACTGCCAGGCACTGGGAGAAAGTCATACAGAGTGTTGCCCCATTACGAAGCAATGCTTTAGCGGAGCGCGAATGTCTGTGTGGCAGCGAATGCAGTTCCAAGGGACAGTGAAAACCAGCTACAGCTTTCAGTGCTGGCAGCTTTCCTGTGGGCACAATCTCTGGACGTTTCCAATTTCACTACCGGGCACTGGGAGAAAGTCATACAGAGTGTTGCCCCATTAGGAAGCAAAGCTTTAGCAGAGCGCGAATGTCTATGTGGCAGCGAATGCAGTTCCAAGGGACAGTGAAAACCAGCTACAGCTTTCAGTGCTGGCAGCTTTCCTGTGGGCGCAATCTCTGGACGTTTCCAATTTCACTGCCGGGCTCTGCCAGAGAGAGATACAGAGTGTTGCCCCATTAGGAAGCAATGCTTTAGCAGAGCGCGAATGTCTGTGTGGCAGCGAATGCAGTTCCAAGGGACAGTGAAAACCAGCTACAGCTTTCAGTGCTGGCAGCTTTCCTGTGGGCGCAATCTCTGGACGTTACCAATTTCACTGCCGGGCTCTGCCAGAGAGAGATACAGAGTGTTGCCCCATTACGAAGCAATGCTTTAGCAGAGCGCGAATGTCTGTGTGGCAGCGAATGCAGTTCCAAGGGACAGTGAAAACCAGCTACAGCTTTCAGTGCTGGCAGCTTTCCTGTGGGCGCAATCTCTGGACGTTTCCAATTTCACTGCCGGGCTCTGCCAGAGAGAGATACAGAGTGTTGCCCCATTACGAAGCAATGCTTTAGCAGAGCGCGAATGTCTGTGTGGCAGCGAATGCAGTTCCAGGGGACAGTGAAAACCAGCTACATCTTTCAGTGCTGGCAGCTTTCCTGTGGGCGCAATCTCTGGACGTTTCCAATTTCACTGCCAGGCACTGGGAGAAAGTCATACAGAGTGTTGCCCCATTACGAAGCAATGCTTTAGCAGAGCGCGAATGTCTGTGTGGCAGCGAATGCAGTTCCAAGGGACAGTGAAAACCAGCTACAGCTTTCAGTGCTGGCAGCTTTCCTGTGGGCACAATCTCTGGACATTTCCAATTTCACTACCGGGCACTGGGAGAAAGTCATACAGAGTGTTGCCCCATTAGGAAGCAATGCTTTAGCAGAGCGCGAATGTCTGTGTGGCAGCGAATGCAGTTCCAAGGGACAGTGAAAACCAGCTACAGCTTTCAGTGCTGGCAGCTTTCCTGTGGGCGCAATCTCTGGACGTTTCCAATTTCACTGCCGGGCTCTGCCAGAGAGAGATACAGAGTGTTGCCCCATTAGGAAGCAATGCTTTAGCAGAGCGCGAATGTCTGTGTGGCAGCGAATGCAGTTCCAAGGGACAGTGAAAACCATCTACAGCTTTCAGTGCTGGCAGCTTTCCTGTGGGCGCAATCTCTGGACGTTTCCAATTTCACTGCCGGGCTCTGCCAGAGAGAGATACAGAGTGTTGCCCCATTACGAAGCAATGCTTTAGCAGAGCGCGAATGTCTGTGTGGCAGCGAATGCAGTTCCAAGGGACAGTGAAAACCAGCTACATCTTTCAGTGCTGGCAGCTTTCCTGTGGGCGCAATCTCTGGACGTTTCCAATTTCACTGCCGGGCTCTGCCAGAGAGAGATACAGAGTGTTGCCCCATTAGGAAGCAAAGCTTTAGCAGAGCGCGAATGTCTGTGTGGCAGCGAATGCAGTTCCAAGGGACAGTGAAAACCAGCTAGAGCTTTCAGTGCTGGCAGCTTTCCTGTGGGCGCAATCTCTGGACGTTTCCAATTTCACTGCCAGGCACTGGGAGAAAGTCATACAGAGTGTTGCCCCATTACGAAGCAATGCTTTAGCAGAGCGCGAATGTCTGTGTGGCAGCGAATGCAGTTCCAAGGGACAGTGAAAACCAGCTACAGCTTTCAGTGCTGGCAGCTGTCCTGTGGGCGCAATCTCTGGACGTTTCCAATTTCACTGCCGGGCTCTGCCAGAGAGAGATACAGAGTGTTGCCCCATTAGGAAGCAAAGCTTTAGCAGAGCGCGAATGTCTGTGTGGCAGCGAATGCAGTTCCAAGGGACAGTGAAAACCAGCTACAGCTTTCAGTGCTGGCAGCTTTCCTGTGGGCGCAATCTCTGGACGTTTCCAATTTCATTGCCGGTCTCTGCGACAGAGAGATACAGAGTGTTGCCCATTACGAAGCAAAGCTTTAGCAGAGCGCGAATGTCTGTGTGGCAGCGAATGCAGTTCCAAGGGACAGTGAAAACCAGCTACAGCTTTCACTGCTGGCAGCTTCCCTGTGGGCTCAATCTCTGGACGTTTCCAATTTGGCAGCCGGGCTCTGCCAGAGAGAGATACAGAGTGTTGCCCCATTACGAAGCAATGCTTTAGCAGAGCGCGAATATCTGTGTGGCAGCGAATGCAGTTCCAAGGGACAGTGAAAACCAGCTACAGCTTTCAGTGCTGGCAGCTGTCCTGTGGGCGCAATCTCTGGACGTTTCAATTTCACTGCCGGGCTCTGCCAGAGAGAGATACAGAGTGTTGCCCCATTAGGAAGCAATGCTTTAGCAGAGCGCGAATGTCTGTGTGGCAGCGAATGCAGTTCCAAGGGACAGTGAAAACCAGCTACAGCTTTCAGTGCTGGCAGCTTTCCTGTGGGCGCAATCTCTGGACGTTTCCAATTTCACTGCCGGGCACTGGGAGAAAGTCATACAGAATCTTGCCCCATTAGGAAGCAAAGCTTTATCAGAGCGCGAATGTCTGTGTGGCAGCGAATGCAGTTCCAAGGGACAGTGAAAACCAGCTAGAGCTTTCAGTGCTGGCAGCTTTCCTGTGGGCGCAATCTCTGGACGTTTCCAATTTCACTGCCGGGCTCTGCCAGAGAGAGATACAGAGTGTTGCCCCATTACGAAGCAATGCTTTAGCAGAGCGCGAATGTCTGTGTGGCAGCGAATGCAGTTCCAAGGGACAGTGAAAACCAGCTACAGCTTTCAGTGCTGGCAGCTTTCCTGTGGGCGCAATCTCTGGACGTTTCCAATTTCACTGCCGGGCTCTGCCAGAGAGAGATACAGAGTGTTGCCCCATTAGGAAGCAAAGCTTTAGCAGAGCGCGAATGTCTGTGTGGCAGCGAGTGCAGTTCCAAGGGACAGTGAAAACCAGCTAGAGATTTCAGTGCTGGCAGCTTTCCTGTGGGCGCAATCTCTGGACGTTTCCAATTTCACTGCCGGGCTCTCCCAGAGAGAGATACAGAGTGTTGCCCCATTAGGAAGCAAAACTTTAGCAGAGCGCGAATGTCTGTGTGGCAGCGAATGCAGTTCCAAGGGACAGTGAAAACCAGCTACAGCTTTCAGTGCTGGCAGCTTTCCTGTGGGCGCAATCTCTGGACGTTTCCAATTTCACTGCCAGGCACTGGGAGAAAGTCATACAGAGTGTTGCCCCATTACGAAGCAAAGCTTTAGCAGAGCGCGAATGTCTGTGTGGCAGCGAATGCAGTTCCAAGGGACATTGAAAACCAGCTACAGCTTTCAGTGCTGGCAGCTTTCCTGTGGGCGCAATCTCTGGACGTTTCCAATTTGGCAGCCGGGCTCTGCCAGAGAGAGATACAGAGTGTTGCCCCATTAGGAAGCAAAGCTTTAGCAGAGCGCGAATGTCTGTGTGGCAGCGAATGCAGTTCCAGGGGACAGTGAAAACCAGCCACAGCTTTCAGTGCTGGCAGCTTTCCTGTGGGCGCAATCTCTGGACGTTTCCCATTTCACTGCCAGGCACTGGGAGAAAGTCATACAGAGTGTTGCCCCATTAGGAAGCAAAGCTTTAGCAGAGCGCGAATGTCTGTGTGGCAGCGAATGCAGTTCCAGGGGACAGTGAAAACCAGCTACATCTTTCAGTGCTGGCAGCTTTCCTGTGGGCGCAATCTCTGGACGTTTCCAATTTCACTGCCAGGCACTGGGAGAAAGTCATACAGAGTGTTGCCCCATTACGAAGCAATGCTTTAGCAGAGCGCGAATGTCTGTGTGGCAGCGAATGCAGTTCCAAGGGACAGTGAAAACCAGCTACAGCTTTCAGTGCTGGCAGCTTTCCTGTGGGCGCAATCTCTGGACGTTTCAATTTCACTGCCGGGCTCTGCCAGAGAGAGATACAGAGTGTTGCCCCATTAGGAAGCAATGCTTTAGCAGAGCGCGAATGTCTGTGTGGCAGCGAATGCAGTTCCAAGGGACAGTGAAAACCAGCTAGAGCTTTCAGTGCTGGCAGCTGTCCTGTGGGCGCAATCTCTGGACGTTTCCAATTTCACTGCCGGGCTCTGCCAGAGAGAGATACAGAGTGTTGCCCCATTACGAAGCAATGCTTTAGCAGAGCGCGAATGTCTGTGTGGCAGCGAATGCAGTTCCAAGGGACAGTGAAAACCAGCTACAGCTTTCAGTGCTGGCAGCTTTCCTGTGGGCAGAATCTCTGGACGTTTCCAATTTCACTGCCGGGCACTGGGAGAAAGTCATACAGAGTGTTGCCCCATTAGGAAGCAAAGCTTTAGCAGAGCGCGAATGTCTGTGTGGCAGCGAATGCAGTTCCAAGGGACAGTGAAAACCAGCTAGAGCTTTCAGTGCTGGCAGCTTTCCTGTGGGCGCAATCTCTGGACGTTTCCAATTTCACTGCCGGGCTCTGCCAGAGAGAGATACAGAGTGTTGCCCCATTACGAAGCAAAGCTTTAGCAGAGCGCGAATGTCTGTGTGGCAGCGAATGCAGTTCCAGGGGACAGTGAAAACCAGCTACATCTTTCAGTGCTGGCAGCTTTCCTGTGGGCGCAATCTCTGGACGTTTCCAATTTCACTGCCAGGCACTGGGAGAAAGTCATACAGAGTGTTGCCCCATTACGAAGCAATGCTTTAGCGGAGCGCGAATGTCTGTGTGGCAGCGAATGCAGTTCCAAGGGACAGTGAAAACCAGCTACAGCTTTCAGTGCTGGCAGCTTTCCTGTGGGCACAATCTCTGGACGTTTCCAATTTCACTACCGGGCACTGGGAGAAAGTCATACAGAGTGTTGCCCCATTAGGAAGCAAAGCTTTAGCAGAGCGCGAATGTCTATGTGGCAGCGAATGCAGTTCCAAGGGACAGTGAAAACCAGCTACAGCTTTCAGTGCTGGCAGCTTTCCTGTGGGCGCAATCTC
The DNA here is from genome assembly GCF_035582795.1 of Mycteria americana. NCBI lineage: Eukaryota > Metazoa > Chordata > Aves > Ciconiiformes > Ciconiidae > Mycteria > Mycteria americana. The sequence continues at coordinate 214,978 of NW_027445638.1, forward strand.
TGGACGTTTCCAATTTCACTGCCGGGCTCTGCCAGAGAGAGATACAGAGTGTTGCCCCATTAGGAAGCAATGCTTTAGCAGAGCGCGAATGTCTGTGTGGCAGCGAATGCAGTTCCAAGGGACAGTGAAAACCAGCTACAGCTTTCAGTGCTGGCAGCTTTCCTGTGGGCGCAATCTCTGGACGTTACCAATTTCACTGCCGGGCTCTGCCAGAGAGAGATACAGAGTGTTGCCCCATTACGAAGCAATGCTTTAGCAGAGCGCGAATGTCTGTGTGGCAGCGAATGCAGTTCCAAGGGACAGTGAAAACCAGCTACAGCTTTCAGTGCTGGCAGCTTTCCTGTGGGCGCAATCTCTGGACGTTTCCAATTTCACTGCCGGGCTCTGCCAGAGAGAGATACAGAGTGTTGCCCCATTACGAAGCAATGCTTTAGCAGAGCGCGAATGTCTGTGTGGCAGCGAATGCAGTTCCAGGGGACAGTGAAAACCAGCTACATCTTTCAGTGCTGGCAGCTTTCCTGTGGGCGCAATCTCTGGACGTTTCCAATTTCACTGCCAGGCACTGGGAGAAAGTCATACAGAGTGTTGCCCCATTACGAAGCAATGCTTTAGCAGAGCGCGAATGTCTGTGTGGCAGCGAATGCAGTTCCAAGGGACAGTGAAAACCAGCTACAGCTTTCAGTGCTGGCAGCTTTCCTGTGGGCAGAATCTCTGGACGTTTCCAATTTCACTGCCGGGCACTGGGAGAAAGTCATACAGAGTGTTGCCCCATTAGGAAGCAAAGCTTTAGCAGAGCGCGAATGTCTGTGTGGCAGCGAATGCAGTTCCAAGGGACAGTGAAAACCAGCTACAGCTTTCAGTGCTGGCAGCTTTCCTGTGGGCGCAATCTCTGGACGTTTCCAATTTGGCAGCCGGGCTCTGCCAGAGAGAGATACAGAGTGTTGCCCCATTACGAAGCAATGCTTTAGCAGAGCGCGAATGTCTGTGTGGCAGCGAATGCAGTTCCAGGGGACAGTGAAAACCAGCTACATCTTTCACTGCTGGCAGCTTTCCTGTGGGCGCAATCTCTGGACGTTTCCAATTTCACTGCCAGGCACTGGGAGAAAGTCATACAGAGTGTTGCCCCATTACGAAGCAATGCTTTAGCAGAGCGCGAATGTCTGTGTGGCAGCGAATGCAGTTCCAAGGGACAGTGAAAACCAGCTACAGCTTTCAGTGCTGGCAGCTTTCCTGTGGGCGCAATCTCTGGACGTTTCCAATTTCACTGCCGGGCTCTGCCAGAGAGAGATACAGAGTGTTGCCCCATTACGAAGCAATGCTTTAGCAGAGCGCGAATGTCTGTGTGGCAGCGAATGCAGTTCCAAGGGACAGTGAAAACCAGCTACAGCTTTCAGTGCTGGCAGCTTTCCTAAGGGCGCAATCTCTGGACGTTTCCAATTTCACTGCCGGGCTCTGCCAGAGAGAGATACAGAGTGTTGCCCCATTAGGAAGCAAAGCTTTAGCAGAGCGCGAATGTCTGTGTGGCAGCGAATGCAGTTCCAAGGGACAGTGAAAACCAGCTACAGCTTTCAGTGCTGGCAGCTTTCCTGTGGGCGCAATCTCTGGACGTTTCCAATTTCACTGCCGGGCTCTGCCAGAGAGAGATACAGAGTGTTGCCCCATTACGAAGCAATGCTTTAGCAGAGCGCGAATGTCTGTGTGGCAGCGAATGCAGTTCCAGGGGACAGTGAAAACCAGCTACATCTTTCAGTGCTGGCAGCTTTCCTGTGGGCGCAATCTCTGGACGTTTCCAATTTCACTGCCAGGCACTGGGAGAAAGTCATACAGAGTGTTGCCCCATTACGAAGCAATGCTTTAGCGGAGCGCGAATGTCTGTGTGGCAGCGAATGCAGTTCCAAGGGACAGTGAAAACCAGCTACAGCTTTCAGTGCTGGCAGCTTTCCTGTGGGCACAATCTCTGGACGTTTCCAATTTCACTACCGGGCACTGGGAGAAAGTCATACAGAGTGTTGCCCCATTAGGAAGCAAAGCTTTAGCAGAGCGCGAATGTCTATGTGGCAGCGAATGCAGTTCCAAGGGACAGTGAAAACCAGCTACAGCTTTCAGTGCTGGCAGCTTTCCTGTGGGCGCAATCTCTGGACGTTTCCAATTTCACTGCCGGGCTCTGCCAGAGAGAGATACAGAGTGTTGCCCCATTAGGAAGCAATGCTTTAGCAGAGCGCGAATGTCTGTGTGGCAGCGAATGCAGTTCCAAGGGACAGTGAAAACCAGCTACAGCTTTCAGTGCTGGCAGCTTTCCTGTGGGCGCAATCTCTGGACGTTTCCAATTTCACTGCCGGGCTCTGCCAGAGAGAGATACACAGTGTTGCCCCATTAGGAAGCAATGCTTTAGCAGAGCGCGAATGTCTGTGTGGCAGCGAATGCAGTTCCAAGGGACAGTGAAAACCAGCTAGAGCTTTCAGTGCTGGCAGCTTTCCTGTGGGCGCAATCTCTGGACGTTTCCAATTTCACTGCCAGGCACTGGGAGAAAGTCATACAGAGTGTTGCCCCATTACGAAGCAATGCTTTAGCAGAGCGCGAATGTCTGTGTGGCAGCGAATGCAGTTCCAAGGGACAGTGAAAACCAGCTACAGCTTTCAGTGCTGGCAGCTTTCCTAAGGGCGCAATCTCTGGACATTTCCAATTTCACTGCCGGGCTCTGCCAGAGAGAGATACAGAGTGTTGCCCCATTAGGAAGCAAAGCTTTAGCAGAGCGCGAATGTCTGTGTGGCAGCGAATGCAGTTCCAAGGGACAGTGAAAACCAGCTACAGCTTTCAGTGCTGGCAGCTTTCCTGTGGGCGCAATCTCTGGACGTTTCCAATTTCACTGCCGGGCTCTGCCAGAGAGAGATACAGAGTGTTGCCCCATTACGAAGCAATGCTTTAGCAGAGCGCGAATGTCTGTGTGGCAGCGAATGCAGTTCCAGGGGACAGTGAAAACCAGCTACATCTTTCAGTGCTGGCAGCTTTCCTGTGGGCGCAATCTCTGGACGTTTCCAATTTCACTGCCAGGCACTGGGAGAAAGTCATACAGAGGGTTGCCCCATTACGAAGCAATGCTTTAGCAGAGCGCGAATGTCTGTGTGGCAGCGAATGCAGTTCCAAGGGACAGTGAAAACCAGCTACAGCTTTCAGTGCTGGCAGCTTTCCTGTGGGCAGAATCTCTGGACGTTTCCAATTTCACTGCCGGGCACTGGGAGAAAGTCATACAGAGTGTTGCCCCATTAGGAAGCAAAGCTTTAGCAGAGCGCGAATGTCTGTGTGGCAGCGAATGCAGTTCCAAGGGACAGTGAAAACCAGCTAGAGCTTTCAGTGCTGGCAGCTTTCCTGTGGGCGCAATCTCTGGACGTTTCCAATTTCACTGCCGGGCTCTGCCAGAGAGAGATACAGAGTGTTGCCCCATTACGAAGCAATGCTTTAGCAGAGCGCGAATGTCTGTGTGGCAGCGAATGCAGTTCCAGGGGACAGTGAAAACCAGCTACATCTTTCAGTGCTGGCAGCTTTCCTGTGGGCGCAATCTCTGGACGTTTCCAATTTCACTGCCAGGCACTAGGAGAAAGTCATACAGAGTGTTGCCCCATTACGAAGCAATGCTTTAGCAGAGCGCGAATGTCTATGTGGCAGCGAATGCAGTTCCAAGGGACAGTGAAAACCAGCTACAGCTTTCAGTGCTGGCAGCTTTCCTGTGGGCGCAATCTCTGGACGTTTCCAATTTCACTGCCGGGCTCTGCCAGAGAGAGATACAGAGTGTTGCCCCATTACGAAGCAATGCTTTAGCAGAGCGCGAATGTCTGTGTGGCAGCGAATGCAGTTCCAAGGGACAGTGAAAACCAGCTACAGCTTTCAGTGCTGGCAGCTTTCCTAAGGGCGCAATCTCTGGACGTTTCCAATTTCACTGCCGGGCTCTGCCAGAGAGAGATACAGAGTGTTGCCCCATTAGGAAGCAAAGCTTTAGCAGAGCGCGAATGTCTGTGTGGCAGCGAATGCAGTTCCAAGGGACAGTGAAAACCAGCTACAGCTTTCAGTGCTGGCAGCTTTCCTGTGGGCGCAATCTCTGGACGTTTCCAATTTCACTGCTGGGCTCTCCCAGAGAGAGATACAGAGTGTTGCCCCATTAGGAAGCAAAACTTTAGCAGAGCGCGAATGTCTGTGTGGCAGCGAATGCAGTTCCAAGGGACAGTGAAAACCAGCTACAGCTTTCAGTGCTGGCAGCTTTCCTGTGGGCGCAATCTCTGGACGTTTCCAATTTCACTGCCAGGCACTGGGAGAAAGTCATACAGAGTGTTGCCCCATTACGAAGCAAAGCTTTAGCAGAGCGCGAATGTCTGTGTGGCAGCGAATGCAGTTCCAAGGGACATTGAAAACCAGCTACAGCTTTCAGTGCTGGCAGCTTTCCTGTGGGCGCAATCTCTGGACGTTTCCAATTTGGCAGCCGGGCTCTGCCAGAGAGAGATACAGAGTGTTGCCCCATTAGGAAGCAAAGCTTTAGCAGAGCGCGAATGTCTGTGTGGCAGCGAATGCAGTTCCAGGGGACAGTGAAAACCAGCCACAGCTTTCAGTGCTGGCAGCTTTCCTGTGGGCGCAATCTCTGGACGTTTCCCATTTCACTGCCAGGCACTGGGAGAAAGTCATACAGAGTGTTGCCCCATTACGAAGCAAAGCTTTAGCAGAGCGCGAATGTCTGTGTGGCAGCGAATGCAGTTCCAGGGGACAGTGAAAACCAGCTACATCTTTCAGTGCTGGCAGCTTTCCTGTGGGCGCAATCTCTGGACGTTTCCAATTTCACTGCCAGGCACTGGGAGAAAGTCATACAGAGTGTTGCCCCATTACGAAGCAATGCTTTAGCAGAGCGCGAATGTCTGTGTGGCAGCGAATGCAGTTCCAAGGGACAGTGAAAACCAGCTACAGCTTTCAGTGCTGGCAGCTTTCCTGTGGGCGCAATCTCTGGACGTTTCAATTTCACTGCCGGGCTCTGCCAGAGAGAGATACAGAGTGTTGCCCCATTAGGAAGCAATGCTTTAGCAGAGCGCGAATGTCTGTGTGGCAGCGAATGCAGTTCCAAGGGACAGTGAAAACCAGCTAGAGCTTTCAGTGCTGGCAGCTGTCCTGTGGGCGCAATCTCTGGACGTTTCCAATTTCACTGCCGGGCTCTGCCAGAGAGAGATACAGAGTGTTGCCCCATTACGAAGCAATGCTTTAGCAGAGCGCGAATGTCTGTGTGGCAGCGAATGCAGTTCCAAGGGACAGTGAAAACCAGCTACAGCTTTCAGTGCTGGCAGCTTTCCTGTGGGCAGAATCTCTGGACGTTTCCAATTTCACTGCCGGGCACTGGGAGAAAGTCATACAGAGTGTTGCCCCATTAGGAAGCAAAGCTTTAGCAGAGCGCGAATGTCTGTGTGGCAGCGAATGCAGTTCCAAGGGACAGTGAAAACCAGCTAGAGCTTTCAGTGCTGGCAGCTTTCCTGTGGGCGCAATCTCTGGACGTTTCCAATTTCACTGCCGGGCTCTGCCAGAGAGAGATACAGAGTGTTGCCCCATTACGAAGCAAAGCTTTAGCAGAGCGCGAATGTCTGTGTGGCAGCGAATGCAGTTCCAGGGGACAGTGAAAACCAGCTACATCTTTCAGTGCTGGCAGCTTTCCTGTGGGCGCAATCTCTGGACGTTTCCAATTTCACTGCCAGGCACTGGGAGAAAGTCATACAGAGTGTTGCCCCATTACGAAGCAATGCTTTAGCGGAGCGCGAATGTCTGTGTGGCAGCGAATGCAGTTCCAAGGGACAGTGAAAACCAGCTACAGCTTTCAGTGCTGGCAGCTTTCCTGTGGGCACAATCTCTGGACGTTTCCAATTTCACTACCGGGCACTGGGAGAAAGTCATACAGAGTGTTGCCCCATTAGGAAGCAAAGCTTTAGCAGAGCGCGAATGTCTATGTGGCAGCGAATGCAGTTCCAAGGGACAGTGAAAACCAGCTACAGCTTTCAGTGCTGGCAGCTTTCCTGTGGGCGCAATCTCTGGACGTTTCCAATTTCACTGCCGGGCTCTGCCAGAGAGAGATACAGAGTGTTGCCCCATTAGGAAGCAATGCTTTAGCAGAGCGCGAATGTCTGTGTGGCAGCGAATGCAGTTCCAAGGGACAGTGAAAACCAGCTACAGCTTTCAGTGCTGGCAGCTTTCCTGTGGGCGCAATCTCTGGACGTTTCCAATTTCACTGCCGGGCTCTGCCAGAGAGAGATACAGAGTGTTGCCCCATTACGAAGCAATGCTTTAGCAGAGCGCGAATGTCTGTGTGGCAGCGAATGCAGTTCCAAGGGACAGTGAAAACCAGCTACAGCTTTCAGTGCTGGCAGCTTTCCTGTGGGCGCAATCTCTGGACGTTTCCAATTTCACTGCCGGGCTCTGCCAGAGAGAGATACAGAGTGTTGCCCCATTACGAAGCAATGCTTTAGCAGAGCGCGAATGTCTGTGTGGCAGCGAATGCAGTTCCAGGGGACAGTGAAAACCAGCTACATCTTTCAGTGCTGGCAGCTTTCCTGTGGGCGCAATCTCTGGACGTTTCCAATTTCACTGCCAGGCACTGGGAGAAAGTCATACAGAGTGTTGCCCCATTACGAAGCAATGCTTTAGCAGAGCGCGAATGTCTGTGTGGCAGCGAATGCAGTTCCAAGGGACAGTGAAAACCAGCTACAGCTTTCAGTGCTGGCAGCTTTCCTGTGGGCAGAATCTCTGGACGTTTCCAATTTCACTGCCGGGCACTGGGAGAAAGTCATACAGAGTGTTGCCCCATTAGGAAGCAAAGCTTTAGCAGAGCGCGAATGTCTGTGTGGCAGCGAATGCAGTTCCAAGGGACAGTGAAAACCAGCTAGAGCTTTCAGTGCTGGCAGCTTTCCTGTGGGCGCAATCTCTGGACGTTTCCAATTTGGCAGCCGGGCTCTCCCAGAGAGAGATACAGAGTGTTGCCCCATTACGAAGCAATGCTTTAGCAGAGCGCGAATGTCTGTGTGGCAGCGAATGCAGTTCCAGGGGACAGTGAAAACCAGCTACATCTTTCACTGCTGGCAGCTTTCCTGTGGGCGCAATCTCTGGACGTTTCCAATTTCACTGCCAGGCACTGGGAGAAAGTCATACAGAGTGTTGCCCCATTACGAAGCAATGCTTTAGCAGAGCGCGAATGTCTGTGTGGCAGCGAATGCAGTTCCAAGGGACAGTGAAAACCAGCTACAGCTTTCAGTGCTGGCAGCTTTCCTGTGGGCGCAATCTCTGGACGTTTCCAATTTCACTGCCGGGCTCTGCCAGAGAGAGATACAGAGTGTTGCCCCATTACGAAGCAATGCTTTAGCAGAGCGCGAATGTCTGTGTGGCAGCGAATGCAGTTCCAAGGGACAGTGAAAACCAGCTACAGCTTTCAGTGCTGGCAGCTTTCCTAAGGGCGCAATCTCTGGACGTTTCCAATTTCACTGCCGGGCTCTGCCAGAGAGAGATACAGAGTGTTGCCCCATTAGGAAGCAAAGCTTTAGCAGAGCGCGAATGTCTGTGTGGCAGCGAATGCAGTTCCAAGGGACAGTGAAAACCAGCTACATCTTTCAGTGCTGGCAGCTTTCCTGTGGGCGCAATCTCTGGACGTTTCCAATTTCACTGCCAGGCACTGGGAGAAAGTCATACAGAGTGTTGCCCCATTACGAAGCAATGCTTTAGCGGAGCGCGAATGTCTGTGTGGCAGCGAATGCAGTTCCAAGGGACAGTGAAAACCAGCTACAGCTTTCAGTGCTGGCAGCTTTCCTGTGGGCACAATCTCTGGACGTTTCCAATTTCACTACCGGGCACTGGGAGAAAGTCATACAGAGTGTTGCCCCATTAGGAAGCAAAGCTTTAGCAGAGCGCGAATGTCTATGTGGCAGCGAATGCAGTTCCAAGGGACAGTGAAAACCAGCTACAGCTTTCAGTGCTGGCAGCTTTCCTGTGGGCGCAATCTCTGGACGTTTCCAATTTCACTGCCGGGCTCTGCCAGAGAGAGATACAGAGTGTTGCCCCATTAGGAAGCAATGCTTTAGCAGAGCGCGAATGTCTGTGTGGCAGCGAATGCAGTTCCAAGGGACAGTGAAAACCAGCTACAGCTTTCAGTGCTGGCAGCTTTCCTGTGGGCGCAATCTCTGGACGTTTCCAATTTCACTGCCGGGCTCTGCCAGAGAGAGATACACAGTGTTGCCCCATTAGGAAGCAATGCTTTAGCAGAGCGCGAATGTCTGTGTGGCAGCGAATGCAGTTCCAAGGGACAGTGAAAACCAGCTAGAGCTTTCAGTGCTGGCAGCTTTCCTGTGGGCGCAATCTCTGGACGTTTCCAATTTCACTGCCAGGCACTGGGAGAAAGTCATACAGAGTGTTGCCCCATTACGAAGCAATGCTTTAGCAGAGCGCGAATGTCTGTGTGGCAGCGAATGCAGTTCCAAGGGACAGTGAAAACCAGCTACAGCTTTCAGTGCTGGCAGCTTTCCTGTGGGCGCAATCTCTGGACGTTTCCAATTTCACTGCCGGGCTCTGCCAGAGAGAGATACAGAGTGTTGCCCCATTAGGAAGCAAAGCTTTAGCAGAGCGCGAATGTCTGTGTGGCAGCGAATGCAGTTCCAAGGGACAGTGAAAACCAGCTACAGCTTTCAGTGCTGGCAGCTTTCCTGTGGGCGCAATCTCTGGACGTTTCCAATTTGGCAGCCGGGCTCTGCCAGAGAGAGATACAGAGTGTTGCCCCATTAGGAAGCAAAGCTTTAGCAGAGCGCGAATGTCTGTGTGGCAGCGAATGCAGTTCCAGGGGACAGTGAAAACCAGCCACAGCTTTCAGTGCTGGCAGCTTTCCTGTGGGCGCAATCTCTGGACGTTTCCCATTTCACTGCCAGGCACTGGGAGAAAGTCATACAGAGTGTTGCCCCATTACGAAGCAAAGCTTTAGCAGAGCGCGAATGTCTGTGTGGCAGCGAATGCAGTTCCAGGGGACAGTGAAAACCAGCTACATCTTTCAGTGCTGGCAGCTTTCCTGTGGGCGCAATCTCTGGACGTTTCCAATTTCACTGCCAGGCACTGGGAGAAAGTCATACAGAGTGTTGCCCCATTACGAAGCAATGCTTTAGCAGAGCGCGAATGTCTGTGTGGCAGCGAATGCAGTTCCAAGGGACAGTGAAAACCAGCTACAGCTTTCAGTGCTGGCAGCTTTCCTGTGGGCGCAATCTCTGGACGTTTCAATTTCACTGCCGGGCTCTGCCAGAGAGAGATACAGAGTGTTGCCCCATTAGGAAGCAATGCTTTAGCAGAGCGCGAATGTCTGTGTGGCAGCGAATGCAGTTCCAAGGGACAGTGAAAACCAGCTAGAGCTTTCAGTGCTGGCAGCTGTCCTGTGGGCGCAATCTCTGGACGTTTCCAATTTCACTGCCGGGCTCTGCCAGAGAGAGATACAGAGTGTTGCCCCATTACGAAGCAATGCTTTAGCAGAGCGCGAATGTCTGTGTGGCAGCGAATGCAGTTCCAAGGGACAGTGAAAACCAGCTACAGCTTTCAGTGCTGGCAGCTTTCCTGTGGGCAGAATCTCTGGACGTTTCCAATTTCACTGCCGGGCACTGGGAGAAAGTCATACAGAGTGTTGCCCCATTAGGAAGCAAAGCTTTAGCAGAGCGCGAATGTCTGTGTGGCAGCGAATGCAGTTCCAAGGGACAGTGAAAACCAGCTAGAGCTTTCAGTGCTGGCAGCTTTCCTGTGGGCGCAATCTCTGGACGTTTCCAATTTCACTGCCGGGCTCTGCCAGAGAGAGATACAGAGTGTTGCCCCATTACGAAGCAAAGCTTTAGCAGAGCGCGAATGTCTGTGTGGCAGCGAATGCAGTTCCAGGGGACAGTGAAAACCAGCTACATCTTTCAGTGCTGGCAGCTTTCCTGTGGGCGCAATCTCTGGACGTTTCCAATTTCACTGCCAGGCACTGGGAGAAAGTCATACAGAGTGTTGCCCCATTACGAAGCAATGCTTTAGCGGAGCGCGAATGTCTGTGTGGCAGCGAATGCAGTTCCAAGGGACAGTGAAAACCAGCTACAGCTTTCAGTGCTGGCAGCTTTCCTGTGGGCACAATCTCTGGACGTTTCCAATTTCACTACCGGGAACTGGGAGAAAGTCATACAGAGTGTTGCCCCATTAGGAAGCAAAGCTTTAGCAGAGCGCGAATGTCTATGTGGCAGCGAATGCAGTTCCAAGGGACAGTGAAAACCAGCTACAGCTTTCAGTGCTGGCAGCTTTCCTGTGGGCGCAATCTCTGGACGTTTCCAATTTCACTGCCGGGCTCTGCCAGAGAGAGATACAGAGTGTTGCCCCATTACGAAGCAATGCTTTAGCAGAGCGCGAATGTCTGTGTGGCAGCGAATGCAGTTCCAGGGGACAGTGAAAACCAGCTACATCTTTCAGTGCTGGCAGCTTTCCTGTGGGCGCAATCTCTGGACGTTTCCAATTTCACTGCCAGGCACTGGGAGAAAGTCATACAGAGTGTTGCCCCATTACGAAGCAATGCTTTAGCAGAGCGCGAATGTCTGTGTGGCAGCGAATGCAGTTCCAAGGGACAGTGAAAACCAGCTACAGCTTTCAGTGCTGGCAGCTTTCCTGTGGGCGCAATCTCTGGACGTTTCCAATTTCACTGCCGGGCACTGGGAGAAAGTCATACAGAGTGTTGCCCCATTAGGAAGCAAAGCTTTAGCAGAGCGCGAATGTCTGTGTGGCAGCGAATGCAGTTCCAAGGGACAGTGAAAACCAGCTAGAGCTTTCAGTGCTGGCAGCTTTCCTGTGGGCGCAATCTCTGGACGTTTCCAATTTGGCAGCCGGGCTCTGCCAGAGAGAGATACAGAGTGTTGCCCCATTACGAAGCAATGCTTTAGCAGAGCGCGAATGTCTGTGTGGCAGCGAATGCAGTTCCAGGGGACAGTGAAAACCAGCTACATCTTTCACTGCTGGCAGCTTTCCTGTGGGCGCAATCTCTGGACGTTTCCAATTTCACTGCCAGGCACTGGGAGAAAGTCATACAGAGTGTTGCCCCATTACGAAGCAATGCTTTAGCAGAGCGCGAATGTCTGTGTGGCAGCGAATGCAGTTCCAAGGGACAGTGAAAACCAGCTACAGCTTTCAGTGCTGGCAGCTTTCCTGTGGGCGCAATCTCTGGACGTTTCCAATTTCACTGCCGGGCTCTGCCAGAGAGAGATACAGAGTGTTGCCCCATTACGAAGCAATGCTTTAGCAGAGCGCGAATGTCTGTGTGGCAGCGAATGCAGTTCCAAGGGACAGTGAAAACCAGCTACAGCTTTCAGTGCTGGCAGCTTTCCTAAGGGCGCAATCTCTGGACGTTTCCAATTTCACTGCCGGGCTCTGCCAGAGAGAGATACAGAGTGTTGCCCCATTAGGAAGCAAAGCTTTAGCAGAGCGCGAATGTCTGTGTGGCAGCGAATGCAGTTCCAAGGGACAGTGAAAACCAGCTACAGCTTTCAGTGCTGGCAGCTTTCCTGTGGGCGCAATCTCTGGACGTTTCCAATTTCACTGCCGGGCTCTGCCAGAGAGAGATACAGAGTGTTGCCCCATTACGAAGCAATGCTTTAGCAGAGCGCGAATGTCTGTGTGGCAGCGAATGCAGTTCCAGGGGACAGTGAAAACCAGCTACATCTTTCAGTGCTGGCAGCTTTCCTGTGGGCGCAATCTCTGGACGTTTCCAATTTCACTGCCAGGCACTGGGAGAAAGTCATACAGAGTGTTGCCCCATTACGAAGCAATGCTTTAGCGGAGCGCGAATGTCTGTGTGGCAGCGAATGCAGTTCCAAGGGACAGTGAAAACCAGCTACAGCTTTCAGTGCTGGCAGCTTTCCTGTGGGCACAATCTCTGGACGTTTCCAATTTCACTACCGGGCACTGGGAGAAAGTCATACAGAGTGTTGCCCCATTAGGAAGCAAAGCTTTAGCAGAGCGCGAATGTCTATGTGGCAGCGAATGCAGTTCCAAGGGACAGTGAAAACCAGCTACAGCTTTCAGTGCTGGCAGCTTTCCTGTGGGCGCAATCTCTGGACGTTTCCAATTTCACTGCCGGGCTCTGCCAGAGAGAGATACAGAGTGTTGCCCCATTAGGAAGCAATGCTTTAGCAGAGCGCGAATGTCTGTGTGGCAGCGAATGCAGTTCCAAGGGACAGTGAAAACCAGCTACAGCTTTCAGTGCTGGCAGCTTTCCTGTGGGCGCAATCTCTGGACGTTTCCAATTTCACTGCCGGGCTCTGCCAGAGAGAGATACACAGTGTTGCCCCATTAGGAAGCAATGCTTTAGCAGAGCGCGAATGTCTGTGTGGCAGCGAATGCAGTTCCAAGGGACAGTGAAAACCAGCTAGAGCTTTCAGTGCTGGCAGCTTTCCTGTGGGCGCAATCTCTGGACGTTTCCAATTTCACTGCCAGGCACTGGGAGAAAGTCATACAGAGTGTTGCCCCATTACGAAGCAATGCTTTAGCAGAGCGCGAATGTCTGTGTGGCAGCGAATGCAGTTCCAAGGGACAGTGAAAACCAGCTACAGCTTTCAGTGCTGGCAGCTTTCCTGTGGGCGCAATCTCTGGACGTTTCCAATTTCACTGCCGGGCTCTGCCAGAGAGAGATACAGAGTGTTGCCCCATTAGGAAGCAAAGCTTTAGCAGAGCGCGAATGTCTGTGTGGCAGCGAATGCAGTTCCAAGGGACAGTGAAAACCAGCTACAGCTTTCAGTGCTGGCAGCTTTCCTGTGGGCGCAATCTCTGGACGTTTCCAATTTCACTGCCGGGCTCTGCCAGAGAGAGATACAGAGTGTTGCCCCATTACGAAGCAATGCTTTAGCAGAGCGCGAATGTCTGTGTGGCAGCGAATGCAGTTCCAGGGGACAGTGAAAACCAGCTACATCTTTCAGTGCTGGCAGCTTTCCTGTGGGCGCAATCTCTGGACGTTTCCAATTTCACTGCCAGGCACTGGGAGAAAGTCATACAGAGGGTTGCCCCATTACGAAGCAATGCTTTAGCAGAGCGCGAATGTCTGTGTGGCAGCGAATGCAGTTCCAAGGGACAGTGAAAACCAGCTACAGCTTTCAGTGCTGGCAGCTTTCCTGTGGGCAGAATCTCTGGACGTTTCCAATTTCACTGCCGGGCACTGGGAGAAAGTCATACAGAGTGTTGCCCCATTAGGAAGCAAAGCTTTAGCAGAGCGCGAATGTCTGTGTGGCAGCGAATGCAGTTCCAAGGGACAGTGAAAACCAGCTAGAGCTTTCAGTGCTGGCAGCTTTCCTGTGGGCGCAATCTCTGGACGTTTCCAATTTCACTGCCGGGCTCTGCCAGAGAGAGATACAGAGTGTTGCCCCATTACGAAGCAATGCTTTAGCAGAGCGCGAATGTCTGTGTGGCAGCGAATGCAGTTCCAGGGGACAGTGAAAACCAGCTACATCTTTCAGTGCTGGCAGCTTTCCTGTGGGCGCAATCTCTGGACGTTTCCAATTTCACTGCCAGGCACTGGGAGAAAGTCATACAGAGTGTTGCCCCATTACGAAGCAATGCTTTAGCAGAGCGCGAATGTCTATGTGGCAGCGAATGCAGTTCCAAGGGACAGTGAAAACCAGCTACAGCTTTCAGTGCTGGCAGCTTTCCTGTGGGCGCAATCTCTGGACGTTTCCAATTTCACTGCCGGGCTCTGCCAGAGAGAGATACAGAGTGTTGCCCCATTACGAAGCAATGCTTTAGCAGAGCGCGAATGTCTGTGTGGCAGCGAATGCAGTTCCAAGGGACAGTGAAAACCAGCTACAGCTTTCAGTGCTGGCAGCTTTCCTGTGGGCGCAATCTCTGGACGTTTCCAATTTCACTGCCGGGCTCTGCCAGAGAGAGATACAGAGTGTTGCCCCATTAGGAAGCAAAGCTTTAGCAGAGCGCGAATGTCTGTGTGGCAGCGAATGCAGTTCCAAGGGACAGTGAAAACCAGCTACAGCTTTCAGTGCTGGCAGCTTTCCTGTGGGCGCAATCTCTGGACGTTTCCAATTTCACTGCCGGGCTCTGCCAGAGAGAGATACAGAGTGTTGCCCCATTACGAAGCAATGCTTTAGCAGAGCGCGAATGTCTGTGTGGCAGCGAATGCAGTTCCAGGGGACAGTGAAAACCAGCTACATCTTTCAGTGCTGGCAGCTTTCCTGTGGGCGCAATCTCTGGACGTTTCCAATTTCACTGCCAGGCACTGGGAGAAAGTCATACAGAGTGTTGCCCCATTAGGAAGCAATGCTTTAGCAGAGCGCGAATGTCTGTGTGGCAGCGAATGCAGTTCCAAGGGACAGTGAAAACCAGCTACAGCTTTCAGTGCTGGCAGCTTTCCTGTGGGCGCAATCTCTGGACGTTTCCAATTTCACTGCCGGGCTCTGCCAGAGAGAGATACAGAGTGTTGCCCCATTACGAAGCAATGCTTTAGCAGAGCGCGAATGTCTGTGTGGCAGCGAATGCAGTTCCAAGGGACAGTGAAACCAGCTACAGCTTTCAGTGCTGGCAGCTTTCCTGTGGGCGCAATCTCTGGACTTTTCCAATTTCACTGCCGGGCTCTGCCAGAGAGAGATACAGAGTGTTGCCCCATTAGGAAGCAAAGCTTTAGCAGAGCGCGAATGTCTGTGTGGCAGCGAATGCAGTTCCAAGGGACAGTGAAAACCAGCTAGAGATTTCAGTGCTGGCAGCTTTCCTGTGGGCGCAATCTCTGGACGTTTCCAATTTCACTGCCAGGCACTGGGAGAAAGTCATACAGAGTGTTGCCCCATTACGAAGCAATGCTTTAGCAGAGCGCGAATGTCTGTGTGGCAGCGAATGCAGTTCCAAGGGACAGTGAAAACCAGCTACAGCTTTCAGTGCTGGCAGCTTTCCTGTGGGCGCAATCTCTGGACGTTTCCAATTTCACTGCCGGGCTCTGCCAGAGAGAGATACAGAGTGTTGCCCCATTAGGAAGCAAAGCTTTAGCAGAGCGCGAATGTCTGTGTGGCAGCGAATGCAGTTCCAGGGGACAGTGAAAACCAGCTACATCTTTCAGTGCTGGCAGCTTTCCTGTGGGCGCAATCTCTGGACGTTTCCAATTTCACTGCCAGGCACTGGGAGAAAGTCATACAGAGTGTTGCCCCATTACGAAGCAATGCTTTAGCAGAGCGCGAATGTCTGTGTGGCAGCGAATGCAGTTCCAAGGGACAGTGAAAACCAGCTACAGCTTTCAGTGCTGGCAGCTTTCCTAAGGGCGCAATCTCTG
The DNA here is from genome assembly GCF_035582795.1 of Mycteria americana. NCBI lineage: Eukaryota > Metazoa > Chordata > Aves > Ciconiiformes > Ciconiidae > Mycteria > Mycteria americana. The sequence continues at coordinate 230,285 of NW_027445638.1, forward strand.
GACGTTTCCAATTTCACTGCCGGGCTCTGCCAGAGAGAGATACAGAGTGTTGCCCCATTAGGAAGCAAAGCTTTAGCAGAGCGCGAATGTCTGTGTGGCAGCGAATGCAGTTCCAAGGGACAGTGAAAACCAGCTACAGCTTTCAGTGCTGGCAGCTTTCCTGTGGGCGCAATCTCTGGACGTTTCCAATTTCACTGCCGGGCTCTGCCAGAGAGAGATACAGAGTGTTGCCCCATTACGAAGCAATGCTTTAGCAGAGCGCGAATGTCTGTGTGGCAGCGAATGCAGTTCCAGGGGACAGTGAAAACCAGCTACATCTTTCAGTGCTGGCAGCTTTCCTGTGGGCGCAATCTCTGGACGTTTCCAATTTCACTGCCAGGCACTGGGAGAAAGTCATACAGAGGGTTGCCCCATTACGAAGCAATGCTTTAGCAGAGCGCGAATGTCTGTGTGGCAGCGAATGCAGTTCCAAGGGACAGTGAAAACCAGCTACAGCTTTCAGTGCTGGCAGCTTTCCTGTGGGCAGAATCTCTGGACGTTTCCAATTTCACTGCCGGGCACTGGGAGAAAGTCATACAGAGTGTTGCCCCATTAGGAAGCAAAGCTTTAGCAGAGCGCGAATGTCTGTGTGGCAGCGAATGCAGTTCCAAGGGACAGTGAAAACCAGCTAGAGCTTTCAGTGCTGGCAGCTTTCCTGTGGGCGCAATCTCTGGACGTTTCCAATTTCACTGCCGGGCTCTGCCAGAGAGAGATACAGAGTGTTGCCCCATTACGAAGCAATGCTTTAGCAGAGCGCGAATGTCTGTGTGGCAGCGAATGCAGTTCCAGGGGACAGTGAAAACCAGCTACATCTTTCAGTGCTGGCAGCTTTCCTGTGGGCGCAATCTCTGGACGTTTCCAATTTCACTGCCAGGCACTGGGAGAAAGTCATACAGAGTGTTGCCCCATTACGAAGCAATGCTTTAGCAGAGCGCGAATGTCTATGTGGCAGCGAATGCAGTTCCAAGGGACAGTGAAAACCAGCTACAGCTTTCAGTGCTGGCAGCTTTCCTGTGGGCGCAATCTCTGGACGTTTCCAATTTCACTGCCGGGCTCTGCCAGAGAGAGATACAGAGTGTTGCCCCATTACGAAGCAATGCTTTAGCAGAGCGCGAATGTCTGTGTGGCAGCGAATGCAGTTCCAAGGGACAGTGAAAACCAGCTACAGCTTTCAGTGCTGGCAGCTTTCCTAAGGGCGCAATCTCTGGACGTTTCCAATTTCACTGCCGGGCTCTGCCAGAGAGAGATACAGAGTGTTGCCCCATTAGGAAGCAAAGCTTTAGCAGAGCGCGAATGTCTGTGTGGCAGCGAATGCAGTTCCAAGGGACAGTGAAAACCAGCTACAGCTTTCAGTGCTGGCAGCTTTCCTGTGGGCGCAATCTCTGGACGTTTCCAATTTCACTGCCGGGCTCTGCCAGAGAGAGATACAGAGTGTTGCCCCATTACGAAGCAATGCTTTAGCAGAGCGCGAATGTCTGTGTGGCAGCGAATGCAGTTCCAGGGGACAGTGAAAACCAGCTACATCTTTCAGTGCTGGCAGCTTTCCTGTGGGCGCAATCTCTGGACGTTTCCAATTTCACTGCCAGGCACTGGGAGAAAGTCATACAGAGTGTTGCCCCATTACGAAGCAATGCTTTAGCAGAGCGCGAATGTCTGTGTGGCAGCGAATGCAGTTCCAAGGGACAGTGAAAACCAGCTACAGCTTTCAGTGCTGGCAGCTTTCCTGTGGGCACAATCTCTGGACGTTTCAATTTCACTGCCGGGCTCTGCCAGAGAGAGATACAGAGTGTTGCCCCATTACGAAGCAAAGCTTTAGCAGAGCGCGAATGTCTGTGTGGCAGCGAATGCAGTTCCAAGGGACAGTGAAAACCAGCTAGAGCTTTCAGTGCTGGCAGCTTTCCTGTGGGCGCAATCTCTGGACGTTTCCAATTTCACTGCCGGGCTCTGCCAGAGAGAGATACAGAGTGTTGCCCCATTACGAAGCAATGCTTTAGCAGAGCGCGAATGTCTGTGTGGCAGCGAATGCAGTTCCAGGGGACAGTGAAAACCAGCTACATCTTTCAGTGCTGGCAGCTTTCCTGTGGGCGCAATCTCTGGACGTTTCCAATTTCACTGCCGGGCTCTGCCAGAGAGAGATACAGAGTGTTGCCCCATTAGGAAGCAAAGCTTTAGCAGAGCGCGAATGTCTGTGTGGCAGCGAATGCAGTTCCAAGGGACAGTGAAAACCAGCTAGAGATTTCAGTGCTGGCAGCTTTCCTGTGGGCGCAATCTCTGGACGTTTCCAATTTCACTGCCAGGCACTGGGAGAAAGTCATACAGAGTGTTGCCCCATTAGGAAGCAATGCTTTAGCAGAGCGCGAATGTCTGTGTGGCAGCGAATGCAGTTCCAAGGGACAGTGAAAACCAGCTACAGCTTTCAGTGCTGGCAGCTTTCCTGTGGGCGCAATCTCTGGACGTTTCCAATTTCACTGCCGGGCTCTGCCAGAGAGAGATACAGAGTGTTGCCCCATTAGGAAGCAAAGCTTTAGCAGAGCGCGAATGTCTGTGTGGCAGCGAATGCAGTTCCAAGGGACAGTGAAAACCAGCTACAGCTTTCAGTGCTGGCAGCTTTCCTGTGGGCGCAATCTCTGGACGTTTCCAATTTCACTGCCGGGCTCTGCCAGAGAGAGATACAGAGTGTTGCCCCATTACGAAGCAATGCTTTAGCAGAGCGCGAATGTCTGTGTGGCAGCGAATGCAGTTCCAGGGGACAGTGAAAACCAGCTACATCTTTCAGTGCTGGCAGCTTTCCTGTGGGCGCAATCTCTGGACGTTTCCAATTTCACTGCCAGGCACTGGGAGAAAGTCATACAGAGTGTTGCCCCATTACGAAGCAATGCTTTAGCAGAGCGCGAATGTCTGTGTGGCAGCGAATGCAGTTCCAAGGGACAGTGAAAACCAGCTACAGCTTTCAGTGCTGGCAGCTTTCCTGTGGGCGCAATCTCTGGACGTTTCAATTTCACTGCCGGGCTCTGCCAGAGAGAGATACAGAGTGTTGCCCCATTAGGAAGCAATGCTTTAGCAGAGCGCGAATGTCTGTGTGGCAGCGAATGCAGTTCCAAGGGACAGTGAAAACCAGCTACAGCTTTCAGTGCTGGCAGCTTTCCTGTGGGCGCAATCTCTGGACGTTTCCAATTTCACTGCCGGGCTCTGCCAGAGAGAGATACAGAGTGTTGCCCCATTACGAAGCAATGCTTTAGCAGAGCGCGAATGTCTGTGTGGCAGCGAATGCAGTTCCAGGGGACAGTGAAAACCAGCTACATCTTTCAGTGCTGGCAGCTTTCCTGTGGGCGCAATCTCTGGACGTTTCCAATTTCACTGCCAGGCACTGGGAGAAAGTCATACAGAGTGTTGCCCCATTACGAAGCAATGCTTTAGCGGAGCGCGAATGTCTGTGTGGCAGCGAATGCAGTTCCAAGGGACAGTGCAAACCAGCTACAGCTTTCAGTGCTGGCAGCTTTCCTGTGGGCGCAATCTCTGGACGTTTCCAATTTGGCAGCCGGGCTCTGCCAGAGAGAGATACAGAGTGTTGCCCCATTAGGAAGCAATGCTTTAGCAGAGCGCGAATGTCTGTGTGGCAGCGAATGCAGTTCCAGGGGACAGTGAAAACCAGCTACATCTTTCACTGCTGGCAGCTTTCCTGTGGGCGCAATCTCTGGACGTTTCCAATTTCACTGCCAGGCACTGGGAGAAAGTCATACAGAGTGTTGCCCCATTACGAAGCAATGCTTTAGCAGAGCGCGAATGTCTATGTGGCAGCGAATGCAGTTCCAAGGGACAGTGAAAACCAGCTACAGCTTTCAGTGCTGGCAGCTTTCCTGTGGGCGCAATCTCTGGACGTTTCCAATTTCACTGCCGGGCTCTGCCAGAGAGAGATACAGAGTGTTGCCCCATTACGAAGCAATGCTTTAGCAGAGCGCGAATGTCTGTGTGGCAGCGAATGCAGTTCCAGGGGACAGTGAAAACCAGCTACATCTTTCAGTGCTGGCAGCTTTCCTGTGGGCGCAATCTCTGGACGTTTCCAATTTCACTGCCAGGCACTGGGAGAAAGTCATACAGAGTGTTGCCCCATTACGAAGCAATGCTTTAGCGGAGCGCGAATGTCTGTGTGGCAGCGAATGCAGTTCCAAGGGACAGTGAAAACCAGCTACAGCTTTCAGTGCTGGCAGCTTTCCTGTGGGCACAATCTCTGGACGTTTCCAATTTCACTACCGGGCACTGGGAGGAAGTCATACAGAGTGTTGCCCCATTAGGAAGCAAAGCTTTAGCAGAGCGCGAATGTCTATGTGGCAGCGAATGCAGTAACAAGGGACAGTGAAAACCAGCTACAGCTTTCAGTGCTGGCAGCTTTCCTGTGGGCGCAATCTCTGGACGTTTCCAATTTCACTGCCGGGCTCTGCCAGAGAGAGATACAGAGTGTTGCCCCATTAGGAAGCAATGCTTTAGCAGAGCGCGAATGTCTGTGTGGCAGCGAATGCAGTTCCAAGGGACAGTGCAAACCAGCTACAGCTTTCAGTGCTGGCAGCTTTCCTGTGGGCGCAATCTCTGGACGTTTCCAATTTGGCAGCCGGGCTCTGCCAGAGAGAGATACAGAGTGTTGCCCCATTACGAAGCAATGCTTTAGCAGAGCGCGAATGTCTGTGTGGCAGCGAATGCAGTTCCAAGGGACAGTGAAAACCAGCTACAGCTTTCAGTGCTGGCAGCTTTCCTGTGGGCGCAATCTCTGGATGTTTCCAATTTCACTGCCGGGCTCTGCCAGAGAGAGATACAGAGTGTTGCCCCATTAGGAAGCAAAGCTTTAGCAGAGCGCGAATGTCTGTGTGGCAGCGAATGCAGTTCCAAGGGACAGTGAAAACCAGCTACAGCTTTCAGTGCTGGCAGCTTTCCTGTGGGCGCAATCTCTGGACGTTTCCAATTTCACTGCCGGGCTCTGCCAGAGAGAGATACAGAGTGTTGCCCCATTACGAAGCAATGCTTTAGCAGAGCGCGAATGTCTGTGTGGCAGCGAATGCAGTTCCAGGGGACAGTGAAAACCAGCTACATCTTTCAGTGCTGGCAGCTTTCCTGTGGGCGCAATCTCTGGACGTTTCCAATTTCACTGCCAGGCACTGGGAGAAAGTCATACAGAGTGTTGCCCCATTACGAAGCAATGCTTTAGCAGAGCGCGAATGTCTGTGTGGCAGCGAATGCAGTTCCAAGGGACAGTGAAAACCAGCTACAGCTTTCAGTGCTGGCAGCTTTCCTGTGGGCGCAATCTCTGGACGTTTCAATTTCACTGCCGGGCTCTGCCAGAGAGAGATACAGAGTGTTGCCCCATTAGGAAGCAATGCTTTAGCAGAGCGCGAATGTCTGTGTGGCAGCGAATGCAGTTCCAAGGGACAGTGAAAACCAGCTACAGCTTTCAGTGCTGGCAGCTTTCCTGTGGGCGCAATCTCTGGACGTTTCCAATTTCACTGCCGGGCTCTGCCAGAGAGAGATACAGAGTGTTGCCCCATTACGAAGCAATGCTTTAGCAGAGCGCGAATGTCTGTGTGGCAGCGAATGCAGTTCCAGGGGACAGTGAAAACCAGCTACATCTTTCAGTGCTGGCAGCTTTCCTGTGGGCGCAATCTCTGGACGTTTCCAATTTCACTGCCAGGCACTGGGAGAAAGTCATACAGAGTGTTGCCCCATTACGAAGCAATGCTTTAGCGGAGCGCGATTGTCTGTGTGGCAGCGAATGCAGTTCCAAGGGACAGTGCAAACCAGCTACAGCTTTCAGTGCTGGCAGCTTTCCTGTGGGCGCAATCTCTGGACGTTTCCAATTTGGCAGCCGGGCTCTGCCAGAGAGAGATACAGAGTGTTGCCCCATTAGGAAGCAATGCTTTAGCAGAGCGCGAATGTCTGTGTGGCAGCGAATGCAGTTCCAAGGGACAGTGAAAACCAGCTACAGCTTTCACTGCTGGCAGCTTTCCTGTGGGCGCAATCTCTGGACGTTTCCAATTTCACTGCCAGGCACTGGGAGAAAGTCATACAGAGTGTTGCCCCATTACGAAGCAATGCTTTAGCAGAGCGCGAATGTCTATGTGGCAGCGAATGCAGTTCCAAGGGACAGTGAAAACCAGCTACAGCTTTCAGTGCTGGCAGCTTTCCTGTGGGCGCAATCTCTGGACGTTTCCAATTTCACTGCCGGGCTCTGCCAGAGAGAGATACAGAGTGTTGCCCCATTACGAAGCAATGCTTTAGCAGAGCGCGAATGTCTGTGTGGCAGCGAATGCAGTTCCAGGGGACAGTGAAAACCAGCTACATCTTTCACTGCTGGCAGCTTTCCTGTGGGCGCAATCTCTGGACGTTTCCAATTTCACTGCCAGGCACTGGGAGAAAGTCATACAGAGTGTTGCCCCATTAGGAAGCAATGCTTTAGCAGAGCGCGAATGTCTGTGTGGCAGCGAATGCAGTTCCAAGGGACAGTGAAAACCAGCTACAGCTTTCAGTGCTGGCAGCTTTCCTGTGGGCGCAATCTCTGGACGTTTCCAATTTCACTGCCGGGCTCTGCCAGAGAGAGATACAGAGTGTTGCCCCATTACGAAGCAATGCTTTAGCAGAGCGCGAATGTCTGTGTGGCAGCGAATGCAGTTCCAAGGGACAGTGAAACCAGCTACAGCTTTCAGTGCTGGCAGCTTTCCTGTGGGCGCAATCTCTGGACGTTTCCAATTTCACTGCCGGGCTCTGCCAGAGAGAGATACAGAGTGTTGCCCCATTAGGAAGCAAAGCTTTAGCAGAGCGCGAATGTCTGTGTGGCAGCGAATGCAGTTCCAAGGGACAGTGAAAACCAGCTAGAGATTTCAGTGCTGGCAGCTTTCCTGTGGGCGCAATCTCTGGACGTTTCAATTTCACTGCCGGGCTCTGCCAGAGAGAGATACAGAGTGTTGCCCCATTAGGAAGCAATGCTTTAGCAGAGCGCGAATGTCTGTGTGGCAGCGAATGCAGTTCCAAGGGACAGTGAAAACCAGCTACAGCTTTCAGTGCTGGCAGCTTTCCTGTGGGCGCAATCTCTGGACGTTTCCAATTTCACTGCCGGGCTCTGCCAGAGAGAGATACAGAGTGTTGCCCCATTACGAAGCAATGCTTTAGCAGAGCGCGAATGTCTGTGTGGCAGCGAATGCAGTTCCAGGGGACAGTGAAAACCAGCTACATCTTTCAGTGCTGGCAGCTTTCCTGTGGGCGCAATCTCTGGACGTTTCCAATTTCACTGCCAGGCACTGGGAGAAAGTCATACAGAGTGTTGCCCCATTACGAAGCAATGCTTTAGCGGAGCGCGAATGTCTGTGTGGCAGCGAATGCAGTTCCAAGGGACAGTGAAAACCAGCTACAGCTTTCAGTGCTGGCAGCTTTCCTGTGGGCACAATCTCTGGACGTTTCCAATTTCACTACCGGGCACTGGGAGAAAGTCATACAGAGTGTTGCCCCATTAGGAAGCAAAGCTTTAGCAGAGCGCGAATGTCTATGTGGCAGCGAATGCAGTAACAAGGGACAGTGAAAACCAGCTACAGCTTTCAGTGCTGGCAGCTTTCCTGTGGGCGCAATCTCTGGACGTTTCCAATTTCACTGCCGGGCTCTGCCAGAGAGAGATACAGAGTGTTGCCCCATTAGGAAGCAATGCTTTAGCAGAGCGCGAATGTCTGTGTGGCAGCGAATGCAGTTCCAAGGGACAGTGCAAACCAGCTACAGCTTTCAGTGCTGGCAGCTTTCCTGTGGGCGCAATCTCTGGACGTTTCCAATTTGGCAGCCGGGCTCTGCCAGAGAGAGATACAGAGTGTTGCCCCATTACGAAGCAATGCTTTAGCAGAGCGCGAATGTCTGTGTGGCAGCGAATGCAGTTCCAAGGGACAGTGAAAACCAGCTACAGCTTTCAGTGCTGGCAGCTTTCCTGTGGGCGCAATCTCTGGATGTTTCCAATTTCACTGCCGGGCTCTGCCAGAGAGAGATACAGAGTGTTGCCCCATTAGGAAGCAAAGCTTTAGCAGAGCGCGAATGTCTGTGTGGCAGCGAATGCAGTTCCAAGGGACAGTGAAAACCAGCTACAGCTTTCAGTGCTGGCAGCTTTCCTGTGGGCGCAATCTCTGGACGTTTCCAATTTCACTGCCGGGCTCTGCCAGAGAGAGATACAGAGTGTTGCCCCATTACGAAGCAATGCTTTAGCAGAGCGCGAATGTCTGTGTGGCAGCGAATGCAGTTCCAGGGGACAGTGAAAACCAGCTACATCTTTCAGTGCTGGCAGCTTTCCTGTGGGCGCAATCTCTGGACGTTTCCAATTTCACTGCCAGGCACTGGGAGAAAGTCATACAGAGTGTTGCCCCATTACGAAGCAATGCTTTAGCAGAGCGCGAATGTCTGTGTGGCAGCGAATGCAGTTCCAAGGGACAGTGAAAACCAGCTACAGCTTTCAGTGCTGGCAGCTTTCCTGTGGGCGCAATCTCTGGACGTTTCAATTTCACTGCCGGGCTCTGCCAGAGAGAGATACAGAGTGTTGCCCCATTAGGAAGCAATGCTTTAGCAGAGCGCGAATGTCTGTGTGGCAGCGAATGCAGTTCCAAGGGACAGTGAAAACCAGCTACAGCTTTCAGTGCTGGCAGCTTTCCTGTGGGCGCAATCTCTGGACGTTTCCAATTTCACTGCCGGGCTCTGCCAGAGAGAGATACAGAGTGTTGCCCCATTACGAAGCAATGCTTTAGCAGAGCGCGAATGTCTGTGTGGCAGCGAATGCAGTTCCAGGGGACAGTGAAAACCAGCTACATCTTTCAGTGCTGGCAGCTTTCCTGTGGGCGCAATCTCTGGACGTTTCCAATTTCACTGCCAGGCACTGGGAGAAAGTCATACAGAGTGTTGCCCCATTACGAAGCAATGCTTTAGCGGAGCGCGATTGTCTGTGTGGCAGCGAATGCAGTTCCAAGGGACAGTGAAAACCAGCTACAGCTTTCAGTGCTGGCAGCTTTCCTGTGGGCGCAATCTCTGGACGTTTCCAATTTGGCAGCCGGGCTCTGCCAGAGAGAGATACAGAGTGTTGCCCCATTAGGAAGCAATGCTTTAGCAGAGCGCGAATGTCTGTGTGGCAGCGAATGCAGTTCCAAGGGACAGTGAAAACCAGCTACATCTTTCACTGCTGGCAGCTTTCCTGTGGGCGCAATCTCTGGACGTTTCCAATTTCACTGCCAGGCACTGGGAGAAAGTCATACAGAGTGTTGCCCCATTACGAAGCAATGCTTTAGCAGAGCGCGAATGTCTATGTGGCAGCGAATGCAGTTCCAAGGGACAGTGAAAACCAGCTACAGCTTTCAGTGCTGGCAGCTTTCCTGTGGGCGCAATCTCTGGACGTTTCCAATTTCACTGCCGGGCTCTGCCAGAGAGAGATACAGAGTGTTGCCCCATTACGAAGCAATGCTTTAGCAGAGCGCGAATGTCTGTGTGGCAGCGAATGCAGTTCCAGGGGACAGTGAAAACCAGCTACATCTTTCAGTGCTGGCAGCTTTCCTGTGGGCGCAATCTCTGGACGTTTCCAATTTCACTGCCAGGCACTGGGAGAAAGTCATACAGAGTGTTGCCCCATTACGAAGCAATGCTTTAGCAGAGCGCGAATGTCTGTGTGGCAGCGAATGCAGTTCCAAGGGACAGTGAAAACCAGCTACAGCTTTCAGTGCTGGCAGCTTTCCTGTGGGCGCAATCTCTGGACGTTTCCAATTTCACTGCCGGGCTCTGCCAGAGAGAGATACAGAGTGTTGCCCCATTACGAAGCAATGCTTTAGCAGAGCGCGAATGTCTGTGTGGCAGCGAATGCAGTTCCAGGGGACAGTGAAAACCAGCTACATCTTTCAGTGCTGGCAGCTTTCCTGTGGGCGCAATCTCTGGACGTTTCCAATTTCACTGCCAGGCACTGGGAGAAAGTCATACAGAGTGTTGCCCCATTACGAAGCAATGCTTTAGCGGAGCGCGATTGTCTGTGTGGCAGCGAATGCAGTTCCAAGGGACAGTGCAAACCAGCTACAGCTTTCAGTGCTGGCAGCTTTCCTGTGGGCGCAATCTCTGGACGTTTCCAATTTGGCAGCCGGGCTCTGCCAGAGAGAGATACAGAGTGTTGCCCCATTAGGAAGCAATGCTTTAGCAGAGCGCGAATGTCTGTGTGGCAGCGAATGCAGTTCCAGGGGACAGTGAAAACCAGCTACATCTTTCAGTGCTGGCAGCTTTCCTGTGGGCGCAATCTCTGGACGTTTCCAATTTCACTGCCAGGCACTGGGAGAAAGTCATACAGAGTGTTGCCCCATTACGAAGCAATGCTTTAGCAGAGCGCGAATGTCTATGTGGCAGCGAATGCAGTTCCAAGGGACAGTGAAAACCAGCTACAGCTTTCAGTGCTGGCAGCTTTCCTGTGGGCGCAATCTCTGGACGTTTCCAATTTCACTGCCGGGCTCTGCCAGAGAGAGATACAGAGTGTTGCCCCATTACGAAGCAATGCTTTAGCAGAGCGCGAATGTCTGTGTGGCAGCGAATGCAGTTCCAGGGGACAGTGAAAACCAGCTACATCTTTCAGTGCTGGCAGCTTTCCTGTGGGCGCAATCTCTGGACGTTTCCAATTTCACTGCCAGGCACTGGGAGAAAGTCATACAGAGTGTTGCCCCATTACGAAGCAATGCTTTAGCAGAGCGCGAATGTCTGTGTGGCAGCGAATGCAGTTCCAAGGGACAGTGAAAACCAGCTACAGCTTTCAGTGCTGGCAGCTTTCCTGTGGGCGCAATCTCTGGACGTTTCAATTTCACTGCCGGGCTCTGCCAGAGAGAGATACAGAGTGTTGCCCCATTAGGAAGCAATGCTTTAGCAGAGCGCGAATGTCTGTGTGGCAGCGAATGCAGTTCCAAGGGACAGTGAAAACCAGCTACAGCTTTCAGTGCTGGCAGCTTTCCTGTGGGCGCAATCTCTGGACGTTTCCAATTTCACTGCCGGGCTCTGCCAGAGAGAGATACAGAGTGTTGCCCCATTACGAAGCAATGCTTTAGCAGAGCGCGAATGTCTGTGTGGCAGCGAATGCAGTTCCAGGGGACAGTGAAAACCAGCTACATCTTTCAGTGCTGGCAGCTTTCCTGTGGGCGCAATCTCTGGACGTTTCCAATTTCACTGCCAGGCACTGGGAGAAAGTCATACAGAGTGTTGCCCCATTACGAAGCAATGCTTTAGCGGAGCGCGAATGTCTGTGTGGCAGCGAATGCAGTTCCAAGGGACAGTGAAAACCAGCTACAGCTTTCAGTGCTGGCAGCTTTCCTGTGGGCACAATCTCTGGACGTTTCCAATTTCACTACCGGGCACTGGGAGAAAGTCATACAGAGTGTTGCCCCATTAGGAAGCAAAGCTTTAGCAGAGCGCGAATGTCTATGTGGCAGCGAATGCAGTTCCAAGGGACAGTGAAAACCAGCTACAGCTTTCAGTGCTGGCAGCTTTCCTGTGGGCGCAATCTCTGGACGTTTCCAATTTCACTGCCGGGCTCTGCCAGAGAGAGATACAGAGTGTTGCCCCATTAGGAAGCAATGCTTTAGCAGAGCGCGAATGTCTGTGTGGCAGCGAATGCAGTTCCAAGGGACAGTGCAAACCAGCTACAGCTTTCAGTGCTGGCAGCTTTCCTGTGGGCGCAATCTCTGGACGTTTCCAATTTGGCAGCCGGGCTCTGCCAGAGAGAGATACAGAGTGTTGCCCCATTACGAAGCAATGCTTTAGCAGAGCGCGAATGTCTGTGTGGCAGCGAATGCAGTTCCAAGGGACAGTGAAAACCAGCTACAGCTTTCAGTGCTGGCAGCTTTCCTGTGGGCGCAATCTCTGGATGTTTCCAATTTCACTGCCGGGCTCTGCCAGAGAGAGATACAGAGTGTTGCCCCATTAGGAAGCAAAGCTTTAGCAGAGCGCGAATGTCTGTGTGGCAGCGAATGCAGTTCCAAGGGACAGTGAAAACCAGCTACAGCTTTCAGTGCTGGCAGCTTTCCTGTGGGCGCAATCTCTGGACGTTTCCAATTTCACTGCCAGGCACTGGGAGAAAGTCATACAGAGTGTTGCCCCATTAGGAAGCAAAGCTTTAGCAGAGCGCGAATGTCTGTGTGGCAGCGAATGCAGTTCCAAGGGACAGTGAAAACCAGCTACAGCTTTCAGTGCTGGCAGCTTTCCTGTGGGCGCAATCTCTGGACGTTTCCAATTTCACTGCCGGGCTCTGCCAGAGAGAGATACAGAGTGTTGCCCCATTAGGAAGCAAAGCTTTAGCAGAGCGCGAATGTCTGTGTGGCAGCGAATGCAGTTCCAAGGGACAGTGAAAACCAGCTACAGCTTTCAGTGCTGGCAGCTTTCCTGTGAGCGCAATCTCTGGACGTTTCCAATTTCACTGCCGGGCTCTGCCAGAGAGAGATACAGAGTGTTGCCCCATTACGAAGCAATGCTTTAGCAGAGCGCGAATGTCTGTGTGGCAGCGAATGCAGTTCCAGGGGACAGTGAAAACCAGCTACATCTTTCAGTGCTGGCAGCTTTCCTGTGGGCGCAATCTCTGGACGTTTCCAATTTCACTGCCAGGCACTGGGAGAAAGTCATACAGAGTGTTGCCCCATTACGAAGCAATGCTTTAGCAGAGCGCGAATGTCTGTGTGGCAGCGAATGCAGTTCGAAGGGACAGTGAAAACCAGCTACAGCTTTCAGTGCTGGCAGCTTTCCTGTGGGCGCAATCTCTGGACGTTTCAATTTCACTGCCGGGCTCTGCCAGAGAGAGATACAGAGTGTTGCCCCATTACGAAGCAATGCTTTAGCAGAGCGCGAATGTCTGTGTGGCAGCGAATGCAGTTCCAAGGGACAGTGAAAACCAGCTAGAGCTTTCAGTGCTGGCAGCTTTCCTGTGGGCGCAATCTCTGGACGTTTCCAATTTCACTGCCGGGCTCTGCCAGAGAGAGATACAGAGTGTTGCCCCATTACGAAGCAATGCTTTAGCAGAGCGTGAATGTCTGTGTGGCAGCGAATGCAGTTCCAAGGGACAGTGAAAACCAGCTACAGCTTTCAGTGCTGGCAGCTTTCCTGTGGGCACAATCTCTGGACGTTTCCAATTTCACTGCCCGGTACTGGGAGAAAGTCATACAGAGTGTTGCCCCACTAGGAAGCAAAGCTTTAGCAGAGCGCGAATGTCTGTGTGGCAGCGAATGCAGTTCCAAGGGACATTGAAAACCAGCTACAGCTTTCAGTGCTGGCAGCTTTCCTGTGGGCGCAATCTCTGGACGTTTCCAATTTCACTGCCGGGCTCTGCCAGAGAGAGATACAGAGTGTTGCCCCATTACGAAGCAATGCTTTAGCAGAGCGCGAATGTCTGTGTGGCAGCGAATGCAGTTCCAAGGGACAGTGAAAACCAGCTACAGCTTTCAGTGCTGGCAGCTGTCCTGTGGGCGCAATCTCTGGACGTTTCCAATTTCATTGCCGGTCTCTGCCACAGAGAGATACAGAGTGTTGCCCCATTAGGAAGCAAAGCTTTAGCAGAGCGCGAATGTCTGTGTGGCAGCGAATGCAGTTCCAAGGGACAGTGAAAACCAGCTAGAGCTTTCAGTGCTGGCAGCTTTCCTGTGGGCGCAATCTCTGGACGTTTCCAATTTCACTGCCGGGCTCTGCCAGAGAGAGATACAGAGTGTTGCCCCATTACGAAGCAATGCTTTAGCAGAGCGCGAATGTCTGTGTGGCAGCGAATGCAGTTCCAAGGGACAGTGAAAACCAGCTACAGCTTTCAGTGCTGGCAGCTTTCCTGTGGGCAGAATCTCTGGACGTTTCCAATTTCACTGCCGGGCACTGGGAGAAAGTCATACAGAGTGTTGCCCCATTACGAAGCAATGCTTTAGCAGAGCGCGAATGTCTGTGTGGCAGCGAATGCAGTTCCAAGGGACAGTGAAAACCAGCTACAGCTTTCAGTGCTGGCAGCTTTCCTGTGGGCGCAATCTCTGGACGTTTCCAATTTCACTGCCGGGCTCTGCCAGAGAGAGATAGAGAGTGTTGCCCCATTAGGAAGCAAAGCTTTAGCAGAGCGCGAATGTCTGTGTGGCAGCGAATGCAGTTCCAAGGGACAGTGAAAACCAGCTACATCTTTCAGTGCTGGCAGCTTTCCTGTGGGCGCAATCTCTGGACGTTTCCAATTTGGCAGCCGGGCTCTGCCAGAGAGAGATACAGAGTGTTGCCCCATTACGAAGCAATGCTTTAGCAGAGCGCGAATGTCTGTGTGGCAGCGAATGCAGTTCCAAGGGACAGTGAAAACCAGCTACAGCTTTCAGTGCTGGCAGCTTTCCTGTGGGCGCAATCTCTGGACGTTTCCAATTTCACTGCCAGGCACTGGGAGAAAATCATACAGAGTGTTGCCCCATTAGGAAGCAAAGCTTTAGCAGAGCGCGAATGTCTGTGTGGCAGCGAATGCAGTTCCAAGGGACAGTGAAAACCAGCTACAGCTTTCAGTGCTGGCAGCTTTCCTGTGGGCGCAATCTCTGGACGTTTCCAATTTCACTGCCGGGCTCTGCCAGAGAGAGATACAGAGTGTTGCCCCATTACGAAGCAATGCTTTAGCAGAGCGCGAATGTCTGTGTGGCAGCGAATGCAGTTCCAAGGGACAGTGAAAACCAGCTACAGCTTTCAGTGCTGGCAGCTGTCCTGTGGGCGCAATCTCTGGACGTTTCCAATTTCATTGCCGGTCTCTGCCACAGAGAGATACAGAGTGTTGCCCCATTAGGAAGCAAAGCTTTAGCAGAGCGCGAATGTCTGTGTGGCAGCGAATGCAGTTCCAAGGGACAGTGAAAACCAGCTAGAGCTTTCAGTGCTGGCAGCTTTCCTGTGGGCGCAATCTCTGGACGTTTCCAATTTCACTGCCGGGCTCTGCCAGAGAGAGATACAGAGTGTTGCCCCATTACGAAGCAATGCTTTAGCAGAGCGCGAATGTCTGTGTGGCAGCGAATGCAGTTCCAAGGGACAGTGAAAACCAGCTACAGCTTTCAGTGCTGGCAGCTTTCCTGTGGGCACAATCTCTGGACGTTTCCAATTTCACTGCCGGGCACTGGGAGAAAGTCATACAGAGTGTTGCCCCATTACGAAGCAATGCTTTAGCAGAGCGCGAATGTCTGTGTGGCAGCGAATGCAGTTCCAAGGGACAGTGAAAACCAGCTACAGCTTTCAGTGCTGGCAGCTTTCCTGTGGGCGCAATCTCTGGACGTTTCCAATTTCACTGCCGGGCTCTGCCAGACAGAGATACAGAGTGTTGCCCCATTACGAAGCAATGCTTTAGCAGAGCGCGAATGTCTGTGTGGCAGCGAATGCAGTTCCAAGGGACAGTGAAAACCAGCTACAGCTTTCAGTGCTGGCAGCTTTCCTGTGGGCAGAATCTCTGGACGTTTCCAATTTCACTGCCGGGCACTGGGAGAAAATCATACAGAGTGTTGCCCCATTAGGAAGCAAAGCCTTAGCAGAGCGCGAATGTCTGTGTGGCAGCGAATGCAGTTCCAAGGGACAGTGAAAACCAGCTACATCTTTCAGTGCTGGCAGCTTTCCTGTGGGCGCAATCTCTGGACGTTTCCAATTTCACTGCCGGGCTCTGCCAGAGAGAGATACAGAGTGTTGCCCCATTAGGAAGCAAAGCTTTAGCAGAGCGCGAATGTCTATGTGGCAGCGAATGCAGTTCCAAGGGACAGTGAAAACCAGCTACAGCTTTCAGTGCTGGCAGCTTTCCTGTGGGCGCAATCTCTGGACGTTTCCAATTTCACTGCCGGGCTCTGCCAGAGAGAGATACAGAGTGTTGCCCCATTACGAAGCAATGCTTTAGCAGAGCGCGAATGTCTGTGTGGCAGCGAATGCAGTTCCAAGGGACAGTGAAAACCAGCTACAGCTTTCAGTGCTGGCAGCTTTCCTAAGGGCGCAATCTCTGGACGTTTCCAATTTCACTGCCGGGCTCTGCCAGAGAGAGATACAGAGTGTTGCCCCATTAGGAAGCAAAGCTTTAGCAGAGCGCGAATGTCTGTGTGGCAGCGAATGCAGTTCCAAGGGACAGTGAAAACCAGCTACAGCTTTCAGTGCTGGCAGCTTTCCTGTGGGCGCAATCTCTGGACGTTTCCAATTTCACTGCCGGGCTCTGCCAGAGAGAGATACAGAGTGTTGCCCCATTACGAAGCAATGCTTTAGCAGAGCGCGAATGTCTGTGTGGCAGCGAATGCAGTTCCAGGGGACAGTGAAAACCATCTACATCTTTCACTGCTGGCAGCTTTCCTGTGGGCGCAATCTCTGGACGTTTCCAATTTCACTGCCAGGCACTGGGAGAAAGTCATACAGATTGTTGCCCCATTACGAAGCAATGCTTTAGCAGAGCGCGAATGTCTGTGTGGCAGCGAATGCAGTTCCAAGGGACAGTGAAAACCAGCTACAGCTTTCAGTGCTGGCAGCTTTCCTGTGGGCACAATCTCTGGACGTTTCCAATTTCACTACCGGGCACTGGGAGAAAGTCATACAGAGTGTTGCCCCATTAGGAAGCAAAGCTTTAGCAGAGCGCGAATGTCTATGTGGCAGCGAATGCAGTTCCAAGGGACAGTGAAAACCAGCTACAGCTTTCAGTGCTGGCAGCTTTCCTGTGGGCGCAATCTCTGGACGTTTCCAATTTCACTGCCGGGCTCTGCCAGAGAGAGATACAGAGTGTTGCCCCATTACGAAGCAATGCTTTAGCAGAGCGCGAATGTCTGTGTGGCAGCGAATGCAGTTCCAAGGGACAGTGAAAACCAGCTACAGCTTTCAGTGCTGGCAGCTTTCCTGTGGGCACAATCTCTGGACGTTTCCAATTTCATTGCCGGTCTCTGCCACAGAGAGATACAGAGTGTTGCCCCATTAGGAAGCAAAGCTTTAGCAGAGCGCGAATGTCTGTGTGGCAGCGAATGCAGTTCCAAGGGACAGTGAAAACCAGCTAGAGCTTTCAGTGCTGGCAGCTTTCCTGTGGGCGCAATCTCTGGACGTTTCCAATTTCACTGCCAGGCACTGGGAGAAAGTCATACAGAGTGTTGCCCCATTACGAAGCAATGCTTTAGCAGAGCGCGAATGTCTGTGTGGCAGCGAATGCAGTTCCAAGGGACAGTGAAAACCAGCTACAGCTTTCAGTGCTGGCAGCTTTCCTGTGGGCAGAATCTCTGGACGTTTCCAATTTCACTGCCGGGCACTGGGAGAAAGTCATACAGAGTGTTGCCCCATTAGGAAGCAAAGCTTTAGCAGAGCGCGAATGTCTGTGTGGCAGCGAATGCAGTTCCAAGGGACAGTGAAAACCAGCTAGAGCTTTCAGTGCTGGCAGCTTTCCTGTGGGCGCAATCTCTGGACGTTTCCAATTTGGCAGCCGGGCTCTGCCAGAGAGAGATACAGAGTGTTGCCCCATTACGAAGCAATGCTTTAGCAGAGCGCGAATGTCTGTGTGGCAGCGAATGCAGTTCCAGGGGACAGTGAAAACCAGCTACATCTTTCACTGCTGGCAGCTTTCCTGTGGGCGCAATCTCTGGACGTTTCCAATTTCACTGCCAGGCACTGGGAGAAAGTCATACAGAGTGTTGCCCCATTAGGAAGCAAAGCTTTAGCAGAGCGCGAATGTCTGTGTGGCAGCGAATGCAGTTCCAAGGGACAGTGAAAACCAGCTACAGCTTTCAGTGCTGGCAGCTTTCCTGTGGGCGCAATCTCTGGACGTTTCCAATTTCACTGCCGGGCTCTGCCAGAGAGAGATACAGAGTGTTGCCCCATTACGAAGCAATGCTTTAGCAGAGCGCGAATGTCTGTGTGGCAGCGAATGCAGTTCCAAGGGACAGTGAAAACCAGCTACAGCTTTCAGTGCTGGCAGCTTTCCTGTGGGCGCAATCTCTGGATGTTTCCAATTTCACTGCCGGGCTCTGCCAGAGAGAGATACAGAGTGTTGCCCCATTAGGAAGCAAAGCTTTAGCAGAGCGCGAATGTCTGTGTGGCAGCGAATGCAGTTCCAAGGGACAGTGAAAACCAGCTACAGCTTTCAGTGCTGGCAGCTTTCCTGTGGGCGCAATCTCTGGACGTTTCCAATTTCACTGCCGGGCTCTGCCAGAGAGAGATACAGAGTGTTGCCCCATTACGAAGCAATGCTTTAGCAGAGCGCGAATGTCTGTGTGGCAGCGAATGCAGTTCCAGGGGACAGTGAAAACCAGCTACATCTTTCAGTGCTGGCAGCTTTCCTGTGGGCGCAATCTCTGGACGTTTCCAATTTCACTGCCAGGCACTGGGAGAAAGTCATACAGAGTGTTGCCCCATTACGAAGCAATGCTTTAGCGGAGCGCGAATGTCTGTGTGGCAGCGAATGCAGTTCCAAGGGACAGTGAAAACCAGCTACAGCTTTCAGTGCTGGCAGCTTTCCTGTGGGCGCAATCTCTGGACGTTTCCAATTTCACTGCCGGGCTCTGCCAGAGAGAGATACAGAGTGTTGCCCCATTAGGAAGCAAAGCTTTAGCAGAGCGCGAATGTCTGTGTGGCAGCGAATGCAGTTCCAAGGGACAGTGAAAACCAGCTAGAGCTTTCAGTGCTGGCAGCTTTCCTGTGGGCGCAATCTCTGGACGTTTCCAATTTCACTGCCAGGCACTGGGAGAAAGTCATACAGAGTGTTGCCCCATTACGAAGCAATGCTTTAGCAGAGCGCGAATGTCTGTGTGGCAGCGAATGCAGTTCCAAGGGACAGTGAAAACCAGCTACAGCTTTCAGTGCTGGCAGCTTTCCTGTGGGCGCAATCTCTGGACGTTTCCAATTTCACTGCCGGGCTCTGCCAGAGAGAGATACAGAGTGTTGCCCCATTAGGAAGCAAAGCTTTAGCAGAGCGCGAATGTCTGTGTGGCAGCGAATGCAGTTCCAAGGGACAGTGAAAACCAGCTACAGCTTTCAGTGCTGGCAGCTTTCCTGTGGGCGCAATCTCTGGACGTTTCCAATTTCACTGCCGGGCTCTGCCAGAGAGAGATACAGAGTGTTGCCCCATTACGAAGCAATGCTTTAGCAGAGCGCGAATGTCTGTGTGGCAGCGAATGCAGTTCCAGGGGACAGTGAAAACCAGCTACATCTTTCAGTGCTGGCAGCTTTCCTGTGGGCGCAATCTCTGGACGTTTCCAATTTCACTGCCAGGCACTGGGAGAAAGTCATACAGAGGGTTGCCCCATTACGAAGCAATGCTTTAGCAGAGCGCGAATGTCTGTGTGGCAGCGAATGCAGTTCCAAGGGACAGTGAAAACCAGCTACAGCTTTCAGTGCTGGCAGCTTTCCTGTGGGCAGAATCTCTGGACGTTTCCAATTTCACTGCCGGGCACTGGGAGAAAGTCATACAGAGTGTTGCCCCATTAGGAAGCAAAGCTTTAGCAGAGCGCGAATGTCTGTGTGGCAGCGAATGCAGTTCCAAGGGACAGTGAAAACCAGCTAGAGCTTTCAGTGCTGGCAGCTTTCCTGTGGGCGCAATCTCTGGACGTTTCCAATTTCACTGCCGGGCTCTGCCAGAGAGAGATACAGAGTGTTGCCCCATTACGAAGCAATGCTTTAGCAGAGCGCGAATGTCTGTGTGGCAGCGAATGCAGTTCCAGGGGACAGTGAAAACCAGCTACATCTTTCAGTGCTGGCAGCTTTCCTGTGGGCGCAATCTCTGGACGTTTCCAATTTCACTGCCAGGCACTGGGAGAAAGTCATACAGAGTGTTGCCCCATTACGAAGCAATGCTTTAGCAGAGCGCGAATGTCTATGTGGCAGCGAATGCAGTTCCAAGGGACAGTGAAAACCAGCTACAGCTTTCAGTGCTGGCAGCTTTCCTGTGGGCGCAATCTCTGGACGTTTCCAATTTCACTGCCGGGCTCTGCCAGAGAGAGATACAGAGTGTTGCCCCATTACGAAGCAATGCTTTAGCAGAGCGCGAATGTCTGTGTGGCAGCGAATGCAGTTCCAAGGGACAGTGAAAACCAGCTACAGCTTTCAGTGCTGGCAGCTTTCCTGTGGGCGCAATCTCTGGACGTTTCCAATTTCACTGCCGGGCTCTGCCAGAGAGAGATACAGAGTGTTGCCCCATTAGGAAGCAAAGCTTTAGCAGAGCGCGAATGTCTGTGTGGCAGCGAATGCAGTTCCAAGGGACAGTGAAAACCAGCTACAGCTTTCAGTGCTGGCAGCTTTCCTGTGGGCGCAATCTCTGGACGTTTCCAATTTCACTGCCGGGCTCTGCCAGAGAGAGATACAGAGTGTTGCCCCATTACGAAGCAATGCTTTAGCAGAGCGCGAATGTCTGTGTGGCAGCGAATGCAGTTCCAGGGGACAGTGAAAACCAGCTACATCTTTCAGTGCTGGCAGCTTTCCTGTGGGCGCAATCTCTGGACGTTTCCAATTTCACTGCCAGGCACTGGGAGAAAGTCATACAGAGTGTTGCCCCATTACGAAGCAATGCTTTAGCAGAGCGCGAATGTCTGTGTGGCAGCGAATGCAGTTCCAAGGGACAGTGAAAACCAGCTACAGCTTTCAGTGCTGGCAGCTTTCCTGTGGGCACAATCTCTGGACGTTTCAATTTCACTGCCGGGCTCTGCCAGAGAGAGATACAGAGTGTTGCCCCATTACGAAGCAAAGCTTTAGCAGAGCGCGAATGTCTGTGTGGCAGCGAATGCAGTTCCAAGGGACAGTGAAAACCAGCTAGAGCTTTCAGTGCTGGCAGCTTTCCTGTGGGCGCAATCTCTGGACGTTTCCAATTTCACTGCCGGGCTCTGCCAGAGAGAGATACAGAGTGTTGCCCCATTACGAAGCAATGCTTTAGCAGAGCGCGAATGTCTGTGTGGCAGCGAATGCAGTTCCAGGGGACAGTGAAAACCAGCTACATCTTTCAGTGCTGGCAGCTTTCCTGTGGGCGCAATCTCTGGACGTTTCCAATTTCACTGCCAGGCACTGGGAGAAAGTCATACAGAGTGTTGCCCCATTACGAAGCAATGCTTTAGCAGAGCGCGAATGTCTATGTGGCAGCGAATGCAGTTCCAAGGGACAGTGAAAACCAGCTACAGCTTTCAGTGCTGGCAGCTTTCCTGTGGGCGCAATCTCTGGACGTTTCCAATTTCACTGCCGGGCTCTGCCAGAGAGAGATACAGAGTGTTGCCCCATTACGAAGCAATGCTTTAGCAGAGCGCGAATGTCTGTGTGGCAGCGAATGCAGTTCCAAGGGACAGTGAAAACCAGCTACAGCTTTCAGTGCTGGCAGCTTTCCTGTGGGCGCAATCTCTGGACGTTTCCAATTTCACTGCCGGGCTCTGCCAGAGAGAGATACAGAGTGTTGCCCCATTAGGAAGCAAAGCTTTAGCAGAGCGCGAATGTCTGTGTGGCAGCGAATGCAGTTCCAAGGGACAGTGAAAACCAGCTACAGCTTTCAGTGCTGGCAGCTTTCCTGTGGGCGCAATCTCTGGACGTTTCCAATTTCACTGCCGGGCTCTGCCAGAGAGAGATACAGAGTGTTGCCCCATTACGAAGCAATGCTTTAGCAGAGCGCGAATGTCTGTGTGGCAGCGAATGCAGTTCCAGGGGACAGTGAAAACCAGCTACATCTTTCAGTGCTGGCAGCTTTCCTGTGGGCGCAATCTCTGGACGTTTCCAATTTCACTGCCAGGCACTGGGAGAAAGTCATACAGAGTGTTGCCCCATTACGAAGCAATGCTTTAGCAGAGCGCGAATGTCTGTGTGGCAGCGAATGCAGTTCCAAGGGACAGTGAAAACCAGCTACAGCTTTCAGTGCTGGCAGCTTTCCTGTGGGCACAATCTCTGGACGTTTCAATTTCACTGCCGGGCTCTGCCAGAGAGAGATACAGAGTGTTGCCCCATTACGAAGCAAAGCTTTAGCAGAGCGCGAATGTCTGTGTGGCAGCGAATGCAGTTCCAAGGGACAGTGAAAACCAGCTAGAGCTTTCAGTGCTGGCAGCTTTCCTGTGGGCGCAATCTCTGGACGTTTCCAATTTCACTGCCGGGCTCTGCCAGAGAGAGATACAGAGTGTTGCCCCATTACGAAGCAATGCTTTAGCAGAGCGCGAATGTCTGTGTGGCAGCGAATGCAGTTCCAGGGGACAGTGAAAACCAGCTACATCTTTCACTGCTGGCAGCTTTCCTGTGGGCGCAATCTCTGGACGTTTCCAATTTCACTGCCAGGCACTGGGAGAAAGTCATACAGAGTGTTGCCCCATTAGGAAGCAATGCTTTAGCAGAGCGCGAATGTCTGTGTGGCAGCGAATGCAGTTCCAAGGGACAGTGAAAACCAGCTACAGCTTTCAGTGCTGGCAGCTTTCCTGTGGGCGCAATCTCTGGACGTTTCCAATTTCACTGCCGGGCTCTGCCAGAGAGAGATACAGAGTGTTGCCCCATTACGAAGCAATGCTTTAGCAGAGCGCGAATGTCTGTGTGGCAGCGAATGCAGTTCCAAGGGACAGTGAAACCAGCTACAGCTTTCAGTGCTGGCAGCTTTCCTGTGGGCGCAATCTCTGGACGTTTCCAATTTCACTGCCGGGCTCTGCCAGAGAGAGATACAGAGTGTTGCCCCATTAGGAAGCAAAGCTTTAGCAGAGCGCGAATGTCTGTGTGGCAGCGAATGCAGTTCCAAGGGACAGTGAAAACCAGCTAGAGATTTCAGTGCTGGCAGCTTTCCTGTGGGCGCAATCTCTGGACGTTTCCAATTTCACTGCCAGGCACTGGGAGAAAGTCATACAGAGTGTTGCCCCATTACGAAGCAATGCTTTAGCAGAGCGCGAATGTCTGTGTGGCAGCGAATGCAGTTCCAAGGGACAGTGAAAACCAGCTACAGCTTTCAGTGCTGGCAGCTTTCCTGTGGGCGCAATCTCTGGACGTTTCCAATTTCACTGCCGGGCTCTGCCAGAGAGAGATACAGAGTGTTGCCCCATTAGGAAGCAAAGCTTTAGCAGAGCGCGAATGTCTGTGTGGCAGCGAATGCAGTTCCAAGGGACAGTGAAAACCAGCTACAGCTTTCAGTGCTGGCAGCTTTCCTGTGGGCGCAATCTCTGGACGTTTCCAATTTCACTGCCGGGCTCTGCCAGAGAGAGATACAGAGTGTTGCCCCATTACGAAGCAATGCTTTAGCAGAGCGCGAATGTCTGTGTGGCAGCGAATGCAGTTCCAGGGGACAGTGAAAACCAGCTACATCTTTCAGTGCTGGCAGCTTTCCTGTGGGCGCAATCTCTGGACGTTTCCAATTTCACTGCCAGGCACTGGGAGAAAGTCATACAGAGTGTTGCCCCATTACGAAGCAATGCTTTAGCAGAGCGCGAATGTCTGTGTGGCAGCGAATGCAGTTCCAAGGGACAGTGAAAACCAGCTACAGCTTTCAGTGCTGGCAGCTTTCCTAAGGGCGCAATCTCTGGACGTTTCCAATTTCACTGCCGGGCTCTGCCAGAGAGAGATACAGAGTGTTGCCCCATTAGGAAGCAAAGCTTTAGCAGAGCGCGAATGTCTGTGTGGCAGCGAATGCAGTTCCAAGGGACAGTGAAAACCAGCTACAGCTTTCAGTGCTGGCAGCTTTCCTGTGGGCGCAATCTCTGGACGTTTCCAATTTCACTGCCGGGCTCTGCCAGAGAGAGATACAGAGTGTTGCCCCATTACGAAGCAATGCTTTAGCAGAGCGCGAATGTCTGTGTGGCAGCGAATGCAGTTCCAGGGGACAGTGAAAACCAGCTACATCTTTCAGTGCTGGCAGCTTTCCTGTGGGCGCAATCTCTGGACGTTTCCAATTTCACTGCCAGGCACTGGGAGAAAGTCATACAGAGGGTTGCCCCATTACGAAGCAATGCTTTAGCAGAGCGCGAATGTCTGTGTGGCAGCGAATGCAGTTCCAAGGGACAGTGAAAACCAGCTACAGCTTTCAGTGCTGGCAGCTTTCCTGTGGGCAGAATCTCTGGACGTTTCCAATTTCACTGCCGGGCACTGGGAGAAAGTCATACAGAGTGTTGCCCCATTAGGAAGCAAAGCTTTAGCAGAGCGCGAATGTCTGTGTGGCAGCGAATGCAGTTCCAAGGGACAGTGAAAACCAGCTAGAGCTTTCAGTGCTGGCAGCTTTCCTGTGGGCGCAATCTCTGGACGTTTCCAATTTCACTGCCGGGCTCTGCCAGAGAGAGATACAGAGTGTTGCCCCATTACGAAGCAATGCTTTAGCAGAGCGCGAATGTCTGTGTGGCAGCGAATGCAGTTCCAGGGGACAGTGAAAACCAGCTACATCTTTCAGTGCTGGCAGCTTTCCTGTGGGCGCAATCTCTGGACGTTTCCAATTTCACTGCCAGGCACTGGGAGAAAGTCATACAGAGTGTTGCCCCATTACGAAGCAATGCTTTAGCAGAGCGCGAATGTCTATGTGGCAGCGAATGCAGTTCCAAGGGACAGTGAAAACCAGCTACAGCTTTCAGTGCTGGCAGCTTTCCTGTGGGCGCAATCTCTGGACGTTTCCAATTTCACTGCCGGGCTCTGCCAGAGAGAGATACAGAGTGTTGCCCCATTACGAAGCAATGCTTTAGCAGAGCGCGAATGTCTGTGTGGCAGCGAATGCAGTTCCAAGGGACAGTGAAAACCAGCTACAGCTTTCAGTGCTGGCAGCTTTCCTAAGGGCGCAATCTCTGGACGTTTCCAATTTCACTGCCGGGCTCTGCCAGAGAGAGATACAGAGTGTTGCCCCATTAGGAAGCAAAGCTTTAGCAGAGCGCGAATGTCTGTGTGGCAGCGAATGCAGTTCCAAGGGACAGTGAAAACCAGCTACAGCTTTCAGTGCTGGCAGCTTTCCTGTGGGCGCAATCTCTGGACGTTTCCAATTTCACTGCCGGGCTCTGCCAGAGAGAGATACAGAGTGTTGCCCCATTACGAAGCAATGCTTTAGCAGAGCGCGAATGTCTGTGTGGCAGCGAATGCAGTTCCAGGGGACAGTGAAAACCAGCTACATCTTTCAGTGCTGGCAGCTTTCCTGTGGGCGCAATCTCTGGACGTTTCCAATTTCACTGCCAGGCACTGGGAGAAAGTCATACAGAGTGTTGCCCCATTACGAAGCAATGCTTTAGCAGAGCGCGAATGTCTGTGTGGCAGCGAATGCAGTTCCAAGGGACAGTGAAAACCAGCTACAGCTTTCAGTGCTGGCAGCTTTCCTGTGGGCACAATCTCTGGACGTTTCAATTTCACTGCCGGGCTCTGCCAGAGAGAGATACAGAGTGTTGCCCCATTACGAAGCAAAGCTTTAGCAGAGCGCGAATGTCTGTGTGGCAGCGAATGCAGTTCCAAGGGACAGTGAAAACCAGCTAGAGCTTTCAGTGCTGGCAGCTTTCCTGTGGGCGCAATCTCTGGACGTTTCCAATTTCACTGCCGGGCTCTGCCAGAGAGAGATACAGAGTGTTGCCCCATTACGAAGCAATGCTTTAGCAGAGCGCGAATGTCTGTGTGGCAGCGAATGCAGTTCCAGGGGACAGTGAAAACCAGCTACATCTTTCACTGCTGGCAGCTTTCCTGTGGGCGCAATCTCTGGACGTTTCCAATTTCACTGCCAGGCACTGGGAGAAAGTCATACAGAGTGTTGCCCCATTAGGAAGCAATGCTTTAGCAGAGCGCGAATGTCTGTGTGGCAGCGAATGCAGTTCCAAGGGACAGTGAAAACCAGCTACAGCTTTCAGTGCTGGCAGCTTTCCTGTGGGCGCAATCTCTGGACGTTTCCAATTTCACTGCCGGGCTCTGCCAGAGAGAGATACAGAGTGTTGCCCCATTACGAAGCAATGCTTTAGCAGAGCGCGAATGTCTGTGTGGCAGCGAATGCAGTTCCAAGGGACAGTGAAACCAGCTACAGCTTTCAGTGCTGGCAGCTTTCCTGTGGGCGCAATCTCTGGACGTTTCCAATTTCACTGCCGGGCTCTGCCAGAGAGAGATACAGAGTGTTGCCCCATTAGGAAGCAAAGCTTTAGCAGAGCGCGAATGTCTGTGTGGCAGCGAATGCAGTTCCAAGGGACAGTGAAAACCAGCTAGAGATTTCAGTGCTGGCAGCTTTCCTGTGGGCGCAATCTCTGGACGTTTCCAATTTCACTGCCAGGCACTGGGAGAAAGTCATACAGAGTGTTGCCCCATTAGGAAGCAATGCTTTAGCAGAGCGCGAATGTCTGTGTGGCAGCGAATGCAGTTCCAAGGGACAGTGAAAACCAGCTACAGCTTTCAGTGCTGGCAGCTTTCCTGTGGGCGCAATCTCTGGACGTTTCCAATTTCACTGCCGGGCTCTGCCAGAGAGAGATACAGAGTGTTGCCCCATTAGGAAGCAAAGCTTTAGCAGAGCGCGAATGTCTGTGTGGCAGCGAATGCAGTTCCAAGGGACAGTGAAAACCAGCTACAGCTTTCAGTGCTGGCAGCTTTCCTGTGGGCGCAATCTCTGGACGTTTCCAATTTCACTGCCGGGCTCTGCCAGAGAGAGATACAGAGTGTTGCCCCATTACGAAGCAATGCTTTAGCAGAGCGCGAATGTCTGTGTGGCAGCGAATGCAGTTCCAGGGGACAGTGAAAACCAGCTACATCTTTCAGTGCTGGCAGCTTTCCTGTGGGCGCAATCTCTGGACGTTTCCAATTTCACTGCCAGGCACTGGGAGAAAGTCATACAGAGTGTTGCCCCATTACGAAGCAATGCTTTAGCAGAGCGCGAATGTCTGTGTGGCAGCGAATGCAGTTCCAAGGGACAGTGAAAACCAGCTACAGCTTTCAGTGCTGGCAGCTTTCCTGTGGGCGCAATCTCTGGACGTTTCAATTTCACTGCCGGGCTCTGCCAGAGAGAGATACAGAGTGTTGCCCCATTAGGAAGCAATGCTTTAGCAGAGCGCGAATGTCTGTGTGGCAGCGAATGCAGTTCCAAGGGACAGTGAAAACCAGCTACAGCTTTCAGTGCTGGCAGCTTTCCTGTGGGCGCAATCTCTGGACGTTTCCAATTTCACTGCCGGGCTCTGCCAGAGAGAGATACAGAGTGTTGCCCCATTACGAAGCAATGCTTTAGCAGAGCGCGAATGTCTGTGTGGCAGCGAATGCAGTTCCAGGGGACAGTGAAAACCAGCTACATCTTTCAGTGCTGGCAGCTTTCCTGTGGGCGCAATCTCTGGACGTTTCCAATTTCACTGCCAGGCACTGGGAGAAAGTCATACAGAGTGTTGCCCCATTACGAAGCAATGCTTTAGCGGAGCGCGAATGTCTGTGTGGCAGCGAATGCAGTTCCAAGGGACAGTGCAAACCAGCTACAGCTTTCAGTGCTGGCAGCTTTCCTGTGGGCGCAATCTCTGGACGTTTCCAATTTGGCAGCCGGGCTCTGCCAGAGAGAGATACAGAGTGTTGCCCCATTAGGAAGCAATGCTTTAGCAGAGCGCGAATGTCTGTGTGGCAGCGAATGCAGTTCCAGGGGACAGTGAAAACCAGCTACATCTTTCACTGCTGGCAGCTTTCCTGTGGGCGCAATCTCTGGACGTTTCCAATTTCACTGCCAGGCACTGGGAGAAAGTCATACAGAGTGTTGCCCCATTACGAAGCAATGCTTTAGCAGAGCGCGAATGTCTATGTGGCAGCGAATGCAGTTCCAAGGGACAGTGAAAACCAGCTACAGCTTTCAGTGCTGGCAGCTTTCCTGTGGGCGCAATCTCTGGACGTTTCCAATTTCACTGCCGGGCTCTGCCAGAGAGAGATACAGAGTGTTGCCCCATTACGAAGCAATGCTTTAGCAGAGCGCGAATGTCTGTGTGGCAGCGAATGCAGTTCCAGGGGACAGTGAAAACCAGCTACATCTTTCAGTGCTGGCAGCTTTCCTGTGGGCGCAATCTCTGGACGTTTCCAATTTCACTGCCAGGCACTGGGAGAAAGTCATACAGAGTGTTGCCCCATTACGAAGCAATGCTTTAGCAGAGCGCGAATGTCTGTGTGGCAGCGAATGCAGTTCCAAGGGACAGTGAAAACCAGCTACAGCTTTCAGTGCTGGCAGCTTTCCTGTGGGCGCAATCTCTGGACGTTTCAATTTCACTGCCGGGCTCTGCCAGAGAGAGATACAGAGTGTTGCCCCATTAGGAAGCAATGCTTTAGCAGAGCGCGAATGTCTGTGTGGCAGCGAATGCAGTTCCAAGGGACAGTGAAAACCAGCTACATCTTTCAGTGCTGGCAGCTTTCCTGTGGGCGCAATCTCTGGACGTTTCCAATTTCACTGCCAGGCACTGGGAGAAAGTCATACAGAGTGTTGCCCCATTACGAAGCAATGCTTTAGCAGAGCGCGAATGTCTGTGTGGCAGCGAATGCAGTTCCAAGGGACAGTGAAAACCAGCTACAGCTTTCAGTGCTGGCAGCTTTCCTGTGGGCGCAATCTCTGGACGTTTCCAATTTCACTGCCGGGCTCTGCCAGAGAGAGATACAGAGTGTTGCCCCATTACGAAGCAATGCTTTAGCAGAGCGCGAATGTCTGTGTGGCAGCGAATGCAGTTCCAGGGGACAGTGAAAACCAGCTACATCTTTCAGTGCTGGCAGCTTTCCTGTGGGCGCAATCTCTGGACGTTTCCAATTTCACTGCCAGGCACTGGGAGAAAGTCATACAGAGTGTTGCCCCATTACGAAGCAATGCTTTAGCAGAGCGCGAATGTCTGTGTGGCAGCGAATGCAGTTCCAAGGGACAGTGCAAACCAGCTACAGCTTTCAGTGCTGGCAGCTTTCCTGTGGGCGCAATCTCTGGACGTTTCCAATTTGGCAGCCGGGCTCTGCCAGAGAGAGATACAGAGTGTTGCCCCATTAGGAAGCAATGCTTTAGCAGAGCGCGAATGTCTGTGTGGCAGCGAATGCAGTTCCAGGGGACAGTGAAAACCAGCTACATCTTTCACTGCTGGCAGCTTTCCTGTGGGCGCAATCTCTGGACGTTTCCAATTTCACTGCCAGGCACTGGGAGAAAGTCATACAGAGTGTTGCCCCATTACGAAGCAATGCTTTAGCAGAGCGCGAATGCCTATGTGGCAGCGAATGCAGTTCCAAGGGACAGTGAAAACCAGCTACAGCTTTCAGTGCTGGCAGCTTTCCTGTGGGCGCAATCTCTGGACGTTTCCAATTTCACTGCCGGGCTCTGCCAGAGAGAGATACAGAGTGTTGCCCCATTACGAAGCAATGCTTTAGCAGAGCGCGAATGTCTGTGTGGCAGCGAATGCAGTTCCAGGGGACAGTGAAAACCAGCTACATCTTTCAGTGCTGGCAGCTTTCCTGTGGGCGCAATCTCTGGACGTTTCCAATTTCACTGCCAGGCACTGGGAGAAAGTCATACAGAGTGTTGCCCCATTACGAAGCAATGCTTTAGCAGAGCGCGAATGTCTGTGTGGCAGCGAATGCAGTTCCAAGGGACAGTGAAAACCAGCTACAGCTTTCAGTGCTGGCAGCTTTCCTGTGGGCGCAATCTCTGGACGTTTCAATTTCACTGCCGGGCTCTGCCAGAGAGAGATACAGAGTGTTGCCCCATTAGGAAGCAATGCTTTAGCAGAGCGCGAATGTCTGTGTGGCAGCGAATGCAGTTCCAAGGGACAGTGAAAACCAGCTACAGCTTTCAGTGCTGGCAGCTTTCCTGTGGGCGCAATCTCTGGACGTTTCCAATTTCACTGCCGGGCTCTGCCAGAGAGAGATACAGAGTGTTGCCCCATTACGAAGCAATGCTTTAGCAGAGCGCGAATGTCTGTGTGGCAGCGAATGCAGTTCCAGGGGACAGTGAAAACCAGCTACATCTTTCAGTGCTGGCAGCTTTCCTGTGGGCGCAATCTCTGGACGTTTCCAATTTCACTGCCAGGCACTGGGAGAAAGTCATACAGAGTGTTGCCCCATTACGAAGCAATGCTTTAGCGGAGCGCGAATGTCTGTGTGGCAGCGAATGCAGTTCCAAGGGACAGTGAAAACCAGCTACAGCTTTCAGTGCTGGCAGCTTTCCTGTGGGCACAATCTCTGGACGTTTCCAATTTCACTACCGGGCACTGGGAGAAAGTCATACAGAGTGTTGCCCCATTAGGAAGCAAAGCTTTAGCAGAGCGCGAATGTCTATGTGGCAGCGAATGCAGTTCCAAGGGACAGTGAAAACCAGCTACAGCTTTCAGTGCTGGCAGCTTTCCTGTGGGCGCAATCTCTGGACGTTTCCAATTTCACTGCCGGGCTCTGCCAGAGAGAGATACAGAGTGTTGCCCCATTAGGAAGCAATGCTTTAGCAGAGCGCGAATGTCTGTGTGGCAGCGAATGCAGTTCCAAGGGACAGTGCAAACCAGCTACAGCTTTCAGTGCTGGCAGCTTTCCTGTGGGCGCAATCTCTGGACGTTTCCAATTTGGCAGCCGGGCTCTGCCAGAGAGAGATACAGAGTGTTGCCCCATTACGAAGCAATGCTTTAGCAGAGCGCGAATGTCTGTGTGGCAGCGAATGCAGTTCCAAGGGACAGTGAAAACCAGCTACAGCTTTCAGTGCTGGCAGCTTTCCTGTGGGCGCAATCTCTGGATGTTTCCAATTTCACTGCCGGGCTCTGCCAGAGAGAGATACAGAGTGTTGCCCCATTAGGAAGCAAAGCTTTAGCAGAGCGCGAATGTCTGTGTGGCAGCGAATGCAGTTCCAAGGGACAGTGAAAACCAGCTACAGCTTTCAGTGCTGGCAGCTTTCCTGTGGGCGCAATCTCTGGACGTTTCCAATTTCACTGCCAGGCACTGGGAGAAGGTCATACAGAGTGTTGCCCCATTAGGAAGCAAAGCTTTAGCAGAGCGCGAATGTCTGTGTGGCAGCGAATGCAGTTCCAAGGGACAGTGAAAACCAGCTACAGCTTTCAGTGCTGGCAGCTTTCCTAAGGGCGCAATCTCTGGACGTTTCCAATTTCACTGCCGGGCTCTGCCAGAGAGAGACACAGAGTGTTGCCCCATTAGGAAGCAAAGCTTTAGCAGAGCGCGAATGTCTGTGTGGCAGCGAATGCAGTTCCAAGGGACAGTGAAAACCAGCTACAGCTTTCAGTGCTGGCAGCTTTCCTGTGAGCGCAATCTCTGGACGTTTCCAATTTCACTGCCGGGCTCTGCCAGAGAGAGATACAGAGTGTTGCCCCATTACGAAGCAATGCTTTAGCAGAGCGCGAATGTCTGTGTGGCAGCGAATGCAGTTCCAAGGGACAGTGAAAACCAGCTACATCTTTCAGTGCTGGCAGCTTTCCTGTGGGCGCAATCTCTGGACGTTTCCAATTTCACTGCCAGGCACTGGGAGAAAGTCATACAGAGTGTTGCCCCATTACGAAGCAATGCTTTAGCAGAGCGCGAATGTCTGTGTGGCAGCGAATGCAGTTCGAAGGGACAGTGAAAACCAGCTACAGCTTTCAGTGCTGGCAGCTTTCCTGTGGGCGCAATCTCTGGACGTTTCAATTTCACTGCCGGGCTCTGCCAGAGAGAGATACAGAGTGTTGCCCCATTACGAAGCAATGCTTTAGCAGAGCGCGAATGTCTGTGTGGCAGCGAATGCAGTTCCAAGGGACAGTGAAAACCAGCTAGAGCTTTCAGTGCTGGCAGCTTTCCTGTGGGCGCAATCTCTGGACGTTTCCAATTTCACTGCCGGGCTCTGCCAGAGAGAGATACAGAGTGTTGCCCCATTACGAAGCAATGCTTTAGCAGAGCGTGAATGTCTGTGTGGCAGCGAATGCAGTTCCAAGGGACAGTGAAAACCAGCTACAGCTTTCAGTGCTGGCAGCTTTCCTGTGGGCACAATCTCTGGACGTTTCCAATTTCACTGCCCGGTACTGGGAGAAAGTCATACAGAGTGTTGCCCCACTAGGAAGCAAAGCTTTAGCAGAGCGCGAATGTCTGTGTGGCAGCGAATGCAGTTCCAAGGGACAGTGAAAACCAGCTACAGCTTTCAGTGCTGGCAGCTTTCCTGTGGGCGCAATCTCTGGACGTTTCCAATTTCACTGCCGGGCTCTGCCAGAGAGAGATACAGAGTGTTGCCCCATTACGAAGCAATGCTTTAGCAGAGCGCGAATGTCTGTGTGGCAGCGAATGCAGTTCCAAGGGACAGTGAAAACCAGCTACAGCTTTCAGTGCTGGCAGCTGTCCTGTGGGCGCAATCTCTGGACGTTTCCAATTTCATTGCCGGTCTCTGCCACAGAGAGATACAGAGTGTTGCCCCATTAGGAAGCAAAGCTTTAGCAGAGCGCGAATGTCTGTGTGGCAGCGAATGCAGTTCCAAGGGACAGTGAAAACCAGCTAGAGCTTTCAGTGCTGGCAGCTTTCCTGTGGGCGCAATCTCTGGACGTTTCCAATTTCACTGCCGGGCTCTGCCAGAGAGAGATACAGAGTGTTGCCCCATTACGAAGCAATGCTTTAGCAGAGCGCGAATGTCTGTGTGGCAGCGAATGCAGTTCCAAGGGACAGTGAAAACCAGCTACAGCTTTCAGTGCTGGCAGCTTTCCTGTGGGCAGAATCTCTGGACGTTTCCAATTTCACTGCCGGGCACTGGGAGAAAGTCATACAGAGTGTTGCCCCATTACGAAGCAATGCTTTAGCAGAGCGCGAATGTCTGTGTGGCAGCGAATGCAGTTCCAAGGGACAGTGAAAACCAGCTACAGCTTTCAGTGCTGGCAGCTTTCCTGTGGGCGCAATCTCTGGACGTTTCCAATTTCACTGCCGGGCTCTGCCAGAGAGAGATACAGAGTGTTGCCCCATTACGAAGCAATGCTTTAGCAGAGCGCGAATGTCTGTGTGGCAGCGAATGCAGTTCCAAGGGACAGTGAAAACCAGCTACAGCTTTCAGTGCTGGCAGCTTTCCTGTGGGCGCAATCTCTGGACGTTTCCAATTTCACTGCCGGGCTCTGCCAGAGAGAGATAGAGAGTGTTGCCCCATTAGGAAGCAAAGCTTTAGCAGAGCGCGAATGTCTGTGTGGCAGCGAATGCAGTTCCAAGGGACAGTGAAAACCAGCTACATCTTTCAGTGCTGGCAGCTTTCCTGTGGGCGCAATCTCTGGACGTTTCCAATTTGGCAGCCGGGCTCTGCCAGAGAGAGATACAGAGTGTTGCCCCATTACGAAGCAATGCTTTAGCAGAGCGCGAATGTCTGTGTGGCAGCGAATGCAGTTCCAAGGGACAGTGAAAACCAGCTACAGCTTTCAGTGCTGGCAGCTTTCCTGTGGGCGCAATCTCTGGACGTTTCCAATTTCACTGCCAGGCACTGGGAGAAAATCATACAGAGTGTTGCCCCATTAGGAAGCAAAGCTTTAGCAGAGCGCGAATGTCTGTGTGGCAGCGAATGCAGTTCCAAGGGACAGTGAAAACCAGCTACAGCTTTCAGTGCTGGCAGCTTTCCTGTGGGCGCAATCTCTGGACGTTTCCAATTTCACTGCCGGGCTCTGCCAGAGAGAGATACAGAGTGTTGCCCCATTACGAAGCAATGCTTTAGCAGAGCGCGAATGTCTGTGTGGCAGCGAATGCAGTTCCAAGGGACAGTGAAAACCAGCTACAGCTTTCAGTGCTGGCAGCTGTCCTGTGGGCGCAATCTCTGGACGTTTCCAATTTCATTGCCGGTCTCTGCCACAGAGAGATACAGAGTGTTGCCCCATTAGGAAGCAAAGCTTTAGCAGAGCGCGAATGTCTGTGTGGCAGCGAATGCAGTTCCAAGGGACAGTGAAAACCAGCTAGAGCTTTCAGTGCTGGCAGCTTTCCTGTGGGTGCAATCTCTGGACGTTTCCAATTTCACTGCCGGGCTCTGCCAGAGAGAGATACAGAGTGTTGCCCCATTACGAAGCAATGCTTTAGCAGAGCGCGAATGTCTGTGTGGCAGCGAATGCAGTTCCAAGGGACAGTGAAAACCAGCTACAGCTTTCAGTGCTGGCAGCTTTCCTGTGGGCACAATCTCTGGACGTTTCCAATTTCACTGCCGGGCACTGGGAGAAAGTCATACAGAGTGTTGCCCCATTACGAAGCAATGCTTTAGCAGAGCGCGAATGTCTGTGTGGCAGCGAATGCAGTTCCAAGGGACAGTGAAAACCAGCTAGAGCTTTCAGTGCTGGCAGCTTTCCTGTGGGCGCAATCTCTGGACGTTTCCAATTTCACTGCCGGGCTCTGCCAGACAGAGATACAGAGTGTTGCCCCATTACGAAGCAATGCTTTAGCAGAGCGCGAATGTCTGTGTGGCAGCGAATGCAGTTCCAAGGGACAGTGAAAACCAGCTACAGCTTTCAGTGCTGGCAGCTTTCCTGTGGGCAGAATCTCTGGACGTTTCCAATTTCACTGCCGGGCACTGGGAGAAAATCATACAGAGTGTTGCCCCATTAGGAAGCAAAGCCTTAGCAGAGCGCGAATGTCTGTGTGGCAGCGAATGCAGTTCCAAGGGACAGTGAAAACCAGCTACATCTTTCAGTGCTGGCAGCTTTCCTGTGGGCGCAATCTCTGGACGTTTCCAATTTCACTGCCGGGCTCTGCCAGAGAGAGATACAGAGTGTTGCCCCATTAGGAAGCAAAGCTTTAGCAGAGCGCGAATGTCTATGTGGCAGCGAATGCAGTTCCAAGGGACAGTGAAAACCAGCTACAGCTTTCAGTGCTGGCAGCTTTCCTGTGGGCGCAATCTCTGGACGTTTCCAATTTCACTGCCGGGCTCTGCCAGAGAGAGATACAGAGTGTTGCCCCATTACGAAGCAATGCTTTAGCAGAGCGCGAATGTCTGTGTGGCAGCGAATGCAGTTCCAAGGGACAGTGAAAACCAGCTACAGCTTTCAGTGCTGGCAGCTTTCCTAAGGGCGCAATCTCTGGACGTTTCCAATTTCACTGCCGGGCTCTGCCAGAGAGAGATACAGAGTGTTGCCCCATTAGGAAGCAAAGCTTTAGCAGAGCGCGAATGTCTGTGTGGCAGCGAAGGCAGTTCCAAGGCACAGTGAAAACCAGCTACAGCTTTCAGTGCTGGCAGCTTTCCTGTGGGCGCAATCTCTGGACGTTTCCAATTTCACTGCCGGGCTCTGCCAGAGAGAGATACAGAGTGTTGCCCCATTAGGAAGCAAAGCTTTAGCAGAGCGCGAATGTCTATGTGGCAGCGAATGCAGTTCCAAGGGACAGTGAAAACCAGCTACAGCTTTCAGTGCTGGCAGCTTTCCTGTGGGCGCAATCTCTGGACGTTTCCAATTTCACTGCCGGGCTCTGCCAGAGAGAGATACAGAGTGTTGCCCCATTACGAAGCAATGCTTTAGCAGAGCGCGAATGTCTGTGTGGCAGCGAATGCAGTTCCAAGGGACAGTGAAAACCAGCTACAGCTTTCAGTGCTGGCAGCTTTCCTGTGGGCGCAATCTCTGGACGTTTCCAATTTCACTGCCAGGCACTGGGAGAAAATCATACAGAGTGTTGCCCCATTAGGAAGCAAAGCTTTAGCAGAGCGCGAATGTCTGTGTGGCAGCGAATGCAGTTCCAAGGGACAGTGAAAACCAGCTACAGCTTTCAGTGCTGGCAGCTTTCCTGTGGGCGCAATCTCTGGACGTTTCCAATTTCACTGCCGGGCTCTGCCAGAGAGAGATACAGAGTGTTGCCCCATTACGAAGCAATGCTTTAGCAGAGCGCGAATGTCTGTGTGGCAGCGAATGCAGTTCCAAGGGACAGTGAAAACCAGCTACAGCTTTCAGTGCTGGCAGCTGTCCTGTGGGCGCAATCTCTGGACGTTTCCAATTTCATTGCCGGTCTCTGCCACAGAGAGATACAGAGTGTTGCCCCATTAGGAAGCAAAGCTTTAGCAGAGCGCGAATGTCTGTGTGGCAGCGAATGCAGTTCCAAGGGACAGTGAAAACCAGCTAGAGCTTTCAGTGCTGGCAGCTTTCCTGTGGGTGCAATCTCTGGACGTTTCCAATTTCACTGCCGGGCTCTGCCAGAGAGAGATACAGAGTGTTGCCCCATTACGAAGCAATGCTTTAGCAGAGCGCGAATGTCTGTGTGGCAGCGAATGCAGTTCCAAGGGACAGTGAAAACCAGCTACAGCTTTCAGTGCTGGCAGCTTTCCTGTGGGCACAATCTCTGGACGTTTCCAATTTCACTGCCGGGCACTGGGAGAAAGTCATACAGAGTGTTGCCCCATTACGAAGCAATGCTTTAGCAGAGCGCGAATGTCTGTGTGGCAGCGAATGCAGTTCCAAGGGACAGTGAAAACCAGCTAGAGCTTTCAGTGCTGGCAGCTTTCCTGTGGGCGCAATCTCTGGACGTTTCCAATTTCACTGCCGGGCTCTGCCAGACAGAGATACAGAGTGTTGCCCCATTACGAAGCAATGCTTTAGCAGAGCGCGAATGTCTGTGTGGCAGCGAATGCAGTTCCAAGGGACAGTGAAAACCAGCTACAGCTTTCAGTGCTGGCAGCTTTCCTGTGGGCAGAATCTCTGGACGTTTCCAATTTCACTGCCGGGCACTGGGAGAAAATCATACAGAGTGTTGCCCCATTAGGAAGCAAAGCCTTAGCAGAGCGCGAATGTCTGTGTGGCAGCGAATGCAGTTCCAAGGGACAGTGAAAACCAGCTACATCTTTCAGTGCTGGCAGCTTTCCTGTGGGCGCAATCTCTGGACGTTTCCAATTTCACTGCCGGGCTCTGCCAGAGAGAGATACAGAGTGTTGCCCCATTAGGAAGCAAAGCTTTAGCAGAGCGCGAATGTCTATGTGGCAGCGAATGCAGTTCCAAGGGACAGTGAAAACCAGCTACAGCTTTCAGTGCTGGCAGCTTTCCTGTGGGCGCAATCTCTGGACGTTTCCAATTTCACTGCCGGGCTCTGCCAGAGAGAGATACAGAGTGTTGCCCCATTACGAAGCAATGCTTTAGCAGAGCGCGAATGTCTGTGTGGCAGCGAATGCAGTTCCAAGGGACAGTGAAAACCAGCTACAGCTTTCAGTGCTGGCAGCTTTCCTAAGGGCGCAATCTCTGGACGTTTCCAATTTCACTGCCGGGCTCTGCCAGAGAGAGATACAGAGTGTTGCCCCATTAGGAAGCAAAGCTTTAGCAGAGCGCGAATGTCTGTGTGGCAGCGAAGGCAGTTCCAAGGCACAGTGAAAACCAGCTACAGCTTTCAGTGCTGGCAGCTTTCCTGTGGGCGCAATCTCTGGACGTTTCCAATTTCACTGCCGGGCTCTGCCAGAGAGAGATACAGAGTGTTGCCCCATTAGGAAGCAAAGCTTTAGCAGAGCGCGAATGTCTATGTGGCAGCGAATGCAGTTCCAAGGGACAGTGAAAACCAGCTACAGCTTTCAGTGCTGGCAGCTTTCCTGTGGGCGCAATCTCTGGACGTTTCCAATTTCACTGCCGGGCTCTGCCAGAGAGAGATACAGAGTGTTGCCCCATTACGAAGCAATGCTTTAGCAGAGCGCGAATGTCTGTGTGGCAGCGAATGCAGTTCCAAGGGACAGTGAAAACCAGCTACAGCTTTCAGTGCTGGCAGCTTTCCTAAGGGCGCAATCTCTGGACGTTTCCAATTTCACTGCCGGGCTCTGCCAGAGAGAGATACAGAGTGTTGCCCCATTAGGAAGCAAAGCTTTAGCAGAGCGCGAATGTCTGTGTGGCAGCGAATGCAGTTCCAAGGGACAGTGAAAACCAGCTACAGCTTTCAGTGCTGGCAGCTTTCCTAAGGGCGCAATCTCTGGACGTTTCCAATTTCACTGCCGGGCTCTGCCAGAGAGAGATACAGAGTGTTGCCCCATTAGGAAGCAAAGCTTTAGCAGAGCGCGAATGTCTGTGTGGCAGCGAATGCAGTTCCAAGGGACAGTGAAAACCAGCTACAGCTTTCAGTGCTGGCAGCTTTCCTGTGGGCGCAATCTCTGGACGTTTCCAATTTCACTGCCGGGCTCTGCCAGAGAGAGATACAGAGTGTTGCCCCATTACGAAGCAATGCTTTAGCAGAGCGCGAATGTCTGTGTGGCAGCGAATGCAGTTCCAGGGGACAGTGAAAACCATCTACATCTTTCACTGCTGGCAGCTTTCCTGTGGGCGCAATCTCTGGACGTTTCCAATTTCACTGCCAGGCACTGGGAGAAAGTCATACAGATTGTTGCCCCATTACGAAGCAATGCTTTAGCAGAGCGCGAATGTCTGTGTGGCAGCGAATGCAGTTCCAAGGGACAGTGAAAACCAGCTACAGCTTTCAGTGCTGGCAGCTTTCCTGTGGGCACAATCTCTGGACGTTTCCAATTTCACTACCGGGCACTGGGAGAAAGTCATACAGAGTGTTGCCCCATTAGGAAGCAAAGCTTTAGCAGAGCGCGAATGTCTATGTGGCAGCGAATGCAGTTCCAAGGGACAGTGAAAACCAGCTACAGCTTTCAGTGCTGGCAGCTTTCCTGTGGGCGCAATCTCTGGACGTTTCCAATTTCACTGCCGGGCTCTGCCAGAGAGAGATACAGAGTGTTGCCCCATTACGAAGCAATGCTTTAGCAGAGCGCGAATGTCTGTGTGGCAGCGAATGCAGTTCCAAGGGACAGTGAAAACCAGCTACAGCTTTCAGTGCTGGCAGCTTTCCTGTGGGCACAATCTCTGGACGTTTCCAATTTCATTGCCGGTCTCTGCCACAGAGAGATACAGAGTGTTGCCCCATTAGGAAGCAAAGCTTTAGCAGAGCGCGAATGTCTGTGTGGCAGCGAATGCAGTTCCAAGGGACAGTGAAAACCAGCTAGAGCTTTCAGTGCTGGCAGCTTTCCTGTGGGCGCAATCTCTGGACGTTTCCAATTTCACTGCCGGGCTCTGCCAGAGAGAGATACAGAGTGTTGCCCCATTACGAAGCAATGCTTTAGCAGAGCGCGAATGTCTGTGTGGCAGCGAATGCAGTTCCAAGGGACAGTGAAAACCAGCTACAGCTTTCAGTGCTGGCAGCTTTCCTGTGGGCACAATCTCTGGACGTTTCCAATTTCACTGCCGGGCACTGGGAGAAAGTCATACAGAGTGTTGCCCCATTACGAAGCAATGCTTTAGCAGAGCGCGAATGTCTGTGTGGCAGCGAATGCAGTTCCAAGGGACAGTGAAAACCAGCTACAGCTTTCAGTGCTGGCAGCTTTCCTGTGGGCGCAATCTCTGGACGTTTCCAATTTCACTGCCGGGCTCTGCCAGAGAGAGATACAGAGTGTTGCCCCATTACGAAGCAATGCTTTAGCAGAGCGCGAATGTCTGTGTGGCAGCGAATGCAGTTCCAAGGGACAGTGAAAACCAGCTAGAGCTTTCAGTGCTGGCAGCTTTCCTGTGGGCGCAATCTCTGGACGTTTCCAATTTGGCAGCCGGGCTCTGCCAGAGAGAGATACAGAGTGTTGCCCCATTACGAAGCAATGCTTTAGCAGAGCGCGAATGTCTGTGTGGCAGCGAATGCAGTTCCAAGGGACAGTGAAAACCAGCTACAGCTTTCAGTGCTGGCAGCTTTCCTGTGGGCGCAATCTCTGGACGTTTCCAATTTGGCAGCCGGGCTCTGCCAGAGAGAGATACAGAGTGTTGCCCCATTACGAAGCAATGCTTTAGCAGAGCGCGAATGTCTGTGTGGCAGCGAATGCAGTTCCAAGGGACAGTGAAAACCAGCTAGAGCTTTCAGTGCTGGCAGCTTTCCTGTGGGCGCAATCTCTGGACGTTTCCAATTTCACTGCCGGGCTCTGCCAGAGAGAGATACAGAGTGTTGCCCCATTACGAAGCAATGCTTTAGCAGAGCGCGAATGTCTGTGTGGCAGCGAATGCAGTTCCAAGGGACAGTGAAAACCAGCTACAGCTTTCAGTGCTGGCAGCTTTCCTAAGGGCGCAATCTCTGGACGTTTCCAATTTCACTGCCGGGCTCTGCCAGAGAGAGATACAGAGTGTTGCCCCATTAGGAAGCAAAACTTTAGCAGAGCGCGAATGTCTGTGTGGCAGCGAATGCAGTTCCAAGGGACAGTGAAAACCAGCTAGAGCTTTCAGTGCTGGCAGCTTTCCTGTGGGCGCAATCTCTGGACGTTTCCAATTTCACTGCCGGGCTCTGCCAGAGAGAGATACAGAGTGTTGCCCCATTACGAAGCAATGCTTTAGCAGAGCGCGAATGTCTGTGTGGCAGCGAATGCAGTTCCAAGGGACAGTGAAAACCAGCTACAGCTTTCAGTGCTGGCAGCTTTCCTGTGGGCGCAATCTCTGGACGTTTCCAATTTCACTGCCGGGCTCTGCCAGAGAGAGATACAGAGTGTTGCCCCATTACGAAGCAATGCTTTAGCAGAGCGCGAATGTCTGTGTGGCAGCGAATGCAGTTCCAAGGGACAGTGAAAACCAGCTACAGCTTTCAGTGCTGGCAGCTTTCTGTGGGCGCAATCTCTGGACGTTTCCAATTTCATTGCCGGTCTCTGCCACAGAGAGATACAGAGTGTTGCCCCATTAGGAAGCAAAGCTTTAGCAGAGCGCGAATGTCTGTGTGGCAGCGAATGCAGTTCCAAGGGACAGTGAAAACCAGCTACAGCTTTCAGTGCTGGCAGCTTTCCTGTGGGCGCAATCTCTGGACGTTTCCAATTTCACTGCCGGGCTCTGCCAGAGAGAGATACAGAGTGTTGCCCCATTACGAAGCAATGCTTTAGCAGAGCGCGAATGTCTGTGTGGCAGCGAATGCAGTTCCAAGGGACAGTGAAAACCAGCTACAGCTTTCAGTGCTGGCAGCTTTCCTGTGGGCGCAATCTCTGGACGTTTCCAATTTCACTGCCGGGCTCTGCCAGAGAGAGATACAGAGTGTTGCCCCATTACGAAGCAATGCTTTAGCAGAGCGCGAATGTCTGTGTGGCAGCGAATGCAGTTCCAAGGGACAGTGAAAACCAGCTACAGCTTTCAGTGCTGGCAGCTTTCCTGTGGGCGCAATCTCTGGACGTTTCCAATTTCACTACCGGGCTCTGCCAGAGAGAGATACAGAGTGTTGCCCCATTAGGAAGCAAAGCTTTAGCAGAGCGCGAATGTCTGTGTGGCAGCGAATGCAGTTCCAAGGGACAGTGAAAACCAGCTACATCTTTCAGTGCTGGCAGCTTTCCTGTGGGCGCAATCTCTGGACGTTTCCAATTTCATTGCCGGTCTCTGCCACAGAGAGATACAGAGTGTTGCCCCATTAGGAAGCAAAGCTTTAGCAGAGCGCGAATGTCTGTGTGGCAGCGAATGCAGTTCCAAGGGACAGTGAAAACCAGCTACAGCTTTCACTGATGGCAGCTTTCCTGTGGGCGCAATCTCTGGACGTTTCCAATTTGGCAGCCGGGCTCTGCCAGAGAGAGATACAGAGTGTTGCCCCATTACGAAGCAATGCTTTAGCAGAGCGCGAATGTCTGTGTGGCAGCGAATGCAGTTCCAAGGGACAGTGAAAACCAGCTAGAGCTTTCAGTGCTGGCAGCTTTCCTGTGGGCAGAATCTCTGGACGTTTCCAATTTCACTGCCGGGCACTGGGAGAAAGTCATACAGAGTGTTGCCCCATTAGGAAGCAAAGCTTTAGCAGAGCGCGAATGTCTGTGTGGCAGCGAATGCAGTTCCAAGGGACAGTGAAAACCAGCTACATCTTTCAGTGCTGGCAGCTTTCCTGTGGGCGCAATCTCTGGACGTTTCCAATTTCATTGCCGGTCTCTGCCACAGAGAGATACAGAGTGTTGCCCCATTAGGAAGCAAAGCTTTAGCAGAGCGCGAATGTCTGTGTGGCAGCGAATGCAGTTCCAAGGGACAGTGAAAACCAGCTACAGCTTTCACTGATGGCAGCTTTCCTGTGGGCGCAATCTCTGGACGTTTCCAATTTGGCAGCCGGGCTCTGCCAGAGAGAGATACAGAGTGTTGCCCCATTACGAAGCAATGCTTTAGCAGAGCGCGAATGTCTGTGTGGCAGCGAATGCAGTTCCAAGGGACAGTGAAAACCAGCTAGAGCTTTCAGTGCTGGCAGCTTTCCTGTGGGCGCAATCTCTGGACGTTTCCAATTTGGCAGCCGGGCTCTGCCAGAGAGAGATACAGAGTGTTGCCCCATTACGAAGCAATGCTTTAGCAGAGCGCGAATGTCTGTGTGGCAGCGAATGCAGTTCCAGGGGACAGTGAAAACCAGCTACATCTTTCAGTGCTGGCAGCTTTCCTGTGGGCGCAATCTCTGGACGTTTCCAATTTCACTGCCAGGCACTGGGAGAAAGTCATACAGAGTGTTGCCCCATTACGAAGCAATGCTTTAGCAGAGCGCGAATGTCTGTGTGGCAGCGAATGCAGTTCCAAGGGACAGTGAAAACCAGCTACAGCTTTCAGTGCTGGCAGCTTTCCTGTGGGCGCAATCTCTGGACGTTTCAATTTCACTGCCGGGCTCTGCCAGAGAGAGATACAGAGTGTTGCCCCATTAGGAAGCAATGCTTTAGCAGAGCGCGAATGTCTGTGTGGCAGCGAATGCAGTTCCAAGGGACAGTGAAAACCAGCTACAGCTTTCAGTGCTGGCAGCTTTCCTGTGGGCGCAATCTCTGGACGTTTCCAATTTCACTGCCGGGCTCTGCCAGAGAGAGATACAGAGTGTTGCCCCATTACGAAGCAATGCTTTAGCAGAGCGCGAATGTCTGTGTGGCAGCGAATGCAGTTCCAGGGGACAGTGAAAACCAGCTACATCTTTCAGTGCTGGCAGCTTTCCTGTGGGCGCAATCTCTGGACGTTTCCAATTTCACTGCCAGGCACTGGGAGAAAGTCATACAGAGTGTTGCCCCATTACGAAGCAATGCTTTAGCGGAGCGCGAATGTCTGTGTGGCAGCGAATGCAGTTCCAAGGGACAGTGAAAACCAGCTACAGCTTTCAGTGCTGGCAGCTTTCCTGTGGGCACAATCTCTGGACGTTTCCAATTTCACTACCGGGCACTGGGAGAAAGTCATACAGAGTGTTGCCCCATTAGGAAGCAAAGCTTTAGCAGAGCGCGAATGTCTATGTGGCAGCGAATGCAGTTCCAAGGGACAGTGAAAACCAGCTACAGCTTTCAGTGCTGGCAGCTTTCCTGTGGGCGCAATCTCTGGACGTTTCCAATTTCACTGCCGGGCTCTGCCAGAGAGAGATACAGAGTGTTGCCCCATTAGGAAGCAATGCTTTAGCAGAGCGCGAATGTCTGTGTGGCAGCGAATGCAGTTCCAAGGGACAGTGCAAACCAGCTACAGCTTTCAGTGCTGGCAGCTTTCCTGTGGGCGCAATCTCTGGACGTTTCCAATTTGGCAGCCGGGCTCTGCCAGAGAGAGATACAGAGTGTTGCCCCATTACGAAGCAATGCTTTAGCAGAGCGCGAATGTCTGTGTGGCAGCGAATGCAGTTCCAAGGGACAGTGAAAACCAGCTACAGCTTTCAGTGCTGGCAGCTTTCCTGTGGGCGCAATCTCTGGATGTTTCCAATTTCACTGCCGGGCTCTGCCAGAGAGAGATACAGAGTGTTGCCCCATTAGGAAGCAAAGCTTTAGCAGAGCGCGAATGTCTGTGTGGCAGCGAATGCAGTTCCAAGGGACAGTGAAAACCAGCTACAGCTTTCAGTGCTGGCAGCTTTCCTGTGGGCGCAATCTCTGGACGTTTCCAATTTCACTGCCAGGCACTGGGAGAAAGTCATACAGAGTGTTGCCCCATTAGGAAGCAAAGCTTTAGCAGAGCGCGAATGTCTGTGTGGCAGCGAATGCAGTTCCAAGGGACAGTGAAAACCAGCTACAGCTTTCAGTGCTGGCAGCTTTCCTAAGGGCGCAATCTCTGGACGTTTCCAATTTCACTGCCGGGCTCTGCCAGAGAGAGACACAGAGTGTTGCCCCATTAGGAAGCAAAGCTTTAGCAGAGCGCGAATGTCTGTGTGGCAGCGAATGCAGTTCCAAGGGACAGTGAAAACCAGCTACAGCTTTCAGTGCTGGCAGCTTTCCTGTGAGCGCAATCTCTGGACGTTTCCAATTTCACTGCCGGGCTCTGCCAGAGAGAGATACAGAGTGTTGCCCCATTACGAAGCAATGCTTTAGCAGAGCGCGAATGTCTGTGTGGCAGCGAATGCAGTTCCAGGGGACAGTGAAAACCAGCTACATCTTTCAGTGCTGGCAGCTTTCCTGTGGGCGCAATCTCTGGACGTTTCCAATTTCACTGCCAGGCACTGGGAGAAAGTCATACAGAGTGTTGCCCCATTACGAAGCAATGCTTTAGCAGAGCGCGAATGTCTGTGTGGCAGCGAATGCAGTTCGAAGGGACAGTGAAAACCAGCTACAGCTTTCAGTGCTGGCAGCTTTCCTGTGGGCGCAATCTCTGGACGTTTCAATTTCACTGCCGGGCTCTGCCAGAGAGAGATACAGAGTGTTGCCCCATTACGAAGCAATGCTTTAGCAGAGCGCGAATGTCTGTGTGGCAGCGAATGCAGTTCCAAGGGACAGTGAAAACCAGCTAGAGCTTTCAGTGCTGGCAGCTTTCCTGTGGGCGCAATCTCTGGACGTTTCCAATTTCACTGCCGGGCTCTGCCAGAGAGAGATACAGAGTGTTGCCCCATTACGAAGCAATGCTTTAGCAGAGCGTGAATGTCTGTGTGGCAGCGAATGCAGTTCC
Source organism: Mycteria americana (assembly GCF_035582795.1). Taxonomy (NCBI): domain Eukaryota; kingdom Metazoa; phylum Chordata; class Aves; order Ciconiiformes; family Ciconiidae; genus Mycteria; species Mycteria americana. Next base: position 274,879 of record NW_027445638.1, read on the forward strand.
AAGGGACAGTGAAAACCAGCTACAGCTTTCAGTGCTGGCAGCTTTCCTGTGGGCACAATCTCTGGACGTTTCCAATTTCACTGCCCGGTACTGGGAGAAAGTCATACAGAGTGTTGCCCCACTAGGAAGCAAAGCTTTAGCAGAGCGCGAATGTCTGTGTGGCAGCGAATGCAGTTCCAAGGGACAGTGAAAACCAGCTACAGCTTTAAGTGCTGGCAGCTTTCCTGTGGGCGCAATCTCTGGACGTTTCCAATTTCACTGCCGGGCTCTGCCAGAGAGAGATACAGAGTGTTGCCCCATTACGAAGCAATGCTTTAGCAGAGCGCGAATGTCTGTGTGGCAGCGAATGCAGTTCCAAGGGACAGTGAAAACCAGCTACAGCTTTCAGTGCTGGCAGCTGTCCTGTGGGCGCAATCTCTGGACGTTTCCAATTTCATTGCCGGTCTCTGCCACAGAGAGATACAGAGTGTTGCCCCATTAGGAAGCAAAGCTTTAGCAGAGCGCGAATGTCTGTGTGGCAGCGAATGCAGTTCCAAGGGACAGTGAAAACCAGCTAGAGCTTTCAGTGCTGGCAGCTTTCCTGTGGGCGCAATCTCTGGACGTTTCCAATTTCACTGCCGGGCTCTGCCAGAGAGAGATACAGAGTGTTGCCCCATTACGAAGCAATGCTTTAGCAGAGCGCGAATGTCTGTGTGGCAGCGAATGCAGTTCCAAGGGACAGTGAAAACCAGCTACAGCTTTCAGTGCTGGCAGCTTTCCTGTGGGCAGAATCTCTGGACGTTTCCAATTTCACTGCCGGGCACTGGGAGAAAGTCATACAGAGTGTTGCCCCATTACGAAGCAATGCTTTAGCAGAGCGCGAATGTCTGTGTGGCAGCGAATGCAGTTCCAAGGGACAGTGAAAACCAGCTACAGCTTTCAGTGCTGGCAGCTTTCCTGTGGGCGCAATCTCTGGACGTTTCCAATTTCACTGCCGGGCTCTGCCAGAGAGAGATACAGAGTGTTGCCCCATTACGAAGCAATGCTTTAGCAGAGCGCGAATGTCTGTGTGGCAGCGAATGCAGTTCCAAGGGACAGTGAAAACCAGCTACAGCTTTCAGTGCTGGCAGCTTTCCTGTGGGCGCAATCTCTGGACGTTTCCAATTTCACTGCCGGGCTCTGCCAGAGAGAGATAGAGAGTGTTGCCCCATTAGGAAGCAAAGCTTTAGCAGAGCGCGAATGTCTGTGTGGCAGCGAATGCAGTTCCAAGGGACAGTGAAAACCAGCTACATCTTTCAGTGCTGGCAGCTTTCCTGTGGGCGCAATCTCTGGACGTTTCCAATTTGGCAGCCGGGCTCTGCCAGAGAGAGATACAGAGTGTTGCCCCATTACGAAGCAATGCTTTAGCAGAGCGCGAATGTCTGTGTGGCAGCGAATGCAGTTCCAAGGGACAGTGAAAACCAGCTACAGCTTTCAGTGCTGGCAGCTTTCCTGTGGGCGCAATCTCTGGACGTTTCCAATTTCACTGCCAGGCACTGGGAGAAAATCATACAGAGTGTTGCCCCATTAGGAAGCAAAGCTTTAGCAGAGCGCGAATGTCTGTGTGGCAGCGAATGCAGTTCCAAGGGACAGTGAAAACCAGCTACAGCTTTCAGTGCTGGCAGCTTTCCTGTGGGCGCAATCTCTGGACGTTTCCAATTTCACTGCCGGGCTCTGCCAGAGAGAGATACAGAGTGTTGCCCCATTACGAAGCAATGCTTTAGCAGAGCGCGAATGTCTGTGTGGCAGCGAATGCAGTTCCAAGGGACAGTGAAAACCAGCTACAGCTTTCAGTGCTGGCAGCTGTCCTGTGGGCGCAATCTCTGGACGTTTCCAATTTCATTGCCGGTCTCTGCCACAGAGAGATACAGAGTGTTGCCCCATTAGGAAGCAAAGCTTTAGCAGAGCGCGAATGTCTGTGTGGCAGCGAATGCAGTTCCAAGGGACAGTGAAAACCAGCTAGAGCTTTCAGTGCTGGCAGCTTTCCTGTGGGTGCAATCTCTGGACGTTTCCAATTTCACTGCCGGGCTCTGCCAGAGAGAGATACAGAGTGTTGCCCCATTACGAAGCAATGCTTTAGCAGAGCGCGAATGTCTGTGTGGCAGCGAATGCAGTTCCAAGGGACAGTGAAAACCAGCTACAGCTTTCAGTGCTGGCAGCTTTCCTGTGGGCACAATCTCTGGACGTTTCCAATTTCACTGCCGGGCACTGGGAGAAAGTCATACAGAGTGTTGCCCCATTACGAAGCAATGCTTTAGCAGAGCGCGAATGTCTGTGTGGCAGCGAATGCAGTTCCAAGGGACAGTGAAAACCAGCTAGAGCTTTCAGTGCTGGCAGCTTTCCTGTGGGCGCAATCTCTGGACGTTTCCAATTTCACTGCCGGGCTCTGCCAGACAGAGATACAGAGTGTTGCCCCATTACGAAGCAATGCTTTAGCAGAGCGCGAATGTCTGTGTGGCAGCGAATGCAGTTCCAAGGGACAGTGAAAACCAGCTACAGCTTTCAGTGCTGGCAGCTTTCCTGTGGGCAGAATCTCTGGACGTTTCCAATTTCACTGCCGGGCACTGGGAGAAAATCATACAGAGTGTTGCCCCATTAGGAAGCAAAGCCTTAGCAGAGCGCGAATGTCTGTGTGGCAGCGAATGCAGTTCCAAGGGACAGTGAAAACCAGCTACATCTTTCAGTGCTGGCAGCTTTCCTGTGGGCGCAATCTCTGGACGTTTCCAATTTCACTGCCGGGCTCTGCCAGAGAGAGATACAGAGTGTTGCCCCATTAGGAAGCAAAGCTTTAGCAGAGCGCGAATGTCTATGTGGCAGCGAATGCAGTTCCAAGGGACAGTGAAAACCAGCTACAGCTTTCAGTGCTGGCAGCTTTCCTGTGGGCGCAATCTCTGGACGTTTCCAATTTCACTGCCGGGCTCTGCCAGAGAGAGATACAGAGTGTTGCCCCATTACGAAGCAATGCTTTAGCAGAGCGCGAATGTCTGTGTGGCAGCGAATGCAGTTCCAAGGGACAGTGAAAACCAGCTACAGCTTTCAGTGCTGGCAGCTTTCCTAAGGGCGCAATCTCTGGACGTTTCCAATTTCACTGCCGGGCTCTGCCAGAGAGAGATACAGAGTGTTGCCCCATTAGGAAGCAAAGCTTTAGCAGAGCGCGAATGTCTGTGTGGCAGCGAATGCAGTTCCAAGGGACAGTGAAAACCAGCTACAGCTTTCAGTGCTGGCAGCTTTCCTGTGGGCGCAATCTCTGGACGTTTCCAATTTCACTGCCGGGCTCTGCCAGAGAGAGATACAGAGTGTTGCCCCATTAGGAAGCAAAGCTTTAGCAGAGCGCGAATGTCTATGTGGCAGCGAATGCAGTTCCAAGGGACAGTGAAAACCAGCTACAGCTTTCAGTGCTGGCAGCTTTCCTGTGGGCGCAATCTCTGGACGTTTCCAATTTCACTGCCGGGCTCTGCCAGAGAGAGATACAGAGTGTTGCCCCATTACGAAGCAATGCTTTAGCAGAGCGCGAATGTCTGTGTGGCAGCGAATGCAGTTCCAAGGGACAGTGAAAACCAGCTACAGCTTTCAGTGCTGGCAGCTTTCCTAAGGGCGCAATCTCTGGACGTTTCCAATTTCACTGCCGGGCTCTGCCAGAGAGAGATACAGAGTGTTGCCCCATTAGGAAGCAAAGCTTTAGCAGAGCGCGAATGTCTGTGTGGCAGCGAATGCAGTTCCAAGGGACAGTGAAAACCAGCTACAGCTTTCAGTGCTGGCAGCTTTCCTAAGGGCGCAATCTCTGGACGTTTCCAATTTCACTGCCGGGCTCTGCCAGAGAGAGATACAGAGTGTTGCCCCATTAGGAAGCAAAGCTTTAGCAGAGCGCGAATGTCTGTGTGGCAGCGAATGCAGTTCCAAGGGACAGTGAAAACCAGCTACAGCTTTCAGTGCTGGCAGCTTTCCTGTGGGCGCAATCTCTGGACGTTTCCAATTTCACTGCCGGGCTCTGCCAGAGAGAGATACAGAGTGTTGCCCCATTACGAAGCAATGCTTTAGCAGAGCGCGAATGTCTGTGTGGCAGCGAATGCAGTTCCAGGGGACAGTGAAAACCATCTACATCTTTCACTGCTGGCAGCTTTCCTGTGGGCGCAATCTCTGGACGTTTCCAATTTCACTGCCAGGCACTGGGAGAAAGTCATACAGATTGTTGCCCCATTACGAAGCAATGCTTTAGCAGAGCGCGAATGTCTGTGTGGCAGCGAATGCAGTTCCAAGGGACAGTGAAAACCAGCTACAGCTTTCAGTGCTGGCAGCTTTCCTGTGGGCACAATCTCTGGACGTTTCCAATTTCACTGCCGGGCACTGGGAGAAAGTCATACAGAGTGTTGCCCCATTACGAAGCAATGCTTTAGCAGAGCGCGAATGTCTGTGTGGCAGCGAATGCAGTTCCAAGGGACAGTGAAAACCAGCTACAGCTTTCAGTGCTGGCAGCTTTCCTGTGGGCGCAATCTCTGGACGTTTCCAATTTCACTGCCGGGCTCTGCCAGAGAGAGATACAGAGTGTTGCCCCATTACGAAGCAATGCTTTAGCAGAGCGCGAATGTCTGTGTGGCAGCGAATGCAGTTCCAAGGGACAGTGAAAACCAGCTAGAGCTTTCAGTGCTGGCAGCTTTCCTGTGGGCGCAATCTCTGGACGTTTCCAATTTGGCAGCCGGGCTCTGCCAGAGAGAGATACAGAGTGTTGCCCCATTACGAAGCAATGCTTTAGCAGAGCGCGAATGTCTGTGTGGCAGCGAATGCAGTTCCAAGGGACAGTGAAAACCAGCTACAGCTTTCAGTGCTGGCAGCTTTCCTGTGGGCGCAATCTCTGGACGTTTCCAATTTGGCAGCCGGGCTCTGCCAGAGAGAGATACAGAGTGTTGCCCCATTACGAAGCAATGCTTTAGCAGAGCGCGAATGTCTGTGTGGCAGCGAATGCAGTTCCAAGGGACAGTGAAAACCAGCTAGAGCTTTCAGTGCTGGCAGCTTTCCTGTGGGCGCAATCTCTGGACGTTTCCAATTTCACTGCCGGGCTCTGCCAGAGAGAGATACAGAGTGTTGCCCCATTACGAAGCAATGCTTTAGCAGAGCGCGAATGTCTGTGTGGCAGCGAATGCAGTTCCAAGGGACAGTGAAAACCAGCTACAGCTTTCAGTGCTGGCAGCTTTCCTAAGGGCGCAATCTCTGGACGTTTCCAATTTCACTGCCGGGCTCTGCCAGAGAGAGATACAGAGTGTTGCCCCATTAGGAAGCAAAGCTTTAGCAGAGCGCGAATGTCTGTGTGGCAGCGAATGCAGTTCCAAGGGACAGTGAAAACCAGCTAGAGCTTTCAGTGCTGGCAGCTTTCCTGTGGGCGCAATCTCTGGACGTTTCCAATTTCACTGCCGGGCTCTGCCAGAGAGAGATACAGAGTGTTGCCCCATTACGAAGCAATGCTTTAGCAGAGCGCGAATGTCTGTGTGGCAGCGAATGCAGTTCCAAGGGACAGTGAAAACCAGCTACAGCTTTCAGTGCTGGCAGCTTTCCTGTGGGCGCAATCTCTGGACGTTTCCAATTTCACTGCCGGGCTCTGCCAGAGAGAGATACAGAGTGTTGCCCCATTACGAAGCAATGCTTTAGCAGAGCGCGAATGTCTGTGTGGCAGCGAATGCAGTTCCAAGGGACAGTGAAAACCAGCTACAGCTTTCAGTGCTGGCAGCTTTCTGTGGGCGCAATCTCTGGACGTTTCCAATTTCATTGCCGGTCTCTGCCACAGAGAGATACAGAGTGTTGCCCCATTAGGAAGCAAAGCTTTAGCAGAGCGCGAATGTCTGTGTGGCAGCGAATGCAGTTCCAAGGGACAGTGAAAACCAGCTAGAGCTTTCAGTGCTGGCAGCTTTCCTGTGGGCGCAATCTCTGGACGTTTCCAATTTCACTGCCGGGCTCTGCCAGAGAGAGATACAGAGTGTTGCCCCATTACGAAGCAATGCTTTAGCAGAGCGCGAATGTCTGTGTGGCAGCGAATGCAGTTCCAAGGGACAGTGAAAACCAGCTACAGCTTTCAGTGCTGGCAGCTTTCCTGTGGGCGCAATCTCTGGACGTTTCCAATTTCACTGCCGGGCTCTGCCAGAGAGAGATACAGAGTGTTGCCCCATTACGAAGCAATGCTTTAGCAGAGCGCGAATGTCTGTGTGGCAGCGAATGCAGTTCCAAGGGACAGTGAAAACCAGCTACAGCTTTCAGTGCTGGCAGCTTTCCTGTGGGCACAATCTCTGGACGTTTCCAATTTCACTGCCGGGCTCTGCCAGAGAGAGATACAGAGTGTTGCCCCATTACGAAGCAATGCTTTAGCAGAGCGCGAATGTCTGTGTGGCAGCGAATGCAGTTCCAAGGGACAGTGAAAACCAGCTACAGCTTTCAGTGCTGGCAGCTTTCCTGTGGGCGCAATCTCTGGACGTTTCCAATTTCACTACCGGGCTCTGCCAGAGAGAGATACAGAGTGTTGCCCCATTAGGAAGCAAAGCTTTAGCAGAGCGCGAATGTCTGTGTGGCAGCGAATGCAGTTCCAAGGGACAGTGAAAACCAGCTACATCTTTCAGTGCTGGCAGCTTTCCTGTGGGCGCAATCTCTGGACGTTTCCAATTTCATTGCCGGTCTCTGCCACAGAGAGATACAGAGTGTTGCCCCATTAGGAAGCAAAGCTTTAGCAGAGCGCGAATGTCTGTGTGGCAGCGAATGCAGTTCCAAGGGACAGTGAAAACCAGCTACAGCTTTCACTGATGGCAGCTTTCCTGTGGGCGCAATCTCTGGACGTTTCCAATTTGGCAGCCGGGCTCTGCCAGAGAGAGATACAGAGTGTTGCCCCATTACGAAGCAATGCTTTAGCAGAGCGCGAATGTCTGTGTGGCAGCGAATGCAGTTCCAAGGGACAGTGAAAACCAGCTAGAGCTTTCAGTGCTGGCAGCTTTCCTGTGGGCAGAATCTCTGGACGTTTCCAATTTCACTGCCGGGCACTGGGAGAAAGTCATACAGAGTGTTGCCCCATTAGGAAGCAAAGCTTTAGCAGAGCGCGAATGTCTGTGTGGCAGCGAATGCAGTTCCAAGGGACAGTGAAAACCAGCTACATCTTTCAGTGCTGGCAGCTTTCCTGTGGGCGCAATCTCTGGACGTTTCCAATTTCATTGCCGGTCTCTGCCACAGAGAGATACAGAGTGTTGCCCCATTAGGAAGCAAAGCTTTAGCAGAGCGCGAATGTCTGTGTGGCAGCGAATGCAGTTCCAAGGGACAGTGAAAACCAGCTACAGCTTTCACTGATGGCAGCTTTCCTGTGGGCGCAATCTCTGGACGTTTCCAATTTGGCAGCCGGGCTCTGCCAGAGAGAGATACAGAGTGTTGCCCCATTACGAAGCAATGCTTTAGCAGAGCGCGAATGTCTGTGTGGCAGCGAATGCAGTTCCAAGGGACAGTGAAAACCAGCTAGAGCTTTCAGTGCTGGCAGCTTTCCTGTGGGCGCAATCTCTGGACGTTTCCAATTTCAGTGCCGGGCTCTGCCAGAGAGAGATACAGAGTGTTGCCCCATTAGGAAGCAAAGCTTTAGCAGAGCGCGAATGTCTATGTGGCAGCGAATGCTGTTCCAAGGGACAGTGAAAACCAGCTACAGCTTTCAGTGCTGGCAGCTTTCCTGTGGGCGCAATCTCTGGACGTTTCCAATTTCATTGCCGGTCTCTGTGACAGAGAGATACAGAGTGTTGCCCATTACGAAGCAATGCTTTAGCAGAGCGCGAATGTCTGTGTGGCAGCGAATGCAGTTCCAAGGGACAGTGAAAACCAGCTACAGCTTTCAGTGCTGGCAGCTTTCCTGTGGGCGCAATCTCTGGACGTTTCCAATTTGGCAGCCAGGCTCTGCCAGAGAGAGATACAGAGTGTTGCCCCATTAGGAAGCAAAGCTTTAGCAGAGCGCGAATGTCTGTGTGGCAGCGAATGCAGTTCCAAGGGACAGTGAAAACCAGCTACAGCTTTCAGTGCTGGCAGCTTTCCTGTGGGCGCAATCTCTGGACGTTTCCAATTTCACTGCCGGGCTCTGCGACAGAGAGATACAGAGTGTTACCCCATTACGAAGCAATGCTTTAGCAGAGCGCGAATGTCTGTGTGGCAGCGAATGCAGTTCCAAGGGACAGTGAAAACCAGCTACAGCTTTCAGTGCTGGCAGCTTTCCTGTGGGCGCAATCTCTGGACGATTCCAATTTCACTGCCGGGCACTGGGAGAAAGTCATACAGAATCTTGCCCCATTAGGAAGCAAAGCTTTAGCAGAGCGCGAATGTCTGTGTGGCAGCGAATGCAGTTCCAAGGGACAGTGAAAACCAACTAGAGCTTTCAGTGCTGGCAGCTTTCCTGTGGGCGCAATCTCTGGACGTTTCCAATTTCACTGCCAGGCTCTGCCAGAGAGAGATACAGAGTGTTGCCCCATTACGAAGCAATGCTTTAGCAAAGCGCGAATGTCTGTGTGGCAGCGAATGCAGTTCCAGGGGACAGTGAAAACCAGCCACAGCTTTCAGTGCTGGCAGCTTTCCTGTGGGCGCAATCTCTGGACGTTTCCAATTTCACTGCCGGGCTCTGCCAGAGAGAGATACAGAGTGTTGCCCCATTAGGAAGCAAAGCTTTAGCAGAGCGCGAATGTCTGTGTGGCAGCGAGTGCAGTTCCAAGGGACAGTGAAAACCAGCTACAGCTTTCAGTGCTGGCAGCTTTCCTGTGGGCGCAATCTCTGGACGTTTCCAATTTCACTGCCGGGCTCTGCCAGAGAGAGATACAGAGTGTTGCCCCATTAGGAAGCAAAACTTTAGCAGAGCGCGAATGTCTGTGTGGCAGCGAATGCAGTTCCAAGGGACAGTGAAAACCAGCTACAGCTTTCAGTGCTGGCAGCTTTCCTGTGGGCGCAATCTCTGGACGTTTCCAATTTCACTGCCAGGCACTGGGAGAAAGTCATACACAGTGTTGCCCCATTACGAAGCAATGCTTTAGCAGAGCGCGAATGTCTGTGTGGCAGCGAATGCAGTTCCAAGGGACATTGAAAACCAGCTACAGCTTTCAGTGCTGGCAGCTTTCCTGTGGGCGCAATCTCTGGACGTTTCCCATTTCACTGCCAGGCACTGGGAGAAAGTCATACAGAGTGTTGCCCCATTAGGAAGCAAAGCTTTAGCAGAGCGCGAATGTCTGTGTGGCAGCGAATGCAGTTCCAGGGGACAGTGAAAACCAGCTACATCTTTCAGTGCTGGCAGCTTTCCTGTGGGCGCAATCTCTGGACGTTTCCAATTTCACTGCCAGGCACTGGGAGAAAGTCATACAGAGTGTTGCCCCATTACGAAGCAATGCTTTAGCAGAGCGCGAATGTCTGTGTGGCAGCGAATGCAGTTCCAAGGGACAGTGAAAACCAGCTACAGCTTTCAGTGCTGGCAGCTTTCCTGTGGGCGCAATCTCTGGACGTTTCAATTTCACTGCCGGGATCTGCCAGAGAGAGATACAGAGTGTTGCCCCATTACGAAGCAATGCTTTAGCAGAGCGCGAATGTCTGTGTGGCAGCGAATGCAGTTCCAAGGGACAGTGAAAACCAGCTAGAGCTTTCAGTGCTGGCAGCTGTCCTGTGGGCGCAATCTCTGGACGTTTCCAATTTCACTTCCGGGCTCTGCCAGAGAGAGATACAGAGTGTTGCCCCATTAGGAAGCAAAGCTTTAGCAGAGCGCGAATGTCTGTGTGGCAGCGAATGCAGTTCCAAGGGACATTGAAAACCAGCTACAGCTTTCAGTGCTGGCAGCTTTCCTGTGGGCGCAATCTCTGGACGTTTCCAATTTGGCAGCCGGGCTCTGCCAGAGAGAGATACAGAGTGTTGCCCCATTAGGAAGCAAAGCTTTAGCAGAGCGCGAATGTCTGTGTGGCAGCGAATGCAGTTCCAGGGGACAGTGAAAACCAGCCACAGCTTTCAGTGCTGGCAGCTTTCCTGTGGGCGCAATCTCTGGACGTTTCCCATTTCACTGCCAGGCACTGGGAGAAAGTCATACAGAGTGTTGCCCCATTAGGAAGCAAAGCTTTAGCAGAGCGCGAATGTCTGTGTGGCAGCGAATGCAGTTCCAGGGGACAGTGAAAACCAGCTACATCTTTCAGTGCTGGCAGCTTTCCTGTGGGCGCAATCTCTGGACGTTTCCAATTTCACTGCCAGGCACTGGGAGAAAGTCATACAGAGTGTTGCCCCATTACGAAGCAATGCTTTAGCAGAGCGCGAATGTCTGTGTGGCAGCGAATGCAGTTCCAAGGGACAGTGAAAACCAGCTACAGCTTTCAGTGCTGGCAGCTTTCCTGTGGGCGCAATCTCTGGACGTTTCCAATTTCACTGCCGGGCTCTGCCAGAGAGAGATACAGAGTGTTGCCCCATTACGAAGCAATGCTTTAGCAGAGCGCGAATGTCTGTGTGGCAGCGAATGCAGTTCCAAGGGACAGTGAAAACCAGCTAGAGCTTTCAGTGCTGGCAGCTGTCCTGTGGGCGCAATCTCTGGACGTTTCCAATTTCACTGCCGGGCTCTGCCAGAGAGAGATACAGAGTGTTGCCCCATTAGGAAGCAAAGCTTTAGCAGAGCGCGAATGTCTATGTGGCAGCGAATGCAGTTCCAAGGGACAGTGAAAACCAGCTACAGCTTTCAGTGCTGGCAGCTTTCCTGTGGGCGCAATCTCTGGACGTTTCCAATTTCACTGCCGGGCTCTGCCAGAGAGAGATACAGAGTGTTGCCCCATTACGAAGCAATGCTTTAGCAGACCGCGAATGTCTGTGTGGCAGCGAATGCAGTTCCAAGGGACAGTGAAAACCAGCTACAGCTTTCAGTGCTGGCAGCTTTCCTAAGGGCGCAATCTCTGGACGTTTCCAATTTCACTGCCGGGCTCTGCCAGAGAGAGATACAGAGTGTTGCCCCATTAGGAAGCAAAGCTTTAGCAGAGCGCGAATGTCTGTGTGGCAGCGAATGCAGTTCCAGGGGACAGTGAAAACCAGCTACATCTTTCAGTGCTGGCAGCTTTCCTGTGGGCGCAATCTCTGGACGTTTCCAATTTCACTGCCAGGCACTGGGAGAAAGTCATACAGAGTGTTGCCCCATTACGAAGCAATGCTTTAGCAGAGCGCGAATGTCTGTGTGGCAGCGAATGCAGTTCCAAGGGACAGTGAAAACCAGCTACAGCTTTCAGTGCTGGCAGCTTTCCTGTGGGCGCAATCTCTGGACGTTTCAATTTCACTGCCGGGATCTGCCAGAGAGAGATACAGAGTGTTGCCCCATTACGAAGCAATGCTTTAGCAGAGCGCGAATGTCTGTGTGGCAGCGAATGCAGTTCCAAGGGACAGTGAAAACCAGCTAGAGCTTTCAGTGCTGGCAGCTGTCCTGTGGGCGCAATCTCTGGACGTTTCCAATTTCACTTCCGGGCTCTGCCAGAGAGAGATACAGAGTGTTGCCCCATTAGGAAGCAAAGCTTTAGCAGAGCGCGAATGTCTGTGTGGCAGCGAATGCAGTTCCAAGGGACATTGAAAACCAGCTACAGCTTTCAGTGCTGGCAGCTTTCCTGTGGGCGCAATCTCTGGACGTTTCCAATTTGGCAGCCGGGCTCTGCCAGAGAGAGATACAGAGTGTTGCCCCATTAGGAAGCAAAGCTTTAGCAGAGCGCGAATGTCTGTGTGGCAGCGAATGCAGTTCCAGGGGACAGTGAAAACCAGCCACAGCTTTCAGTGCTGGCAGCTTTCCTGTGGGCGCAATCTCTGGACGTTTCCCATTTCACTGCCAGGCACTGGGAGAAAGTCATACAGAGTGTTGCCCCATTAGGAAGCAAAGCTTTAGCAGAGCGCGAATGTCTGTGTGGCAGCGAATGCAGTTCCAGGGGACAGTGAAAACCAGCTACATCTTTCAGTGCTGGCAGCTTTCCTGTGGGCGCAATCTCTGGACGTTTCCAATTTCACTGCCAGGCACTGGGAGAAAGTCATACAGAGTGTTGCCCCATTACGAAGCAATGCTTTAGCAGAGCGCGAATGTCTGTGTGGCAGCGAATGCAGTTCCAAGGGACAGTGAAAACCAGCTACAGCTTTCAGTGCTGGCAGCTTTCCTGTGGGCGCAATCTCTGGACGTTTCCAATTTCACTGCCGGGCTCTGCCAGAGAGAGATACAGAGTGTTGCCCCATTACGAAGCAATGCTTTAGCAGAGCGCGAATGTCTGTGTGGCAGCGAATGCAGTTCCAAGGGACAGTGAAAACCAGCTAGAGCTTTCAGTGCTGGCAGCTGTCCTGTGGGCGCAATCTCTGGACGTTTCCAATTTCACTGCCGGGCTCTGCCAGAGAGAGATACAGAGTGTTGCCCCATTAGGAAGCAAAGCTTTAGCAGAGCGCGAATGTCTATGTGGCAGCGAATGCAGTTCCAAGGGACAGTGAAAACCAGCTACAGCTTTCAGTGCTGGCAGCTTTCCTGTGGGCGCAATCTCTGGACGTTTCCAATTTCACTGCCGGGCTCTGCCAGAGAGAGATACAGAGTGTTGCCCCATTACGAAGCAATGCTTTAGCAGACCGCGAATGTCTGTGTGGCAGCGAATGCAGTTCCAAGGGACAGTGAAAACCAGCTACAGCTTTCAGTGCTGGCAGCTTTCCTAAGGGCGCAATCTCTGGACGTTTCCAATTTCACTGCCGGGCTCTGCCAGAGAGAGATACAGAGTGTTGCCCCATTAGGAAGCAAAGCTTTAGCAGAGCGCGAATGTCTGTGTGGCAGCGAATGCAGTTCCAAGGGACAGTGAAAACCAGCTACAGCTTTCAGTGCTGGCAGCTTTCCTGTAGGCGCAATCTCTGGACGTTTCCAATTTCACTGCCGGGCTCTGCCATAGAGAGATACAGAGTGTTGCCCCATTACGAAGCAATGCTTTAGCAGAGCGCGAATGTCTGTGTGGCAGCGAATGCAGTTCCAGGGGACAGTGAAAACCAGCTACATCTTTCAGTGCTGGCAGCTTTCCTGTGGGCGCAATCTCTGGACGTTTCCAATTTCACTGCCAGGCACTGGGAGAAAGTCATACAGAGTGTTGCCCCATTACGAAACAATGCTTTAGCAGAGCGCGAATGTCTGTGTGGCAGCGAATGCAGTTCCAAGGGACAGTGAAAACCAGCTACAGCTTTCAGTGCTGGCAGCTTTCCTGTGGGCGCAATCTCTGGACGTTTCCAATTTCACTGACGGGCTCTGCCAGAGAGAGATACAGAGTGTTGCCCTATTACGAAGCAATGCTTTAGCAGAGCGCGAATGTCTGTGTGGCAGCGAATGCAGTTCCAGGGGACAGTGAAAACCAGCTACAGCTTTCACTGCTGGCAGCTTCCCTGTGGGCGCAATCTCTGGACGTTTCCAATTTGGCAGCCGGGCTCTGCCAGAGAGAGATACAGAGTGTTGCCCCATTACGAAGCAATGTTTTAGCAGAGCGCGAATGTCTGTGTGGCAGCGAATGCAGTTCCAAGGGACAGTGAAAACCAGCTACAGCTTTCAGTGCTGGCAGCTTTCCTGTGGGCGCAATCTCTGGACGTTTCCAATTTCACTGCCGGGCTCTGCGACAGAGAGATACAGTGTTGCCCCATTACGAAGCAATGCTTTAGCAGAGCGCGAATGTCTGTGTGGCAGCGAATGCAGTTCCAAGGGACAGTGAAAACCAGCTACAGCTTTCAGTGCTGGCAGCTTTCCTGTGGGCGCAATCTCTGGACGTTTCCAATTTCACTGCCAGGCTCTGCCAGAGAGAGATACAGAGTGTTGCCCCATTACGAAGCAATGCTTTAGCAGAGCGCGAATGTCTGTGTGGCAGCGAATGCAGTTCCAGGGGACAGTGAAAACCAGCCACAGCTTTCAGTGCTGGCAGCTTTCCTGTGGGCGCAATCTCTGGACGTTTCCAATTTCACTGCCGGGCTCTGCCAGAGAGAGATACAGAGTGTTGCCCCATTAGGAAGCAAAGCTTTAGCAGAGCGCGAATGTCTGTGTGGCAGCGAGTGCAGTTCCAAGGGACAGTGAAAACCAGCTACAGCTTTCAGTGCTGGCAGCTTTCCTGTGGGCGCAATCTCTGGACGTTTCCAATTTCATTGCCGGTCTCTGCGACAGAGAGATACAGAGTGTTGCCCATTACGAAGCAAAGCTTTAGCAGAGCGCGAATGTCTGTGTGGCAGCGAGTGCAGTTCCAAGGGACAGTGAAAACCAGCTACAGCTTTCAGTGCTGGCAGCTTTCCTGTGGGCGCAATCTCTGGACGTTTCCAATTTCACTGCCGGGCTCTGCCAGAGAGAGATACAGAGTGTTGCCTCATTAGGAAGCAATGCTTTAGCAGAGCGCGAATGTCTGTGTGGCAGCAAATGCAGTTCCAAGGGACAGTGAAAACCAGCTACAGCTTTCAGTGCTGGCAGCTTTCCTGTGGGCGCAATCTCTGGACGTTTCCAATTTCACTGCCGGGCTCTGCGACAGAGAGATACAGAGTGTTGCCCCATTACGAAGCAATGCTTTAGCAGAGCGCGAATGTCTGTGTGGCAGCGAATGCAGTTCCAAGGGACAGTGAAAACCAGCTACAGCTTTCAGTGCTGGCAGCTTTCCTGTGGGCACAATCTCTGGACGTTTCCAATTTCACTGCCGGGCACTGGGAGAAAGTCATACAGAATCTTGCCCCATTAGGAAGCAAAGCTTTAGCAGAGCGCGAATGTCTGTGTGGCAGCGAATGCAGTTCCAAGGGACAGTGAAAACCAGCTACAGCTTTCAGTGCTGGCAGCTTTCCTGTGGGCGCAATCTCTGGACGTTTCCAATTTCACTGCCGGGCTCTGCCAGAGAGAGATACAGAGTGTTGCCCCATTACGAAGCAATGCTTTAGCAGAGCGCGAATGTCTGTGTGGCAGCGAATGCAGTTCCAGGGGACAGTGAAAACCAGCTACATCTTTCAGTGCTGGCAGCTTTCCTGTGGGCGCAATCTCTGGACGTTTCCAATTTCACTGCCAGGCACTGGGAGAAAGTCATACAGAGTGTTGCCCCATTACGAAGCAATGCTTTAGCAGAGCGCGAATGTCTGTGTGGCAGCGAATGCAGTTCCAAGGGACAGTGAAAACCAGCTAGAGCTTTCAGTGCTGGCAGCTTTCCTGTGGGCGCAATCTCTGGACGTTTCAATTTCACTGCCGGGCTCTGCCAGAGAGAGATACAGAGTGTTGCCCCATTAGGAAGCAATGCTTTAGCAGAGCGCGAATGTCTGTGTGGCAGCGAATGCAGTTCCAAGGGACAGTGAAAACCAGCTACAGCTTTCAGTGCTGGCAGCTTTCCTGTGGGCGCAATCTCTGGACGTTTCCAATTTCACTGCCGGGCTCTGCCAGAGAGAGATACAGAGTGTTGCCCCATTACGAAGCAATGCTTTAGCAGAGCGCGAATGTCTGTGTGGCAGCGAATGCAGTTCCAGGGGACAGTGAAAACCAGCTACATCTTTCAGTGCTGGCAGCTTTCCTGTGGGCGCAATCTCTGGACGTTTCCAATTTCACTGCCAGGCACTGGGAGAAAGTCATACAGAGTGTTGCCCCATTACGAAGCAATGCTTTAGCGGAGCGCGAATGTCTGTGTGGCAGCGAATGCAGTTCCAAGGGACAGTGCAAACCAGCTACAGCTTTCAGTGCTGGCAGCTTTCCTGTGGGCGCAATCTCTGGACGTTTCCAATTTGGCAGCCGGGCTCTGCCAGAGAGAGATACAGAGTGTTGCCCCATTAGGAAGCAATGCTTTAGCAGAGCGCGAATGTCTGTGTGGCAGCGAATGCAGTTCCAGGGGACAGTGAAAACCAGCTACATCTTTCACTGCTGGCAGCTTTCCTGTGGGCGCAATCTCTGGACGTTTCCAATTTCACTGCCAGGCACTGGGAGAAAGTCATACAGAGTGTTGCCCCATTACGAAGCAATGCTTTAGCAGAGCGCGAATGTCTATGTGGCAGCGAATGCAGTTCCAAGGGACAGTGAAAACCAGCTACAGCTTTCAGTGCTGGCAGCTTTCCTGTGGGCGCAATCTCTGGACGTTTCCAATTTCACTGCCGGGCTCTGCCAGAGAGAGATACAGAGTGTTGCCCCATTACGAAGCAATGCTTTAGCAGAGCGCGAATGTCTGTGTGGCAGCGAATGCAGTTCCAGGGGACAGTGAAAACCAGCTACATCTTTCAGTGCTGGCAGCTTTCCTGTGGGCGCAATCTCTGGAAGTTTCCAATTTCACTGCCAGGCACTGGGAGAAAGTCATACAGAGTGTTGCCCCATTACGAAGCAATGCTTTAGCGGAGCGCGAATGTCTGTGTGGCAGCGAATGCAGTTCCAAGGGACAGTGAAAACCAGCTACAGCTTTCAGTGCTGGCAGCTTTCCTGTGGGCACAATCTCTGGACGTTTCCAATTTCACTACCGGGCACTGGGAGAAAGTCATACAGAGTGTTGCCCCATTAGGAAGCAAAGCTTTAGCAGAGCGCGAATGTCTATGTGGCAGCGAATGCAGTAACAAGGGACAGTGAAAACCAGCTACAGCTTTCAGTGCTGGCAGCTTTCCTGTGGGCGCAATCTCTGGACGTTTCCAATTTCACTGCCGGGCTCTGCCAGAGAGAGATACAGAGTGTTGCCCCATTAGGAAGCAATGCTTTAGCAGAGCGCGAATGTCTGTGTGGCAGCGAATGCAGTTCCAAGGGACAGTGCAAACCAGCTACAGCTTTCAGTGCTGGCAGCTTTCCTGTGGGCGCAATCTCTGGACGTTTCCAATTTGGCAGCCGGGCTCTGCCAGAGAGAGATACAGAGTGTTGCCCCATTACGAAGCAATGCTTTAGCAGAGCGCGAATGTCTGTGTGGCAGCGAATGCAGTTCCAAGGGACAGTGAAAACCAGCTACAGCTTTCAGTGCTGGCAGCTTTCCTGTGGGCGCAATCTCTGGATGTTTCCAATTTCACTGCCGGGCTCTGCCAGAGAGAGATACAGAGTGTTGCCCCATTAGGAAGCAAAGCTTTAGCAGAGCGCGAATGTCTGTGTGGCAGCGAATGCAGTTCCAAGGGACAGTGAAAACCAGCTACAGCTTTCAGTGCTGGCAGCTTTCCTGTGGGCGCAATCTCTGGACGTTTCCAATTTCACTGCCGGGCTCTGCCAGAGAGAGATACAGAGTGTTGCCCCATTACGAAGCAATGCTTTAGCAGAGCGCGAATGTCTGTGTGGCAGCGAATGCAGTTCCAGGGGACAGTGAAAACCAGCTACATCTTTCAGTGCTGGCAGCTTTCCTGTGGGCGCAATCTCTGGACGTTTCCAATTTCACTGCCAGGCACTGGGAGAAAGTCATACAGAGTGTTGCCCCATTACGAAGCAATGCTTTAGCAGAGCGCGAATGTCTGTGTGGCAGCGAATGCAGTTCCAAGGGACAGTGAAAACCAGCTACAGCTTTCAGTGCTGGCAGCTTTCCTGTGGGCGCAATCTCTGGACGTTTCAATTTCACTGCCGGGCTCTGCCAGAGAGAGATACAGAATGTTGCCCCATTAGGAAGCAATGCTTTAGCAGAGCGCGAATGTCTGTGTGGCAGCGAATGCAGTTCCAAGGGACAGTGAAAACCAGCTACAGCTTTCAGTGCTGGCAGCTTTCCTGTGGGCGCAATCTCTGGACGTTTCCAATTTCACTGCCGGGCTCTGCCAGAGAGAGATACAGAGTGTTGCCCCATTACGAAGCAATGCTTTAGCAGAGCGCGAATGTCTGTGTGGCAGCGAATGCAGTTCCAGGGGACAGTGAAAACCAGCTACATCTTTCAGTGCTGGCAGCTTTCCTGTGGGCGCAATCTCTGGACGTTTCCAATTTCACTGCCAGGCACTGGGAGAAAGTCATACAGAGTGTTGCCCCATTACGAAGCAATGCTTTAGCAGAGCGCGAATGTCTGTGTGGCAGCGAATGCAGTTCCAGGGGACAGTGAAAACCAGCTACATCTTTCACTGCTGGCAGCTTTCCTGTGGGCGCAATCTCTGGACGTTTCCAATTTCACTGCCAGGCACTGGGAGAAAGTCATACAGAGTGTTGCCCCATTACGAAGCAATGCTTTAGCAGAGCGCGAATGTCTATGTGGCAGCGAATGCAGTTCCAAGGGACAGTGAAAACCAGCTACAGCTTTCAGTGCTGGCAGCTTTCCTGTGGGCGCAATCTCTGGACGTTTCCAATTTCACTGCCGGGCTCTGCCAGAGAGAGATACAGAGTGTTGCCCCATTACGAAGCAATGCTTTAGCAGAGCGCGAATGTCTGTGTGGCAGCGAATGCAGTTCCAGGGGACAGTGAAAACCAGCTACATCTTTCAGTGCTGGCAGCTTTCCTGTGGGCGCAATCTCTGGACGTTTCCAATTTCACTGCCAGGCACTGGGAGAAAGTCATACAGAGTGTTGCCCCATTACGAAGCAATGCTTTAGCGGAGCGCGAATGTCTGTGTGGCAGCGAATGCAGTTCCAAGGGACAGTGAAAACCAGCTACAGCTTTCAGTGCTGGCAGCTTTCCTGTGGGCACAATCTCTGGACGTTTCCAATTTCACTACCGGGCACTGGGAGAAAGTCATACAGAGTGTTGCCCCATTAGGAAGCAAAGCTTTAGCAGAGCGCGAATGTCTATGTGGCAGCGAATGCAGTTCCAAGGGACAGTGAAAACCAGCTACAGCTTTCAGTGCTGGCAGCTTTCCTGTGGGCGCAATCTCTGGACGTTTCCAATTTCACTGCCGGGCTCTGCCAGAGAGAGATACAGAGTGTTGCCCCATTAGGAAGCAATGCTTTAGCAGAGCGCGAATGTCTGTGTGGCAGCGAATGCAGTTCCAAGGGACAGTGCAAACCAGCTACAGCTTTCAGTGCTGGCAGCTTTCCTGTGGGCGCAATCTCTGGACGTTTCCAATTTGGCAGCCGGGCTCTGCCAGAGAGAGATACAGAGTGTTGCCCCATTACGAAGCAATGCTTTAGCAGAGCGCGAATGTCTGTGTGGCAGCAAATGCAGTTCCAAGGGACAGTGAAAACCAGCTACAGCTTTCAGTGCTGGCAGCTTTCCTGTGGGCGCAATCTCTGGATGTTTCCAACTTCACTGCCGGGCTCTGCCAGAGAGAGATACAGAGTGTTGCCCCATTAGGAAGCAAAGCTTTAGCAGAGCGCGAATGTCTGTGTGGCAGCGAATGCAGTTCCAAGGGACAGTGAAAACCAGCTACAGCTTTCAGTGCTGGCAGCTTTCCTGTGGGCGCAATCTCTGGACGTTTCCAATTTCACTGCCAGGCACTGGGAGAAAGTCATACAGAGTGTTGCCCCATTAGGAAGCAAAGCTTTAGCAGAGCGCGAATGTCTGTGTGGCAGCGAATGCAGTTCCAAGGGACAGTGAAAACCAGCTACAGCTTTCAGTGCTGGCAGCTTTCCTAAGGGCGCAATCTCTGGACGTTTCCAATTTCACTGCCGGGCTCTGCCAGAGAGAGATACAGAGTGTTGCCCCATTAGGAAGCAAAGCTTTAGCAGAGCGCGAATGTCTGTGTGGCAGCGAATGCAGTTCCAAGGGACAGTGAAAACCAGCTACAGCTTTCAGTGCTGGCAGCTTTCCTGTGAGCGCAATCTCTGGACGTTTCCAATTTCACTGCCGGGCTCTGCCAGAGAGAGATACAGAGTGTTGCCCCATTACGAAGCAATGCTTTAGCAGAGCGCGAATGTCTGTGTGGCAGCGAATGCAGTTCCAGGGGACAGTGAAAACCAGCTACATCTTTCAGTGCTGGCAGCTTTCCTGTGGGCGCAATCTCTGGACGTTTCCAATTTCACTGCCAGGCACTGGGAGAAAGTCATACAGAGTGTTGCCCCATTACGAAGCAATGCTTTAGCAGAGCGCGAATGTCTGTGTGGCAGCGAATGCAGTTCGAAGGGACAGTGAAAACCAGCTACAGCTTTCAGTGCTGGCAGCTTTCCTGTGGGCGCAATCTCTGGACGTTTCAATTTCACTGCCGGGCTCTGCCAGAGAGAGATACAGAGTGTTGCCCCATTACGAAGCAATGCTTTAGCAGAGCGCGAATGTCTGTGTGGCAGCGAATGCAGTTCCAAGGGACAGTGAAAACCAGCTAGAGCTTTCAGTGCTGGCAGCTTTCCTGTGGGCGCAATCTCTGGACGTTTCCAATTTCACTGCCGGGCTCTGCCAGAGAGAGATACAGAGTGTTGCCCCATTACGAAGCAATGCTTTAGCAGAGCGTGAATGTCTGTGTGGCAGCGAATGCAGTTCCAAGGGACAGTGAAAACCAGCTACAGCTTTCAGTGCTGGCAGCTTTCCTGTGGGCACAATCTCTGGACGTTTCCAATTTCACTGCCCGGTACTGGGAGAAAGTCATACAGAGTGTTGCCCCACTAGGAAGCAAAGCTTTAGCAGAGCGCGAATGTCTGTGTGGCAGCGAATGCAGTTCCAAGGGACAGTGAAAACCAGCTACAGCTTTCAGTGCTGGCAGCTTTCCTGTGGGCGCAATCTCTGGACGTTTCCAATTTCACTGCCGGGCTCTGCCAGAGAGAGATACAGAGTGTTGCCCCATTACGAAGCAATGCTTTAGCAGAGCGCGAATGTCTGTGTGGCAGCGAATGCAGTTCCAAGGGACAGTGAAAACCAGCTACAGCTTTCAGTGCTGGCAGCTTTCCTGTGGGCGCAATCTCTGGACGTTTCCAATTTCACTGCCGGGCTCTGCCAGAGAGAGATACAGAGTGTTGCCCCATTACGAAGCAATGCTTTAGCAGAGCGCGAATGTCTGTGTGGCAGCGAATGCAGTTCCAAGGGACAGTGAAAACCAGCTACAGCTTTCAGTGCTGGCAGCTTTCCTGTGGGCAGAATCTCTGGACGTTTCCAATTTCACTGCCGGGCACTGGGAGAAAGTCATACAGAGTGTTGCCCCATTACGAAGCAATGCTTTAGCAGAGCGCGAATGTCTGTGTGGCAGCGAATGCAGTTCCAAGGGACAGTGAAAACCAGCTACAGCTTTCAGTGCTGGCAGCTTTCCTGTGGGCGCAATCTCTGGACGTTTCCAATTTCACTGCCGGGCTCTGCCAGAGAGAGATACAGAGTGTTGCCCCATTACGAAGCAATGCTTTAGCAGAGCGCGAATGTCTGTGTGGCAGCGAATGCAGTTCCAAGGGACAGTGAAAACCAGCTACAGCTTTCAGTGCTGGCAGCTTTCCTGTGGGCGCAATCTCTGGACGTTTCCAATTTCACTGCCGGGCTCTGCCAGAGAGAGATAGAGAGTGTTGCCCCATTAGGAAGCAAAGCTTTAGCAGAGCGCGAATGTCTGTGTGGCAGCGAATGCAGTTCCAAGGGACAGTGAAAACCAGCTACATCTTTCAGTGCTGGCAGCTTTCCTGTGGGCGCAATCTCTGGACGTTTCCAATTTGGCAGCCGGGCTCTGCCAGAGAGAGATACAGAGTGTTGCCCCATTACGAAGCAATGCTTTAGCAGAGCGCGAATGTCTGTGTGGCAGCGAATGCAGTTCCAAGGGACAGTGAAAACCAGCTACAGCTTTCAGTGCTGGCAGCTTTCCTGTGGGCGCAATCTCTGGACGTTTCCAATTTCACTGCCAGGCACTGGGAGAAAATCATACAGAGTGTTGCCCCATTAGGAAGCAAAGCTTTAGCAGAGCGCGAATGTCTGTGTGGCAGCGAATGCAGTTCCAAGGGACAGTGAAAACCAGCTACAGCTTTCAGTGCTGGCAGCTTTCCTGTGGGCGCAATCTCTGGACGTTTCCAATTTCACTGCCGGGCTCTGCCAGAGAGAGATACAGAGTGTTGCCCCATTACGAAGCAATGCTTTAGCAGAGCGCGAATGTCTGTGTGGCAGCGAATGCAGTTCCAAGGGACAGTGAAAACCAGCTACAGCTTTCAGTGCTGGCAGCTTTCCTGTGGGCGCAATCTCTGGACGTTTCCAATTTCACTGCCGGGCTCTGCCAGAGAGAGATAGAGAGTGTTGCCCCATTAGGAAGCAAAGCTTTAGCAGAGCGCGAATGTCTGTGTGGCAGCGAATGCAGTTCCAAGGGACAGTGAAAACCAGCTACATCTTTCAGTGCTGGCAGCTTTCCTGTGGGCGCAATCTCTGGACGTTTCCAATTTGGCAGCCGGGCTCTGCCAGAGAGAGATACAGAGTGTTGCCCCATTACGAAGCAATGCTTTAGCAGAGCGCGAATGTCTGTGTGGCAGCGAATGCAGTTCCAAGGGACAGTGAAAACCAGCTACAGCTTTCAGTGCTGGCAGCTTTCCTGTGGGCGCAATCTCTGGACGTTTCCAATTTCACTGCCGGGCTCTGCCAGAGAGAGATACAGAGTGTTGCCCCATTACGAAGCAATGCTTTAGCAGAGCGCGAATGTCTGTGTGGCAGCGAATGCAGTTCCAAGGGACAGTGAAAACCAGCTACAGCTTTCAGTGCTGGCAGCTGTCCTGTGGGCGCAATCTCTGGACGTTTCCAATTTCATTGCCGGTCTCTGCCACAGAGAGATACAGAGTGTTGCCCCATTAGGAAGCAAAGCTTTAGCAGAGCGCGAATGTCTGTGTGGCAGCGAATGCAGTTCCAAGGGACAGTGAAAACCAGCTAGAGCTTTCAGTGCTGGCAGCTTTCCTGTGGGCGCAATCTCTGGACGTTTCCAATTTCACTGCCGGGCTCTGCCAGAGAGAGATACAGAGTGTTGCCCCATTACGAAGCAATGCTTTAGCAGAGCGCGAATGTCTGTGTGGCAGCGAATGCAGTTCCAAGGGACAGTGAAAACCAGCTACAGCTTTCAGTGCTGGCAGCTTTCCTGTGGGCACAATCTCTGGACGTTTCCAATTTCACTGCCGGGCACTGGGAGAAAGTCATACAGAGTGTTGCCCCATTACGAAGCAATGCTTTAGCAGAGCGCGAATGTCTGTGTGGCAGCGAATGCAGTTCCAAGGGACAGTGAAAACCAGCTACAGCTTTCAGTGCTGGCAGCTTTCCTGTGGGCGCAATCTCTGGACGTTTCCAATTTCACTGCCGGGCTCTGCCAGAGAGAGATACAGAGTGTTGCCCCATTACGAAGCAATGCTTTAGCAGAGCGCGAATGTCTGTGTGGCAGCGAATGCAGTTCCAAGGGACAGTGAAAACCAGCTACAGCTTTCAGTGCTGGCAGCTTTCCTGTGGGCAGAATCTCTGGACGTTTCCAATTTCACTGCCGGGCACTGGGAGAAAATCATACAGAGTGTTGCCCCATTAGGAAGCAAAGCCTTAGCAGAGCGCGAATGTCTGTGTGGCAGCGAATGCAGTTCCAAGGGACAGTGAAAACCAGCTACAGCTTTCAGTGCTGGCAGCTTTCCTGTGGGCGCAATCTCTGGACGTTTCCAATTTCACTGCCGGGCTCTGCCAGAGAGAGATACAGAGTGTTGCCCCATTAGTAAGCAAAGCTTTAGCAGAGCGCGAATGTCTATGTGGCAGCGAATGCAGTTCCAAGGGACAGTGAAAACCAGCTACAGCTTTCAGTGCTGGCAGCTTTCCTGTGGGCGCAATCTCTGGACGTTTCCAATTTCACTGCCGGGCTCTGCCAGAGAGAGATACAGAGTGTTGCCCCATTACGAAGCAATGCTTTAGCAGAGCGCGAATGTCTGTGTGGCAGCGAATGCAGTTCCAAGGGACAGTGAAAACCAGCTACAGCTTTCAGTGCTGGCAGCTTTCCTAAGGGCGCAATCTCTGGACGTTTCCAATTTCACTGCCGGGCTCTGCCAGAGAGAGATACAGAGTGTTGCCCCATTAGGAAGCAAAGCTTTAGCAGAGCGCGAATGTCTGTGTGGCAGCGAATGCAGTTCCAAGGGACAGTGAAAACCAGCTACAGCTTTCAGTGCTGGCAGCTTTCCTAAGGGCGCAATCTCTGGACGTTTCCAATTTCACTGCCGGGCTCTGCCAGAGAGAGATACAGAGTGTTGCCCCATTAGGAAGCAAAGCTTTAGCAGAGCGCGAATGTCTGTGTGGCAGCGAATGCAGTTCCAAGGGACAGTGAAAACCAGCTACAGCTTTCAGTGCTGGCAGCTTTCCTGTGGGCGCAATCTCTGGACGTTTCCAATTTCACTGCCGGGCTCTGCCAGAGAGAGATACAGAGTGTTGCCCCATTACGAAGCAATGCTTTAGCAGAGCGCGAATGTCTGTGTGGCAGCGAATGCAGTTCCAGGGGACAGTGAAAACCATCTACATCTTTCACTGCTGGCAGCTTTCCTGTGGGCGCAATCTCTGGACGTTTCCAATTTCACTGCCAGGCACTGGGAGAAAGTCATACAGATTGTTGCCCCATTACGAAGCAATGCTTTAGCAGAGCGCGAATGTCTGTGTGGCAGCGAATGCAGTTCCAAGGGACAGTGAAAACCAGCTACAGCTTTCAGTGCTGGCAGCTTTCCTGTGGGCGCAATCTCTGGACGTTTCCAATTTCACTGCCGGGCTCTGCCAGAGAGAGATAGAGAGTGTTGCCCCATTAGGAAGCAAAGCTTTAGCAGAGCGCGAATGTCTGTGTGGCAGCGAATGCAGTTCCAAGGGACAGTGAAAACCAGCTACATCTTTCAGTGCTGGCAGCTTTCCTGTGGGCGCAATCTCTGGACGTTTCCAATTTGGCAGCCGGGCTCTGCCAGAGAGAGATACAGAGTGTTGCCCCATTACGAAGCAATGCTTTAGCAGAGCGCGAATGTCTGTGTGGCAGCGAATGCAGTTCCAAGGGACAGTGAAAACCAGCTACAGCTTTCAGTGCTGGCAGCTTTCCTGTGGGCGCAATCTCTGGACGTTTCCAATTTCACTGCCAGGCACTGGGAGAAAATCATACAGAGTGTTGCCCCATTAGGAAGCAAAGCTTTAGCAGAGCGCGAATGTCTGTGTGGCAGCGAATGCAGTTCCAAGGGACAGTGAAAACCAGCTACAGCTTTCAGTGCTGGCAGCTTTCCTGTGGGCGCAATCTCTGGACGTTTCCAATTTCACTGCCGGGCTCTGCCAGAGAGAGATACAGAGTGTTGCCCCATTACGAAGCAATGCTTTAGCAGAGCGCGAATGTCTGTGTGGCAGCGAATGCAGTTCCAAGGGACAGTGAAAACCAGCTACAGCTTTCAGTGCTGGCAGCTTTCCTGTGGGCGCAATCTCTGGACGTTTCCAATTTCACTGCCGGGCTCTGCCAGAGAGAGATAGAGAGTGTTGCCCCATTAGGAAGCAAAGCTTTAGCAGAGCGCGAATGTCTGTGTGGCAGCGAATGCAGTTCCAAGGGACAGTGAAAACCAGCTACATCTTTCAGTGCTGGCAGCTTTCCTGTGGGCGCAATCTCTGGACGTTTCCAATTTGGCAGCCGGGCTCTGCCAGAGAGAGATACAGAGTGTTGCCCCATTACGAAGCAATGCTTTAGCAGAGCGCGAATGTCTGTGTGGCAGCGAATGCAGTTCCAAGGGACAGTGAAAACCAGCTACAGCTTTCAGTGCTGGCAGCTTTCCTGTGGGCGCAATCTCTGGACGTTTCCAATTTCACTGCCAGGCACTGGGAGAAAATCATACAGAGTGTTGCCCCATTAGGAAGCAAAGCTTTAGCAGAGCGCGAATGTCTGTGTGGCAGCGAATGCAGTTCCAAGGGACAGTGAAAACCAGCTACAGCTTTCAGTGCTGGCAGCTTTCCTGTGGGCGCAATCTCTGGACGTTTCCAATTTCACTGCCGGGCTCTGCCAGAGAGAGATACAGAGTGTTGCCCCATTACGAAGCAATGCTTTAGCAGAGCGCGAATGTCTGTGTGGCAGCGAATGCAGTTCCAAGGGACAGTGAAAACCAGCTACAGCTTTCAGTGCTGGCAGCTGTCCTGTGGGCGCAATCTCTGGACGTTTCCAATTTCATTGCCGGTCTCTGCCACAGAGAGATACAGAGTGTTGCCCCATTAGGAAGCAAAGCTTTAGCAGAGCGCGAATATCTGTGTGGCAGCGAATGCAGTTCCAAGGGACAGTGAAAACCAGCTAGAGCTTTCAGTGCTGGCAGCTTTCCTGTGGGCGCAATCTCTGGACGTTTCCAATTTCACTGCCGGGCTCTGCCAGAGAGAGATACAGAGTGTTGCCCCATTACGAAGCAATGCTTTAGCAGAGCGCGAATGTCTGTGTGGCAGCGAATGCAGTTCCAAGGGACAGTGAAAACCAGCTACAGCTTTCAGTGCTGGCAGCTTTCCTGTGGGCACAATCTCTGGACGTTTCCAATTTCACTGCCGGGCACTGGGAGAAAGTCATACAGAGTGTTGCCCCATTACGAAGCAATGCTTTAGCAGAGCGCGAATGTCTGTGTGGCAGCGAATGCAGTTCCAAGGGACAGTGAAAACCAGCTACAGCTTTCAGTGCTGGCAGCTTTCCTGTGGGCGCAATCTCTGGACGTTTCCAATTTCACTGCCGGGCTCTGCCAGACAGAGATACAGAGTGTTGCCCCATTACGAAGCAATGCTTTAGCAGAGCGCGAATGTCTGTGTGGCAGCGAATGCAGTTCCAAGGGACAGTGAAAACCAGCTACAGCTTTCAGTGCTGGCAGCTTTCCTGTGGGCAGAATCTCTGGACGTTTCCAATTTCACTGCCGGGCACTGGGAGAAAATCATACAGAGTGTTGCCCCATTAGGAAGCAAAGCCTTAGCAGAGCGCGAATGTCTGTGTGGCAGCGAATGCAGTTCCAAGGGACAGTGAAAACCAGCTACAGCTTTCAGTGCTGGCAGCTTTCCTGTGGGCGCAATCTCTGGACGTTTCCAATTTCACTGCCGGGCTCTGCCAGAGAGAGATACAGAGTGTTGCCCCATTAGTAAGCAAAGCTTTAGCAGAGCGCGAATGTCTATGTGGCAGCGAATGCAGTTCCAAGGGACAGTGAAAACCAGCTACAGCTTTCAGTGCTGGCAGCTTTCCTGTGGGCGCAATCTCTGGACGTTTCCAATTTCACTGCCGGGCTCTGCCAGAGAGAGATACAGAGTGTTGCCCCATTACGAAGCAATGCTTTAGCAGAGCGCGAATGTCTGTGTGGCAGCGAATGCAGTTCCAAGGGACAGTGAAAACCAGCTACAGCTTTCAGTGCTGGCAGCTTTCCTAAGGGCGCAATCTCTGGACGTTTCCAATTTCACTGCCGGGCTCTGCCAGAGAGAGATACAGAGTGTTGCCCCATTAGGAAGCAAAGCTTTAGCAGAGCGCGAATGTCTGTGTGGCAGCGAATGCAGTTCCAAGGGACAGTGAAAACCAGCTACAGCTTTCAGTGCTGGCAGCTTTCCTAAGGGCGCAATCTCTGGACGTTTCCAATTTCACTGCCGGGCTCTGCCAGAGAGAGATACAGAGTGTTGCCCCATTAGGAAGCAAAGCTTTAGCAGAGCGCGAATGTCTGTGTGGCAGCGAATGCAGTTCCAAGGGACAGTGAAAACCAGCTACAGCTTTCAGTGCTGGCAGCTTTCCTGTGGGCGCAATCTCTGGACGTTTCCAATTTCACTGCCGGGCTCTGCCAGAGAGAGATACAGAGTGTTGCCCCATTACGAAGCAATGCTTTAGCAGAGCGCGAATGTCTGTGTGGCAGCGAATGCAGTTCCAGGGGACAGTGAAAACCATCTACATCTTTCACTGCTGGCAGCTTTCCTGTGGGCGCAATCTCTGGACGTTTCCAATTTCACTGCCAGGCACTGGGAGAAAGTCATACAGATTGTTGCCCCATTACGAAGCAATGCTTTAGCAGAGCGCGAATGTCTGTGTGGCAGCGAATGCAGTTCCAAGGGACAGTGAAAACCAGCTACAGCTTTCAGTGCTGGCAGCTTTCCTGTGGGCACAATCTCTGGACGTTTCCAATTTCACTACCGGGCACTGGGAGAAAGTCATACAGAGTGTTGCCCCATTAGGAAGCAAAGCTTTAGCAGAGCGCGAATGTCTATGTGGCAGCGAATGCAGTTCCAAGGGACAGTGAAAACCAGCTACAGCTTTCAGTGCTGGCAGCTTTCCTGTGGGCGCAATCTCTGGACGTTTCCAATTTCACTGCCGGGCTCTGCCAGAGAGAGATACAGAGTGTTGCCCCATTACGAAGCAATGCTTTAGCAGAGCGCGAATGTCTGTGTGGCAGCGAATGCAGTTCCAAGGGACAGTGAAAACCAGCTACAGCTTTCAGTGCTGGCAGCTTTCCTGTGGGCACAATCTCTGGACGTTTCCAATTTCATTGCCGGTCTCTGCCACAGAGAGATACAGAGTGTTGCCCCATTAGGAAGCAAAGCTTTAGCAGAGCGCGAATGTCTGTGTGGCAGCGAATGCAGTTCCAAGGGACAGTGAAAACCAGCTAGAGCTTTCAGTGCTGGCAGCTTTCCTGTGGGCGCAATCTCTGGACGTTTCCAATTTCACTGCCGGGCTCTGCCAGAGAGAGATACAGAGTGTTGCCCCATTACGAAGCAATGCTTTAGCAGAGCGCGAATGTCTGTGTGGCAGCGAATGCAGTTCCAAGGGACAGTGAAAACCAGCTACAGCTTTCAGTGCTGGCAGCTTTCCTGTGGGCACAATCTCTGGACGTTTCCAATTTCACTGCCGGGCACTGGGAGAAAGTCATACAGAGTGTTGCCCCATTACGAAGCAATGCTTTAGCAGAGCGCGAATGTCTGTGTGGCAGCGAATGCAGTTCCAAGGGACAGTGAAAACCAGCTACAGCTTTCAGTGCTGGCAGCTTTCCTGTGGGCGCAATCTCTGGACGTTTCCAATTTCACTGCCGGGCTCTGCCAGAGAGAGATACAGAGTGTTGCCCCATTACGAAGCAATGCTTTAGCAGAGCGCGAATGTCTGTGTGGCAGCGAATGCAGTTCCAAGGGACAGTGAAAACCAGCTAGAGCTTTCAGTGCTGGCAGCTTTCCTGTGGGCGCAATCTCTGGACGTTTCCAATTTGGCAGCCGGGCTCTGCCAGAGAGAGATACAGAGTGTTGCCCCATTACGAAGCAATGCTTTAGCAGAGCGCGAATGTCTGTGTGGCAGCGAATGCAGTTCCAAGGGACAGTGAAAACCAGCTACAGCTTTCAGTGCTGGCAGCTTTCCTGTGGGCGCAATCTCTGGACGTTTCCAATTTGGCAGCCGGGCTCTGCCAGAGAGAGATACAGAGTGTTGCCCCATTACGAAGCAATGCTTTAGCAGAGCGCGAATGTCTGTGTGGCAGCGAATGCAGTTCCAAGGGACAGTGAAAACCAGCTAGAGCTTTCAGTGCTGGCAGCTTTCCTGTGGGCGCAATCTCTGGACGTTTCCAATTTCACTGCCGGGCTCTGCCAGAGAGAGATACAGAGTGTTGCCCCATTACGAAGCAATGCTTTAGCAGAGCGCGAATGTCTGTGTGGCAGCGAATGCAGTTCCAAGGGACAGTGAAAACCAGCTACAGCTTTCAGTGCTGGCAGCTTTCCTAAGGGCGCAATCTCTGGACGTTTCCAATTTCACTGCCGGGCTCTGCCAGAGAGAGATACAGAGTGTTGCCCCATTAGGAAGCAAAGCTTTAGCAGAGCGCGAATGTCTGTGTGGCAGCGAATGCAGTTCCAAGGGACAGTGAAAACCAGCTAGAGCTTTCAGTGCTGGCAGCTTTCCTGTGGGCGCAATCTCTGGACGTTTCCAATTTCACTGCCGTGCTCTGCCAGAGAGAGATACAGAGTGTTGCCCCATTACGAAGCAATGCTTTAGCAGAGCGCGAATGTCTGTGTGGCAGCGAATGCAGTTCCAAGGGACAGTGAAAACCAGCTACAGCTTTCAGTGCTGGCAGCTTTCCTGTGGGCGCAATCTCTGGACGTTTCCAATTTCACTGCCGGGCTCTGCCAGAGAGAGATACAGAGTGTTGCCCCATTACGAAGCAATGCTTTAGCAGAGCGCGAATGTCTGTGTGGCAGCGAATGCAGTTCCAAGGGACAGTGAAAACCAGCTACAGCTTTCAGTGCTGGCAGCTTTCTGTGGGCGCAATCTCTGGACGTTTCCAATTTCATTGCCGGTCTCTGCCACAGAGAGATACAGAGTGTTGCCCCATTAGGAAGCAAAGCTTTAGCAGAGCGCGAATGTCTGTGTGGCAGCGAATGCAGTTCCAAGGGACAGTGAAAACCAGCTAGAGCTTTCAGTGCTGGCAGCTTTCCTGTGGGCGCAATCTCTGGACGTTTCCAATTTCACTGCCGGGCTCTGCCAGAGAGAGATACAGAGTGTTGCCCCATTACGAAGCAATGCTTTAGCAGAGCGCGAATGTCTGTGTGGCAGCGAATGCAGTTCCAAGGGACAGTGAAAACCAGCTACAGCTTTCAGTGCTGGCAGCTTTCCTGTGGGCGCAATCTCTGGACGTTTCCAATTTCACTGCCGGGCTCTGCCAGAGAGAGATACAGAGTGTTGCCCCATTACGAAGCAATGCTTTAGCAGAGCGCGAATGTCTGTGTGGCAGCGAATGCAGTTCCAAGGGACAGTGAAAACCAGCTACAGCTTTCAGTGCTGGCAGCTTTCCTGTGGGCGCAATCTCTGGACGTTTCCAATTTCACTGCCGGGCTCTGCCAGAGAGAGATAAAGAGTGTTGCCCCATTACGAAGCAATGCTTTAGCAGAGCGCGAATGTCTGTGTGGCAGCGAATGCAGTTCCAAGGGACAGTGAAAACCAGCTACAGCTTTCAGTGCTGGCAGCTTTCCTGTGGGCGCAATCTCTGGACGTTTCCAATTTCACTACCGGGCTCTGCCAGAGAGAGATACAGAGTGTTGCCCCATTAGGAAGCAAAGCTTTAGCAGAGCGCGAATGTCTGTGTGGCAGCGAATGCAGTTCCAAGGGACAGTGAAAACCAGCTACATCTTTCAGTGCTGGCAGCTTTCCTGTGGGCGCAATCTCTGGACGTTTCCAATTTCATTGCCGGTCTCTGCCACAGAGAGATACAGAGTGTTGCCCCATTAGGAAGCAAAGCTTTAGCAGAGCGCGAATGTCTGTGTGGCAGCGAATGCAGTTCCAAGGGACAGTGAAAACCAGCTACAGCTTTCACTGATGGCAGCTTTCCTGTGGGCGCAATCTCTGGACGTTTCCAATTTGGCAGCCGGGCTCTGCCAGAGAGAGATACAGAGTGTTGCCCCATTACGAAGCAATGCTTTAGCAGAGCGCGAATGTCTGTGTGGCAGCGAATGCAGTTCCAAGGGACAGTGAAAACCAGCTAGAGCTTTCAGTGCTGGCAGCTTTCCTGTGGGCAGAATCTCTGGACGTTTCCAATTTCACTGCCGGGCACTGGGAGAAAGTCATACAGAGTGTTGCCCCATTAGGAAGCAAAGCTTTAGCAGAGCGCGAATGTCTGTGTGGCAGCGAATGCAGTTCCAAGGGACAGTGAAAACCAGCTACATCTTTCAGTGCTGGCAGCTTTCCTGTGGGCGCAATCTCTGGACGTTTCCAATTTCATTGCCGGTCTCTGCCACAGAGAGATACAGAGTGTTGCCCCATTAGGAAGCAAAGCTTTAGCAGAGCGCGAATGTCTGTGTGGCAGCGAATGCAGTTCCAAGGGACAGTGAAAACCAGCTACAGCTTTCACTGATGGCAGCTTTCCTGTGGGCGCAATCTCTGGACGTTTCCAATTTGGCAGCCGGGCTCTGCCAGAGAGAGATACAGAGTGTTGCCCCATTACGAAGCAATGCTTTAGCAGAGCGCGAATGTCTGTGTGGCAGCGAATGCAGTTCCAAGGGACAGTGAAAACCAGCTAGAGCTTTCAGTGCTGGCAGCTTTCCTGTGGGCGCAATCTCTGGACGTTTCCAATTTCAGTGCCGGGCTCTGCCAGAGAGAGATACAGAGTGTTGCCCCATTAGGAAGCAAAGCTTTAGCAGAGCGCGAATGTCTATGTGGCAGCGAATGCTGTTCCAAGGGACAGTGAAAACCAGCTACAGCTTTCAGTGCTGGCAGCTTTCCTGTGGGCGCAATCTCTGGACGTTTCCAATTTCATTGCCGGTCTCTGTGACAGAGAGATACAGAGTGTTGCCCATTACGAAGCAATGCTTTAGCAGAGCGCGAATGTCTGTGTGGCAGCGAATGCAGTTCCAAGGGACAGTGAAAACCAGCTACAGCTTTCAGTGCTGGCAGCTTTCCTGTGGGCGCAATCTCTGGACGTTTCCAATTTGGCAGCCAGGCTCTGCCAGAGAGAGATACAGAGTGTTGCCCCATTAGGAAGCAAAGCTTTAGCAGAGCGCGAATGTCTGTGTGGCAGCGAATGCAGTTCCAAGGGACAGTGAAAACCAGCTACAGCTTTCAGTGCTGGCAGCTTTCCTGTGGGCGCAATCTCTGGACGTTTCCAATTTCACTGCCGGGCTCTGCGACAGAGAGATACAGAGTGTTACCCCATTACGAAGCAATGCTTTAGCAGAGCGCGAATGTCTGTGTGGCAGCGAATGCAGTTCCAAGGGACAGTGAAAACCAGCTACAGCTTTCAGTGGTGGCAGCTTTCCTGTGGGCGCAATCTCTGGACGATTCCAATTTCACTGCCGGGCACTGGGAGAAAGTCATACAGAATCTTGCCCCATTAGGAAGCAAAGCTTTAGCAGAGCGCGAATGTCTGTGTGGCAGCGAATGCAGTTCCAAGGGACAGTGAAAACCAACTAGAGCTTTCAGTGCTGGCAGCTTTCCTGTGGGCGCAATCTCTGGACGTTTCCAATTTCACTGCCAGGCTCTGCCAGAGAGAGATACAGAGTGTTGCCCCATTACGAAGCAATGCTTTAGCAAAGCGCGAATGTCTGTGTGGCAGCGAATGCAGTTCCAGGGGACAGTGAAAACCAGCCACAGCTTTCAGTGCTGGCAGCTTTCCTGTGGGCGCAATCTCTGGACGTTTCCAATTTCACTGCCGGGCTCTGCCAGAGAGAGATACAGAGTGTTGCCCCATTAGGAAGCAAAGCTTTAGCAGAGCGCGAATGTCTGTGTGGCAGCGAGTGCAGTTCCAAGGGACAGTGAAAACCAGCTACAGCTTTCAGTGCTGGCAGCTTTCCTGTGGGCGCAATCTCTGGACGTTTCCAATTTCACTGCCGGGCTCTGCCAGAGAGAGATACAGAGTGTTGCCCCATTACGAAGCAATGCTTTAGCAGAGCGCGAATGTCTGTGTGGCAGCGAATGCAGTTCCAGGGGACAGTGAAAACCAGCTACATCTTTCAGTGCTGGCAGCTTTCCTGTGGGCGCAATCTCTGGACGTTTCCAATTTCACTGCCAGGCACTGGGAGAAAGTCATACAGAGTGTTGCCCCATTACGAAGCAATGCTTTAGCAGAGCGCGAATGTCTGTGTGGCAGCGAATGCAGTTCCAAGGGACAGTGAAAACCAGCTACAGCTTTCAGTGCTGGCAGCTTTCCTGTGGGCGCAATCTCTGGACGTTTCCAATTTGGCAGCCGGGCTCTGCCAGAGAGAGATACAGAGTGTTGCCCCATTAGGAAGCAAAGCTTTAGCAGAGCGCGAATGTCTGTGTGGCAGCGAATGCAGTTCCAGGGGACAGTGAAAACCAGCCACAGCTTTCAGTGCTGGCAGCTTTCCTGTGGGCGCAATCTCTGGACGTTTCCCATTTCACTGCCAGGCACTGGGAGAAAGTCATACAGAGTGTTGCCCCATTAGGAAGCAAAGCTTTAGCAGAGCGCGAATGTCTGTGTGGCAGCGAATGCAGTTCCAGGGGACAGTGAAAACCAGCTACATCTTTCAGTGCTGGCAGCTTTCCTGTGGGCGCAATCTCTGGACGTTTCCAATTTCACTGCCAGGCACTGGGAGAAAGTCATACAGAGTGTTGCCCCATTACGAAGCAATGCTTTAGCAGAGCGCGAATGTCTGTGTGGCAGCGAATGCAGTTCCAAGGGACAGTGAAAACCAGCTACAGCTTTCAGTGCTGGCAGCTTTCCTGTGGGCGCAATCTCTGGACGTTTCCAATTTCACTGCCGGGCTCTGCCAGAGAGAGATACAGAGTGTTGCCCCATTACGAAGCAATGCTTTAGCAGAGCGCGAATGTCTGTGTGGCAGCGAATGCAGTTCCAAGGGACAGTGAAAACCAGCTAGAGCTTTCAGTGCTGGCAGCTGTCCTGTGGGCGCAATCTCTGGACGTTTCCAATTTCACTGCCGGGCTCTGCCAGAGAGAGATACAGAGTGTTGCCCCATTAGGAAGCAAAGCTTTAGCAGAGCGCGAATGTCTATGTGGCAGCGAATGCAGTTCCAAGGGACAGTGAAAACCAGCTACAGCTTTCAGTGCTGGCAGCTTTCCTGTGGGCGCAATCTCTGGACGTTTCCAATTTCACTGCCGGGCTCTGCCAGAGAGAGATACAGAGTGTTGCCCCATTACGAAGCAATGCTTTAGCAGACCGCGAATGTCTGTGTGGCAGCGAATGCAGTTCCAAGGGACAGTGAAAACCAGCTACAGCTTTCAGTGCTGGCAGCTTTCCTAAGGGCGCAATCTCTGGACGTTTCCAATTTCACTGCCGGGCTCTGCCAGAGAGAGATACAGAGTGTTGCCCCATTAGGAAGCAAAGCTTTAGCAGAGCGCGAATGTCTGTGTGGCAGCGAATGCAGTTCCAGGGGACAGTGAAAACCAGCTACATCTTTCAGTGCTGGCAGCTTTCCTGTGGGCGCAATCTCTGGACGTTTCCAATTTCACTGCCAGGCACTGGGAGAAAGTCATACAGAGTGTTGCCCCATTACGAAGCAATGCTTTAGCAGAGCGCGAATGTCTGTGTGGCAGCGAATGCAGTTCCAAGGGACAGTGAAAACCAGCTACAGCTTTCAGTGCTGGCAGCTTTCCTGTGGGCGCAATCTCTGGACGTTTCAATTTCACTGCCGGGATCTGCCAGAGAGAGATACAGAGTGTTGCCCCATTACGAAGCAATGCTTTAGCAGAGCGCGAATGTCTGTGTGGCAGCGAATGCAGTTCCAAGGGACAGTGAAAACCAGCTAGAGCTTTCAGTGCTGGCAGCTGTCCTGTGGGCGCAATCTCTGGACGTTTCCAATTTCACTTCCGGGCTCTGCCAGAGAGAGATACAGAGTGTTGCCCCATTAGGAAGCAAAGCTTTAGCAGAGCGCGAATGTCTGTGTGGCAGCGAATGCAGTTCCAAGGGACATTGAAAACCAGCTACAGCTTTCAGTGCTGGCAGCTTTCCTGTGGGCGCAATCTCTGGACGTTTCCAATTTGGCAGCCGGGCTCTGCCAGAGAGAGATACAGAGTGTTGCCCCATTAGGAAGCAAAGCTTTAGCAGAGCGCGAATGTCTGTGTGGCAGCGAATGCAGTTCCAGGGGACAGTGAAAACCAGCCACAGCTTTCAGTGCTGGCAGCTTTCCTGTGGGCGCAATCTCTGGACGTTTCCCATTTCACTGCCAGGCACTGGGAGAAAGTCATACAGAGTGTTGCCCCATTAGGAAGCAAAGCTTTAGCAGTGCGCGAATGTCTGTGTGGCAGCGAATGCAGTTCCAGGGGACAGTGAAAACCAGCTACATCTTTCAGTGCTGGCAGCTTTCCTGTGGGCGCAATCTCTGGACGTTTCCAATTTCACTGCCAGGCACTGAGAGAAAGTCATACAGAGTGTTGCCCCATTACGAAGCAATGCTTTAGCAGAGCGCGAATGTCTGTGTGGCAGCGAATGCAGTTCCAAGGGACAGTGAAAACCAGCTACAGCTTTCAGTGCTGGCAGCTTTCCTGTGGGCGCAATCTCTGGACGTTTCCAATTTCACTGCCGGGCTCTGCCAGAGAGAGATACAGAGTGTTGCCCCATTACGAAGCAATGCTTTAGCAGAGCGCGAATGTCTGTGTGGCAGCGAATGCAGTTCCAAGGGACAGTGAAAACCAGCTAGAGCTTTCAGTGCTGGCAGCTGTCCTGTGGGCGCAATCTCTGGACGTTTCCAATTTCACTGCCGGGCTCTGCCAGAGAGAGATACAGAGTGTTGCCCCATTAGGAAGCAAAGCTTTAGCAGAGCGCGAATGTCTATGTGGCAGCGAATGCAGTTCCAAGGGACAGTGAAAACCAGCTACAGCTTTCAGTGCTGGCAGCTTTCCTGTGGGCGCAATCTCTGGACGTTTCCAATTTCACTGCCGGGCTCTGCCAGAGAGAGATACAGAGTGTTGCCCCATTACGAAGCAATGCTTTAGCAGACCGCGAATGTCTGTGTGGCAGCGAATGCAGTTCCAAGGGACAGTGAAAACCAGCTACAGCTTTCAGTGCTGGCAGCTTTCCTAAGGGCGCAATCTCTGGACGTTTCCAATTTCACTGCCGGGCTCTGCCAGAGAGAGATACAGAGTGTTGCCCCATTAGGAAGCAAAGCTTTAGCAGAGCGCGAATGTCTGTGTGGCAGCGAATGCAGTTCCAAGGGACAGTGAAAACCAGCTACAGCTTTCAGTGCTGGCAGCTTTCCTGTAGGCGCAATCTCTGGACGTTTCCAATTTCACTGCCGGGCTCTGCCATAGAGAGATACAGAGTGTTGCCCTATTACGAAGCAATGCTTTAGCAGAGCGCGAATGTCTGTGTGGCAGCGAATGCAGTTCCAGGGGACAGTGAAAACCAGCTACATCTTTCAGTGCTGGCAGCTTTCCTGTGGGCGCAATCTCTGGACGTTTCCAATTTCACTGCCAGGCACTGGGAGAAAGTCATACAGAGTGTTGCCCCATTACGAAACAATGCTTTAGCAGAGCGCGAATGTCTGTGTGGCAGCGAATGCAGTTCCAAGGGACAGTGAAAACCAGCTACATCTTTCAGTGCTGGCAGCTTTCCTGTGGGCGCAATCTCTGGACGTTTCCAATTTCACTGCCGGGCTCTGCCAGAGAGAGATACAGAGTGTTGCCCCATTACGAAGCAATGCTTTAGCAGAGCGCGAATGTCTGTGTGGCAGCGAATGCAGTTCCAAGGGACAGTGAAAACCAGCTAGAGCTTTCAGTGCTGGCAGCTGTCCTGTGGGCGCAATCTCTGGACGTTTCCAATTTCACTGCCGGGCTCTGCCAGAGAGAGATACAGAGTGTTGCCCCATTAGGAAGCAAAGCTTTAGCAGAGCGCGAATGTCTATGTGGCAGCGAATGCAGTTCCAAGGGACAGTGAAAACCAGCTACAGCTTTCAGTGCTGGCAGCTTTCCTGTGGGCGCAATCTCTGGACGTTTCCAATTTCACTGCCGGGCTCTGCCAGAGAGAGATACAGAGTGTTGCCCCATTACGAAGCAATGCTTTAGCAGACCGCGAATGTCTGTGTGGCAGCGAATGCAGTTCCAAGGGACAGTGAAAACCAGCTACAGCTTTCAGTGCTGGCAGCTTTCCTAAGGGCGCAATCTCTGGACGTTTCCAATTTCACTGCCGGGCTCTGCCAGAGAGAGATACAGAGTGTTGCCCCATTAGGAAGCAAAGCTTTAGCAGAGCGCGAATGTCTGTGTGGCAGCGAATGCAGTTCCAGGGGACAGTGAAAACCAGCTACATCTTTCAGTGCTGGCAGCTTTCCTGTGGGCGCAATCTCTGGACGTTTCCAATTTCACTGCCAGGCACTGGGAGAAAGTCATACAGAGTGTTGCCCCATTACGAAGCAATGCTTTAGCAGAGCGCGAATGTCTGTGTGGCAGCGAATGCAGTTCCAAGGGACAGTGAAAACCAGCTACAGCTTTCAGTGCTGGCAGCTTTCCTGTGGGCGCAATCTCTGGACGTTTCAATTTCACTGCCGGGATCTGCCAGAGAGAGATACAGAGTGTTGCCCCATTACGAAGCAATGCTTTAGCAGAGCGCGAATGTCTGTGTGGCAGCGAATGCAGTTCCAAGGGACAGTGAAAACCAGCTAGAGCTTTCAGTGCTGGCAGCTGTCCTGTGGGCGCAATCTCTGGACGTTTCCAATTTCACTTCCGGGCTCTGCCAGAGAGAGATACAGAGTGTTGCCCCATTAGGAAGCAAAGCTTTAGCAGAGCGCGAATGTCTGTGTGGCAGCGAATGCAGTTCCAAGGGACATTGAAAACCAGCTACAGCTTTCAGTGCTGGCAGCTTTCCTGTGGGCGCAATCTCTGGACGTTTCCAATTTGGCAGCCGGGCTCTGCCAGAGAGAGATACAGAGTGTTGCCCCATTAGGAAGCAAAGCTTTAGCAGAGCGCGAATGTCTGTGTGGCAGCGAATGCAGTTCCAGGGGACAGTGAAAACCAGCCACAGCTTTCAGTGCTGGCAGCTTTCCTGTGGGCGCAATCTCTGGACGTTTCCCATTTCACTGCCAGGCACTGGGAGAAAGTCATACAGAGTGTTGCCCCATTAGGAAGCAAAGCTTTAGCAGAGCGCGAATGTCTGTGTGGCAGCGAATGCAGTTCCAGGGGACAGTGAAAACCAGCTACATCTTTCAGTGCTGGCAGCTTTCCTGTGGGCGCAATCTCTGGACGTTTCCAATTTCACTGCCAGGCACTGGGAGAAAGTCATACAGAGTGTTGCCCCATTACGAAGCAATGCTTTAGCAGAGCGCGAATGTCTGTGTGGCAGCGAATGCAGTTCCAAGGGACAGTGAAAACCAGCTACAGCTTTCAGTGCTGGCAGCTTTCCTGTGGGCGCAATCTCTGGACGTTTCCAATTTCACTGCCGGGCTCTGCCAGAGAGAGATACAGAGTGTTGCCCCATTACGAAGCAATGCTTTAGCAGAGCGCGAATGTCTGTGTGGCAGCGAATGCAGTTCCAAGGGACAGTGAAAACCAGCTAGAGCTTTCAGTGCTGGCAGCTGTCCTGTGGGCGCAATCTCTGGACGTTTCCAATTTCACTGCCGGGCTCTGCCAGAGAGAGATACAGAGTGTTGCCCCATTAGGAAGCAAAGCTTTAGCAGAGCGCGAATGTCTATGTGGCAGCGAATGCAGTTCCAAGGGACAGTGAAAACCAGCTACAGCTTTCAGTGCTGGCAGCTTTCCTGTGGGCGCAATCTCTGGACGTTTCCAATTTCACTGCCGGGCTCTGCCAGAGAGAGATACAGAGTGTTGCCCCATTACGAAGCAATGCTTTAGCAGACCGCGAATGTCTGTGTGGCAGCGAATGCAGTTCCAAGGGACAGTGAAAACCAGCTACAGCTTTCAGTGCTGGCAGCTTTC
Source organism: Mycteria americana (assembly GCF_035582795.1). Classification (NCBI taxonomy): domain Eukaryota; kingdom Metazoa; phylum Chordata; class Aves; order Ciconiiformes; family Ciconiidae; genus Mycteria; species Mycteria americana. The sequence continues at coordinate 313,893 of NW_027445638.1, forward strand.
CTAAGGGCGCAATCTCTGGACGTTTCCAATTTCACTGCCGGGCTCTGCCAGAGAGAGATACAGAGTGTTGCCCCATTAGGAAGCAAAGCTTTAGCAGAGCGCGAATGTCTGTGTGGCAGCGAATGCAGTTCCAAGGGACAGTGAAAACCAGCTACAGCTTTCAGTGCTGGCAGCTTTCCTGTGGGCGCAATCTCTGGACGTTTCCAATTTCACTGCCAGGCACTGGGAGAAAGTCATACAGAGTGTTGCCCCATTACGAAACAATGCTTTAGCAGAGCGCGAATGTCTGTGTGGCAGCGAATGCAGTTCCAAGGGACAGTGAAAACCAGCTACAGCTTTCAGTGCTGGCAGCTTTCCTGTGGGCGCAATCTCTGGACGTTTCGAATTTCACTGACGGGCTCTGCCAGAGAGAGATACAGAGTGTTGCCCTATTACGAAGCAATGCTTTAGCAGAGCGCGAATGTCTGTGTGGCAGCGAATGCAGTTCCAGGGGACAGTGAAAACCAGCTACAGCTTTCACTGCTGGCAGCTTCCCTGTGGGCGCAATCTCTGGACGTTTCCAATTTGGCAGCCGGGCTCTGCCAGAGAGAGATACAGAGTGTTGCCCCATTACGAAGCAATGTTTTAGCAGAGCGCGAATGTCTGTGTGGCAGCGAATGCAGTTCCAAGGGACAGTGAAAACCAGCTACAGCTTTCAGTGCTGGCAGCTTTCCTGTGGGCGCAATCTCTGGACGTTTCCAATTTCACTGCCGGGCTCTGCGACAGAGAGATACAGTGTTGCCCCATTACGAAGCAATGCTTTAGCAGAGCGCGAATGTCTGTGTGGCAGCGAATGCAGTTCCAAGGGACAGTGAAAACCAGCTACAGCTTTCATTGCTGGCAGCTTTCCTGTGGGCACAATCTCTGGACGTTTCCAATTTCACTGCCGGGCACTGGGAGAAAGCCATACAGAATCTTGCCCCATTAGGAAGCAAAGCTTTAGCAGAGCGCGAATGTCTGTGTGGCAGCGAATGCAGTTCCAAGGGACAGTGAAAACCAGCTAGAGCTTTCAGTGCTGGCAGCTTTCCTGTGGGCGCAATCTCTGGACGTTTCCAATTTCACTGCCAGGCTCTGCCAGAGAGAGATACAGAGTGTTGCCCCATTACGAAGCAATGCTTTAGCAGAGCGCGAATGTCTGTGTGGCAGCGAATGCAGTTCCAGGGGACAGTGAAAACCAGCCACAGCTTTCAGTGCTGGCAGCTTTCCTGTGGGCGCAATCTCTGGACGTTTCCAATTTCACTGCCGGGCTCTGCCAGAGAGAGATACAGAGTGTTGCCCCATTAGGAAGCAAAGCTTTAGCAGAGCGCGAATGTCTGTGTGGCAGCGAGTGCAGTTCCAAGGGACAGTGAAAACCAGCTACAGCTTTCAGTGCTGGCAGCTTTCCTGTGGGCGCAATCTCTGGACGTTTCCAATTTCATTGCCGGTCTCTGCGACAGAGAGATACAGAGTGTTGCCCATTACGAAGCAAAGCTTTAGCAGAGCGCGAATGTCTGTGTGGCAGCGAGTGCAGTTCCAAGGGACAGTGAAAACCAGCTACAGCTTTCAGTGCTGGCAGCTTTCCTGTGGGCGCAATCTCTGGACGTTTCCAATTTCACTGCCGGGCTCTGCCAGAGAGAGATACAGAGTGTTGCCTCATTAGGAAGCAATGCTTTAGCAGAGCGCGAATGTCTGTGTGGCAGCAAATGCAGTTCCAAGGGACAGTGAAAACCAGCTACAGCTTTCAGTGCTGGCAGCTTTCCTGTGGGCGCAATCTCTGGACGTTTCCAATTTCACTGCCGGGCTCTGCGACAGAGAGATACAGAGTGTTGCCCCATTACGAAGCAATGCTTTAGCAGAGCGCGAATGTCTGTGTGGCAGCGAATGCAGTTCCAAGGGACAGTGAAAACCAGCTACAGCTTTCAGTGCTGGCAGCTTTCCTGTGGGCACAATCTCTGGACGTTTCCAATTTCACTGCCGGGCACTGGGAGAAAGTCATACAGAATCTTGCCCCATTAGGAAGCAAAGCTTTAGCAGAGCGCGAATGTCTGTGTGGCAGCGAATGCAGTTCCAAGGGACAGTGAAAACCAGCTAGAGCTTTCAGTGCTCGCAGCTTTCCTGTGGGCGCAATCTCTGGACGTTTCCAATTTCACTGCCAGGCTCTGCCAGAGAGAGATACAGAGTGTTGCCCCATTACGAAGCAATGCTTTAGCAGAGCGCGAATGTCTGTGTGGCAGCGAATGCAGTTCCAGGGGACAGTGAAAACCAGCCACAGCTTTCAGTGCTGGCAGCTTTCCTGTGGGCGCAATCTCTGGACGTTTCCAATTTCACTGCCGGGCTCTGCCAGAGAGAGATACAGAGTGTTGCCCCATTAGGAAGCAATGCTTTAGCAGAGCGCGAATGTCTGTGTGGCAGCGAATGCAGTTCCAAGGGACAGTGAAAACCAGCTACAGCTTTCAGTGCTGGCAGCTTTCCTGTGGGCGCAATCTCTGGACGTTTCCAATTTCACTGCCGGGCTCTGCCAGAGAGAGATACAGAGTGTTGCCCCATTAGGAAGCAAAGCTTTAGCAGAGCGCGAATGTCTGTGTGGCAGCGAATGCAGTTCCAAGGGACAGTGAAAACCAGCTAGAGCTTTCAGTGCTGGCAGCTTTCCTGTGGGCGCAATCTCTGGACGTTTCCAATTTCACTGCCGGGCTCTGCCAGAGAGAGATACAGAGTGTTGCCCCATTACGAAGCAATGCTTTAGCAGAGCGCGAATGTCTGTGTGGCAGCGAATGCAGTTCCAAGGGACAGTGAAAACCAGCTACAGCTTTCAGTGCTGGCAGCTTTCCTGTGGGCACAATCTCTGGACGTTTCCAATTTCACTGCCGGGCACTGGGAGAAAGTCATACAGAGTGTTGCCCCATTACGAAGCAATGCTTTAGCAGAGCGCGAATGTCTGTGTGGCAGCGAATGCAGTTCCAAGGGACAGTGAAAACCAGCTACAGCTTTCAGTGCTGGCAGCTTTCCTGTGGGCGCAATCTCTGGACGTTTCCAATTTCACTGCCGGGCTCTGCCAGAGAGAGATACAGAGTGTTGCCCCATTACGAAGCAATGCTTTAGCAGAGCGCGAATGTCTGTGTGGCAGCGAATGCAGTTCCAAGGGACAGTGAAAACCAGCTACAGCTTTCAGTGCTGGCAGCTTTCCTGTGGGCAGAATCTCTGGACGTTTCCAATTTCACTGCCGGGCACTGGGAGAAAATCATACAGAGTGTTGCCCCATTAGGAAGCAAAGCCTTAGCAGAGCGCGAATGTCTGTGTGGCAGCGAATGCAGTTCCAAGGGACAGTGAAAACCAGCTACATCTTTCAGTGCTGGCAGCTTTCCTGTGGGCGCAATCTCTGGACGTTTCCAATTTCACTGCCGGGCTCTGCCAGAGAGAGATACAGAGTGTTGCCCCATTAGGAAGCAAAGCTTTAACAGAGCGCGAATGTCTATGTGGCAGCGAATGCAGTTCCAAGGGACAGTGAAAACCAGCTACAGCTTTCAGTGCTGGCAGCTTTCCTGTGGGCGCAATCTCTGGACGTTTCCAATTTCACTGCCGGGCTCTGCCAGAGAGAGATACAGAGTGTTGCCCCATTACGAAGCAATGCTTTAGCAGAGCGCGAATGTCTGTGTGGCAGCGAATGCAGTTCCAAGGGACAGTGAAAACCAGCTACAGCTTTCAGTGCTGGCAGCTTTCCTAAGGGCGCAATCTCTGGACGTTTCCAATTTCACTGCCGGGCTCTGCCAGAGAGAGATACAGAGTGTTGCCCCATTAGGAAGCAAAGCTTTAGCAGAGCGCGAATGTCTGTGTGGCAGCGAATGCAGTTCCAAGGGACAGTGAAAACCAGCTACAGCTTTCAGTGCTGGCAGCTTTCCTGTGGGCGCAATCTCTGGACGTTTCCAATTTCACTGCCGGGCTCTGCCAGAGAGAGATACAGAGTGTTGCCCCATTAGGAAGCAAAGCTTTAGCAGAGCGCGAATGTCTATGTGGCAGCGAATGCAGTTCCAAGGGACAGTGAAAACCAGCTACAGCTTTCAGTGCTGGCAGCTTTCCTGTGGGCGCAATCTCTGGACGTTTCCAATTTCACTGCCGGGCTCTGCCAGAGAGAGATACAGAGTGTTGCCCCATTACGAAGCAATGCTTTAGCAGAGCGCGAATGTCTGTGTGGCAGCGAATGCAGTTCCAAGGGACAGTGAAAACCAGCTACAGCTTTCAGTGCTGGCAGCTTTCCTAAGGGCGCAATCTCTGGACGTTTCCAATTTCACTGCCGGGCTCTGCCAGAGAGAGATACAGAGTGTTGCCCCATTAGGAAGCAAAGCTTTAGCAGAGCGCGAATGTCTGTGTGGCAGCGAATGCAGTTCCAAGGGACAGTGAAAACCAGCTACAGCTTTCAGTGCTGGCAGCTTTCCTGTGGGCGCAATCTCTGGACGTTTCCAATTTCACTGCCGGGCTCTGCCAGAGAGAGATACAGAGTGTTGCCCCATTACGAAGCAATGCTTTAGCAGAGCGCGAATGTCTGTGTGGCAGCGAATGCAGTTCCAGGGGACAGTGAAAACCATCTACATCTTTCACTGCTGGCAGCTTTCCTGTGGGCGCAATCTCTGGACGTTTCCAATTTCACTGCCAGGCACTCGGAGAAAGTCATACAGAGTGTTGCCCCATTACGAAGCAATGCTTTAGCAGAGCGCGAATGTCTGTGTGGCAGCGAATGCAGTTCCAAGGGACAGTGAAAACCAGCTACAGCTTTCAGTGCTGGCAGCTTTCCTGTGGGCACAATCTCTGGACGTTTCCAATTTCACTACCGGGCACTGGGAGAAAGTCATACAGAGTGTTGCCCCATTAGGAAGCAAAGCTTTAGCAGAGCGCGAATGTCTATGTGGCAGCGAATGCAGTTCCAAGGGACAGTGAAAACCAGCTACAGCTTTCAGTGCTGGCAGCTTTCCTGTGGGCGCAATCTCTGGACGTTTCCAATTTCACTGCCGGGCTCTGCCAGAGAGAGATACAGAGTGTTGCCCCATTACGAAGCAATGCTTTAGCAGAGCGCGAATGTCTGTGTGGCAGCGAATGCAGTTCCAAGGGACAGTGAAAACCAGCTACAGCTTTCAGTGCTGGCAGCTTTCCTGTGGGCAGAATCTCTGGACGTTTCCAATTTCACTGCCGGGCACTGGGAGAAAATCATACAGAGTGTTGCCCCATTAGGAAGCAAAGCCTTAGCAGAGCGCGAATGTCTGTGTGGCAGCGAATGCAGTTCCAAGGGACAGTGAAAACCAGCTACATCTTTCAGTGCTGGCAGCTTTCCTGTGGGCGCAATCTCTGGACGTTTCCAATTTCACTGCCGGGCTCTGCCAGAGAGAGATACAGAGTGTTGCCCCATTAGGAAGCAAAGCTTTAGCAGAGCGCGAATGTCTATGTGGCAGCGAATGCAGTTCCAAGGGACAGTGAAAACCAGCTACAGCTTTCAGTGCTGGCAGCTTTCCTGTGGGCGCAATCTCTGGACGTTTCCAATTTCACTGCCGGGCTCTGCCAGAGAGAGATACAGAGTGTTGCCCCATTACGAAGCAATGCTTTAGCAGAGCGCGAATGTCTGTGTGGCAGCGAATGCAGTTCCAAGGGACAGTGAAAACCAGCTACAGCTTTCAGTGCTGGCAGCTTTCCTAAGGGCGCAATCTCTGGACGTTTCCAATTTCACTGCCGGGCTCTGCCAGAGAGAGATACAGAGTGTTGCCCCATTAGGAAGCAAAGCTTTAGCAGAGCGCGAATGTCTGTGTGGCAGCGAATGCAGTTCCAAGGGACAGTGAAAACCAGCTACAGCTTTCAGTGCTGGCAGCTTTCCTGTGGGCGCAATCTCTGGACGTTTCCAATTTCACTGCCGGGCTCTGCCAGAGAGAGATACAGAGTGTTGCCCCATTAGGAAGCAAAGCTTTAGCAGAGCGCGAATGTCTATGTGGCAGCGAATGCAGTTCCAAGGGACAGTGAAAACCAGCTACAGCTTTCAGTGCTGGCAGCTTTCCTGTGGGCGCAATCTCTGGACGTTTCCAATTTCACTGCCGGGCTCTGCCAGAGAGAGATACAGAGTGTTGCCCCATTACGAAGCAATGCTTTAGCAGAGCGCGAATGTCTGTGTGGCACCGAATGCAGTTCCAAGGGACAGTGAAAACCAGCTACAGCTTTCAGTGCTGGCAGCTTTCCTAAGGGCGCAATCTCTGGACGTTTCCAATTTCACTGCCGGGCTCTGCCAGAGAGAGATACAGAGTGTTGCCCCATTAGGAAGCAAAGCTTTAGCAGAGCGCGAATGTCTGTGTGGCAGCGAATGCAGTTCCAAGGGACAGTGAAAACCAGCTACAGCTTTCAGTGCTGGCAGCTTTCCTGTGGGCGCAATCTCTGGACGTTTCCAATTTCACTGCCGGGCTCTGCCAGAGAGAGATACAGAGTGTTGCCCCATTACGAAGCAATGCTTTAGCAGAGCGCGAATGTCTGTGTGGCAGCGAATGCAGTTCCAGGGGACAGTGAAAACCATCTACATCTTTCACTGCTGGCAGCTTTCCTGTGGGCGCAATCTCTGGACGTTTCCAATTTCACTGCTAGGCACTGGGAGAAAGTCATACAGATTGTTGCCCCATTACGAAGCAATGCTTTAGCAGAGCGCGAATGTCTGTGTGGCAGCGAATGCAGTTCCAAGGGACAGTGAAAACCAGCTACAGCTTTCAGTGCTGGCAGCTTTCCTGTGGGCACAATCTCTGGACGTTTCCAATTTCACTACCGGGCACTGGGAGAAAGTCATACAGAGTGTTGCCCCATTAGGAAGCAAAGCTTTAGCAGAGCGCGAATGTCTATGTGGCAGCGAATGCAGTTCCAAGGGACAGTGAAAACCAGCTACAGCTTTCAGTGCTGGCAGCTTTCCTGTGGGCGCAATCTCTGGACGTTTCCAATTTCACTGCCGGGCTCTGCCAGAGAGAGATACAGAGTGTTGCCCCATTACGAAGCAATGCTTTAGCAGAGCGCGAATGTCTGTGTGGCAGCGAATGCAGTTCCAAGGGACAGTGAAAACCAGCTACAGCTTTCAGTGCTGGCAGCTTTCCTGTGGGCGCAATCTCTGGACGTTTCCAATTTCACTGCCGGGCTCTGCCAGAGAGAGATACAGAGTGTTGCCCCATTACGAAGCAATGCTTTAGCAGAGCGCGAATGTCTGTGTGGCAGCGAATGCAGTTCCAAGGGACAGTGAAAACCAGCTAGAGCTTTCAGTGCTGGCAGCTTTCCTGTGGGCGCAATCTCTGGACGTTTCCAATTTGGCAGCCGGGCTCTGCCAGAGAGAGATACAGAGTGTTGCCCCATTACGAAGCAATGCTTTAGCAGAGCGCGAATGTCTGTGTGGCAGCGAATGCAGTTCCAAGGGACAGTGAAAACCAGCTACAGCTTTCAGTGCTGGCAGCTTTCCTGTGGGCGCAATCTCTGGACGTTTCCAATTTGGCAGCCGGGCTCTGCCAGAGAGAGATACAGAGTGTTGCCCCATTACGAAGCAATGCTTTAGCAGAGCGCGAATGTCTGTGTGGCAGCGAATGCAGTTCCAAGGGACAGTGAAAACCAGCTAGAGCTTTCAGTGCTGGCAGCTTTCCTGTGGGCGCAATCTCTGGACGTTTCCAATTTCACTGCCGGGCTCTGCCAGAGAGAGATACAGAGTGTTGCCCCATTACGAAGCAATGCTTTAGCAGAGCGCGAATGTCTGTGTGGCAGCGAATGCAGTTCCAAGGGACAGTGAAAACCAGCTACAGCTTTCAGTGCTGGCAGCTTTCCTAAGGGCGCAATCTCTGGACGTTTCCAATTTCACTGCCGGGCTCTGCCAGAGAGAGATACAGAGTGTTGCCCCATTAGGAAGCAAAGCTTTAGCAGAGCGCGAATGTCTGTGTGGCAGCGAATGCAGTTCCAAGGGACAGTGAAAACCAGCTAGAGCTTTCAGTGCTGGCAGCTTTCCTGTGGGCGCAATCTCTGGACGTTTCCAATTTCACTGCCGTGCTCTGCCAGAGAGAGATACAGAGTGTTGCCCCATTACGAAGCAATGCTTTAGCAGAGCGCGAATGTCTGTGTGGCAGCGAATGCAGTTCCAAGGGACAGTGAAAACCAGCTACAGCTTTCAGTGCTGGCAGCTTTCCTGTGGGCGCAATCTCTGGACGTTTCCAATTTCACTGCCGGGCTCTGCCAGAGAGAGATACAGAGTGTTGCCCCATTACGAAGCAATGCTTTAGCAGAGCGCGAATGTCTGTGTGGCAGCGAATGCAGTTCCAAGGGACAGTGAAAACCAGCTACAGCTTTCAGTGCTGGCAGCTTTCTGTGGGCGCAATCTCTGGACGTTTCCAATTTCATTGCCGGTCTCTGCCACAGAGAGATACAGAGTGTTGCCCCATTAGGAAGCAAAGCTTTAGCAGAGCGCGAATGTCTGTGTGGCAGCGAATGCAGTTCCAAGGGACAGTGAAAACCAGCTAGAGCTTTCAGTGCTGGCAGCTTTCCTGTGGGCGCAATCTCTGGACGTTTCCAATTTCACTGCCAGGCTCTGCCAGAGAGAGATACAGAGTGTTGCCCCATTACGAAGCAATGCTTTAGCAGAGCGCGAATGTCTGTGTGGCAGCGAATGCAGTTCCAAGGGACAGTGAAAACCAGCTACAGCTTTCAGTGCTGGCAGCTTTCCTGTGGGCGCAATCTCTGGACGTTTCCAATTTCACTGCCGGGCTCTGCCAGAGAGAGATACAGAGTGTTGCCCCATTACGAAGCAATGCTTTAGCAGAGCGCGAATGTCTGTGTGGCAGCGAATGCAGTTCCAAGGGACAGTGAAAACCAGCTACAGCTTTCAGTGCTGGCAGCTTTCCTGTGGGCGCAATCTCTGGACGTTTCCAATTTCACTGCCGGGCTCTGCCAGAGAGAGATACAGAGTGTTGCCCCATTACGAAGCAATGCTTTAGCAGAGTCGAATGTCTGTGTGGCAGCGAATGCAGTTCCAAGGGACAGTGAAAACCAGCTACAGCTTTCAGTGCTGGCAGCTTTCCTGTGGGCGCAATCTCTGGACGTTTCCAATTTCACTACCGGGCTCTGCCAGAGAGAGATACAGAGTGTTGCCCCATTAGGAAGCAAAGCTTTAGCAGAGCGCGAATGTCTGTGTGGCAGCGAATGCAGTTCCAAGGGACAGTGAAAACCAGCTACAGCTTTCACTGATGGCAGCTTTCCTGTGGGCGCAATCTCTGGACGTTTCCAATTTGGCAGCCGGGCTCTGCCAGAGAGAGATACAGAGTGTTGCCCCATTACGAAGCAATGCTTTAGCAGAGCGCGAATGTCTGTGTGGCAGCGAATGCAGTTCCAAGGGACAGTGAAAACCAGCTACAGCTTTCAGTGCTGGCAGCTTTCCTGTGGGCAGAATCTCTGGACGTTTCCAATTTCACTGCCGGGCACTGGGAGAAAGTCATACAGAGTGTTGCCCCATTAGGAAGCAAAGCTTTAGCAGAGCGCGAATGTCTGTGTGGCAGCGAATGCAGTTCCAAGGGACAGTGAAAACCAGCTACATCTTTCAGTGCTGGCAGCTTTCCTGTGGGCGCAATCTCTGGACGTTTCCAATTTCATTGCCGGTCTCTGCCACAGAGAGATACAGAGTGTTGCCCCATTAGGAAGCAAAGCTTTAGCAGAGCGCGAATGTCTGTGTGGCAGCGAATGCAGTTCCAAGGGACAGTGAAAACCAGCTACAGCTTTCACTGATGGCAGCTTTCCTGTGGGCGCAATCTCTGGACGTTTCCAATTTGGCAGCCGGGCTCTGCCAGAGAGAGATACAGAGTGTTGCCCCATTACGAAGCAATGCTTTAGCAGAGCGCGAATGTCTGTGTGGCAGCGAATGCAGTTCCAAGGGACAGTGAAAACCAGCTACAGCTTTCAGTGCTGGCAGCTTTCCTGTGGGCGCAATCTCTGGACGTTTCCAATTTCAGTGCCGGGCTCTGCCAGAGAGAGATAGAGAGTGTTGCCCCATTAGGAAGCAAAGCTTTAGCAGAGCGCGAATGTCTATGTGGCAGCGAATGCTGTTCCAAGGGACAGTGAAAACCAGCTACAGCTTTCAGTGCTGGCAGCTTTCCTGTGGGCGCAATCTCTGGACGTTTCCAATTTCATTGCCGGTCTCTGCCACAGAGAGATACAGAGTGTTGCCCCATTAGGAAGCAAAGCTTTAGCAGAGCGCGAATGTCTGTGTGGCAGCGAATGCAGTTCCAAGGGACAGTGAAAACCAGCTACAGCTTTCAGTGCTGGCAGCTTTCCTGTGGGCGCAATCTCTGGACGTTTCCAATTTCACTGCCGGGCTCTGCGACAGAGAGATACAGAGTGTTACCCCATTACGAAGCAATGCTTTAGCAGAGCGCGAATGTCTGTGTGGCAGCGAATGCAGTTCCAAGGGACAGTGAAAACCAGCTACAGCTTTCAGTGCTGGCAGCTTTCCTGTGGGCACAATCTCTGGACGATTCCAATTTCACTGCCGGGCACTGGGAGAAAGTCATACAGAATCTTGCCCCATTAGGAAGCAAAGCTTTAGCAGAGCGCGAATGTCTGTGTGGCAGCGAATGCAGTTCCAAGGGACAGTGAAAACCAACTAGAGCTTTCAGTGCTGGCAGCTTTCCTGTGGGCGCAATCTCTGGACGTTTCCAATTTCACTGCCAGGCTCTGCCAGAGAGAGATACAGAGTGTTGCCCCATTACGAAGCAATGCTTTAGCAAAGCGCGAATGTCTGTGTGGCAGCGAATGCAGTTCCAGGGGACAGTGAAAACCAGCCACAGCTTTCAGTGCTGGCAGCTTTCCTGTGGGCGCAATCTCTGGACGTTTCCAATTTCACTGCCGGGCTCTGCCAGAGAGAGATACAGAGTGTTGCCCCATTAGGAAGCAAAGCTTTAGCAGAGCGCGAATGTCTGTGTGGCAGCGAGTGCAGTTCCAAGGGACAGTGAAAACCAGCTACAGCTTTCAGTGCTGGCAGCTTTCCTGTGGGCGCAATCTCTGGACGTTTCCAATTTCACTGCCGGGCTCTGCCAGAGAGAGATACAGAGTGTTGCCCCATTAGGAAGCAAAACTTTAGCAGAGCGCGAATGTCTGTGTGGCAGCGAATGCAGTTCCAAGGGACAGTGAAAACCAGCTACAGCTTTCAGTGCTGGCAGCTTTCCTGTGGGCGCAATCTCTGGACGTTTCCAATTTCACTGCCAGGCACTGGGAGAAAGTCATACACAGTGTTGCCCCATTACGAAGCAATGCTTTAGCAGAGCGCGAATGTCTGTGTGGCAGCGAATGCAGTTCCAAGGGACATTGAAAACCAGCTACAGCTTTCAGTGCTGGCAGCTTTCCTGTGGGCGCAATCTCTGGACGTTTCCCATTTCACTGCCAGGCCCTGGGAGAAAGTCATACAGAGTGTTGCCCCATTAGGAAGCAAAGCTTTAGCAGAGCGCGAATGTCTGTGTGGCAGCGAATGCAGTTCCAGGGGACAGTGAAAACCAGCTACATCTTTCAGTGCTGGCAGCTTTCCTGTGGGCGCAATCTCTGGACGTTTCCAATTTCACTGCCAGGCACTGGGAGAAAGTCATACAGAGTGTTGCCCCATTACGAAGCAATGCTTTAGCAGAGCGCGAATGTCTGTGTGGCAGCGAATGCAGTTCCAAGGGACAGTGAAAACCAGCTACAGCTTTCAGTGCTGGCAGCTTTCCTGTGGGCGCAATCTCTGGACGTTTCAATTTCACTGCCGGGATCTGCCAGAGAGAGATACAGAGTGTTGCCCCATTACGAAGCAATGCTTTAGCAGAGCGCGAATGTCTGTGTGGCAGCGAATGCAGTTCCAAGGGACAGTGAAAACCAGCTAGAGCTTTCAGTGCTGGCAGCTGTCCTGTGGGCGCAATCTCTGGACGTTTCCAATTTCACTTCCGGGCTCTGCCAGAGAGAGATACAGAGTGTTGCCCCATTAGGAAGCAAAGCTTTAGCAGAGCGCGAATGTCTGTGTGGCAGCGAATGCAGTTCCAAGGGACATTGAAAACCAGCTACAGCTTTCAGTGCTGGCAGCTTTCCTGTGGGCGCAATCTCTGGACGTTTCCAATTTGGCAGCCGGGCTCTGCCAGAGAGAGATACAGAGTGTTGCCCCATTAGGAAGCAAAGCTTTAGCAGAGCGCGAATGTCTGTGTGGCAGCGAATGCAGTTCCAGGGGACAGTGAAAACCAGCCACAGCTTTCAGTGCTGGCAGCTTTCCTGTGGGCGCAATCTCTGGACGTTTCCCATTTCACTGCCAGGCACTGGGAGAAAGTCATACAGAGTGTTGCCCCATTAGGAAGCAAAGCTTTAGCAGAGCGCGAATGTCTGTGTGGCAGCGAATGCAGTTCCAGGGGACAGTGAAAACCAGCTACATCTTTCAGTGCTGGCAGCTTTCCTGTGGGCGCAATCTCTGGACGTTTCCAATTTCACTGCCAGGCACTGGGAGAAAGTCATACAGAGTGTTGCCCCATTACGAAGCAATGCTTTAGCAGAGCGCGAATGTCTGTGTGGCAGCGAATGCAGTTCCAAGGGACAGTGAAAACCAGCTACAGCTTTCAGTGCTGGCAGCTTTCCTGTGGGCGCAATCTCTGGACGTTTCCAATTTCACTGCCGGGCTCTGCCAGAGAGAGATACAGAGTGTTGCCCCATTACGAAGCAATGCTTTAGCAGAGCGCGAATGTCTGTGTGGCAGCGAATGCAGTTCCAAGGGACAGTGAAAACCAGCTAGAGCTTTCAGTGCTGGCAGCTGTCCTGTGGGCGCAATCTCTGGACGTTTCCAATTTCACTGCCGGGCTCTGCCAGAGAGAGATACAGAGTGTTGCCCCATTAGGAAGCAAAGCTTTAGCAGAGCGCGAATGTCTATGTGGCAGCGAATGCAGTTCCAAGGGACAGTGAAAACCAGCTACAGCTTTCAGTGCTGGCAGCTTTCCTGTGGGCGCAATCTCTGGACGTTTCCAATTTCACTGCCGGGCTCTGCCAGAGAGAGATACAGAGTGTTGCCCCATTACGAAGCAATGCTTTAGCAGACCGCGAATGTCTGTGTGGCAGCGAATGCAGTTCCAAGGGACAGTGAAAACCAGCTACAGCTTTCAGTGCTGGCAGCTTTCCTAAGGGCGCAATCTCTGGACGTTTCCAATTTCACTGCCGGGCTCTGCCAGAGAGAGATACAGAGTGTTGCCCCATTAGGAAGCAAAGCTTTAGCAGAGCGCGAATGTCTGTGTGGCAGCGAATGCAGTTCCAAGGGACAGTGAAAACCAGCTACAGCTTTCAGTGCTGGCAGCTTTCCTGTAGGCGCAATCTCTGGACGTTTCCAATTTCACTGCCGGGCTCTGCCATAGAGAGATACAGAGTGTTGCCCCATTACGAAGCAATGCTTTAGCAGAGCGCGAATGTCTGTGTGGCAGCGAATGCAGTTCCAGGGGACAGTGAAAACCAGCTACATCTTTCAGTGCTGGCAGCTTTCCTGTGGGCGCAATCTCTGGACGTTTCCAATTTCACTGCCAGGCACTGGGAGAAAGTCATACAGAGTGTTGCCCCATTACGAAACAATGCTTTAGCAGAGCGCGAATGTCTGTGTGGCAGCGAATGCAGTTCCAAGGGACAGTGAAAACCAGCTACAGCTTTCAGTGCTGGCAGCTTTCCTGTGGGCACAATCTCTGGACGTTTCCAATTTCACTGCCCGGCACTGGGAGAAAGTCATACAGAGTGTTGCCCCATTAGGAAGCAAAGCTTTAGCAGAGCGCGAATGTCTGTGTGGCAGCGAATGCAGTTCCAAGGGACAGTGAAAACCAGCTACAGCTTTCAGTGCTGGCAGCTTTCCTGTGGGCGCAATCTGTGGACGTTTCCAATTTCACTGACGGGCTCTGCCAGAGAGAGATACAGAGTGTTGCCCTATTACGAAGCAATGCTTTAGCAGAGCGCGAATGTCTGTGTGGCAGCGAATGCAGTTCCAGGGGACAGTGAAAACCAGCTACAGCTTTCACTGCTGGCAGCTTCCCTGTGGGCGCAATCTCTGGACGTTTCCAATTTGGCAGCCGGGCTCTGCCAGAGAGAGATACAGAGTGTTGCCCCATTACGAAGCAATGTTTTAGCAGAGCGCGAATGTCTGTGTGGCAGCGAATGCAGTTCCAAGGGACAGTGAAAACCAGCTACATCTTTCAGTGCTGGCAGCTTTCCTGTGGGCGCAATCTCTGGACGTTTCCAATTTCACTGCCGGGCTCTGCCAGAGAGAGATACAGAGTGTTGCCCCATTAGGAAGCAAAGCTTTAGCAGAGCGCGAATGTCTGTGTGGCAGCGAGTGCAGTTCCAAGGGACAGTGAAAACCAGCTACAGCTTTCAGTGCTGGCAGCTTTCCTGTGGGCGCAATCTCTGGACGTTTCCAATTTCACTGCCGGGCTCTGCCAGAGAGAGATACAGAGTGTTGCCCCATTAGGAAGCAAAACTTTAGCAGAGCGCGAATGTCTGTGTGGCAGCGAATGCAGTTCCAAGGGACAGTGAAAACCAGCTACAGCTTTCAGTGCTGGCAGCTTTCCTGTGGGCGCAATCTCTGGACGTTTCCAATTTCACTGCCAGGCACTGGGAGAAAGTCATACACAGTGTTGCCCCATTAGGAAGCAAAACTTTAGCAGAGCGCGAATGTCTGTGTGGCAGCGAATGCAGTTCCAAGGGACAGTGAAAACCAGCTACAGCTTTCAGTGCTGGCAGCTTTCCTGTGGGCGCAATCTCTGGACGTTTCCAATTTGGCAGCCGGGCTCTGCCAGAGAGAGATACAGAGTGTTGCCCCATTAGGAAGCAAAGCTTTAGCAGAGCGCGAATGTCTGTGTGGCAGCGAATGCAGTTCCAAGGGACAGTGAAAACCAGCCACAGCTTTCAGTGCTGGCAGCTTTCCTGTGGTCGCAATCTCTGGACGTTTCCTATTTCACTGCCAGGCACTGGGAGAAAGTCATACAGAGTGTTGCCCCATTACGAAGCAAAGCTTTAGCAGAGCGCGAATGTCTGTGTGGCAGCGAATGCAGTTCCAGGGGACAGTGAAAACCAGCTACATCTTTCAGTGCTGGCAGCTTTCCTGTGGGCGCAATCTCTGGACGTTTCCAATTTCACTGCCAGGCACTGGGAGAAAGTCATACAGAGTGTTGCCCCATTACGAAGCAATGCTTTAGCAGAGCGCGAATGTCTGTGTGGCAGCGAATGCAGTTCCAAGGGACAGTGAAAACCAGCTACAGCTTTCAGTGCTGGCAGCTTTCCTGTGGGCGCAATCTCTGGACGTTTCAATTTCACTGCCGGGCTCTGCCAGAGAGAGATACAGAGTGTTGCCCCATTACGAAGCAATGCTTTAGCAGAGCGCGAATGTCTGTGTGGCAGCGAATGCAGTTCCAGGGGACAGTGAAAACCAGCTACATCTTTCAGTGCTGGCAGCTTTCCTGTGGGTGCAATCTCTGGACGTTTCCAATTTCACTGCCAGGCACTGGGAGAAAGTCATACAGAGTGTTGCCCCATTACGAAGCAATGCTTTAGCAGAGCGCGAATGTCTGTGTGGCAGCGAATGCAGTTCCAAGGGACAGTGAAAACCAGCTACAGCTTTCAGTGCTGGCAGCTTTCCTGTGGGCGCAATCTGTGGACGTTTCCAATTTCACTGACGGGCTCTGCCAGAGAGAGATACAGAGTGTTGCCCTATTACGAAGCAATGCTTTAGCAGAGCGCGAATGTCTGTGTGGCAGCGAATGCAGTTCCAGGGGACAGTGAAAACCAGCTACAGCTTTCACTGCTGGCAGCTTCCCTGTGGGCGCAATCTCTGGACGTTTCCAATTTGGCAGCCGGGCTCTGCCAGAGAGAGATACAGAGTGTTGCCCCATTACGAAGCAATGTTTTAGCAGAGCGCGAATGTCTGTGTGGCAGCGAATGCAGTTCCAGGGGACAGTGAAAACCAGCCACAGCTTTCAGTGCTGGCAGCTTTCCTGTGGGCGCAATCTCTGGACGTTTCCAATTTCACTGCCGGGCTCTGCCAGAGAGAGATACAGAGTGTTGCCCCATTAGGAAGCAATGCTTTAGCAGAGCGCGAATGTCTGTGTGGCAGCGAATGCAGTTCCAAGGGACAGTGAAAACCAGCTACAGCTTTCAGTGCTGGCAGCTTTCCTGTGGGCGCAATCTCTGGACGTTTCCAATTTCACTGCCGGGCTCTGCCAGAGAGAGATACAGAGTGTTGCCCCATTAGGAAGCAAAGCTTTAGCAGAGCGCGAATGTCTGTGTGGCAGCGAGTGCAGTTCCAAGGGACAGTGAAAACCAGCTACAGCTTTCACTGCTGGCAGCTTTCCTGTGGGCGCAATCTCTGGACGTTTCCAATTTCACTGCCGGGCTCTGCCAGAGAGAGATACAGAGTGTTGCCCCATTAGGAAGCAAAACTTTAGCAGAGCGCGAATGTCTGTGTGGCAGCGAATGCAGTTCCAAGGGACAGTGAAAACCAGCTACAGCTTTCAGTGCTGGCAGCTTTCCTGTGGGCGCAATCTCTGGACGTTTCCAATTTCACTGCCAGGCACTGGGAGAAAGTCATACACAGTGTTGCCCCATTAGGAAGCAAAACTTTAGCAGAGCGCGAATGTCTGTGTGGCAGCGAATGCAGTTCCAAGGGACAGTGAAAACCAGCTACAGCTTTCAGTGCTGGCAGCTTTCCTGTGGGCGCAATCTCTGGACGTTTCCAATTTGGCAGCCGGGCTCTGCCAGAGAGAGATACAGAGTGTTGCCCCATTAGGAAGCAAAGCTTTAGCAGAGCGCGAATGTCTGTGTGGCAGCGAATGCAGTTCCAGGGGACAGTGAAAACCAGCCACAGCTTTCAGTGCTGGCAGCTTTCCTGTGGGCGCAATCTCTGGACGTTTCCTATTTCACTGCCAGGCACTGGGAGAAAGTCATACAGAGTGTTGCCCCATTACGAAGCAAAGCTTTAGCAGAGCGCGAATGTCTGTGTGGCAGCGAATGCAGTTCCAGGGGACAGTGAAAACCAGCTACATCTTTCAGTGCTGGCAGCTTTCCTGTGGGCGCAATCTCTGGACGTTTCCAATTTCACTGCCAGGCACTGGGAGAAAGTCATACAGAGTGTTGCCCCATTACGAAGCAATGCTTTAGCAGAGCGCGAATGTCTGTGTGGCAGCGAATGCAGTTCCAAGGGACAGTGAAAACCAGCTACAGCTTTCAGTGCTGGCAGCTTTCCTGTGGGCGCAATCTCTGGACGTTTCAATTTCACTGCCGGGCTCTGCCAGAGAGAGATACAGAGTGTTGCCCCATTACGAAGCAATGCTTTAGCAGAGCGCGAATGTCTGTGTGGCAGCGAATGCAGTTCCAGGGGACAGTGAAAACCAGCTACATCTTTCAGTGCTGGCAGCTTTCCTGTGGGTGCAATCTCTGGACGTTTCCAATTTCACTGCCAGGCACTGGGAGAAAGTCATACAGAGTGTTGCCCCATTACGAAGCAATGCTTTAGCAGAGCGCGAATGTCTGTGTGGCAGCGAATGCAGTTCCAAGGGACAGTGAAAACCAGCTACAGCTTTCAGTGCTGGCAGCTTTCCTGTGGGCGCAATCTGTGGACGTTTCCAATTTCACTGACGGGCTCTGCCAGAGAGAGATACAGAGTGTTGCCCTATTACGAAGCAATGCTTTAGCAGAGCGCGAATGTCTGTGTGGCAGCGAATGCAGTTCCAGGGGACAGTGAAAACCAGCTACAGCTTTCACTGCTGGCAGCTTCCCTGTGGGCGCAATCTCTGGACGTTTCCAATTTGGCAGCCGGGCTCTGCCAGAGAGAGATACAGAGTGTTGCCCCATTACGAAGCAATGTTTTAGCAGAGCGCGAATGTCTGTGTGGCAGCGAATGCAGTTCCAAGGGACAGTGAAAACCAGCTACAGCTTTCAGTGCTGGCAGCTTTCCTGTGGGCGCAATCTCTGGACGTTTCCAATTTCACTGCCGGGCTCTGCGACAGAGAGATACAGTGTTGCCCCATTACGAAGCAATGCTTTAGCAGAGCGCGAATGTCTGTGTGGCAGCGAATGCAGTTCCAAGGGACAGTGAAAACCAGCTACAGCTTTCATTGCTGGCAGCTTTCCTGTGGGAACAATCTCTGGACGTTTCCAATTTCACTGCCGGGCACTGGGAGAAAGTCATACAGAATCTTGCCCCATTAGGAAGCAAAGCTTTAGCAGAGCGCGAATGTCTGTGTGGCAGCGAATGCAGTTCCAAGGGACAGTGAAAACCAGCTAGAGCTTTCAGTGCTGGCAGCTTTCCTGTGGGCGCAATCTCTGGACGTTTCCAATTTCACTGCCAGGCTCTGCCAGAGAGAGATACAGAGTGTTGCCCCATTAGGAAGCAATGCTTTAGCAGAGCGCGAATGTCTGTGTGGCAGCGAATGCAGTTCCAGGGGACAGTGAAAACCAGCCACAGCTTTCAGTGCTGGCAGCTTTCCTGTGGGCGCAATCTCTGGACGTTTCCAATTTCACTGCCGGGCTCTGCCAGAGAGAGATACAGAGTGTTGCCCCATTAGGAAGCAAAGCTTTAGCAGAGCGCGAATGTCTGTGTGGCAGCGAGTGCAGTTCCAAGGGACAGTGAAAACCAGCTACAGCTTTCAGTGCTGGCAGCTTTCCTGTGGGCGCAATCTCTGGACGTTTCCAATTTCATTGCCGGTCTCTGCGACAGAGAGATACAGAGTGTTGCCCATTACGAAGCAAAGCTTTAGCAGAGCGCGAATGTCTGTGTGGCAGCGAGTGCAGTTCCAAGGGACAGTGAAAACCAGCTACAGCTTTCAGTGCTGGCAGCTTTCCTGTGGGCGCAATCTCTGGACGTTTCCAATTTCACTGCCGGGCTCTGCCAGAGAGAGATACAGAGTGTTGCCCCATTACGAAGCAATGCTTTAGCAGAGCGCGAATGTCTGTGTGGCAGCAAATGCAGTTCCAAGGGACAGTGAAAACCAGCTACAGCTTTCAGTGCTGGCAGCTTTCCTGTGGGCGCAATCTCTGGACGTTTCCAATTTCACTGCCGGGCTCTGCGACAGAGAGATACAGAGTGTTGCCCCATTACGAAGCAATGCTTTAGCAGAGCGCGAATGTCTGTGTGGCAGCGAATGCAGTTCCAAGGGACAGTGAAAACCAGCTACAGCTTTCAGTGCTGGCAGCTTTCCTGTGGGCACAATCTCTGGACGTTTCCAATTTCACTGCCGGGCACTGGGAGAAAGTCATACAGAATCTTGCCCCATTAGGAAGCAAAGCTTTAGCAGAGCGCGAATGTCTGTGTGGCAGCGAATGCAGTTCCAAGGGACAGTGAAAACCAGCTAGAGCTTTCAGTGCTCGCAGCTTTCCTGTGGGCGCAATCTCTGGACGTTTCCAATTTCACTGCCAGGCTCTGCCAGAGAGAGATACAGAGTGTTGCCCCATTACGAAGCAATGCTTTAGCAGAGCGCGAATGTCTGTGTGGCAGCGAATGCAGTTCCAGGGGACAGTGAAAACCAGCCACAGCTTTCAGTGCTGGCAGCTTTCCTGTGGGCGCAATCTCTGGACGTTTCCAATTTCACTGCCGGGCTCTGCCAGAGAGAGATACAGAGTGTTGCCCCATTACGAAGCAATGCTTTAGCAGAGCGCGAATGTCTGTGTGGCAGCGAATGCAGTTCCAAGGGACAGTGAAAACCAGCTACAGCTTTCAGTGCTGGCAGCTTTCCTGTGGGCGCAATCTCTGGACGTTTCCAATTTCACTGCCGGGCTCTGCCAGAGAGAGATACAGAGTGTTGCCCCATTAGGAAGCAAAGCTTTAGCAGAGCGCGAATGTCTGTGTGGCAGCGAATGCAGTTCCAAGGGACAGTGAAAACCAGCTAGAGCTTTCAGTGCTGGCAGCTTTCCTGTGGGCGCAATCTCTGGACGTTTCCAATTTCACTGCCGGGCTCTGCCAGAGAGAGATACAGAGTGTTGCCCCATTACGAAGCAATGCTTTAGCAGAGCGCGAATGTCTGTGTGGCAGCGAATGCAGTTCCAAGGGACAGTGAAAACCAGCTACAGCTTTCAGTGCTGGCAGCTTTCCTGTGGGCACAATCTCTGGACGTTTCCAATTTCACTGCCGGGCACTGGGAGAAAGTCATACAGAGTGTTGCCCCATTACGAAGCAATGCTTTAGCAGAGCGCGAATGTCTGTGTGGCAGCGAATGCAGTTCCAAGGGACAGTGAAAACCAGCTACAGCTTTCAGTGCTGGCAGCTTTCCTGTGGGCGCAGTCTCTGGACGTTTCCAATTTCACTGCCGGGCTCTGCCAGACAGAGATACAGAGTGTTGCCCCATTACGAAGCAATGCTTTAGCAGAGCGCGAATGTCTGTGTGGCAGCGAATGCAGTTCCAAGGGACAGTGAAAACCAGCTACAGCTTTCAGTGCTGGCAGCTTTCCTGTGGGCAGAATCTCTGGACGTTTCCAATTTCACTGCCGGGCACTGGGAGAAAATCATACAGAGTGTTGCCCCATTAGGAAGCAAAGCCTTAGCAGAGCGCGAATGTCTGTGTGGCAGCGAATGCAGTTCCAAGGGACAGTGAAAACCAGCTACATCTTTCAGTGCTGGCAGCTTTCCTGTGGGCGCAATCTCTGGACGTTTCCAATTTCACTGCCGGGCTCTGCCAGAGAGAGATACAGAGTGTTGCCCCATTAGGAAGCAAAGCTTTAGCAGAGCGCGAATGTCTATGTGGCAGCGAATGCAGTTCCAAGGGACAGTGAAAACCAGCTAGAGCTTTCAGTGCTGGCAGCTTTCCTGTGGGCGCAATCTCTGGACGTTTCCAATTTCACTGCCGGGCTCTGCCAGAGAGAGATACAGAGTGTTGCCCCATTACGAAGCAATGCTTTAGCAGAGCGCGAATGTCTGTGTGGCAGCGAATGCAGTTCCAAGGGACAGTGAAAACCAGCTACAGCTTTCAGTGCTGGCAGCTTTCCTAAGGGCGCAATCTCTGGACGATTCCAATTTCACTGCCGGGCTCTGCCAGAGAGAGATACAGAGTGTTGCCCCATTAGGAAGCAAAGCTTTAGCAGAGCGCGAATGTCTGTGTGGCAGCGAATGCAGTTCCAAGGGACAGTGAAAACCAGCTACAGCTTTCAGTGCTGGCAGCTTTCCTGTGGGCGCAATCTCTGGACGTTTCCAATTTCACTGCCGGGCTCTGCCAGAGAGAGATACAGAGTGTTGCCCCATTAGGAAGCAAAGCTTTAGCAGAGCGCGAATGTCTATGTGGCAGCGAATGCAGTTCCAAGGGACAGTGAAAACCAGCTACAGCTTTCAGTGCTGGCAGCTTTCCTGTGGGCGCAATCTCTGGACGTTTCCAATTTCACTGCCGGGCTCTGCCAGAGAGAGATACAGAGTGTTGCCCCATTACGAAGCAATGCTTTAGCAGAGCGCGAATGTCTGTGTGGCAGCGAATGCAGTTCCAAGGGACAGTGAAAACCAGCTACAGCTTTCAGTGCTGGCAGCTTTCCTAAGGGCGCAATCTCTGGACGTTTCCAATTTCACTGCCGGGCTCTGCCAGAGAGAGATACAGAGTGTTGCCCCATTAGGAAGCAAAGCTTTAGCAGAGCGCGAATGTCTGTGTGGCAGCGAATGCAGTTCCAAGGGACAGTGAAAACCAGCTACAGCTTTCAGTGCTGGCAGCTTTCCTGTGGGCGCAATCTCTGGACGTTTCCAATTTCACTGCCGGGCTCTGCCAGAGAGAGATACAGAGTGTTGCCCCATTACGAAGCAATGCTTTAGCAGAGCGCGAATGTCTGTGTGGCAGCGAATGCAGTTCCAGGGGACAGTGAAAACCATCTACATCTTTCACTGCTGGCAGCTTTCCTGTGGGCGCAATCTCTGGACGTTTCCAATTTCACTGCCAGGCACTGGGAGAAAGTCATACAGATTGTTGCCCCATTACGAAGCAATGCTTTAGCAGAGCGCGAATGTCTGTGTGGCAGCGAATGCAGTTCCAAGGGACAGTGAAAACCAGCTACAGCTTTCAGTGCTGGCAGCTTTCCTGTGGGCACAATCTCTGGACGTTTCCAATTTCACTACCGGGCACTGGGAGAAAGTCATACAGAGTGTTGCCCCATTAGGAAGCAAAGCTTTAGCAGAGCGCGAATGTCTATGTGGCAGCGAATGCAGTTCCAAGGGACAGTGAAAACCAGCTACAGCTTTCAGTGCTGGCAGCTTTCCTGTGGGCGCAATCTCTGGACGTTTCCAATTTCACTGCCGGGCTCTGCCAGAGAGAGATACAGAGTGTTGCCCCATTACGAAGCAATGCTTTAGCAGAGCGCGAATGTCTGTGTGGCAGCGAATGCAGTTCCAAGGGACAGTGAAAACCAGCTACAGCTTTCAGTGCTGGCAGCTTTCCTGTGGGCACAATCTCTGGACGTTTCCAATTTCATTGCCGGTCTCTGCCACAGAGAGATACAGAGTGTTGCCCCATTAGGAAGCAAAGCTTTAGCAGAGCGCGAATGTCTGTGTGGCAGCGAATGCAGTTCCAAGGGACAGTGAAAACCAGCTAGAGCTTTCAGTGCTGGCAGCTTTCCTGTGGGCGCAATCTCTGGACGTTTCCAATTTCACTGCCGGGCTCTGCCAGAGAGAGATACAGAGTGTTGCCCCATTACGAAGCAATGCTTTAGCAGAGCGCGAATGTCTGTGTGGCAGCGAATGCAGTTCCAAGGGACAGTGAAAACCAGCTACAGCTTTCAGTGCTGGCAGCTTTCCTGTGGGCACAATCTCTGGACGTTTCCAATTTCACTGCCGGGCACTGGGAGAAAGTCATACAGAGTGTTGCCCCATTACGAAGCAATGCTTTAGCAGAGCGCGAATGTCTGTGTGGCAGCGAATGCAGTTCCAAGGGACAGTGAAAACCAGCTACAGCTTTCAGTGCTGGCAGCTTTCCTGTGGGCGCAATCTCTGGACGTTTCCAATTTCACTGCCGGGCTCTGCCAGAGAGAGATACAGAGTGTTGCCCCATTACGAAGCAATGCTTTAGCAGAGCGCGAATGTCTGTGTGGCAGCGAATGCAGTTCCAAGGGACAGTGAAAACCAGCTAGAGCTTTCAGTGCTGGCAGCTTTCCTGTGGGCGCAATCTCTGGACGTTTCCAATTTCACTGCCGGGCTCTGCCAGAGAGAGATACAGAGTGTTGCCCCATTACGAAGCAATGCTTTAGCAGAGCGCGAATGTCTGTGTGGCAGCGAATGCAGTTCCAAGGGACAGTGAAAACCAGCTACAGCTTTCAGTGCTGGCAGCTTTCCTAAGGGCGCAATCTCTGGACGTTTCCAATTTCACTGCCGGGCTCTGCCAGAGAGAGATACAGAGTGTTGCCCCATTAGGAAGCAAAGCTTTAGCAGAGCGCGAATGTCTGTGTGGCAGCGAATGCAGTTCCAAGGGACAGTGAAAACCAGCTAGAGCTTTCAGTGCTGGCAGCTTTCCTGTGGGCGCAATCTCTGGACGATTCCAATTTCACTGCCGTGCTCTGCCAGAGAGAGATACAGAGTGTTGCCCCATTACGAAGCAATGCTTTAGCAGAGCGCGAATGTCTGTGTGGCAGCGAATGCAGTTCCAAGGGACAGTGAAAACCAGCTACAGCTTTCAGTGCTGGCAGCTTTCCTGTGGGCGCAATCTCTGGACGTTTCCAATTTCACTGCCGGGCTCTGCCAGAGAGAGATACAGAGTGTTGCCCCATTACGAAGCAATGCTTTAGCAGAGCGCGAATGTCTGTGTGGCAGCGAATGCAGTTCCAAGGGACAGTGAAAACCAGCTACAGCTTTCAGTGCTGGCAGCTTTCTGTGGGCGCAATCTCTGGACGTTTCCAATTTCATTGCCGGTCTCTGCCACAGAGAGATACAGAGTGTTGCCCCATTAGGAAGCAAAGCTTTAGCAGAGCGCGAATGTCTGTGTGGCAGCGAATGCAGTTCCAAGGGACAGTGAAAACCAGCTACAGCGCTCACTGATGGCAGCTTTCCTGTGGGCGCAATCTCTGGACGTTTCCAATTTGGCAGCCGGGCTCTGCCAGAGAGAGATACAGAGTGTTGCCCCATTACGAAGCAATGCTTTAGCAGAGCGCGAATGTCTGTGTGGCAGCGAATGCAGTTCCAAGGGACAGTGAAAACCAGCTAGAGCTTTCAGTGCTGGCAGCTTTCCTGTGGGCAGAATCTCTGGACGTTTCCAATTTCACTGCCGGGCACTGGGAGAAAGTCATACAGAGTGTTGCCCCATTAGGAAGCAAAGCTTTAGCAGAGCGCGAATGTCTGTGTGGCAGCGAATGCAGTTCCAAGGGACAGTGAAAACCAGCTACATCTTTCAGTGCTGGCAGCTTTCCTGTGGGCGCAATCTCTGGACGTTTCCAATTTCATTGCCGGTCTCTGCCACAGAGAGATACAGAGTGTTGCCCCATTAGGAAGCAAAGCTTTAGCAGAGCGCGAATGTCTGTGTGGCAGCGAATGCAGTTCCAAGGGACAGTGAAAACCAGCTACAGCTTTCAGTGCTGGCAGCTTTCCTGTGGGCGCAATCTCTGGACGTTTCCAATTTCAGTGCCGGGCTCTGCCAGAGAGAGATACAGAGTGTTGCCCCATTAGGAAGCAAAGCTTTAGCAGAGCGCGAATGTCTATGTGGCAGCGAATGCTGTTCCAAGGGACAGTGAAAACCAGCTACAGCTTTCAGTGCTGGCAGCTTTCCTGTGGGCGCAATCTCTGGACGTTTCCAATTTCATTGCCGGTCTCTGTGACAGAGAGATACAGAGTGTTGCCCATTACGAAGCAATGCTTTAGCAGAGCGCGAATGTCTGTGTGGCAGCGAATGCAGTTCCAAGGGACAGTGAAAACCAGCTACAGCTTTCAGTGCTGGCAGCTTTCCTGTGGGCGCAATCTCTGGACGTTTCCAATTTGGCAGCCAGGCTCTGCCAGAGAGAGATACAGAGTGTTGCCCCATTAGGAAGCAAAGCTTTAGCAGAGCGCGAATGTCTGTGTGGCAGCGAATGCAGTTCCAAGGGACAGTGAAAACCAGCTACAGCTTTCAGTGCTGGCAGCTTTCCTGTGGGCGCAATCTCTGGACGTTTCCAATTTCACTGCCGGGCTCTGCGACAGAGAGATACAGAGTGTTACCCCATTACGAAGCAATGCTTTAGCAGAGCGCGAATGTCTGTGTGGCAGCGAATGCAGTTCCAAGGGACAGTGAAAACCAGCTACAGCTTTCAGTGCTGGCAGCTTTCCTGTGGGCACAATCTCTGGACGATTCCAATTTCACTGCCGGGCACTGGGAGAAAGTCATACAGAATCTTGCCCCATTAGGAAGCAAAGCTTTAGCAGAGCGCGAATGTCTGTGTGGCAGCGAATGCAGTTCCAAGGGACAGTGAAAACCAACTAGAGCTTTCAGTGCTGGCAGCTTTCCTGTGGGCGCAATCTCTGGACGTTTCCAATTTCACTGCCAGGCTCTGCCAGAGAGAGATACAGAGTGTTGCCCCATTACGAAGCAATGCTTTAGCAAAGCGCGAATGTCTGTGTGGCAGCGAATGCAGTTCCAGGGGACAGTGAAAACCAGCCACAGCTTTCAGTGCTGGCAGCTTTCCTGTGGGCGCAATCTCTGGAAGTTTCCAATTTCACTGCCGGGCTCTGCCAGAGAGAGATACAGAGTGTAGCCCCATTAGGAAGCAAAGCTTTAGCAGAGCGCGAATGTCTGTGTGGCAGCGAGTGCAGTTCCAAGGGACAGTGAAAACCAGCTACAGCTTTCAGTGCTGGCAGCTTTCCTGTGGGCGCAATCTCTGGACGTTTCCAATTTCACTGCCGGGCTCTGCCAGAGAGAGATACAGAGTGTTGCCCCATTAGGAAGCAAAACTTTAGCAGAGCGCGAATGTCTGTGTGGCAGCGAATGCAGTTCCAAGGGACAGTGAAAACCAGCTACAGCTTTCAGTGCTGGCAGCTTTCCTGTGGGCGCAATCTCTGGACGTTTCCAATTTCACTGCCGGGCTCTGCCAGAGAGAGATACAGAGTGTTGCCCCATTAGGAAGCAAAGCTTTAGCAGAGCGCGAATGTCTGTGTGGCAGCGAATGCAGTTCCAAGGGACAGTGAAAACCAGCTAGAGCTTTCAGTGCTGGCAGCTTTCCTGTGGGCGCAATCTCTGGACGTTTCCAATTTCACTGCCGGGCTCTGCCAGAGAGAGATACAGAGTGTTGCCCCATTACGAAGCAATGCTTTAGCAGAGCGCGAATGTCTGTGTGGCAGCGAATGCAGTTCCAAGGGACAGTGAAAACCAGCTACAGCTTTCAGTGCTGGCAGCTTTCCTGTGGGCACAATCTCTGGACGTTTCCAATTTCACTGCCGGGCACTGGGAGAAAGTCATACAGAGTGTTGCCCCATTACGAAGCAATGCTTTAGCAGAGCGCGAATGTCTGTGTGGCAGCGAATGCAGTTCCAAGGGACAGTGAAAACCAGCTACAGCTTTCAGTGCTGGCAGCTTTCCTGTGGGCGCAATCTCTGGACGTTTCCAATTTCACTGCCGGGCTCTGCCAGAGAGAGATACAGAGTGTTGCCCCATTACGAAGCAATGCTTTAGCAGAGCGCGAATGTCTGTGTGGCAGCGAATGCAGTTCCAAGGGACAGTGAAAACCAGCTACAGCTTTCAGTGCTGGCAGCTTTCCTGTGGGCAGAATCTCTGGACGTTTCCAATTTCACTGCCGGGCACTGGGAGAAAATCATACAGAGTGTTGCCCCATTAGGAAGCAAAGCCTTAGCAGAGCGCGAATGTCTGTGTGGCAGCGAATGCAGTTCCAAGGGACAGTGAAAACCAGCTACATCTTTCAGTGCTGGCAGCTTTCCTGTGGGCAGAATCTCTGGACGTTTCCAATTTCACTGCCGGGCTCTGCCAGAGAGAGATACAGAGTGTTGCCCCATTAGGAAGCAAAGCTTTAACAGAGCGCGAATGTCTATGTGGCAGCGAATGCAGTTCCAAGGGACAGTGAAAACCAGCTACAGCTTTCAGTGCTGGCAGCTTTCCTGTGGGCGCAATCTCTGGACGTTTCCAATTTCACTGCCGGGCTCTGCCAGAGAGAGATACAGAGTGTTGCCCCATTACGAAGCAATGCTTTAGCAGAGCGCGAATGTCTGTGTGGCAGCGAATGCAGTTCCAAGGGACAGTGAAAACCAGCTACAGCTTTCAGTGCTGGCAGCTTTCCTAAGGGCGCAATCTCTGGACGTTTCCAATTTCACTGCCGGGCTCTGCCAGAGAGAGATACAGAGTGTTGCCCCATTAGGAAGCAAAGCTTTAGCAGAGCGCGAATGTCTGTGTGGCAGCGAATGCAGTTCCAAGGGACAGTGAAAACCAGCTACAGCTTTCAGTGCTGGCAGCTTTCCTGTGGGCGCAATCTCTGGACGTTTCCAATTTCACTGCCGGGCTCTGCCAGAGAGAGATACAGAGTGTTGCCCCATTAGGAAGCAAAGCTTTAGCAGAGCGCGAATGTCTATGTGGCAGCGAATGCAGTTCCAAGGGACAGTGAAAACCAGCTACAGCTTTCAGTGCTGGCAGCTTTCCTGTGGGCGCAATCTCTGGACGTTTCCAATTTCACTGCCGGGCTCTGCCAGAGAGAGATACAGAGTGTTGCCCCATTACGAAGCAATGCTTTAGCAGAGCGCGAATGTCTGTGTGGCAGCGAATGCAGTTCCAAGGGACAGTGAAAACCAGCTACAGCTTTCAGTGCTGGCAGCTTTCCTAAGGGCGCAATCTCTGGACGTTTCCAATTTCACTGCCGGGCTCTGCCAGAGAGAGATACAGAGTGTTGCCCCATTAGGAAGCAAAGCTTTAGCAGAGCGCGAATGTCTGTGTGGCAGCGAATGCAGTTCCAAGGGACAGTGAAAACCAGCTACAGCTTTCAGTGCTGGC
This sequence comes from Mycteria americana, assembly GCF_035582795.1. Classification (NCBI taxonomy): domain Eukaryota; kingdom Metazoa; phylum Chordata; class Aves; order Ciconiiformes; family Ciconiidae; genus Mycteria; species Mycteria americana. The sequence continues at coordinate 341,819 of NW_027445638.1, forward strand.
AGCTTTCCTGTGGGCGCAATCTCTGGACGTTTCCAATTTCACTGCCGGGCTCTGCCAGAGAGAGATACAGAGTGTTGCCCCATTACGAAGCAATGCTTTAGCAGAGCGCGAATGTCTGTGTGGCAGCGAATGCAGTTCCAGGGGACAGTGAAAACCATCTACATCTTTCACTGCTGGCAGCTTTCCTGTGGGCGCAATCTCTGGACGTTTCCAATTTCACTGCCAGGCACTGGGAGAAAGTCATACAGATTGTTGCCCCATTACGAAGCAATGCTTTAGCAGAGCGCGAATGTCTGTGTGGCAGCGAATGCAGTTCCAAGGGACAGTGAAAACCAGCTACAGCTTTCAGTGCTGGCAGCTTTCCTGTGGGCACAATCTCTGGACGTTTCCAATTTCACTACCGGGCACTGGGAGAAAGTCATACAGAGTGTTGCCCCATTAGGAAGCAAAGCTTTAGCAGAGCGCGAATGTCTATGTGGCAGCGAATGCAGTTCCAAGGGACAGTGAAAACCAGCTACAGCTTTCAGTGCTGGCAGCTTTCCTGTGGGCGCAATCTCTGGACGTTTCCAATTTCACTGCCGGGCTCTGCCAGAGAGAGATACAGAGTGTTGCCCCATTACGAAGCAATGCTTTAGCAGAGCGCGAATGTCTGTGTGGCAGCGAATGCAGTTCCAAGGGACAGTGAAAACCAGCTACAGCTTTCAGTGCTGGCAGCTTTCCTGTGGGCAGAATCTCTGGACGTTTCCAATTTCACTGCCGGGCACTGGGAGAAAATCATACAGAGTGTTGCCCCATTAGGAAGCAAAGCCTTAGCAGAGCGCGAATGTCTGTGTGGCAGCGAATGCAGTTCCAAGGGACAGTGAAAACCAGCTACATCTTTCAGTGCTGGCAGCTTTCCTGTGGGCGCAATCTCTGGACGTTTCCAATTTCACTGCCGGGCTCTGCCAGAGAGAGATACAGAGTGTTGCCCCATTAGGAAGCAAAGCTTTAGCAGAGCGCGAATGTCTATGTGGCAGCGAATGCAGTTCCAAGGGACAGTGAAAACCAGCTACAGCTTTCAGTGCTGGCAGCTTTCCTGTGGGCGCAATCTCTGGACGTTTCCAATTTCACTGCCGGGCTCTGCCAGAGAGAGATACAGAGTGTTGCCCCATTACGAAGCAATGCTTTAGCAGAGCGCGAATGTCTGTGTGGCAGCGAATGCAGTTCCAAGGGACAGTGAAAACCAGCTAGAGCTTTCAGTGCTGGCAGCTTTCCTGTGGGCAGAATCTCTGGACGTTTCCAATTTCACTGCCGGGCACTGGGAGAAAGTCATACAGAGTGTTGCCCCATTAGGAAGCAAAGCTTTAGCAGAGCGCGAATGTCTGTGTGGCAGCGAATGCAGTTCCAAGGGACAGTGAAAACCAGCTACATCTTTCAGTGCTGGCAGCTTTCCTGTGGGCGCAATCTCTGGACGTTTCCAATTTCATTGCCGGTCTCTGCCACAGAGAGATACAGAGTGTTGCCCCATTAGGAAGCAAAGCTTTAGCAGAGCGCGAATGTCTGTGTGGCAGCGAATGCAGTTCCAAGGGACAGTGAAAACCAGCTACAGCTTTCACTGATGGCAGCTTTCCTGTGGGCGCAATCTCTGGACGTTTCCAATTTGGCAGCCGGGCTCTGCCAGAGAGAGATACAGAGTGTTGCCCCATTACGAAGCAATGCTTTAGCAGAGCGCGAATGTCTGTGTGGCAGCGAATGCAGTTCCAAGGGACAGTGAAAACCAGCTACAGCTTTCAGTGCTGGCAGCTTTCCTGTGGGCGCAATCTCTGGACGTTTCCAATTTCAGTGCCGGGCTCTGCCAGAGAGAGATACAGAGTGTTGCCCCATTAGGAAGCAAAGCTTTAGCAGAGCGCGAATGTCTATGTGGCAGCGAATGCTGTTCCAAGGGACAGTGAAAACCAGCTACAGCTTTCAGTGCTGGCAGCTTTCCTGTGGGCGCAATCTCTGGACGTTTCCAATTTCATTGCCGGTCTCTGTGACAGAGAGATACAGAGTGTTGCCCATTACGAAGCAATGCTTTAGCAGAGCGCGAATGTCTGTGTGGCAGCGAATGCAGTTCCAAGGGACAGTGAAAACCAGCTACAGCTTTCAGTGCTGGCAGCTTTCCTGTGGGCGCAATCTCTGGACGTTTCCAATTTGGCAGCCAGGCTCTGCCAGAGAGAGATACAGAGTGTTGCCCCATTAGGAAGCAAAGCTTTAGCAGAGCGCGAATGTCTGTGTGGCAGCGAATGCAGTTCCAAGGGACAGTGAAAACCAGCTACAGCTTTCAGTGCTGGCAGCTTTCCTGTGGGCGCAATCTCTGGACGTTTCCAATTTCACTGCCGGGCTCTGCGACAGAGAGATACAGAGTGTTACCCCATTACGAAGCAATGCTTTAGCAGAGCGCGAATGTCTGTGTGGCAGCGAATGCAGTTCCAAGGGACAGTGAAAACCAGCTACAGCTTTCAGTGCTGGCAGCTTTCCTGTGGGCACAATCTCTGGACGATTCCAATTTCACTGCCGGGCACTGGGAGAAAGTCATACAGAATCTTGCCCCATTAGGAAGCAAAGCTTTAGCAGAGCGCGAATGTCTGTGTGGCAGCGAATGCAGTTCCAAGGGACAGTGAAAACCAACTAGAGCTTTCAGTGCTGGCAGCTTTCCTGTGGGCGCAATCTCTGGACGTTTCCAATTTCACTGCCAGGCTCTGCCAGAGAGAGATACAGAGTGTTGCCCCATTACGAAGCAATGCTTTAGCAAAGCGCGAATGTCTGTGTGGCAGCGAATGCAGTTCCAGGGGACAGTGAAAACCAGCCACAGCTTTCAGTGCTGGCAGCTTTCCTGTGGGCGCAATCTCTGGAAGTTTCCAATTTCACTGCCGGGCTCTGCCAGAGAGAGATACAGAGTGTAGCCCCATTAGGAAGCAAAGCTTTAGCAGAGCGCGAATGTCTGTGTGGCAGCGAGTGCAGTTCCAAGGGACAGTGAAAACCAGCTACAGCTTTCAGTGCTGGCAGCTTTCCTGTGGGCGCAATCTCTGGACGTTTCCAATTTCACTGCCGGGCTCTGCCAGAGAGAGATACAGAGTGTTGCCCCATTAGGAAGCAAAACTTTAGCAGAGCGCGAATGTCTGTGTGGCAGCGAATGCAGTTCCAAGGGACAGTGAAAACCAGCTACAGCTTTCAGTGCTGGCAGCTTTCCTGTGGGCGCAATCTCTGGACGTTTCCAATTTCACTGCCGGGCTCTGCCAGAGAGAGATACAGAGTGTTGCCCCATTAGGAAGCAAAGCTTTAGCAGAGCGCGAATGTCTGTGTGGCAGCGAATGCAGTTCCAAGGGACAGTGAAAACCAGCTAGAGCTTTCAGTGCTGGCAGCTTTCCTGTGGGCGCAATCTCTGGACGTTTCCAATTTCACTGCCGGGCTCTGCCAGAGAGAGATACAGAGTGTTGCCCCATTACGAAGCAATGCTTTAGCAGAGCGCGAATGTCTGTGTGGCAGCGAATGCAGTTCCAAGGGACAGTGAAAACCAGCTACAGCTTTCAGTGCTGGCAGCTTTCCTGTGGGCACAATCTCTGGACGTTTCCAATTTCACTGCCGGGCACTGGGAGAAAGTCATACAGAGTGTTGCCCCATTACGAAGCAATGCTTTAGCAGAGCGCGAATGTCTGTGTGGCAGCGAATGCAGTTCCAAGGGACAGTGAAAACCAGCTACAGCTTTCAGTGCTGGCAGCTTTCCTGTGGGCGCAATCTCTGGACGTTTCCAATTTCACTGCCGGGCTCTGCCAGAGAGAGATACAGAGTGTTGCCCCATTACGAAGCAATGCTTTAGCAGAGCGCGAATGTCTGTGTGGCAGCGAATGCAGTTCCAAGGGACAGTGAAAACCAGCTAGAGCTTTCAGTGCTGGCAGCTTTCCTGTGGGCAGAATCTCTGGACGTTTCCAATTTCACTGCCGGGCACTGGGAGAAAATCATACAGAGTGTTGCCCCATTAGGAAGCAAAGCCTTAGCAGAGCGCGAATGTCTGTGTGGCAGCGAATGCAGTTCCAAGGGACAGTGAAAACCAGCTACATCTTTCAGTGCTGGCAGCTTTCCTGTGGGCAGAATCTCTGGACGTTTCCAATTTCACTGCCGGGCTCTGCCAGAGAGAGATACAGAGTGTTGCCCCATTAGGAAGCAAAGCTTTAACAGAGCGCGAATGTCTATGTGGCAGCGAATGCAGTTCCAAGGGACAGTGAAAACCAGCTACAGCTTTCAGTGCTGGCAGCTTTCCTGTGGGCGCAATCTCTGGACGTTTCCAATTTCACTGCCGGGCTCTGCCAGAGAGAGATACAGAGTGTTGCCCCATTACGAAGCAATGCTTTAGCAGAGCGCGAATGTCTGTGTGGCAGCGAATGCAGTTCCAAGGGACAGTGAAAACCAGCTACAGCTTTCAGTGCTGGCAGCTTTCCTAAGGGCGCAATCTCTGGACGTTTCCAATTTCACTGCCGGGCTCTGCCAGAGAGAGATACAGAGTGTTGCCCCATTAGGAAGCAAAGCTTTAGCAGAGCGCGAATGTCTGTGTGGCAGCGAATGCAGTTCCAAGGGACAGTGAAAACCAGCTACAGCTTTCAGTGCTGGCAGCTTTCCTGTGGGCGCAATCTCTGGACGTTTCCAATTTCACTGCCGGGCTCTGCCAGAGAGAGATACAGAGTGTTGCCCCATTAGGAAGCAAAGCTTTAGCAGAGCGCGAATGTCTATGTGGCAGCGAATGCAGTTCCAAGGGACAGTGAAAACCAGCTAGAGCTTTCAGTGCTGGCAGCTTTCCTGTGGGCGCAATCTCTGGACGTTTCCAATTTCACTGCCGGGCTCTGCCAGAGAGAGATACAGAGTGTTGCCCCATTACGAAGCAATGCTTTAGCAGAGCGCGAATGTCTGTGTGGCAGCGAATGCAGTTCCAAGGGACAGTGAAAACCAGCTACAGCTTTCAGTGCTGGCAGCTTTCCTAAGGGCGCAATCTCTGGACGTTTCCAATTTCACTGCCGGGCTCTGCCAGAGAGAGATACAGAGTGTTGCCCCATTAGGAAGCAAAGCTTTAGCAGAGCGCGAATGTCTGTGTGGCAGCGAATGCAGTTCCAAGGGACAGTGAAAACCAGCTACAGCTTTCAGTGCTGGCAGCTTTCCTGTGGGCGCAATCTCTGGACGTTTCCAATTTCACTGCCGGGCTCTGCCAGAGAGAGATACAGAGTGTTGCCCCATTACGAAGCAATGCTTTAGCAGAGCGCGAATGTCTGTGTGGCAGCGAATGCAGTTCCAGGGGACAGTGAAAACCATCTACATCTTTCACTGCTGGCAGCTTTCCTGTGGGCGCAATCTCTGGACGTTTCCAATTTCACTGCCAGGCACTGGGAGAAAGTCATACAGATTGTTGCCCCATTACGAAGCAATGCTTTAGCAGAGCGCGAATGTCTGTGTGGCAGCGAATGCAGTTCCAAGGGACAGTGAAAACCAGCTACAGCTTTCAGTGCTGGCAGCTTTCCTGTGGGCACAATCTCTGGACGTTTCCAATTTCACTACCGGGCACTGGGAGAAAGTCATACAGAGTGTTGCCCCATTAGGAAGCAAAGCTTTAGCAGAGCGCGAATGTCTATGTGGCAGCGAATGCAGTTCCAAGGGACAGTGAAAACCAGCTACAGCTTTCAGTGCTGGCAGCTTTCCTGTGGGCGCAATCTCTGGACGTTTCCAATTTCACTGCCGGGCTCTGCCAGAGAGAGATACAGAGTGTTGCCCCATTACGAAGCAATGCTTTAGCAGAGCGCGAATGTCTGTGTGGCAGCGAATGCAGTTCCAAGGGACAGTGAAAACCAGCTACAGCTTTCAGTGCTGGCAGCTTTCCTGTGGGCAGAATCTCTGGACGTTTCCAATTTCACTGCCGGGCACTGGGAGAAAATCATACAGAGTGTTGCCCCATTAGGAAGCAAAGCCTTAGCAGAGCGCGAATGTCTGTGTGGCAGCGAATGCAGTTCCAAGGGACAGTGAAAACCAGCTACATCTTTCAGTGCTGGCAGCTTTCCTGTGGGCGCAATCTCTGGACGTTTCCAATTTCACTGCCGGGCTCTGCCAGAGAGAGATACAGAGTGTTGCCCCATTAGGAAGCAAAGCTTTAGCAGAGCGCGAATGTCTATGTGGCAGCGAATGCAGTTCCAAGGGACAGTGAAAACCAGCTACAGCTTTCAGTGCTGGCAGCTTTCCTGTGGGCGCAATCTCTGGACGTTTCCAATTTCACTGCCGGGCTCTGCCAGAGAGAGATACAGAGTGTTGCCCCATTACGAAGCAATGCTTTAGCAGAGCGCGAATGTCTGTGTGGCAGCGAATGCAGTTCCAAGGGACAGTGAAAACCAGCTACAGCTTTCAGTGCTGGCAGCTTTCCTAAGGGCGCAATCTCTGGACGTTTCCAATTTCACTGCCGGGCTCTGCCAGAGAGAGATACAGAGTGTTGCCCCATTAGGAAGCAAAGCTTTAGCAGAGCGCGAATGTCTGTGTGGCAGCGAATGCAGTTCCAAGGGACAGTGAAAACCAGCTACAGCTTTCAGTGCTGGCAGCTTTCCTGTGGGCGCAATCTCTGGACGTTTCCAATTTCACTGCCGGGCTCTGCCAGAGAGAGATACAGAGTGTTGCCCCATTAGGAAGCAAAGCTTTAGCAGAGCGCGAATGTCTATGTGGCAGCGAATGCAGTTCCAAGGGACAGTGAAAACCAGCTACAGCTTTCAGTGCTGGCAGCTTTCCTGTGGGCGCAATCTCTGGACGTTTCCAATTTCACTGCCGGGCTCTGCCAGAGAGAGATACAGAGTGTTGCCCCATTACGAAGCAATGCTTTAGCAGAGCGCGAATGTCTGTGTGGCAGCGAATGCAGTTCCAAGGGACAGTGAAAACCAGCTACAGCTTTCAGTGCTGGCAGCTTTCCTAAGGGCGCAATCTCTGGACGTTTCCAATTTCACTGCCGGGCTCTGCCAGAGAGAGATACAGAGTGTTGCCCCATTAGGAAGCAAAGCTTTAGCAGAGCGCGAATGTCTGTGTGGCAGCGAATGCAGTTCCAAGGGACAGTGAAAACCAGCTACAGCTTTCAGTGCTGGCAGCTTTCCTGTGGGCGCAATCTCTGGACGTTTCCAATTTCACTGCCGGGCTCTGCCAGAGAGAGATACAGAGTGTTGCCCCATTACGAAGCAATGCTTTAGCAGAGCGCGAATGTCTGTGTGGCAGCGAATGCAGTTCCAGGGGACAGTGAAAACCATCTACATCTTTCACTGCTGGCAGCTTTCCTGTGGGCGCAATCTCTGGACGTTTCCAATTTCACTGCTAGGCACTGGGAGAAAGTCATACAGATTGTTGCCCCATTACGAAGCAATGCTTTAGCAGAGCGCGAATGTCTGTGTGGCAGCGAATGCAGTTCCAAGGGACAGTGAAAACCAGCTACAGCTTTCAGTGCTGGCAGCTTTCCTGTGGGCACAATCTCTGGACGTTTCCAATTTCACTACCGGGCACTGGGAGAAAGTCATACAGAGTGTTGCCCCATTAGGAAGCAAAGCTTTAGCAGAGCGCGAATGTCTATGTGGCAGCGAATGCAGTTCCAAGGGACAGTGAAAACCAGCTACAGCTTTCAGTGCTGGCAGCTTTCCTGTGGGCGCAATCTCTGGACGTTTCCAATTTCACTGCCGGGCTCTGCCAGAGAGAGATACAGAGTGTTGCCCCATTACGAAGCAATGCTTTAGCAGAGCGCGAATGTCTGTGTGGCAGCGAATGCAGTTCCAAGGGACAGTGAAAACCAGCTACAGCTTTCAGTGCTGGCAGCTTTCCTGTGGGCACAATCTCTGGACGTTTCCAATTTCATTGCCGGTCTCTGCCACAGAGAGATACAGAGTGTTGCCCCATTAGGAAGCAAAGCTTTAGCAGAGCGCGAATGTCTGTGTGGCAGCGAATGCAGTTCCAAGGGACAGTGAAAACCAGCTAGAGCTTTCAGTGCTGGCAGCTTTCCTGTGGGCGCAATCTCTGGACGTTTCCAATTTCACTGCCGGGCTCTGCCAGAGAGAGATACAGAGTGTTGCCCCATTACGAAGCAATGCTTTAGCAGAGCGCGAATGTCTGTGTGGCAGCGAATGCAGTTCCAAGGGACAGTGAAAACCAGCTACAGCTTTCAGTGCTGGCAGCTTTCCTGTGGGCGCAATCTCTGGACGTTTCCAATTTCACTGCCGGGCTCTGCCAGAGAGAGATACAGAGTGTTGCCCCATTACGAAGCAATGCTTTAGCAGAGCGCGAATGTCTGTGTGGCAGCGAATGCAGTTCCAAGGGACAGTGAAAACCAGCTAGAGCTTTCAGTGCTGGCAGCTTTCCTGTGGGCGCAATCTCTGGACGTTTCCAATTTGGCAGCCGGGCTCTGCCAGAGAGAGATACAGAGTGTTGCCCCATTACGAAGCAAAGCTTTAGCAGAGCGCGAATGTCTGTGTGGCAGCGAATGCAGTTCCAAGGGACAGTGAAAACCAGCTACAGCTTTCAGTGCTGGCAGCTTTCCTGTGGGCGCAATCTCTGGACGTTTCCAATTTGGCAGCCGGGCTCTGCCAGAGAGAGATACAGAGTGTTGCCCCATTACGAAGCAATGCTTTAGCAGAGCGCGAATGTCTGTGTGGCAGCGAATGCAGTTCCAAGGGACAGTGAAAACCAGCTAGAGCTTTCAGTGCTGGCAGCTTTCCTGTGGGCGCAATCTCTGGACGTTTCCAATTTCACTGCCGGGCTCTGCCAGAGAGAGATACAGAGTGTTGCCCCATTACGAAGCAATGCTTTAGCAGAGCGCGAATGTCTGTGTGGCAGCGAATGCAGTTCCAAGGGACAGTGAAAACCAGCTACAGCTTTCAGTGCTGGCAGCTTTCCTAAGGGCGCAATCTCTGGACGTTTCCAATTTCACTGCCGGGCTCTGCCAGAGAGAGATACAGAGTGTTGCCCCATTAGGAAGCAAAGCTTTAGCAGAGCGCGAATGTCTGTGTGGCAGCGAATGCAGTTCCAAGGGACAGTGAAAACCAGCTAGAGCTTTCAGTGCTGGCAGCTTTCCTGTGGGCGCAATCTCTGGACGTTTCCAATTTCACTGCCGTGCTCTGCCAGAGAGAGATACAGAGTGTTGCCCCATTACGAAGCAATGCTTTAGCAGAGCGCGAATGTCTGTGTGGCAGCGAATGCAGTTCCAAGGGACAGTGAAAACCAGCTACAGCTTTCAGTGCTGGCAGCTTTCCTGTGGGCGCAATCTCTGGACGTTTCCAATTTCACTGCCGGGCTCTGCCAGAGAGAGATACAGAGTGTTGCCCCATTACGAAGCAATGCTTTAGCAGAGCGCGAATGTCTGTGTGGCAGCGAATGCAGTTCCAAGGGACAGTGAAAACCAGCTACAGCTTTCAGTGCTGGCAGCTTTCTGTGGGCGCAATCTCTGGACGTTTCCAATTTCATTGCCGGTCTCTGCCACAGAGAGATACAGAGTGTTGCCCCATTAGGAAGCAAAGCTTTAGCAGAGCGCGAATGTCTGTGTGGCAGCGAATGCAGTTCCAAGGGACAGTGAAAACCAGCTAGAGCTTTCAGTGCTGGCAGCTTTCCTGTGGGCGCAATCTCTGGACGTTTCCAATTTCACTGCCAGGCTCTGCCAGAGAGAGATACAGAGTGTTGCCCCATTACGAAGCAATGCTTTAGCAGAGCGCGAATGTCTGTGTGGCAGCGAATGCAGTTCCAAGGGACAGTGAAAACCAGCTACAGCTTTCAGTGCTGGCAGCTTTCCTGTGGGCGCAATCTCTGGACGTTTCCAATTTCACTGCCGGGCTCTGCCAGAGAGAGATACAGAGTGTTGCCCCATTACGAAGCAATGCTTTAGCAGAGCGCGAATGTCTGTGTGGCAGCGAATGCAGTTCCAAGGGACAGTGAAAACCAGCTACAGCTTTCAGTGCTGGCAGCTTTCCTGTGGGCGCAATCTCTGGACGTTTCCAATTTCACTGCCGGGCTCTGCCAGAGAGAGATACAGAGTGTTGCCCCATTACGAAGCAATGCTTTAGCAGAGCGCGAATGTCTGTGTGGCAGCGAATGCAGTTCCAAGGGACAGTGAAAACCAGCTACAGCTTTCAGTGCTGGCAGCTTTCCTGTGGGCGCAATCTCTGGACGTTTCCAATTTCACTACCGGGCTCTGCCAGAGAGAGATACAGAGTGTTGCCCCATTAGGAAGCAAAGCTTTAGCAGAGCGCGAATGTCTGTGTGGCAGCGAATGCAGTTCCAAGGGACAGTGAAAACCAGCTACATCTTTCAGTGCTGGCAGCTTTCCTGTGGGCGCAATCTCTGGACGTTTCCAATTTCATTGCCGGTCTCTGCCACAGAGAGATACAGAGTGTTGCCCCATTAGGAAGCAAAGCTTTAGCAGAGCGCGAATGTCTGTGTGGCAGCGAATGCAGTTCCAAGGGACAGTGAAAACCAGCTACAGCTTTCACTGATGGCAGCTTTCCTGTGGGCGCAATCTCTGGACGTTTCCAATTTGGCAGCCGGGCTCTGCCAGAGAGAGATACAGAGTGTTGCCCCATTACGAAGCAATGCTTTAGCAGAGCGCGAATGTCTGTGTGGCAGCGAATGCAGTTCCAAGGGACAGTGAAAACCAGCTAGAGCTTTCAGTGCTGGCAGCTTTCCTGTGGGCAGAATCTCTGGACGTTTCCAATTTCACTGCCGGGCACTGGGAGAAAGTCATACAGAGTGTTGCCCCATTAGGAAGCAAAGCTTTAGCAGAGCGCGAATGTCTGTGTGGCAGCGAATGCAGTTCCAAGGGACAGTGAAAACCAGCTACATCTTTCAGTGCTGGCAGCTTTCCTGTGGGCGCAATCTCTGGACGTTTCCAATTTCATTGCCGGTCTCTGCCACAGAGAGATACAGAGTGTTGCCCCATTAGGAAGCAAAGCTTTAGCAGAGCGCGAATGTCTGTGTGGCAGCGAATGCAGTTCCAAGGGACAGTGAAAACCAGCTACAGCTTTCACTGATGGCAGCTTTCCTGTGGGCGCAATCTCTGGACGTTTCCAATTTGGCAGCCGGGCTCTGCCAGAGAGAGATACAGAGTGTTGCCCCATTACGAAGCAATGCTTTAGCAGAGCGCGAATGTCTGTGTGGCAGCGAATGCAGTTCCAAGGGACAGTGAAAACCAGCTACAGCTTTCAGTGCTGGCAGCTTTCCTGTGGGCGCAATCTCTGGACGTTTCCAATTTCAGTGCCGGGCTCTGCCAGAGAGAGATAGAGAGTGTTGCCCCATTAGGAAGCAAAGCTTTAGCAGAGCGCGAATGTCTATGTGGCAGCGAATGCTGTTCCAAGGGACAGTGAAAACCAGCTACAGCTTTCAGTGCTGGCAGCTTTCCTGTGGGCGCAATCTCTGGACGTTTCCAATTTCATTGCCGGTCTCTGCCACAGAGAGATACAGAGTGTTGCCCCATTAGGAAGCAAAGCTTTAGCAGAGCGCGAATGTCTGTGTGGCAGCGAATGCAGTTCCAAGGGACAGTGAAAACCAGCTACAGCTTTCAGTGCTGGCAGCTTTCCTGTGGGCGCAATCTCTGGACGTTTCCAATTTCACTGCCGGGCTCTGCGACAGAGAGATACAGAGTGTTACCCCATTACGAAGCAATGCTTTAGCAGAGCGCGAATGTCTGTGTGGCAGCGAATGCAGTTCCAAGGGACAGTGAAAACCAGCTACAGCTTTCAGTGCTGGCAGCTTTCCTGTGGGCACAATCTCTGGACGATTCCAATTTCACTGCCGGGCACTGGGAGAAAGTCATACAGAATCTTGCCCCATTAGGAAGCAAAGCTTTAGCAGAGCGCGAATGTCTGTGTGGCAGCGAATGCAGTTCCAAGGGACAGTGAAAACCAACTAGAGCTTTCAGTGCTGGCAGCTTTCCTGTGGGCGCAATCTCTGGACGTTTCCAATTTCACTGCCAGGCTCTGCCAGAGAGAGATACAGAGTGTTGCCCCATTACGAAGCAATGCTTTAGCAAAGCGCGAATGTCTGTGTGGCAGCGAATGCAGTTCCAGGGGACAGTGAAAACCAGCCACAGCTTTCAGTGCTGGCAGCTTTCCTGTGGGCGCAATCTCTGGAAGTTTCCAATTTCACTGCCGGGCTCTGCCAGAGAGAGATACAGAGTGTAGCCCCATTAGGAAGCAAAGCTTTAGCAGAGCGCGAATGTCTGTGTGGCAGCGAGTGCAGTTCCAAGGGACAGTGAAAACCAGCTACAGCTTTCAGTGCTGGCAGCTTTCCTGTGGGCGCAATCTCTGGACGTTTCCAATTTCACTGCCGGGCTCTGCCAGAGAGAGATACAGAGTGTTGCCCCATTAGGAAGCAAAACTTTAGCAGAGCGCGAATGTCTGTGTGGCAGCGAATGCAGTTCCAAGGGACAGTGAAAACCAGCTACAGCTTTCAGTGCTGGCAGCTTTCCTGTGGGCGCAATCTCTGGACGTTTCCAATTTCACTGCCAGGCACTGGGAGAAAGTCATACACAGTGTTGCCCCATTACGAAGCAATGCTTTAGCAGAGCGCGAATGTCTGTGTGGCAGCGAATGCAGTTCCAAGGGACATTGAAAACCAGCTACAGCTTTCAGTGCTGGCAGCTTTCCTGTGGGCGCAATCTCTGGACGTTTCCCATTTCACTGCCAGGCCCTGGGAGAAAGTCATACAGAGTGTTGCCCCATTAGGAAGCAAAGCTTTAGCAGAGCGCGAATGTCTGTGTGGCAGCGAATGCAGTTCCAGGGGACAGTGAAAACCAGCTACATCTTTCAGTGCTGGCAGCTTTCCTGTGGGCGCAATCTCTGGACGTTTCCAATTTCACTGCCAGGCACTGGGAGAAAGTCATACAGAGTGTTGCCCCATTACGAAGCAATGCTTTAGCAGAGCGCGAATGTCTGTGTGGCAGCGAATGCAGTTCCAAGGGACAGTGAAAACCAGCTACAGCTTTCAGTGCTGGCAGCTGTCCTGTGGGCGCAATCTCTGGACGTTTCCAATTTCACTTCCGGGCTCTGCCAGAGAGAGATACAGAGTGTTGCCCCATTAGGAAGCAAAGCTTTAGCAGAGCGCGAATGTCTGTGTGGCAGCGAATGCAGTTCCAAGGGACATTGAAAACCAGCTACAGCTTTCAGTGCTGGCAGCTTTCCTGTGGGCGCAATCTCTGGACGTTTCCAATTTGGCAGCCGGGCTCTGCCAGAGAGAGATACAGAGTGTTGCCCCATTAGGAAGCAAAGCTTTAGCAGAGCGCGAATGTCTGTGTGGCAGCGAATGCAGTTCCAGGGGACAGTGAAAACCAGCCACAGCTTTCAGTGCTGGCAGCTTTCCTGTGGGCGCAATCTCTGGACGTTTCCCATTTCACTGCCAGGCACTGGGAGAAAGTCATACAGAGTGTTGCCCCATTAGGAAGCAAAGCTTTAGCAGAGCGCGAATGTCTGTGTGGCAGCGAATGCAGTTCCAGGGGACAGTGAAAACCAGCTACATCTTTCAGTGCTGGCAGCTTTCCTGTGGGCGCAATCTCTGGACGTTTCCAATTTCACTGCCAGGCACTGGGAGAAAGTCATACAGAGTGTTGCCCCATTACGAAGCAATGCTTTAGCAGAGCGCGAATGTCTGTGTGGCAGCGAATGCAGTTCCAAGGGACAGTGAAAACCAGCTACAGCTTTCAGTGCTGGCAGCTTTCCTGTGGGCGCAATCTCTGGACGTTTCCAATTTCACTGCCGGGCTCTGCCAGAGAGAGATACAGAGTGTTGCCCCATTACGAAGCAATGCTTTAGCAGAGCGCGAATGTCTGTGTGGCAGCGAATGCAGTTCCAAGGGACAGTGAAAACCAGCTAGAGCTTTCAGTGCTGGCAGCTGTCCTGTGGGCGCAATCTCTGGACGTTTCCAATTTCACTGCCGGGCTCTGCCAGAGAGAGATACAGAGTGTTGCCCCATTAGGAAGCAAAGCTTTAGCAGAGCGCGAATGTCTATGTGGCAGCGAATGCAGTTCCAAGGGACAGTGAAAACCAGCTACAGCTTTCAGTGCTGGCAGCTTTCCTGTGGGCGCAATCTCTGGACGTTTCCAATTTCACTGCCGGGCTCTGCCAGAGAGAGATACAGAGTGTTGCCCCATTACGAAGCAATGCTTTAGCAGACCGCGAATGTCTGTGTGGCAGCGAATGCAGTTCCAAGGGACAGTGAAAACCAGCTACAGCTTTCAGTGCTGGCAGCTTTCCTAAGGGCGCAATCTCTGGACGTTTCCAATTTCACTGCCGGGCTCTGCCAGAGAGAGATACAGAGTGTTGCCCCATTAGGAAGCAAAGCTTTAGCAGAGCGCGAATGTCTGTGTGGCAGCGAATGCAGTTCCAAGGGACAGTGAAAACCAGCTACAGCTTTCAGTGCTGGCAGCTTTCCTGTAGGCGCAATCTCTGGACGTTTCCAATTTCACTGCCGGGCTCTGCCATAGAGAGATACAGAGTGTTGCCCCATTACGAAGCAATGCTTTAGCAGAGCGCGAATGTCTGTGTGGCAGCGAATGCAGTTCCAGGGGACAGTGAAAACCAGCTACATCTTTCAGTGCTGGCAGCTTTCCTGTGGGCGCAATCTCTGGACGTTTCCAATTTCACTGCCAGGCACTGGGAGAAAGTCATACAGAGTGTTGCCCCATTACGAAACAATGCTTTAGCAGAGCGCGAATGTCTGTGTGGCAGCGAATGCAGTTCCAAGGGACAGTGAAAACCAGCTACAGCTTTCAGTGCTGGCAGCTTTCCTGTGGGCACAATCTCTGGACGTTTCCAATTTCACTGCCCGGCACTGGGAGAAAGTCATACAGAGTGTTGCCCCATTAGGAAGCAAAGCTTTAGCAGAGCGCGAATGTCTGTGTGGCAGCGAATGCAGTTCCAAGGGACAGTGAAAACCAGCTACAGCTTTCAGTGCTGGCAGCTTTCCTGTGGGCGCAATCTGTGGACGTTTCCAATTTCACTGACGGGCTCTGCCAGAGAGAGATACAGAGTGTTGCCCTATTACGAAGCAATGCTTTAGCAGAGCGCGAATGTCTGTGTGGCAGCGAATGCAGTTCCAGGGGACAGTGAAAACCAGCTACAGCTTTCACTGCTGGCAGCTTCCCTGTGGGCGCAATCTCTGGACGTTTCCAATTTGGCAGCCGGGCTCTGCCAGAGAGAGATACAGAGTGTTGCCCCATTACGAAGCAATGTTTTAGCAGAGCGCGAATGTCTGTGTGGCAGCGAATGCAGTTCCAAGGGACAGTGAAAACCAGCTACAGCTTTCAGTGCTGGCAGCTTTCCTGTGGGCGCAATCTCTGGACGTTTCCAATTTCACTGCCGGGCTCTGCGACAGAGAGATACAGTGTTGCCCCATTACGAAGCAATGCTTTAGCAGAGCGCGAATGTCTGTGTGGCAGCGAATGCAGTTCCAAGGGACAGTGAAAACCAGCTACAGCTTTCATTGCTGGCAGCTTTCCTGTGGGCACAATCTCTGGACGTTTCCAATTTCACTGCCGGGCACTGGGAGAAAGTCATACAGAATCTTGCCCCATTAGGAAGCAAAGCTTTAGCAGAGCGCGAATGTCTGTGTGGCAGCGAATGCAGTTCCAAGGGACAGTGAAAACCAGCTAGAGCTTTCAGTGCTGGCAGCTTTCCTGTGGGCGCAATCTCTGGACGTTTCCAATTTCACTGCCGGGCTCTGCCAGAGAGAGATACAGAGTGTTGCCCCATTACGAAGCAATGCTTTAGCAGAGCGCGAATGTCTGTGTGGCAGCGAATGCAGTTCCAGGGGACAGTGAAAACCAGCCACAGCTTTCAGTGCTGGCAGCTTTCCTGTGGGCGCAATCTCTGGACGTTTCCAATTTCACTGCCGGGCTCTGCCAGAGAGAGATACAGAGTGTTGCCCCATTAGGAAGCAAAGCTTTAGCAGAGCGCGAATGTCTGTGTGGCAGCGAGTGCAGTTCCAAGGGACAGTGAAAACCAGCTACAGCTTTCAGTGCTGGCAGCTTTCCTGTGGGCGCAATCTCTGGACGTTTCCAATTTCACTGCCGGGCTCTGCCAGAGAGAGATACAGAGTGTTGCCCCATTAGGAAGCAAAGCTTTAGCAGAGCGCGAATGTCTGTGTGGCAGCGAGTGCAGTTCCAAGGGACAGTGAAAACCAGCTACAGCTTTCAGTGCTGGCAGCTTTCCTGTGGGCGCAATCTCTGGACGTTTCCAATTTCACTGCCGGGCTCTGCCAGAGAGAGATACAGAGTGTTGCCTCATTAGGAAGCAATGCTTTAGCAGAGCGCGAATGTCTGTGTGGCAGCAAATGCAGTTCCAAGGGACAGTGAAAACCAGCTACAGCTTTCAGTGCTGGCAGCTTTCCTGTGGGCGCAATCTCTGGACGTTTCCAATTTCACTGCCGGGCTCTGCGACAGAGAGATACAGAGTGTTGCCCCATTACGAAGCAATGCTTTAGCAGAGCGCGAATGTCTGTGTGGCAGCGAATGCAGTTCCAAGGGACAGTGAAAACCAGCTACAGCTTTCAGTGCTGGCAGCTTTCCTGTGGGCACAATCTCTGGACGTTTCCAATTTCACTGCCGGGCACTGGGAGAAAGTCATACAGAATCTTGCCCCATTAGGAAGCAAAGCTTTAGCAGAGCGCGAATGTCTGTGTGGCAGCGAATGCAGTTCCAAGGGACAGTGAAAACCAGCTACAGCTTTCAGTGCTGGCAGCTTTCCTGTGGGCGCAATCTCTGGACGTTTCCAATTTCACTGCCGGGCTCTGCCAGAGAGAGATACAGAGTGTTGCCCCATTAGGAAGCAAAGCTTTAGCAGAGCGCGAATGTCTGTGTGGCAGCGAGTGCAGTTCCAAGGGACAGTGAAAACCAGCTACAGCTTTCAGTGCTGGCAGCTTTCCTGTGGGCGCAATCTCTGGACGTTTCCAATTTCACTGCCGGGCTCTGCCAGAGAGAGATACAGAGTGTTGCCCCATTAGGAAGCAAAGCTTTAGCAGAGCGCGAATGTCTGTGTGGCAGCGAGTGCAGTTCCAAGGGACAGTGAAAACCAGCTACAGCTTTCAGTGCTGGCAGCTTTCCTGTGGGCGCAATCTCTGGACGTTTCCAATTTCACTGCCGGGCTCTGCCAGAGAGAGATACAGAGTGTTGCCCCATTAGGAAGCAAAACTTTAGCAGAGCGCGAATGTCTGTGTGGCAGCGAATGCAGTTCCAAGGGACAGTGAAAACCAGCTACAGCTTTCAGTGCTGGCAGCTTTCCTGTGGGCGCAATCTCTGGACGTTTCCAATTTCACTGCCAGGCACTGGGAGAAAGTCATACACAGTGTTGCCCCATTAGGAAGCAAAACTTTAGCAGAGCGCGAATGTCTGTGTGGCAGCGAATGCAGTTCCAAGGGACAGTGAAAACCAGCTACAGCTTTCAGTGCTGGCAGCTTTCCTGTGGGCGCAATCTCTGGACGTTTCCAATTTGGCAGCCGGGCTCTGCCAGAGAGAGATACAGAGTGTTGCCCCATTAGGAAGCAAAGCTTTAGCAGAGCGCGAATGTCTGTGTGGCAGCGAATGCAGTTCCAAGGGACAGTGAAAACCAGCCACAGCTTTCAGTGCTGGCAGCTTTCCTGTGGGCGCAATCTCTGGACGTTTCCTATTTCACTGCCAGGCACTGGGAGAAAGTCATACAGAGTGTTGCCCCATTACGAAGCAAAGCTTTAGCAGAGCGCGAATGTCTGTGTGGCAGCGAATGCAGTTCCAGGGGACAGTGAAAACCAGCTACATCTTTCAGTGCTGGCAGCTTTCCTGTGGGCGCAATCTCTGGACGTTTCCAATTTCACTGCCAGGCACTGGGAGAAAGTCATACAGAGTGTTGCCCCATTACGAAGCAATGCTTTAGCAGAGCGCGAATGTCTGTGTGGCAGCGAATGCAGTTCCAAGGGACAGTGAAAACCAGCTACAGCTTTCAGTGCTGGCAGCTTTCCTGTGGGCGCAATCTCTGGACGTTTCAATTTCACTGCCGGGCTCTGCCAGAGAGAGATACAGAGTGTTGCCCCATTACGAAGCAATGCTTTAGCAGAGCGCGAATGTCTGTGTGGCAGCGAATGCAGTTCCAGGGGACAGTGAAAACCAGCTACATCTTTCAGTGCTGGCAGCTTTCCTGTGGGTGCAATCTCTGGACGTTTCCAATTTCACTGCCAGGCACTGGGAGAAAGTCATACAGAGTGTTGCCCCATTACGAAGCAATGCTTTAGCAGAGCGCGAATGTCTGTGTGGCAGCGAATGCAGTTCCAAGGGACAGTGAAAACCAGCTACAGCTTTCAGTGCTGGCAGCTTTCCTGTGGGCGCAATCTGTGGACGTTTCCAATTTCACTGACGGGCTCTGCCAGAGAGAGATACAGAGTGTTGCCCTATTACGAAGCAATGCTTTAGCAGAGCGCGAATGTCTGTGTGGCAGCGAATGCAGTTCCAGGGGACAGTGAAAACCAGCTACAGCTTTCACTGCTGGCAGCTTCCCTGTGGGCGCAATCTCTGGACGTTTCCAATTTGGCAGCCGGGCTCTGCCAGAGAGAGATACAGAGTGTTGCCCCATTACGAAGCAATGTTTTAGCAGAGCGCGAATGTCTGTGTGGCAGCGAATGCAGTTCCAGGGGACAGTGAAAACCAGCCACAGCTTTCAGTGCTGGCAGCTTTCCTGTGGGCGCAATCTCTGGACGTTTCCAATTTCACTGCCGGGCTCTGCCAGAGAGAGATACAGAGTGTTGCCCCATTAGGAAGCAATGCTTTAGCAGAGCGCGAATGTCTGTGTGGCAGCGAATGCAGTTCCAAGGGACAGTGAAAACCAGCTACAGCTTTCAGTGCTGGCAGCTTTCCTGTGGGCGCAATCTCTGGACGTTTCCAATTTCACTGCCGGGCTCTGCCAGAGAGAGATACAGAGTGTTGCCCCATTAGGAAGCAAAGCTTTAGCAGAGCGCGAATGTCTGTGTGGCAGCGAGTGCAGTTCCAAGGGACAGTGAAAACCAGCTACAGCTTTCACTGCTGGCAGCTTTCCTGTGGGCGCAATCTCTGGACGTTTCCAATTTCACTGCCGGGCTCTGCCAGAGAGAGATACAGAGTGTTGCCCCATTAGGAAGCAAAACTTTAGCAGAGCGCGAATGTCTGTGTGGCAGCGAATGCAGTTCCAAGGGACAGTGAAAACCAGCTACAGCTTTCAGTGCTGGCAGCTTTCCTGTGGGCGCAATCTCTGGACGTTTCCAATTTCACTGCCGGGCTCTGCCAGAGAGAGATACAGAGTGTTGCCCCATTACGAAGCAAAGCTTTAGCAGAGCGCGAATGTCTGTGTGGCAGCGAATGCAGTTCCAGGGGACAGTGAAAACCAGCCACAGCTTTCAGTGCTGGCAGCTTTCCTGTGGGCGCAATCTCTGGACGTTTCCTATTTCACTGCCAGGCACTGGGAGAAAGTCATACAGAGTGTTGCCCCATTACGAAGCAAAGCTTTAGCAGAGCGCGAATGTCTGTGTGGCAGCGAATGCAGTTCCAGGGGACAGTGAAAACCAGCTACATCTTTCAGTGCTGGCAGCTTTCCTGTGGGCGCAATCTCTGGACGTTTCCAATTTCACTGCCAGGCACTGGGAGAAAGTCATACAGAGTGTTGCCCCATTACGAAGCAATGCTTTAGCAGAGCGCGAATGTCTGTGTGGCAGCGAATGCAGTTCCAAGGGACAGTGAAAACCAGCTACAGCTTTCAGTGCTGGCAGCTTTCCTGTGGGCGCAATCTCTGGACGTTTCAATTTCACTGCCGGGCTCTGCCAGAGAGAGATACAGAGTGTTGCCCCATTACGAAGCAATGCTTTAGCAGAGCGCGAATGTCTGTGTGGCAGCGAATGCAGTTCCAGGGGACAGTGAAAACCAGCTACATCTTTCAGTGCTGGCAGCTTTCCTGTGGGTGCAATCTCTGGACGTTTCCAATTTCACTGCCAGGCACTGGGAGAAAGTCATACAGAGTGTTGCCCCATTACGAAGCAATGCTTTAGCAGAGCGCGAATGTCTGTGTGGCAGCGAATGCAGTTCCAAGGGACAGTGAAAACCAGCTACAGCTTTCAGTGCTGGCAGCTTTCCTGTGGGCGCAATCTGTGGACGTTTCCAATTTCACTGACGGGCTCTGCCAGAGAGAGATACAGAGTGTTGCCCTATTACGAAGCAATGCTTTAGCAGAGCGCGAATGTCTGTGTGGCAGCGAATGCAGTTCCAGGGGACAGTGAAAACCAGCTACAGCTTTCACTGCTGGCAGCTTCCCTGTGGGCGCAATCTCTGGACGTTTCCAATTTGGCAGCCGGGCTCTGCCAGAGAGAGATACAGAGTGTTGCCCCATTACGAAGCAATGTTTTAGCAGAGCGCGAATGTCTGTGTGGCAGCGAATGCAGTTCCAAGGGACAGTGAAAACCAGCTAGAGCTTTCAGTGCTGGCAGCTTTCCTGTGGGCGCAATCTCTGGACGTTTCCAATTTCACTGCCGGGCTCTGCGACAGAGAGATACAGTGTTGCCCCATTACGAAGCAATGCTTTAGCAGAGCGCGAATGTCTGTGTGGCAGCGAATGCAGTTCCAAGGGACAGTGAAAACCAGCTACAGCTTTCATTGCTGGCAGCTTTCCTGTGGGCACAATCTCTGGACGTTTCCAATTTCACTGCCGGGCACTGGGAGAAAGTCATACAGAGTGTTGCCCCATTACGAAGCAATGCTTTAGCAGAGCGCGAATGTCTGTGTGGCAGCGAATGCAGTTCCAAGGGACAGTGAAAACCAGCTACAGCTTTCAGTGCTGGCAGCTTTCCTGTGGGCGCAATCTCTGGACGTTTCCAATTTCACTGCCGGGCTCTGCCAGAGAGAGATACAGAGTGTTGCCCCATTACGAAGCAATGCTTTAGCAGAGCGCGAATGTCTGTGTGGCAGCGAATGCAGTTCCAAGGGACAGTGAAAACCAGCTAGAGCTTTCAGTGCTGGCAGCTTTCCTGTGGGCGCAATCTCTGGACGTTTCCAATTTCACTGCCGGGCTCTGCCAGAGAGAGATACAGAGTGTTGCCCCATTACGAAGCAATGCTTTAGCAGAGCGCGAATGTCTGTGTGGCAGCGAATGCAGTTCCAAGGGACAGTGAAAACCAGCTACAGCTTTCAGTGCTGGCAGCTTTCCTAAGGGCGCAATCTCTGGACGTTTCCAATTTCACTGCCGGGCTCTGCCAGAGAGAGATACAGAGTGTTGCCCCATTAGGAAGCAAAGCTTTAGCAGAGCGCGAATGTCTGTGTGGCAGCGAATGCAGTTCCAAGGGACAGTGAAAACCAGCTAGAGCTTTCAGTGCTGGCAGCTTTCCTGTGGGCGCAATCTCTGGACGATTCCAATTTCACTGCCGTGCTCTGCCAGAGAGAGATACAGAGTGTTGCCCCATTACGAAGCAATGCTTTAGCAGAGCGCGAATGTCTGTGTGGCAGCGAATGCAGTTCCAAGGGACAGTGAAAACCAGCTACAGCTTTCAGTGCTGGCAGCTTTCCTGTGGGCGCAATCTCTGGACGTTTCCAATTTCACTGCCGGGCTCTGCCAGAGAGAGATACAGAGTGTTGCCCCATTACGAAGCAATGCTTTAGCAGAGCGCGAATGTCTGTGTGGCAGCGAATGCAGTTCCAAGGGACAGTGAAAACCAGCTACAGCTTTCAGTGCTGGCAGCTTTCTGTGGGCGCAATCTCTGGACGTTTCCAATTTCATTGCCGGTCTCTGCCACAGAGAGATACAGAGTGTTGCCCCATTAGGAAGCAAAGCTTTAGCAGAGCGCGAATGTCTGTGTGGCAGCGAATGCAGTTCCAAGGGACAGTGAAAACCAGCTACAGCGCTCACTGATGGCAGCTTTCCTGTGGGCGCAATCTCTGGACGTTTCCAATTTGGCAGCCGGGCTCTGCCAGAGAGAGATACAGAGTGTTGCCCCATTACGAAGCAATGCTTTAGCAGAGCGCGAATGTCTGTGTGGCAGCGAATGCAGTTCCAAGGGACAGTGAAAACCAGCTAGAGCTTTCAGTGCTGGCAGCTTTCCTGTGGGCAGAATCTCTGGACGTTTCCAATTTCACTGCCGGGCACTGGGAGAAAGTCATACAGAGTGTTGCCCCATTAGGAAGCAAAGCTTTAGCAGAGCGCGAATGTCTGTGTGGCAGCGAATGCAGTTCCAAGGGACAGTGAAAACCAGCTACATCTTTCAGTGCTGGCAGCTTTCCTGTGGGCGCAATCTCTGGACGTTTCCAATTTCATTGCCGGTCTCTGCCACAGAGAGATACAGAGTGTTGCCCCATTAGGAAGCAAAGCTTTAGCAGAGCGCGAATGTCTGTGTGGCAGCGAATGCAGTTCCAAGGGACAGTGAAAACCAGCTACAGCTTTCACTGATGGCAGCTTTCCTGTGGGCGCAATCTCTGGACGTTTCCAATTTGGCAGCCGGGCTCTGCCAGAGAGAGATACAGAGTGTTGCCCCATTACGAAGCAATGCTTTAGCAGAGCGCGAATGTCTGTGTGGCAGCGAATGCAGTTCCAAGGGACAGTGAAAACCAGCTACAGCTTTCAGTGCTGGCAGCTTTCCTGTGGGCGCAATCTCTGGACGTTTCCAATTTCAGTGCCGGGCTCTGCCAGAGAGAGATACAGAGTGTTGCCCCATTAGGAAGCAAAGCTTTAGCAGAGCGCGAATGTCTATGTGGCAGCGAATGCTGTTCCAAGGGACAGTGAAAACCAGCTACAGCTTTCAGTGCTGGCAGCTTTCCTGTGGGCGCAATCTCTGGACGTTTCCAATTTCATTGCCGGTCTCTGTGACAGAGAGATACAGAGTGTTGCCCATTACGAAGCAATGCTTTAGCAGAGCGCGAATGTCTGTGTGGCAGCGAATGCAGTTCCAAGGGACAGTGAAAACCAGCTACAGCTTTCAGTGCTGGCAGCTTTCCTGTGGGCGCAATCTCTGGACGTTTCCAATTTGGCAGCCAGGCTCTGCCAGAGAGAGATACAGAGTGTTGCCCCATTAGGAAGCAAAGCTTTAGCAGAGCGCGAATGTCTGTGTGGCAGCGAATGCAGTTCCAAGGGACAGTGAAAACCAGCTACAGCTTTCAGTGCTGGCAGCTTTCCTGTGGGCGCAATCTCTGGACGTTTCCAATTTCACTGCCGGGCTCTGCGACAGAGAGATACAGAGTGTTACCCCATTACGAAGCAATGCTTTAGCAGAGCGCGAATGTCTGTGTGGCAGCGAATGCAGTTCCAAGGGACAGTGAAAACCAGCTACAGCTTTCAGTGCTGGCAGCTTTCCTGTGGGCACAATCTCTGGACGATTCCAATTTCACTGCCGGGCACTGGGAGAAAGTCATACAGAATCTTGCCCCATTAGGAAGCAAAGCTTTAGCAGAGCGCGAATGTCTGTGTGGCAGCGAATGCAGTTCCAAGGGACAGTGAAAACCAACTAGAGCTTTCAGTGCTGGCAGCTTTCCTGTGGGCGCAATCTCTGGACGTTTCCAATTTCACTGCCAGGCTCTGCCAGAGAGAGATACAGAGTGTTGCCCCATTACGAAGCAATGCTTTAGCAAAGCGCGAATGTCTGTGTGGCAGCGAATGCAGTTCCAGGGGACAGTGAAAACCAGCCACAGCTTTCAGTGCTGGCAGCTTTCCTGTGGGCGCAATCTCTGGAAGTTTCCAATTTCACTGCCGGGCTCTGCCAGAGAGAGATACAGAGTGTAGCCCCATTAGGAAGCAAAGCTTTAGCAGAGCGCGAATGTCTGTGTGGCAGCGAGTGCAGTTCCAAGGGACAGTGAAAACCAGCTACAGCTTTCAGTGCTGGCAGCTTTCCTGTGGGCGCAATCTCTGGACGTTTCCAATTTCACTGCCGGGCTCTGCCAGAGAGAGATACAGAGTGTTGCCCCATTAGGAAGCAAAACTTTAGCAGAGCGCGAATGTCTGTGTGGCAGCGAATGCAGTTCCAAGGGACAGTGAAAACCAGCTACAGCTTTCAGTGCTGGCAGCTTTCCTGTGGGCGCAATCTCTGGACGTTTCCAATTTCACTGCCAGGCACTGGGAGAAAGTCATACACAGTGTTGCCCCATTACGAAGCAATGCTTTAGCAGAGCGCGAATGTCTGTGTGGCAGCGAATGCAGTTCCAAGGGACATTGAAAACCAGCTACAGCTTTCAGTGCTGGCAGCTTTCCTGTGGGCGCAATCTCTGGACGTTTCCCATTTCACTGCCAGGCACTGGGAGAAAGTCATACAGAGTGTTGCCCCATTAGGAAGCAAAGCTTTAGCAGAGCGCGAATGTCTGTGTGGCAGCGAATGCAGTTCCAGGGGACAGTGAAAACCAGCTACATCTTTCAGTGCTGGCAGCTTTCCTGTGGGCGCAATCTCTGGACGTTTCCAATTTCACTGCCAGGCACTGGGAGAAAGTCATACAGAGTGTTGCCCCATTACGAAGCAATGCTTTAGCAGAGCGCGAATGTCTGTGTGGCAGCGAATGCAGTTCCAAGGGACAGTGAAAACCAGCTACAGCTTTCAGTGCTGGCAGCTTTCCTGTGGGCGCAATCTCTGGACGTTTCAATTTCACTGCCGTGATCTGCCAGAGAGAGATACAGAGTGTTGCCCCATTACGAAGCAATGCTTTAGCAGAGCGCGAATGTCTGTGTGGCAGCGAATGCAGTTCCAAGGGACAGTGAAAACCAGCTAGAGCTTTCAGTGCTGGCAGCTGTCCTGTGGGCGCAATCTCTGGACGTTTCCAATTTCACTTCCGGGCTCTGCCAGAGAGAGATACAGAGTGTTGCCCCATTAGGAAGCAAAGCTTTAGCAGAGCGCGAATGTCTGTGTGGCAGCGAATGCAGTTCCAAGGGACATTGAAAACCAGCTACAGCTTTCAGTGCTGGCAGCTTTCCTGTGGGCGCAATCTCTGGACGTTTCCAATTTGGCAGCCGGGCTCTGCCAGAGAGAGATACAGAGTGTTGCCCCATTAGGAAGCAAAGCTTTAGCAGAGCGCGAATGTCTGTGTGGCAGCGAATGCAGTTCCAGGGGACAGTGAAAACCAGCCACAGCTTTCAGTGCTGGCAGCTTTCCTGTGGGCGCAATCTCTGGACGTTTCCCATTTCACTGCCAGGCACTGGGAGAAAGTCATACAGAGTGTTGCCCCATTAGGAAGCAAAGCTTTAGCAGAGCGCGAATGTCTGTGTGGCAGCGAATGTAGTTCCAGGGGACAGTGAAAACCAGCTACATCTTTCAGTGCTGGCAGCTTTCCTGTGGGCGCAATCTCTGGACGTTTCCAATTTCACTGCCAGGCACTGGGAGAAAGTCATACAGAGTGTTGCCCCATTACGAAGCAATGCTTTAGCAGAGCGCGAATGTCTGTGTGGCAGCGAATGCAGTTCCAAGGGACAGTGAAAACCAGCTACAGCTTTCAGTGCTGGCAGCTTTCCTGTGGGCGCAATCTCTGGACGTTTCCAATTTCACTGCCGGGCTCTGCCAGAGAGAGATACAGAGTGTTGCCCCATTACGAAGCAATGCTTTAGCAGAGCGCGAATGTCTGTGTGGCAGCGAATGCAGTTCCAAGGGACAGTGAAAACCAGCTAGAGCTTTCAGTGCTGGCAGCTGTCCTGTGGGCGCAATCTCTGGACGTTTCCAATTTCACTGCCGGGCTCTGCCAGAGAGAGATACAGAGTGTTGCCCCATTAGGAAGCAAAGCTTTAGCAGAGCGCGAATGTCTATGTGGCAGCGAATGCAGTTCCAAGGGACAGTGAAAACCAGCTACAGCTTTCAGTGCTGGCAGCTTTCCTGTGGGCGCAATCTCTGGACGTTTCCAATTTCACTGCCGGGCTCTGCCAGAGAGAGATACAGAGTGTTGCCCCATTACGAAGCAATGCTTTAGCAGACCGCGAATGTCTGTGTGGCAGCGAATGCAGTTCCAAGGGACAGTGAAAACCAGCTACAGCTTTCAGTGCTGGCAGGTTTCCTAAGGGCGCAATCTCTGGACGTTTCCAATTTCACTGCCGGGCTCTGCCAGAGAGAGATACAGAGTGTTGCCCCATTAGGAAGCAAAGCTTTAGCAGAGCGCGAATGTCTGTGTGGCAGCGAATGCAGTTCCAAGGGACAGTGAAAACCAGCTACAGCTTTCAGTGCTGGCAGCTTTCCTGTAGGCGCAATCTCTGGACGTTTCCAATTTCACTGCCGGGCTCTGCCATAGAGAGATACAGAGTGTTGCCCCATTACGAAGCAATGCTTTAGCAGAGCGCGAATGTCTGTGTGGCAGCGAATGCAGTTCCAGGGGACAGTGAAAACCAGCTACATCTTTCAGTGCTGGCAGCTTTCCTGTGGGCGCAATCTCTGGACGTTTCCAATTTCACTGCCAGGCACTGGGAGAAAGTCATACAGAGTGTTGCCCCATTACGAAACAATGCTTTAGCAGAGCGCGAATGTCTGTGTGGCAGCGAATGCAGTTCCAAGGGACAGTGAAAACCAGCTACAGCTTTCAGTGCTGGCAGCTTTCCTGAGGGCACAATCTCTGGACGTTTCCAATTTCACTGCCTGGCACTGGGAGAAAGTCATACAGAGTGTTGCCCCATTAGGAAGCAAAGCTTTAGCAGAGCGCGAATGTCTGTGTGGCAGCGAATGCAGTTCCAAGGGACAGTGAAAACCAGCTACAGCTTTCAGTGCTGGCAGCTTTCCTGTGGGCGCAATCTCTGGACGTTTCCAATTTCACTGACGGGCTCTGCCAGAGAGAGATACAGAGTGTTGCCCTATTACGAAGCAATGCTTTAGCAGAGCGCGAATGTCTGTGTGGCAGCGAATGCAGTTCCAGGGGACAGTGAAAACCAGCTACAGCTTTCACTGCTGGCAGCTTCCCTGTGGGCGCAATCTCTGGACGTTTCCAATTTGGCAGCCGGGCTCTGCCAGAGAGAGATACAGAGTGTTGCCCCATTAGGAAGCAATGCTTTAGCAGAGCGCGAATGTCTGTGTGGCAGCGAATGCAGTTCCAAGGGACAGTGAAAACCAGCTACAGCTTTCAGTGCTGGCAGCTTTCCTGTGGGCGCAATCTCTGGACGTTTCCAATTTCACTGCCGGGCTCTGCCAGAGAGAGATACAGAGTGTTGCCCCATTAGGAAGCAAAGCTTTAGCAGAGCGCGAATGTCTGTGTGGCAGCGAGTGCAGTTCCAAGGGACAGTGAAAACCAGCTACAGCTTTCAGTGCTGGCAGCTTTCCTGTGGGCGCAATCTCTGGACGTTTCCAATTTCACTGCCGGGCTCTGCCAGAGAGAGATACAGAGTGTTGCCCCATTAGGAAGCAAAACTTTAGCAGAGCGCGAATGTCTGTGTGGCAGCGAATGCAGTTCCAAGGGACAGTGAAAACCAGCTACAGCTTTCAGTGCTGGCAGCTTTCCTGTGGGCGCAATCTCTGGACGTTTCCAATTTCACTGCCAGGCACTGGGAGAAAGTCATACACAGTGTTGCCCCATTAGGAAGCAAAACTTTAGCAGAGCGCGAATGTCTGTTTGGCAGCGAATGCAGTTCCAAGGGACAGTGAAAACCAGCTACAGCTTTCAGTGCTGGCAGCTTTCCTGTGGGCGCAATCTCTGGACGTTTCCAATTTGGCAGCCGGGCTCTGCCAGAGAGAGATACAGAGTGTTGCCCCATTAGGAAGCAAAGCTTTAGCAGAGCGCGAATGTCTGTGTGGCAGCGAATGCAGTTCCAGGGGACAGTGAAAACCAGCCACAGCTTTCAGTGCTGGCAGCTTTCCTGTGGGCGCAATCTCTGGACGTTTCCTATTTCACTGCCAGGCACTGGGAGAAAGTCATACAGAGTGTTGCCCCATTACGAAGCAAAGCTTTAGCAGAGCGCGAATGTCTGTGTGGCAGCGAATGCAGTTCCAGGGGACAGTGAAAACCAGCTACATCTTTCAGTGCTGGCAGCTTTCCTGTGGGCGCAATCTCTGGACGTTTCCAATTTCACTGCCAGGCACTGGGAGAAAGTCATACAGAGTGTTGCCCCATTACGAAGCAATGCTTTAGCAGAGCGCGAATGTCTGTGTGGCAGCGAATGCAGTTCCAAGGGACAGTGAAAACCAGCTACAGCTTTCAGTGCTGGCAGCTTTCCTGTGGGCGCAATCTCTGGACGTTTCAATTTCACTGCCGGGCTCTGCCAGAGAGAGATACAGAGTGTTGCCCCATTACGAAGCAATGCTTTAGCAGAGCGCGAATGTCTGTGTGGCAGCGAATGCAGTTCCAGGGGACAGTGAAAACCAGCTACATCTTTCAGTGCTGGCAGCTTTCCTGTGGGTGCAATCTCTGGACGTTTCCAATTTCACTGCCAGGCACTGGGAGAAAGTCATACAGAGTGTTGCCCCATTACGAAGCAATGCTTTAGCAGAGCGCGAATGTCTGTGTGGCAGCGAATGCAGTTCCAAGGGACAGTGAAAACCAGCTACAGCTTTCAGTGCTGGCAGCTTTCCTGTGGGCGCAATCTGTGGACGTTTCCAATTTCACTGACGGGCTCTGCCAGAGAGAGATACAGAGTGTTGCCCTATTACGAAGCAATGCTTTAGCAGAGCGCGAATGTCTGTGTGGCAGCGAATGCAGTTCCAGGGGACAGTGAAAACCAGCTACAGCTTTCACTGCTGGCAGCTTCCCTGTGGGCGCAATCTCTGGACGTTTCCAATTTGGCAGCCGGGCTCTGCCAGAGAGAGATACAGAGTGTTGCCCCATTACGAAGCAATGTTTTAGCAGAGCGCGAATGTCTGTGTGGCAGCGAATGCAGTTCCAAGGGACAGTGAAAACCAGCTACAGCTTTCAGTGCTGGCAGCTTTCCTGTGGGCGCAATCTCTGGACGTTTCCAATTTCACTGCCGGGCTCTGCGACAGAGAGATACAGTGTTGCCCCATTACGAAGCAATGCTTTAGCAGAGCGCGAATGTCTGTGTGGCAGCGAATGCAGTTCCAAGGGACAGTGAAAACCAGCTACAGCTTTCATTGCTGGCAGCTTTCCTGTGGGCACAATCTCTGGACGTTTCCAATTTCACTGCCGGGCACTGGGAGAAAGTCATACAGAATCTTGCCCCATTAGGAAGCAAAGCTTTAGCAGAGCGCGAATGTCTGTGTGGCAGCGAATGCAGTTCCAAGGGACAGTGAAAACCAGCTAGAGCTTTCAGTGCTGGCAGCTTTCCTGTGGGCGCAATCTCTGGACGTTTCCAATTTCACTGCCAGGCTCTGCCAGAGAGAGATACAGAGTGTTGCCCCATTAGGAAGCAATGCTTTAGCAGAGCGCGAATGTCTGTGTGGCAGCGAATGCAGTTCCAGGGGACAGTGAAAACCAGCCACAGCTTTCAGTGCTGGCAGCTTTCCTGTGGGCGCAATCTCTGGACGTTTCCAATTTCACTGCCGGGCTCTGCCAGAGAGAGATACAGAGTGTTGCCCCATTAGGAAGCAAAGCTTTAGCAGAGCGCGAATGTCTGTGTGGCAGCGAGTGCAGTTCCAAGGGACAGTGAAAACCAGCTACAGCTTTCAGTGCTGGCAGCTTTCCTGTGGGCGCAATCTCTGGACGTTTCCAATTTCATTGCCGGTCTCTGCGACAGAGAGATACAGAGTGTTGCCCATTACGAAGCAAAGCTTTAGCAGAGCGCGAATGTCTGTGTGGCAGCGAGTGCAGTTCCAAGGGACAGTGAAAACCAGCTACAGCTTTCAGTGCTGGCAGCTTTCCTGTGGGCGCAATCTCTGGACGTTTCCAATTTCACTGCCGGGCTCTGCCAGAGAGAGATACAGAGTGTTGCCCCATTACGAAGCAATGCTTTAGCAGAGCGCGAATGTCTGTGTGGCAGCAAATGCAGTTCCAAGGGACAGTGAAAACCAGCTACAGCTTTCAGTGCTGGCAGCTTTCCTGTGGGCGCAATCTCTGGACGTTTCCAATTTCACTGCCGGGCTCTGCGACAGAGAGATACAGAGTGTTGCCCCATTACGAAGCAATGCTTTAGCAGAGCGCGAATGTCTGTGTGGCAGCGAATGCAGTTCCAAGGGACAGTGAAAACCAGCTACAGCTTTCAGTGCTGGCAGCTTTCCTGTGGGCACAATCTCTGGACGTTTCCAATTTCACTGCCGGGCACTGGGAGAAAGTCATACAGAATCTTGCCCCATTAGGAAGCAAAGCTTTAGCAGAGCGCGAATGTCTGTGTGGCAGCGAATGCAGTTCCAAGGGACAGTGAAAACCAGCTAGAGCTTTCAGTGCTCGCAGCTTTCCTGTGGGCGCAATCTCTGGACGTTTCCAATTTCACTGCCAGGCTCTGCCAGAGAGAGATACAGAGTGTTGCCCCATTACGAAGCAATGCTTTAGCAGAGCGCGAATGTCTGTGTGGCAGCGAATGCAGTTCCAGGGGACAGTGAAAACCAGCCACAGCTTTCAGTGCTGGCAGCTTTCCTGTGGGCGCAATCTCTGGACGTTTCCAATTTCACTGCCGGGCTCTGCCAGAGAGAGATACAGAGTGTTGCCCCATTAGGAAGCAATGCTTTAGCAGAGCGCGAATGTCTGTGTGGCAGCGAATGCAGTTCCAAGGGACAGTGAAAACCAGCTACAGCTTTCAGTGCTGGCAGCTTTCCTGTGGGCGCAATCTCTGGACGTTTCCAATTTCACTGCCGGGCTCTGCCAGAGAGAGATACAGAGTGTTGCCCCATTAGGAAGCAAAGCTTTAGCAGAGCGCGAATGTCTGTGTGGCAGCGAATGCAGTTCCAAGGGACAGTGAAAACCAGCTAGAGCTTTCAGTGCTGGCAGCTTTCCTGTGGGCGCAATCTCTGGACGTTTCCAATTTCACTGCCGGGCTCTGCCAGAGAGAGATACAGAGTGTTGCCCCATTACGAAGCAATGCTTTAGCAGAGCGCGAATGTCTGTGTGGCAGCGAATGCAGTTCCAAGGGACAGTGAAAACCAGCTACAGCTTTCAGTGCTGGCAGCTTTCCTGTGGGCACAATCTCTGGACGTTTCCAATTTCACTGCCGGGCACTGGGAGAAAGTCATACAGAGTGTTGCCCCATTACGAAGCAATGCTTTAGCAGAGCGCGAATGTCTGTGTGGCAGCGAATGCAGTTCCAAGGGACAGTGAAAACCAGCTACAGCTTTCAGTGCTGGCAGCTTTCCTGTGGGCGCAATCTCTGGACGTTTCCAATTTCACTGCCGGGCTCTGCCAGACAGAGATACAGAGTGTTGCCCCATTACGAAGCAATGCTTTAGCAGAGCGCGAATGTCTGTGTGGCAGCGAATGCAGTTCCAAGGGACAGTGAAAACCAGCTACAGCTTTCAGTGCTGGCAGCTTTCCTGTGGGCAGAATCTCTGGACGTTTCCAATTTCACTGCCGGGCACTGGGAGAAAATCATACAGAGTGTTGCCCCATTAGGAAGCAAAGCCTTAGCAGAGCGCGAATGTCTGTGTGGCAGCGAATGCAGTTCCAAGGGACAGTGAAAACCAGCTACATCTTTCAGTGCTGGCAGCTTTCCTGTGGGCGCAATCTCTGGACGTTTCCAATTTCACTGCCGGGCTCTGCCAGAGAGAGATACAGAGTGTTGCCCCATTAGGAAGCAAAGCTTTAGCAGAGCGCGAATGTCTATGTGGCAGCGAATGCAGTTCCAAGGGACAGTGAAAACCAGCTACAGCTTTCAGTGCTGGCAGCTTTCCTGTGGGCGCAATCTCTGGACGTTTCCAATTTCACTGCCGGGCTCTGCCAGAGAGAGATACAGAGTGTTGCCCCATTACGAAGCAATGCTTTAGCAGAGCGCGAATGTCTGTGTGGCAGCGAATGCAGTTCCAAGGGACAGTGAAAACCAGCTACAGCTTTCAGTGCTGGCAGCTTTCCTAAGGGCGCAATCTCTGGACGTTTCCAATTTCACTGCCGGGCTCTGCCAGAGAGAGATACAGAGTGTTGCCCCATTAGGAAGCAAAGCTTTAGCAGAGCGCGAATGTCTGTGTGGCAGCGAATGCAGTTCCAAGGGACAGTGAAAACCAGCTACAGCTTTCAGTGCTGGCAGCTTTCCTGTGGGCGCAATCTCTGGACGTTTCCAATTTCACTGCCGGGCTCTGCCAGAGAGAGATACAGAGTGTTGCCCCATTAGGAAGCAAAGCTTTAGCAGAGCGCGAATGTCTATGTGGCAGCGAATGCAGTTCCAAGGGACAGTGAAAACCAGCTACAGCTTTCAGTGCTGGCAGCTTTCCTGTGGGCGCAATCTCTGGACGTTTCCAATTTCACTGCCGGGCTCTGCCAGAGAGAGATACAGAGTGTTGCCCCATTACGAAGCAATGCTTTAGCAGAGCGCGAATGTCTGTGTGGCAGCGAATGCAGTTCCAAGGGACAGTGAAAACCAGCTACAGCTTTCAGTGCTGGCAGCTTTCCTAAGGGCGCAATCTCTGGACGTTTCCAATTTCACTGCCGGGCTCTGCCAGAGAGAGATACAGAGTGTTGCCCCATTAGGAAGCAAAGCTTTAGCAGAGCGCGAATGTCTGTGTGGCAGCGAATGCAGTTCCAAGGGACAGTGAAAACCAGCTACAGCTTTCAGTGCTGGCAGCTTTCCTGTGGGCGCAATCTCTGGACGTTTCCAATTTCACTGCCGGGCTCTGCCAGAGAGAGATACAGAGTGTTGCCCCATTACGAAGCAATGCTTTAGCAGAGCGCGAATGTCTGTGTGGCAGCGAATGCAGTTCCAGGGGACAGTGAAAACCAGCTACATCTTTCACTGCTGGCAGCTTTCCTGTGGGCGCAATCTCTGGACGTTTCCAATTTCACTGCCAGGCACTGGGAGAAAGTCATACAGATTGTTGCCCCATTACGAAGCAATGCTTTAGCAGAGCGCGAATGTCTGTGTGGCAGCGAATGCAGTTCCAAGGGACAGTGAAAACCAGCTACAGCTTTCAGTGCTGGCAGCTTTCCTGTGGGCACAATCTCTGGACGTTTCCAATTTCACTACCGGGCACTGGGAGAAAGTCATACAGAGTGTTGCCCCATTAGGAAGCAAAGCTTTAGCAGAGCGCGAATGTCTATGTGGCAGCGAATGCAGTTCCAAGGGACAGTGAAAACCAGCTACAGCTTTCAGTGCTGGCAGCTTTCCTGTGGGCGCAATCTCTGGACGTTTCCAATTTCACTGCCGGGCTCTGCCAGAGAGAGATACAGAGTGTTGCCCCATTACGAAGCAATGCTTTAGCAGAGCGCGAATGTCTGTGTGGCAGCGAATGCAGTTCCAAGGGACAGTGAAAACCAGCTACAGCTTTCAGTGCTGGCAGCTTTCCTGTGGGCACAATCTCTGGACGTTTCCAATTTCATTGCCGGTCTCTGCCACAGAGAGATACAGAGTGTTGCCCCATTAGGAAGCAAAGCTTTAGCAGAGCGCGAATGTCTGTGTGGCAGCGAATGCAGTTCCAAGGGACAGTGAAAACCAGCTAGAGCTTTCAGTGCTGGCAGCTTTCCTGTGGGCGCAATCTCTGGACGTTTCCAATTTCACTGCCGGGCTCTGCCAGAGAGAGATACAGAGTGTTGCCCCATTACGAAGCAATGCTTTAGCAGAGCGCGAATGTCTGTGTGGCAGCGAATGCAGTTCCAAGGGACAGTGAAAACCAGCTACAGCTTTCAGTGCTGGCAGCTTTCCTGTGGGCACAATCTCTGGACGTTTCCAATTTCACTGCCGGGCACTGGGAGAAAGTCATACAGAGTGTTGCCCCATTACGAAGCAATGCTTTAGCAGAGCGCGAATGTCTGTGTGGCAGCGAATGCAGTTCCAAGGGACAGTGAAAACCAGCTACAGCTTTCAGTGCTGGCAGCTTTCCTGTGGGCGCAATCTCTGGACGTTTCCAATTTCACTGCCGGGCTCTGCCAGAGAGAGATACAGAGTGTTGCCCCATTACGAAGCAATGCTTTAGCAGAGCGCGAATGTCTGTGTGGCAGCGAATGCAGTTCCAAGGGACAGTGAAAACCAGCTAGAGCTTTCAGTGCTGGCAGCTTTCCTGTGGGCGCAATCTCTGGACGTTTCCAATTTCACTGCCGGGCTCTGCCAGAGAGAGATACAGAGTGTTGCCCCATTACGAAGCAATGCTTTAGCAGAGCGCGAATGTCTGTGTGGCAGCGAATGCAGTTCCAAGGGACAGTGAAAACCAGCTACAGCTTTCAGTGCTGGCAGCTTTCCTAAGGGCGCAATCTCTGGACGTTTCCAATTTCACTGCCGGGCTCTGCCAGAGAGAGATACAGAGTGTTGCCCCATTAGGAAGCAAAGCTTTAGCAGAGCGCGAATGTCTGTGTGGCAGCGAATGCAGTTCCAAGGGACAGTGAAAACCAGCTAGAGCTTTCAGTGCTGGCAGCTTTCCTGTGGGCGCAATCTCTGGACGATTCCAATTTCACTGCCGGGCTCTGCCAGAGAGAGATACAGAGTGTTGCCCCATTACGAAGCAATGCTTTAGCAGAGCGCGAATGTCTGTGTGGCAGCGAATGCAGTTCCAAGGGACAGTGAAAACCAGCTACAGCTTTCAGTGCTGGCAGCTTTCCTGTGGGCGCAATCTCTGGACGTTTCCAATTTCACTGCCGGGCTCTGCCAGAGAGAGATACAGAGTGTTGCCCCATTACGAAGCAATGCTTTAGCAGAGCGCGAATGTCTGTGTGGCAGCGAATGCAGTTCCAAGGGACAGTGAAAACCAGCTACAGCTTTCAGTGCTGGCAGGTTTCTGTGGGCGCAATCTCTGGACGTTTCCAATTTCATTGCCGGTCTCTGCCACAGAGAGATACAGAGTGTTGCCCCATTAGGAAGCAAAGCTTTAGCAGAGCGCGAATGTCTGTGTGGCAGCGAATGCAGTTCCAAGGGACAGTGAAAACCAGCTACAGCTTTCAGTGCTGGCAGCTTTCCTGTGGGCGCAATCTCTGGACGTTTCCAATTTCACTGCCGGGCTCTGCCAGAGAGAGATACAGAGTGTTGCCCCATTACGAAGCAATGCTTTAGCAGAGCGCGAATGTCTGTGTGGCAGCGAATGCAGTTCCAAGGGACAGTGAAAACCAGCTACAGCTTTCAGTGCTGGCAGCTTTCCTGTGGGCGCAATCTCTGGACGTTTCCAATTTCACTACCGGGCTCTGCCAGAGAGAGATACAGAGTGTTGCCCCATTAGGAAGCAAAGCTTTAGCAGAGCGCGAATGTCTGTGTGGCAGCGAATGCAGTTCCAAGGGACAGTGAAAACCAGCTACATCTTTAAGTGCTGGCAGCTTTCCTGTGGGCGCAATCTCTGGACGTTTCCAATTTCATTGCCGGTCTCTGCCACAGAGAGATACAGAGTGTTGCCCCATTAGGAAGCAAAGCTTTAGCAGAGCGCGAATGTCTGTGTGGCAGCGAATGCAGTTCCAAGGGACAGTGAAAACCAGCTACAGCGCTCACTGATGGCAGCTTTCCTGTGGGCGCAATCTCTGGACGTTTCCAATTTGGCAGCCGGGCTCTGCCAGAGAGAGATACAGAGTGTTGCCCCATTACGAAGCAATGCTTTAGCAGAGCGCGAATGTCTGTGTGGCAGCGAATGCAGTTCCAAGGGACAGTGAAAACCAGCTAGAGCTTTCAGTGCTGGCAGCTTTCCTGTGGGCAGAATCTCTGGACGTTTCCAATTTCACTGCCGGGCACTGGGAGAAAGTCATACAGAGTGTTGCCCCATTAGGAAGCAAAGCTTTAGCAGAGCGCGAATGTCTGTGTGGCAGCGAATGCAGTTCCAAGGGACAGTGAAAACCAGCTACATCTTTCAGTGCTGGCAGCTTTCCTGTGGGCGCAATCTCTGGACGTTTCCAATTTCATTGCCGGTCTCTGCCACAGAGAGATAGAGAGTGTTGCCCCATTAGGAAGCAAAGCTTTAGCAGAGCGCGAATGTCTGTGTGGCAGCGAATGCAGTTCCAAGGGACAGTGAAAACCAGCTACAGCTTTCACTGATGGCAGCTTTCCTGTGGGCGCAATCTCTGGACGTTTCCAATTTGGCAGCCGGGCTCTGCCAGAGAGAGATACAGAGTGTTGCCCCATTACGAAGCAATGCTTTAGCAGAGCGCGAATGTCTGTGTGGCAGCGAATGCAGTTCCAAGGGACAGTGAAAACCAGCTACAGCTTTCAGTGCTGGCAGCTTTCCTGTGGGCGCAATCTCTGGACGTTTCCAATTTCAGTGCCGGGCTCTGCCAGAGAGAGATACAGAGTGTTGCCCCATTAGGAAGCAAAGCTTTAGCAGAGCGCGAATGTCTATGTGGCAGCGAATGCTGTTCCAAGGGACAGTGAAAACCAGCTACAGCTTTCAGTGCTGGCAGCTTTCCTGTGGGCGCAATCTCTGGACGTTTCCAATTTCATTGCCGGTCTCTGTGACAGAGAGATACAGAGTGTTGCCCATTACGAAGCAATGCTTTAGCAGAGCGCGAATGTCTGTGTGGCAGCGAATGCAGTTCCAAGGGACAGTGAAAACCAGCTACAGCTTTCAGTGCTGGCAGCTTTCCTGTGGGCGCAATCTCTGGACGTTTCCAATTTGGCAGCCAGGCTCTGCCAGAGAGAGATACAGAGTGTTGCCCCATTAGGAAGCAAAGCTTTAGCAGAGCGCGAATGTCTGTGTGGCAGCGAATGCAGTTCCAAGGGACAGTGAAAACCAGCTACAGCTTTCAGTGCTGGCAGCTTTCCTGTGGGCGCAATCTCTGGACGTTTCCAATTTCACTGCCGGGCTCTGCGACAGAGAGATACAGAGTGTTACCCCATTACGAAGCAATGCTTTAGCAGAGCGCGAATGTCTGTGTGGCAGCGAATGCAGTTCCAAGGGACAGTGAAAACCAGCTACAGCTTTCAGTGCTGGCAGCTTTCCTGTGGGCACAATCTCTGGACGATTCCAATTTCACTGCCGGGCACTGGGAGAAAGTCATACAGAATCTTGCCCCATTAGGAAGCAAAGCTTTAGCAGAGCGCGAATGTCTGTGTGGCAGCGAATGCAGTTCCAAGGGACAGTGAAAACCAACTAGAGCTTTCAGTGCTGGCAGCTTTCCTGTGGGCGCAATCTCTGGACGTTTCCAATTTCACTGCCAGGCTCTGCCAGAGAGAGATACAGAGTGTTGCCCCATTACGAAGCAATGCTTTAGCAAAGCGCGAATGTCTGTGTGGCAGCGAATGCAGTTCCAGGGGACAGTGAAAACCAGCCACAGCTTTCAGTGCTGGCAGCTTTCCTGTGGGCGCAATCTCTGGAAGTTTCCAATTTCACTGCCGGGCTCTGCCAGAGAGAGATACAGAGTGTAGCCCCATTAGGAAGCAAAGCTTTAGCAGAGCGCGAATGTCTGTGTGGCAGCGAGTGCAGTTCCAAGGGACAGTGAAAACCAGCTACAGCTTTCAGTGCTGGCAGCTTTCCTGTGGGCGCAATCTCTGGACGTTTCCAATTTCACTGCCGGGCTCTGCCAGAGAGAGATACAGAGTGTTGCCCCATTAGGAAGCAAAACTTTAGCAGAGCGCGAATGTCTGTGTGGCAGCGAATGCAGTTCCAAGGGACAGTGAAAACCAGCTACAGCTTTCAGTGCTGGCAGCTTTCCTGTGGGCGCAATCTCTGGACGTTTCCAATTTCACTGCCAGGCACTGGGAGAAAGTCATACACAGTGTTGCCCCATTACGAAGCAATGCTTTAGCAGAGCGCGAATGTCTGTGTGGCAGCGAATGCAGTTCCAAGGGACATTGAAAACCAGCTACAGCTTTCAGTGCTGGCAGCTTTCCTGTGGGCGCAATCTCTGGACGTTTCCCATTTCACTGCCAGGCACTGGGAGAAAGTCATACAGAGTGTTGCCCCATTAGGAAGCAAAGCTTTAGCAGAGCGCGAATGTCTGTGTGGCAGCGAATGCAGTTCCAGGGGACAGTGAAAACCAGCTACATCTTTCAGTGCTGGCAGCTTTCCTGTGGGCGCAATCTCTGGACGTTTCCAATTTCACTGCCAGGCACTGGGAGAAAGTCATACAGAGTGTTGCCCCATTACGAAGCAATGCTTTAGCAGAGCGCGAATGTCTGTGTGGCAGCGAATGCAGTTCCAAGGGACAGTGAAAACCAGCTACAGCTTTCAGTGCTGGCAGCTTTCCTGTGGGCGCAATCTCTGGACGTTTCAATTTCACTGCCGGGATCTGCCAGAGAGAGATACAGAGTGTTGCCCCATTACGAAGCAATGCTTTAGCAGAGCGCGAATGTCTGTGTGGCAGCGAATGCAGTTCCAAGGGACAGTGAAAACCAGCTAGAGCTTTCAGTGCTGGCAGCTGTCCTGTGGGCGCAATCTCTGGACGTTTCCAATTTCACTTCCGGGCTCTGCCAGAGAGAGATACAGAGTGTTGCCCCATTAGGAAGCAAAGCTTTAGCAGAGCGCGAATGTCTGTGTGGCAGCGAATGCAGTTCCAAGGGACATTGACAACCAGCTACAGCTTTCAGTGCTGGCAGCTTTCCTGTGGGCGCAATCTCTGGACGTTTCCAATTTGGCAGCCGGGCTCTGCCAGAGAGAGATACAGAGTGTTGCCCCATTAGGAAGCAAAGCTTTAGCAGAGCGCGAATGTCTGTGTGGCAGCGAATGCAGTTCCAGGGGACAGTGAAAACCAGCCACAGCTTTCAGTGCTGGCAGCTTTCCTGTGGGCGCAATCTCTGGACGTTTCCCATTTCACTGCCAGGCACTGGGAGAAAGTCATACAGAGTGTTGCCCCATTAGGAAGCAAAGCTTTAGCAGAGCGCGAATGTCTGTGTGGCAGCGAATGCAGTTCCAGGGGACAGTGAAAACCAGCTACATCTTTCAGTGCTGGCAGCTTTCCTGTGGGCGCAATCTCTGGACGTTTCCAATTTCACTGCCAGGCACTGGGAGAAAGTCATACAGAGTGTTGCCCCATTACGAAGCAATGCTTTAGCAGAGCGCGAATGTCTGTGTGGCAGCGAATGCAGTTCCAAGGGACAGTGAAAACCAGCTAGAGCTTTCAGTGCTGGCAGCTGTCCTGTGGGCGCAATCTCTGGACGTTTCCAATTTCACTGCCGGGCTCTGCCAGAGAGAGATACAGAGTGTTGCCCCATTAGGAAGCAAAGCTTTAGCAGAGCGCGAATGTCTATGTGGCAGCGAATGCAGTTCCAAGGGACAGTGAAAACCAGCTACAGCTTTCAGTGCTGGCAGCTTTCCTGTGGGCGCAATCTCTGGACGTTTCCAATTTCACTGCCGGGCTCTGCCAGAGAGAGATACAGAGTGTTGCCCCATTACGAAGCAATGCTTTAGCAGACCGCGAATGTCTGTGTGGCAGCGAATGCAGTTCCAAGGGACAGTGAAAACCAGCTACAGCTTTCAGTGCTGGCAGCTTTCCTAAGGGCGCAATCTCTGGACGTTTCCAATTTCACTGCCGGGCTCTGCCAGAGAGAGATACAGAGTGTTGCCCCATTAGGAAGCAAAGCTTTAGCAGAGCGCGAATGTCTGTGTGGCAGCGAATGCAGTTCCAAGGGACAGTGAAAACCAGCTACAGCTTTCAGTGCTGGCAGCTTTCCTGTAGGCGCAATCTCTGGACGTTTCCAATTTCACTGCCGGGCTCTGCCATAGAGAGATACAGAGTGTTGCCCCATTACGAAGCAATGCTTTAGCAGAGCGCGAATGTCTGTGTGGCAGCGAATGCAGTTCCAGGGGACAGTGAAAACCAGCTACATCTTTCAGTGCTGGCAGCTTTCCTGTGGGCGCAATCTCTGGACGTTTCCAATTTCACTGCCAGGCACTGGGAGAAAGTCATACAGAGTGTTGCCCCATTACGAAACAATGCTTTAGCAGAGCGCGAATGTCTGTGTGGCAGCGAATGCAGTTCCAAGGGACAGTGAAAACCAGCTACAGCTTTCAGTGCTGGCAGCTTTCCTGTGGGCACAATCTCTGGACGTTTCCAATTTCACTGCCCGGCACTGGGAGAAAGTCATACAGAGTGTTGCCCCATTAGGAAGCAAAGCTTTAGCAGAGCGCGAATGTCTGTGTGGCAGCGAATGCAGTTCCAAGGGACAGTGAAAACCAGCTACAGCTTTCAGTGCTGGCAGCTTTCCTGTGGGCGCAATCTGTGGACGTTTCCAATTTCACTGACGGGCTCTGCCAGAGAGAGATACAGAGTGTTGCCCTATTACGAAGCAATGCTTTAGCAGAGCGCGAATGTCTGTGTGGCAGCGAATGCAGTTCCAGGGGACAGTGAAAACCAGCTACAGCTTTCACTGCTGGCAGCTTCCCTGTGGGCGCAATCTCTGGACGTTTCCAATTTGGCAGCCGGGCTCTGCCAGAGAGAGATACAGAGTGTTGCCCCATTACGAAGCAATGTTTTAGCAGAGCGCGAATGTCTGTGTGGCAGCGAATGCAGTTCCAAGGGACAGTGAAAACCAGCTACAGCTTTCAGTGCTGGCAGCTTTCCTGTGGGCGCAATCTCTGGACGTTTCCAATTTCACTGCCGGGCTCTGCGACAGAGAGATACAGTGTTGCCCCATTACGAAGCAATGCTTTAGCAGAGCGCGAATGTCTGTGTGGCAGCGAATGCAGTTCCAAGGGACAGTGAAAACCAGCTACAGCTTTCATTGCTGGCAGCTTTCCTGTGGGCACAATCTCTGGACGTTTCCAATTTCACTGCCGGGCACTGGGAGAAAGTCATACAGAATCTTGCCCCATTAGGAAGCAAAGCTTTAGCAGAGCGCGAATGTCTGTGTGGCAGCGAATGCAGTTCCAAGGGACAGTGAAAACCAGCTAGAGCTTTCAGTGCTGGCAGCTTTCCTGTGGGCGCAATCTCTGGACGTTTCCAATTTCACTGCCGGGCTCTGCCAGAGAGAGATACAGAGTGTTGCCCCATTACGAAGCAATGCTTTAGCAGAGCGCGAATGTCTGTGTGGCAGCGAATGCAGTTCCAGGGGACAGTGAAAACCAGCCACAGCTTTCAGTGCTGGCAGCTTTCCTGTGGGCGCAATCTCTGGACGTTTCCAATTTCACTGCCGGGCTCTGCCAGAGAGAGATACAGAGTGTTGCCCCATTAGGAAGCAAAGCTTTAGCAGAGCGCGAATGTCTGTGTGGCAGCGAGTGCAGTTCCAAGGGACAGTGAAAACCAGCTACAGCTTTCAGTGCTGGCAGCTTTCCTGTGGGCGCAATCTCTGGACGTTTCCAATTTCACTGCCGGGCTCTGCCAGAGAGAGATACAGAGTGTTGCCCCATTAGGAAGCAAAGCTTTAGCAGAGCGCGAATGTCTGTGTGGCAGCGAGTGCAGTTCCAAGGGACAGTGAAAACCAGCTACAGCTTTCAGTGCTGGCAGCTTTCCTGTGGGCGCAATCTCTGGACGTTTCCAATTTCACTGCCGGGCTCTGCCAGAGAGAGATACAGAGTGTTGCCTCATTAGGAAGCAATGCTTTAGCAGAGCGCGAATGTCTGTGTGGCAGCAAATGCAGTTCCAAGGGACAGTGAAAACCAGCTACAGCTTTCAGTGCTGGCAGCTTTCCTGTGGGCGCAATCTCTGGACGTTTCCAATTTCACTGCCGGGCTCTGCGACAGAGAGATACAGAGTGTTGCCCCATTACGAAGCAATGCTTTAGCAGAGCGCGAATGTCTGTGTGGCAGCGAATGCAGTTCCAAGGGACAGTGAAAACCAGCTACAGCTTTCAGTGCTGGCAGCTTTCCTGTGGGCACAATCTCTGGACGTTTCCAATTTCACTGCCGGGCACTGGGAGAAAGTCATACAGAATCTTGCCCCATTAGGAAGCAAAGCTTTAGCAGAGCGCGAATGTCTGTGTGGCAGCGAATGCAGTTCCAAGGGACAGTGAAAACCAGCTACAGCTTTCAGTGCTCGCAGCTTTCCTGTGGGCGCAATCTCTGGACGTTTCCAATTTCACTGCCAGGCTCTGCCAGAGAGAGATACAGAGTGTTGCCC
This sequence comes from Mycteria americana, assembly GCF_035582795.1. Classification (NCBI taxonomy): domain Eukaryota; kingdom Metazoa; phylum Chordata; class Aves; order Ciconiiformes; family Ciconiidae; genus Mycteria; species Mycteria americana. The sequence goes on from NW_027445638.1 coordinate 383,709, forward strand.
CATTACGAAGCAATGCTTTAGCAGAGCGCGAATGTCTGTGTGGCAGCGAATGCAGTTCCAGGGGACAGTGAAAACCAGCCACAGCTTTCAGTGCTGGCAGCTTTCCTGTGGGCGCAATCTCTGGACGTTTCCAATTTCACTGCCGGGCTCTGCCAGAGAGAGATACAGAGTGTTGCCCCATTAGGAAGCAATGCTTTAGCAGAGCGCGAATGTCTGTGTGGCAGCGAATGCAGTTCCAAGGGACAGTGAAAACCAGCTACAGCTTTCAGTGCTGGCAGCTTTCCTGTGGGCGCAATCTCTGGACGTTTCCAATTTCACTGCCGGGCTCTGCCAGAGAGAGATACAGAGTGTTGCCCCATTAGGAAGCAAAGCTTTAGCAGAGCGCGAATGTCTGTGTGGCAGCGAGTGCAGTTCCAAGGGACAGTGAAAACCAGCTACAGCTTTCAGTGCTGGCAGCTTTCCTGTGGGCGCAATCTCTGGACGTTTCCAATTTCACTGCCGGGCTCTGCCAGAGAGAGATACAGAGTGTTGCCCCATTAGGAAGCAAAACTTTAGCAGAGCGCGAATGTCTGTGTGGCAGCGAATGCAGTTCCAAGGGACAGTGAAAACCAGCTACAGCTTTCAGTGCTGGCAGCTTTCCTGTGGGCGCAATCTCTGGACGTTTCCAATTTCACTGCCAGGCACTGGGAGAAAGTCATACACAGTGTTGCCCCATTAGGAAGCAAAACTTTAGCAGAGCGCGAATGTCTGTGTGGCAGCGAATGCAGTTCCAAGGGACAGTGAAAACCAGCTACAGCTTTCAGTGCTGGCAGCTTTCCTGTGGGCGCAATCTCTGGACGTTTCCAATTTGGCAGCCGGGCTCTGCCAGAGAGAGATACAGAGTGTTGCCCCATTAGGAAGCAAAGCTTTAGCAGAGCGCGAATGTCTGTGTGGCAGCGAATGCAGTTCCAGGGGACAGTGAAAACCAGCCACAGCTTTCAGTGCTGGCAGCTTTCCTGTGGGCGCAATCTCTGGACGTTTCCTATTTCACTGCCAGGCACTGGGAGAAAGTCATACAGAGTGTTGCCCCATTACGAAGCAAAGCTTTAGCAGAGCGCGAATGTCTGTGTGGCAGCGAATGCAGTTCCAGGGGACAGTGAAAACCAGCTACATCTTTCAGTGCTGGCAGCTTTCCTGTGGGCGCAATCTCTGGACGTTTCCAATTTCACTGCCAGGCACTGGGAGAAAGTCATACAGAGTGTTGCCCCATTACGAAGCAATGCTTTAGCAGAGCGCGAATGTCTGTGTGGCAGCGAATGCAGTTCCAAGGGACAGTGAAAACCAGCTACAGCTTTCAGTGCTGGCAGCTTTCCTGTGGGCGCAATCTCTGGACGTTTCAATTTCACTGCCGGGCTCTGCCAGAGAGAGATACAGAGTGTTGCCCCATTACGAAGCAATGCTTTAGCAGAGCGCGAATGTCTGTGTGGCAGCGAATGCAGTTCCAGGGGACAGTGAAAACCAGCTACATCTTTCAGTGCTGGCAGCTTTCCTGTGGGTGCAATCTCTGGACGTTTCCAATTTCACTGCCAGGCACTGGGAGAAAGTCATACAGAGTGTTGCCCCATTACGAAGCAATGCTTTAGCAGAGCGCGAATGTCTGTGTGGCAGCGAATGCAGTTCCAAGGGACAGTGAAAACCAGCTACAGCTTTCAGTGCTGGCAGCTTTCCTGTGGGCGCAATCTCTGGACGTTTCAATTTCACTGCCGGGCTCTGCCAGAGAGAGATACAGAGTGTTGCCCCATTACGAAGCAATGCTTTAGCAGAGCGCGAATGTCTGTGTGGCAGCGAATGCAGTTCCAAGGGACAGTGAAAACCAGCTAGAGCTTTCAGTGCTGGCAGCTTTCCTGTGGGCGCAATCTCTGGACGTTTCAATTTCACTGCCGGGCTCTGCCAGAGAGAGATACAGAGTGTTGCCCCATTACGAAGCAATGCTTTAGCAGAGCGCGAATGTCTGTGTGGCAGCGAATGCAGTTCCAAGGGACAGTGAAAACCAGCTACAGCTTTCAGTGCTGGCAGCTTTCCTGTGGGCGCAATCTCTGGACGTTTCCAATTTCACTGCCGGGCTCTGCCAGAGAGAGATACAGAGTGTTGCCCCATTACGAAGCAATGCTTTAGCAGAGCGCGAATGTCTGTGTGGCAGCGAATGCAGTTCCAAGGGACAGTGAAAACCAGCTACAGCTTTCAGTGCTGGCAGCTTTCCTGTGGGCAGAATCTCTGGACGTTTCCAATTTCACCGCCGGGCACTGGGAGAAAGTCATACAGAGTGTTGCCCCATTAGGAAGCAAAGCTTTAGCAGAGCGCGAATGTCTGTGTGGCAGCGAATGCAGTTCCAAGGGACAGTGAAAACCAGCTACAGCTTTCAGTGCTGGCAGCTTTCCTGTGGGCGCAATCTCTGGACGTTTCCAATTTCACTGCCGGGCTCTGCCAGAGAGAGATACAGAGTGTTGCCCTATTACGAAGCAATGCTTTAGCAGAGCGCGAATGTCTGTGTGGCAGCGAATGCAGTTCCAGGGGACAGTGAAAGCCAGCTACATCTTTCACTGCTGGCAGCTTTCCTGTCGGCGCAATCTCTGGACGTTTCCAATTTCACTGCCAGGCTCTGCCAGAGAGAGATACAGAGTGTTGCCCCATTACGAAGCAATGCTTTAGCAGAGCGCGAATGTCTGTGTGGCAGCGAATGCAGTTCCAGGGGACAGTGAAAACCAGCCACAGCTTTCAGTGCTGGCAGCTTTCCTGTGGGCGCAATCTCTGGACGTTTCCAATTTCACTGCCGGGCTCTGCCAGAGAGAGATACAGAGTGTTGCCCCATTAGGAAGCAATGCTTTAGCAGAGCGCGAATGTCTGTGTGGCAGCGAATGCAGTTCCAAGGGACAGTGAAAACCAGCTACAGCTTTCAGTGCTGGCAGCTTTCCTGTGGGCGCAATCTCTGGACGTTTCCAATTTCACTGCCGGGCTCTGCCAGAGAGAGATACAGAGTGTTGCCCCATTAGGAAGCAAAGCTTTAGCAGAGCGCGAATGTCTGTGTGGCAGCGAGTGCAGTTCCAAGGGACAGTGAAAACCAGCTACAGCTTTCAGTGCTGGCAGCTTTCCTGTGGGCGCAATCTCTGGACGTTTCCAATTTCACTGCCGGGCTCTGCCAGAGAGAGATACAGAGTGTTGCCCCATTAGGAAGCAAAACTTTAGCAGAGCGCGAATGTCTGTGTGGCAGCGAATGCAGTTCCAAGGGACAGTGAAAACCAGCTACAGCTTTCAGTGCTGGCAGCTTTCCTGTGGGCGCAATCTCTGGACGTTTCCAATTTCACTGCCAGGCACTGGGAGAAAGTCATACACAGTGTTGCCCCATTAGGAAGCAAAACTTTAGCAGAGCGCGAATGTCTGTGTGGCAGCGAATGCAGTTCCAAGGGACAGTGAAAACCAGCTACAGCTTTCAGTGCTGGCAGCTTTCCTGTGGGCGCAATCTCTGGACGTTTCCAATTTGGCAGCCGGGCTCTGCCAGAGAGAGATACAGAGTGTTGCCCCATTAGGAAGCAAAGCTTTAGCAGAGCGCGAATGTCTGTGTGGCAGCGAATGCAGTTCCAGGGGACAGTGAAAACCAGCCACAGCTTTCAGTGCTGGCAGCTTTCCTGTGGGCGCAATCTCTGGACGTTTCCTATTTCACTGCCAGGCACTGGGAGAAAGTCATACAGAGTGTTGCCCCATTACGAAGCAAAGCTTTAGCAGAGCGCGAATGTCTGTGTGGCAGCGAATGCAGTTCCAGGGGACAGTGAAAACCAGCTACATCTTTCAGTGCTGGCAGCTTTCCTGTGGGCGCAATCTCTGGACGTTTCCAATTTCACTGCCAGGCACTGGGAGAAAGTCATACAGAGTGTTGCCCCATTACGAAGCAATGCTTTAGCAGAGCGCGAATGTCTGTGTGGCAGCGAATGCAGTTCCAAGGGACAGTGAAAACCAGCTACAGCTTTCAGTGCTGGCAGCTTTCCTGTGGGCGCAATCTCTGGACGTTTCAATTTCACTGCCGGGCTCTGCCAGAGAGAGATACAGAGTGTTGCCCCATTACGAAGCAATGCTTTAGCAGAGCGCGAATGTCTGTGTGGCAGCGAATGCAGTTCCAGGGGACAGTGAAAACCAGCTACATCTTTCAGTGCTGGCAGCTTTCCTGTGGGTGCAATCTCTGGACGTTTCCAATTTCACTGCCAGGCACTGGGAGAAAGTCATACAGAGTGTTGCCCCATTACGAAGCAATGCTTTAGCAGAGCGCGAATGTCTGTGTGGCAGCGAATGCAGTTCCAAGGGACAGTGAAAACCAGCTACAGCTTTCAGTGCTGGCAGCTTTCCTGTGGGCGCAATCTCTGGACGTTTCAATTTCACTGCCGGGCTCTGCCAGAGAGAGATACAGAGTGTTGCCCCATTACGAAGCAATGCTTTAGCAGAGCGCGAATGTCTGTGTGGCAGCGAATGCAGTTCCAAGGGACAGTGAAAACCAGCTAGAGCTTTCAGTGCTGGCAGCTTTCCTGTGGGCGCAATCTCTGGACGTTTCAATTTCACTGCCGGGCTCTGCCAGAGAGAGATACAGAGTGTTGCCCCATTACGAAGCAATGCTTTAGCAGAGCGCGAATGTCTGTGTGGCAGCGAATGCAGTTCCAAGGGACAGTGAAAACCAGCTACAGCTTTCAGTGCTGGCAGCTTTCCTGTGGGCGCAATCTCTGGACGTTTCCAATTTCACTGCCGGGCTCTGCCAGAGAGAGATACAGAGTGTTGCCCCATTACGAAGCAATGCTTTAGCAGAGCGCGAATGTCTGTGTGGCAGCGAATGCAGTTCCAAGGGACAGTGAAAACCAGCTACAGCTTTCAGTGCTGGCAGCTTTCCTGTGGGCAGAATCTCTGGACGTTTCCAATTTCACCGCCGGGCACTGGGAGAAAGTCATACAGAGTGTTGCCCCATTAGGAAGCAAAGCTTTAGCAGAGCGCGAATGTCTGTGTGGCAGCGAATGCAGTTCCAAGGGACAGTGAAAACCAGCTACAGCTTTCAGTGCTGGCAGCTTTCCTGTGGGCGCAATCTCTGGACGTTTCCAATTTCACTGCCGGGCTCTGCCAGAGAGAGATACAGAGTGTTGCCCTATTACGAAGCAATGCTTTAGCAGAGCGCGAATGTCTGTGTGGCAGCGAATGCAGTTCCAGGGGACAGTGAAAGCCAGCTACATCTTTCACTGCTGGCAGCTTTCCTGTCGGCGCAATCTCTGGACGTTTCCAATTTCACTGCCGGGCTCTGCCAGAGAGAGATACAGAGTGTTGCCCCATTACGAAGCAATGCTTTAGCAGAGCGCGAATGTCTGTGTGGCAGCGAATGCAGTTCCAAGGGACAGTGAAAACCAGCTACAGCTTTCAGTGCTGGCAGCTTTCCTGTGGGCAGAATCTCTGGACGTTTCCAATTTCACTGCCGGGCACTGGGAGAAAGTCATACAGGTTGTTGCCCCATTAGGAAGCAAAGCTTTAGCAGAGCGCGAATGTCTGTGTGGCAGCGAATGCAGTTCCAAGGGACAGTGAAAACCAGCTACAGCTTTCAGTGCTGGCAGCTTTCCTGTGGGCGCAATCTCTGGACGTTTCCAATTTCACTGCCGGGCTCTGCCAGAGAGAGATACAGAGTGTTGCCCCATTAAGAAGCAATGCTTTAGCAGAGCGCGAATGTCTGTGTGGCAGCGAATGCAGTTCCAGGGGACAGTGAAAACCAGCTACATCTTTCACTGCTGGCAGCTTTCCTGTGGGCGCAATCTCTGGACGTTTCCAATTTCACTGCCAGGCACTGGGAGAAAGTCATACAGAGTGTTGCCCCATTACGAAGCAATGCTTTAGCAGAGCGCGAATGTCTATGTGGCAGCGAATGCAGTTCCAAGGGACAGTGAAAACCAGCTACAGCTTTCAGTGCTGGCAGCTTTCCTGTGGGCGCAATCTCTGGACGTTTCCAATTTCACTGCCGGGCTCTGCCAGAGAGAGATACAGAGTGTTGCCCCATTAGGAACCAATGCTTTAGCAGAGCGCGAATGTCTGTGTGGCAGCGAATGCAGTTCCAAGGGACAGTGAAAACCAGCTACAGCTTTCAGTGCTGGCAGCTTTCCTGTGGGCACAATCTCTGGACGTTTCCAATTTCACTACCGGGCACTGGGAGAAAGTCATACAGAGTGTTGCCCCATTAGGAAGCAATGCTTTAGCAGAGCGCGAATGTCTATGTGGCAGCGAATGCAGTTCCAAGGGACAGTGAAAACCAGCTACAGCTTTCAGTGCTGGCAGCTTTCCTGTGGGCGCAATCTCTGGACGTTTCCAATTTCACTGCCGGGCTCTGCCAGAGAGAGATACAGAGTGTTGCCCCATTACGAAGCAATGCTTTAGCAGAGCGCGAATGTCTGTGTGGCAGCGAATGCAGTTCCAGGGGACAGTGAAAACCAGCTACAGCTTTCAGTGCTGGCAGCTTTCCTGTGGGCACAATCTCTGGACGTTTCCAATTTCACTACCGGGCACTGGGAGAAAGTCATACAGAGTGTTGCCCCATTAGGAAGCAAAGCTTTAGCAGAGCGCGAATGTCTGTGTGGCAGCGAATGCAGTTCCAAGGGACAGTGAAAACCAGCTACAGCTTTCAGTGCTGGCAGCTTTCCTGTGGGCACAATCTCTGGACGTTTCCAATTTCACTACCGGGCACTGGGAGAAAGTCATACAGAGTGTTGCCCCATTAGGAAGCAAAGCTTTAGCAGAGCGCGAATGTCTATGTGGCAGCGAATGCAGTTCCAAGGGACAGTGAAAACCAGCTACAGCTTTCAGTGCTGGCAGCTTTCCTGTGGGCGCAATCTCTGGACGTTTCCAATTTCACTGCCGGGCTCTGCGATAGAGAGATACAGTGTTGCCCCATTACGAAGCAATGCTTTAGCAGAGCGCGAATGTCTGTGTGGCAGCGAATGCAGTTCCAAGGGACAGTGAAAACCAGCTACAGCTTTCATTGCTGGCAGCTTTCCTGTGGGCACAATCTCTGGACGTTTCCAATTTCACTGCCGGGCACTGGGAGAAAGTCATACAGAATCTTGCCCCATTAGGAAGCAAAGCTTTAGCAGAGCGCGAATGTCTGTGTGGCAGCGAATGCAGTTCCAAGGGACAGTGAAAACCAGCTAGAGCTTTCAGTGCTGGCAGCTTTCCTGTGGGCGCAATCTCTGGACGTTTCCAATTTCACTGCCAGGCTCTGCCAGAGAGAGATACAGAGTGTTGCCCCATTACGAAGCAATGCTTTAGCAGAGCGCGAATGTCTGTGTGGCAGCGAATGCAGTTCCAGGGGACAGTGAAAACCAGCCACAGCTTTCAGTGCTGGCAGCTTTCCTGTGGGCGCAATCTCTGGACGTTTCCAATTTCACTGCCGGGCTCTGCCAGAGAGAGATACAGAGTGTTGCCCCATTAGGAAGCAATGCTTTAGCAGAGCGCGAATGTCTGTGTGGCAGCGAATGCAGTTCCAAGGGACAGTGAAAACCAGCTACAGCTTTCAGTGCTGGCAGCTTTCCTGTGGGCACAATCTCTGGACGTTTCCAATTTCACTGCCGGGCTCTGCCAGAGAGAGATACAGAGTGTTGCCCCATTAGGAAGCAAAGCTTTAGCAGAGCGCGAATGTCTGTGTGGCAGCGAGTGCAGTTCCAAGGGACAGTGAAAACCAGCTACAGCTTTCAGTGCTGGCAGCTTTCCTGTGGGCGCAATCTCTGGACGTTTCCAATTTCACTGCCGGGCTCTGCCAGAGAGAGATACAGAGTGTTGCCCCATTACGAAGCAAAGCTTTAGCAGAGCGCGAATGTCTGTGTGGCAGCGAATGCAGTTCCAAGGGACAGTGAAAACCAGCTACAGCTTTCAGTGCTGGCAGCTTTCCTGTGGGCAGAATCTCTGGACGTTTCCAATTTCACCGCCGGGCACTGGGAGAAAGTCATACAGAGTGTTGCCCCATTAGGAAGCAAAGCTTTAGCAGAGCGCGAATGTCTGTGTGGCAGCGAATGCAGTTCCAAGGGACAGTGAAAACCAGCTACAGCTTTCAGTGCTGGCAGCTTTCCTGTGGGCGCAATCTCTGGACGTTTCCAATTTCACTGCCGGGCTCTGCCAGAGAGAGATACAGAGTGTTGCCCTATTACGAAGCAATGCTTTAGCAGAGCGCGAATGTCTGTGTGGCAGCGAATGCAGTTCCAGGGGACAGTGAAAGCCAGCTACATCTTTCACTGCTGGCAGCTTTCCTGTCGGCGCAATCTCTGGACGTTTCCAATTTCACTGCCGGGCTCTGCCAGAGAGAGATACAGAGTGTTGCCCCATTACGAAGCAATGCTTTAGCAGAGCGCGAATGTCTGTGTGGCAGCGAATGCAGTTCCAAGGGACAGTGAAAACCAGCTACAGCTTTCAGTGCTGGCAGCTTTCCTGTGGGCAGAATCTCTGGACGTTTCCAATTTCACTGCCGGGCACTGGGAGAAAGTCATACAGGTTGTTGCCCCATTAGGAAGCAAAGCTTTAGCAGAGCGCGAATGTCTGTGTGGCAGCGAATGCAGTTCCAAGGGACAGTGAAAACCAGCTACAGCTTTCAGTGCTGGCAGCTTTCCTGTGGGCGCAATCTCTGGACGTTTCCAATTTCACTGCCGGGCTCTGCCAGAGAGAGATACAGAGTGTTGCCCCATTAAGAAGCAATGCTTTAGCAGAGCGCGAATGTCTGTGTGGCAGCGAATGCAGTTCCAGGGGACAGTGAAAACCAGCTACATCTTTCACTGCTGGCAGCTTTCCTGTGGGCGCAATCTCTGGACGTTTCCAATTTCACTGCCAGGCACTGGGAGAAAGTCATACAGAGTGTTGCCCCATTACGAAGCAATGCTTTAGCAGAGCGCGAATGTCTATGTGGCAGCGAATGCAGTTCCAAGGGACAGTGAAAACCAGCTACAGCTTTCAGTGCTGGCAGCTTTCCTGTGGGCGCAATCTCTGGACGTTTCCAATTTCACTGCCGGGCTCTGCCAGAGAGAGATACAGAGTGTTGCCCCATTACGAAGCAATGCTTTAGCAGAGCGCGAATGTCTGTGTGGCAGCGAATGCAGTTCCAAGGGACAGTGAAAACCAGCTACAGCTTTCAGTGCTGGCAGCTTTCCTGTGGGCACAATCTCTGGACGTTTCCAATTTCACTACCGGGCACTGGGAGAAAGTCATACAGAGTGTTGCCCCATTAGGAAGCAATGCTTTAGCAGAGCGCGAATGTCTATGTGGCAGCGAATGCAGTTCCAAGGGACAGTGAAAACCAGCTACAGCTTTCAGTGCTGGCAGCTTTCCTGTGGGCGCAATCTCTGGACGTTTCCAATTTCACTGCCGGGCTCTGCCAGAGAGAGATACAGAGTGTTGCCCCATTACGAAGCAATGCTTTAGCAGAGCGCGAATGTCTGTGTGGCAGCGAATGCAGTTCCAGGGGACAGTGAAAACCAGCTACAGCTTTCAGTGCTGGCAGCTTTCCTGTGGGCACAATCTCTGGACGTTTCCAATTTCACTACCGGGCACTGGGAGAAAGTCATACAGAGTGTTGCCCCATTAGGAAGCAAAGCTTTAGCAGAGCGCGAATGTCTGTGTGGCAGCGAATGCAGTTCCAAGGGACAGTGAAAACCAGCTACAGCTTTCAGTGCTGGCAGCTTTCCTGTGGGCACAATCTCTGGACGTTTCCAATTTCACTACCGGGCACTGGGAGAAAGTCATACAGAGTGTTGCCCCATTAGGAAGCAAAGCTTTAGCAGAGCGCGAATGTCTATGTGGCAGCGAATGCAGTTCCAAGGGACAGTGAAAACCAGCTACAGCTTTCAGTGCTGGCAGCTTTCCTGTGGGCGCAATCTCTGGACGTTTCCAATTTCACTGCCGGGCTCTGCGATAGAGAGATACAGTGTTGCCCCATTACGAAGCAATGCTTTAGCAGAGCGCGAATGTCTGTGTGGCAGCGAATGCAGTTCCAAGGGACAGTGAAAACCAGCTACAGCTTTCAGTGCTGGCAGCTTTCCTGTGGGCAGAATCTCTGGACGTTTCCAATTTCACTGCCGGGCACTGGGAGAAAGTCATACAGGTTGTTGCCCCATTAGGAAGCAAAGCTTTAGCAGAGCGCGAATGTCTGTGTGGCAGCGAATGCAGTTCCAAGGGACAGTGAAAACCAGCTACAGCTTTCAGTGCTGGCAGCTTTCCTGTGGGCGCAATCTCTGGACGTTTCCAATTTCACTGCCGGGCTCTGCCAGAGAGAGATACAGAGTGTTGCCCCATTAAGAAGCAATGCTTTAGCAGAGCGCGAATGTCTGTGTGGCAGCGAATGCAGTTCCAGGGGACAGTGAAAACCAGCTACATCTTTCACTGCTGGCAGCTTTCCTGTGGGCGCAATCTCTGGACGTTTCCAATTTCACTGCCAGGCACTGGGAGAAAGTCATACAGAGTGTTGCCCCATTACGAAGCAATGCTTTAGCAGAGCGCGAATGTCTATGTGGCAGCGAATGCAGTTCCAAGGGACAGTGAAAACCAGCTACAGCTTTCAGTGCTGGCAGCTTTCCTGTGGGCGCAATCTCTGGACGTTTCCAATTTCACTGCCGGGCTCTGCCAGAGAGAGATACAGAGTGTTGCCCCATTAGGAACCAATGCTTTAGCAGAGCGCGAATGTCTGTGTGGCAGCGAATGCAGTTCCAAGGGACAGTGAAAACCAGCTACAGCTTTCAGTGCTGGCAGCTTTCCTGTGGGCACAATCTCTGGACGTTTCCAATTTCACTACCGGGCACTGGGAGAAAGTCATACAGAGTGTTGCCCCATTAGGAAGCAATGCTTTAGCAGAGCGCGAATGTCTATGTGGCAGCGAATGCAGTTCCAAGGGACAGTGAAAACCAGCTACAGCTTTCAGTGCTGGCAGCTTTCCTGTGGGCGCAATCTCTGGACGTTTCCAATTTCACTGCCGGGCTCTGCCAGAGAGAGATACAGAGTGTTGCCCCATTACGAAGCAATGCTTTAGCAGAGCGCGAATGTCTGTGTGGCAGCGAATGCAGTTCCAGGGGACAGTGAAAACCAGCTACAGCTTTCAGTGCTGGCAGCTTTCCTGTGGGCACAATCTCTGGACGTTTCCAATTTCACTACCGGGCACTGGGAGAAAGTCATACAGAGTGTTGCCCCATTAGGAAGCAAAGCTTTAGCAGAGCGCGAATGTCTGTGTGGCAGCGAATGCAGTTCCAAGGGACAGTGAAAACCAGCTACAGCTTTCAGTGCTGGCAGCTTTCCTGTGGGCACAATCTCTGGACGTTTCCAATTTCACTACCGGGCACTGGGAGAAAGTCATACAGAGTGTTGCCCCATTAGGAAGCAAAGCTTTAGCAGAGCGCGAATGTCTATGTGGCAGCGAATGCAGTTCCAAGGGACAGTGAAAACCAGCTACAGCTTTCAGTGCTGGCAGCTTTCCTGTGGGCGCAATCTCTGGACGTTTCCAATTTCACTGCCGGGCTCTGCGATAGAGAGATACAGTGTTGCCCCATTACGAAGCAATGCTTTAGCAGAGCGCGAATGTCTGTGTGGCAGCGAATGCAGTTCCAAGGGACAGTGAAAACCAGCTACAGCTTTCATTGCTGGCAGCTTTCCTGTGGGCACAATCTCTGGACGTTTCCAATTTCACTGCCGGGCACTGGGAGAAAGTCATACAGAATCTTGCCCCATTAGGAAGCAAAGCTTTAGCAGAGCGCGAATGTCTGTGTGGCAGCGAATGCAGTTCCAAGGGACAGTGAAAACCAGCTACAGCTTTCAGTGCTGGCAGCTTTCCTGTGGGCGCAATCTCTGGACGTTTCCAATTTCACTGCCAGGCTCTGCCAGAGAGAGATACAGAGTGTTGCCCCATTACGAAGCAATGCTTTAGCAGAGCGCGAATGTCTGTGTGGCAGCGAATGCAGTTCGAGGGGACAGTGAAAACCAGCCACAGCTTTCAGTGCTGGCAGCTTTCCTGTGGGCGCAATCTCTGGACGTTTCCAATTTCACTGCCGGGCTCTGCCAGAGAGAGATACAGAGTGTTGCCCCATTAGGAAGCAATGCTTTAGCAGAGCGCGAATGTCTGTGTGGCAGCGAATGCAGTTCCAAGGGACAGTGAAAACCAGCTACAGCTTTCAGTGCTGGCAGCTTTCCTGTGGGCACAATCTCTGGACGTTTCCAATTTCACTGCCGGGCTCTGCCAGAGAGAGATACAGAGTGTTGCCCCATTAGGAAGCAAAGCTTTAGCAGAGCGCGAATGTCTGTGTGGCAGCGAGTGCAGTTCCAAGGGACAGTGAAAACCAGCTACAGCTTTCAGTGCTGGCAGCTTTCCTGTGGGCGCAATCTCTGGACGTTTCCAATTTCACTGCCGGGCTCTGCCAGAGAGAGATACAGAGTGTTGCCCCATTACGAAGCAAAGCTTTAGCAGAGCGCGAATGTCTGTGTGGCAGCGAGTGCAGTTCCAAGGGACAGTGAAAACCAGCTACAGCTTTCACTGCTGGCAGCTTTCCTGTGGGCGCAATCTCTGGACGTTTCCAATTTCACTGCCGGGCTCTGCCAGAGAGAGATACAGAGTGTTGCCCCATTACGAAGCAATGCTTTAGCAGAGCGCGAATGTCTGTGTGGCAGCAAATGCAGTTCCAAGGGACAGTGAAAACCAGCTACAGCTTTCAGTGCTGGCAGCTTTCCTGTGGGCGCAATCTCTGGACGTTTCCAATTTCACTGCCGGGCTCTGCGACAGAGAGATACAGAGTGTTGCCCCATTACGAAGCAATGCTTTAGCAGAGCGCGAATGTCTGTGTGGCAGCGAATGCAGTTCCAAGGGACAGTGAAAACCAGCTACAGCTTTCAGTGCTGGCAGCTTTCCTGTGGGCACAATCTCTGGACGTTTCCAATTTCACTGCCGGGCACTGGGAGAAAGTCATACAGAATCTTGCCCCATTAGGAAGCAAAGCTTTAGCAGAGCGCGAATGTCTGTGTGGCAGCGAATGCAGTTCCAAGGGACAGTGAAAACCAGCTACAGCTTTCAGTGCTGGCAGCTTTCCTGTGGGCGCAATCTCTGGACGTTTCCAATTTCACTGCCGGGCTCTGCCAGAGAGAGATACAGAGTGTTGCCCCATTAAGAAGCAATGCTTTAGCAGAGCGCGAATGTCTGTGTGGCAGCGAATGCAGTTCCAGGGGACAGTGAAAACCAGCTACATCTTTCACTGCTGGCAGCTTTCCTGTGGGCGCAATCTCTGGACGTTTCCAATTTCACTGCCAGGCACTGGGAGAAAGTCATACAGAGTGTTGCCCCATTACGAAGCAATGCTTTAGCAGAGCGCGAATGTCTATGTGGCAGCGAATGCAGTTCCAAGGGACAGTGAAAACCAGCTACAGCTTTCAGTGCTGGCAGCTTTCCTGTGGGCGCAATCTCTGGACGTTTCCAATTTCACTGCCGGGCTCTGCCAGAGAGAGATACAGAGTGTTGCCCCATTAGGAACCAATGCTTTAGCAGAGCGCGAATGTCTGTGTGGCAGCGAATGCAGTTCCAAGGGACAGTGAAAACGAGCTACAGCTTTCAGTGCTGGCAGCTTTCCTGTGGGCACAATCTCTGGACGTTTCCAATTTCACTACCGGGCACTGGGAGAAAGTCATACAGAGTGTTGCCCCATTAGGAAGCAATGCTTTAGCAGAGCGCGAATGTCTATGTGGCAGCGAATGCAGTTCCAAGGGACAGTGAAAACCAGCTACAGCTTTCAGTGCTGGCAGCTTTCCTGTGGGCGCAATCTCTGGACGTTTCCAATTTCACTGCCGGGCTCTGCCAGAGAGAGATACAGAGTGTTGCCCCATTACGAAGCAATGCTTTAGCAGAGCGCGAATGTCTGTGTGGCAGCGAATGCAGTTCCAGGGGACAGTGAAAACCAGCTACAGCTTTCAGTGCTGGCAGCTTTCCTGTGGGCACAATCTCTGGACGTTTCCAATTTCACTACCGGGCACTGGGAGAAAGTCATACAGAGTGTTGCCCCATTAGGAAGCAAAGCTTTAGCAGAGCGCGAATGTCTGTGTGGCAGCGAATGCAGTTCCAAGGGACAGTGAAAACCAGCTACAGCTTTCAGTGCTGGCAGCTTTCCTGTGGGCACAATCTCTGGACGTTTCCAATTTCACTACCGGGCACTGGGAGAAAGTCATACAGAGTGTTGCCCCATTAGGAAGCAAAGCTTTAGCAGAGCGCGAATGTCTATGTGGCAGCGAATGCAGTTCCAAGGGACAGTGAAAACCAGCTACAGCTTTCAGTGCTGGCAGCTTTCCTGTGGGCGCAATCTCTGGACGTTTCCAATTTCACTGCCGGGCTCTGCGATAGAGAGATACAGTGTTGCCCCATTACGAAGCAATGCTTTAGCAGAGCGCGAATGTCTGTGTGGCAGCGAATGCAGTTCCAAGGGACAGTGAAAACCAGCTACAGCTTTCAGTGCTGGCAGCTTTCCTGTGGGCAGAATCTCTGGACGTTTCCAATTTCACTGCCGGGCACTGGGAGAAAGTCATACAGGTTGTTGCCCCATTAGGAAGCAAAGCTTTAGCAGAGCGCGAATGTCTGTGTGGCAGCGAATGCAGTTCCAAGGGACAGTGAAAACCAGCTACAGCTTTCAGTGCTGGCAGCTTTCCTGTGGGCGCAATCTCTGGACGTTTCCAATTTCACTGCCGGGCTCTGCCAGAGAGAGATACAGAGTGTTGCCCCATTAAGAAGCAATGCTTTAGCAGAGCGCGAATGTCTGTGTGGCAGCGAATGCAGTTCCAGGGGACAGTGAAAACCAGCTACATCTTTCACTGCTGGCAGCTTTCCTGTGGGCGCAATCTCTGGACGTTTCCAATTTCACTGCCAGGCACTGGGAGAAAGTCATACAGAGTGTTGCCCCATTACGAAGCAATGCTTTAGCAGAGCGCGAATGTCTATGTGGCAGCGAATGCAGTTCCAAGGGACAGTGAAAACCAGCTACAGCTTTCAGTGCTGGCAGCTTTCCTGTGGGCGCAATCTCTGGACGTTTCCAATTTCACTGCCGGGCTCTGCCAGAGAGAGATACAGAGTGTTGCCCCATTAGGAACCAATGCTTTAGCAGAGCGCGAATGTCTGTGTGGCAGCGAATGCAGTTCCAAGGGACAGTGAAAACCAGCTACAGCTTTCAGTGCTGGCAGCTTTCCTGTGGGCACAATCTCTGGACGTTTCCAATTTCACTACCGGGCACTGGGAGAAAGTCATACAGAGTGTTGCCCCATTAGGAAGCAATGCTTTAGCAGAGCGCGAATGTCTATGTGGCAGCGAATGCAGTTCCAAGGGACAGTGAAAACCAGCTACAGCTTTCAGTGCTGGCAGCTTTCCTGTGGGCGCAATCTCTGGACGTTTCCAATTTCACTGCCGGGCTCTGCCAGAGAGAGATACAGAGTGTTGCCCCATTACGAAGCAATGCTTTAGCAGAGCGCGAATGTCTGTGTGGCAGCGAATGCAGTTCCAGGGGACAGTGAAAACCAGCTACAGCTTTCAGTGCTGGCAGCTTTCCTGTGGGCACAATCTCTGGACGTTTCCAATTTCACTACCGGGCACTGGGAGAAAGTCATACAGAGTGTTGCCCCATTAGGAAGCAAAGCTTTAGCAGAGCGCGAATGTCTGTGTGGCAGCGAATGCAGTTCCAAGGGACAGTGAAAACCAGCTACAGCTTTCAGTGCTGGCAGCTTTCCTGTGGGCACAATCTCTGGACGTTTCCAATTTCACTACCGGGCAATGGGAGAAAGTCATACAGAGTGTTGCCCCATTAGGAAGCAAAGCTTTAGCAGAGCGCGAATGTCTATGTGGCAGCGAATGCAGTTCCAAGGGACAGTGAAAACCAGCTACAGCTTTCAGTGCTGGCAGCTTTCCTGTGGGCACAATCTCTGGACGTTTCCAATTTCACTGCCGGGCACTGGGAGAAAGTCATACAGAATCTTGCCCCATTAGGAAGCAAAGCTTTAGCAGAGCGCGAATGTCTGTGTGGCAGCGAATGCAGTTCCAAGGGACAGTGAAAACCAGCTACAGCTTTCAGTGCTGGCAGCTTTCCTGTGGGCGCAATCTCTGGACGTTTCCAGTTTCACTGCCAGGCTCTGCCAGAGAGAGATACAGAGTGTTGCCCCATTACGAAGCAATGCTTTAGCAGAGCGCGAATGTCTGTGTGGCAGCGAATGCAGTTCGAGGGGACAGTGAAAACCAGCCACAGCTTTCAGTGCTGGCAGCTTTCCTGTGGGCGCAATCTCTGGACGTTTCCAATTTCACTGCCGGGCTCTGCCAGAGAGAGATACAGAGTGTTGCCCCATTAGGAAGCAATGCTTTAGCAGAGCGCGAATGTCTGTGTGGCAGCGAATGCAGTTCCAAGGGACAGTGAAAACCAGCTACAGCTTTCAGTGCTGGCAGCTTTCCTGTGGGCACAATCTCTGGACGTTTCCAATTTCACTGCCGGGCTCTGCCAGAGAGAGATACAGAGTGTTGCCCCATTAGGAAGCAAAGCTTTAGCAGAGCGCGAATGTCTGTGTGGCAGCGAGTGCAGTTCCAAGGGACAGTGAAAACCAGCTACAGCTTTCAGTGCTGGCAGCTTTCCTGTGGGCGCAATCTCTGGACGTTTCCAATTTCACTGCCGGGCTCTGCCAGAGAGAGATACAGAGTGTTGCCCCATTACGAAGCAAAGCTTTAGCAGAGCGCGAATGTCTGTGTGGCAGCGAGTGCAGTTCCAAGGGACAGTGAAAACCAGCTACAGCTTTCAGTGCTGGCAGCTTTCCTGTGGGCGCAATCTCTGGACGTTTCCAATTTCACTGCCGGGCTCTGCCAGAGAGAGATACAGAGTGTTGCCCCATTACGAAGCAATGCTTTAGCAGAGCGCGAATGTCTGTGTGGCAGCAAATGCAGTTCCAAGGGACAGTGAAAACCAGCTACAGCTTTCAGTGCTGGCAGCTTTCCTGTGGGCGCAATCTCTGGACGTTTCCAATTTCACTGCCGGGCTCTGCGACAGAGAGATACAGAGTGTTGCCCCATTACGAAGCAATGCTTTAGCAGAGCGCGAATGTCTGTGTGGCAGCGAATGCAGTTCCAAGGGACAGTGAAAACCAGCTACAGCTTTCAGTGCTGGCAGCTTTCCTGTGGGCACAATCTCTGGACGTTTCCAATTTCACTGCCGGGCACTGGGAGAAAGTCATACAGAATCTTGCCCCATTAGGAAGCAAAGCTTTAGCAGAGCGCGAATGTCTGTGTGGCAGCGAATGCAGTTCCAAGGGACAGTGAAAACCAGCCACAGCTTTCAGTGCTGGCAGCTTTCCTGTGGGCGCAATCTCTGGACGTTTCCAATTTCACTGCCGGGCTCTGCCAGAGAGAGATACAGAGTGTTGCCCCATTAGGAAGCAATGCTTTAGCAGAGCGCGAATGTCTGTGTGGCAGCAAATGCAGTTCCAAGGGACAGTGAAAACCAGCTACAGCTTTCAGTGCTGGCAGCTTTCCTGTGGGCACAATCTCTGGACGTTTCCAATTTCACTGCCGGGCTCTGCCAGAGAGAGATACAGAGTGTTGCCCCATTAGGAAGCAAAGCTTTAGCAGAGCGCGAATGTCTGTGTGGCAGCGAGTGCAGTTCCAAGGGACAGTGAAAACCAGCTACAGCTTTCAGTGCTGGCAGCTTTCCTGTGGGCGCAATCTCTGGACGTTTCCAATTTCACTGCCGGGCTCTGCCAGAGAGAGATACAGAGTGTTGCCCCATTACGAAGCAAAGCTTTAGCAGAGCGCGAATGTCTGTGTGGCAGCGAGTGCAGTTCCAAGGGACAGTGAAAACCAGCTACAGCTTTCAGTGCTGGCAGCTTTCCTGTGGGCGCAATCTCTGGACGTTTCCAATTTCACTGCCGGGCTCTGCCAGAGAGAGATACAGAGTGTTGCCCCATTAGGAAGCAATGCTTTAGCAGAGCGCGAATGTCTGTGTGGCAGCAAATGCAGTTCCAAGGGACAGTGAAAACCAGCTACAGCTTTCAGTGCTGGCAGCTTTCCTGTGGGCGCAATCTCTGGACGTTTCCAATTTCACTGCCGGGCTCTGCGACAGAGAGATACAGAGTGTTGCCCCATTACGAAGCAATGCTTTAGCAGAGCGCGAATGTCTGTGTGGCAGCGAATGCAGTTCCAAGGGACAGTGAAAACCAGCTACAGCTTTCAGTGCTGGCAGCTTTCCTGTGGGCACAATCTCTGGACGTTTCCAATTTCACTGCCGGGCACTGGGAGAAAGTCATACAGAATCTTGCCCCATTAGGAAGCAAAGCTTTAGCAGAGCGCGAATGTCTGTGTGGCAGCGAATGCAGTTCCAAGGGACAGTGAAAACCAGCTAGAGCTTTCAGTGCTCGCAGCTTTCCTGTGGGCGCAATCTCTGGACGTTTCCAATTTCACTGCCAGGCTCTGCCAGAGAGAGATACAGAGTGTTGCCCCATTACGAAGCAATGGTTTAGCAGAGCGCGAATGTCTGTGTGGCAGCGAATGCAGTTCCAGGGGACAGTGAAAACCAGCCACAGCTTTCAGTGCTGGCAGCTTTCCTGTGGGCGCAATCTCTGGACGTTTCCAATTTCACTGCCGGGCTCTGCCAGAGAGAGATACAGAGTGTTGCCCCATTACGAAGCAATGCTTTAGCAGAGCGCGAATGTCTGTGTGGCAGCGAATGCAGTTCCAGGGGACAGTGAAAACCAGCTACATCTTTCAGTGCTGGCAGCTTTCCTGTGGGCGCAATCTCTGGACGTTTCCAATTTCACTGCCGGGCTCTGCCAGAGAGAGATACAGAGTGTTGCCCCATTACGAAGCAATGCTTTAGCAGAGCGCGAATGTCTGTGTGGCAGCGAGTGCAGTTCCAAGGGACAGTGAAAACCAGCTACAGCTTTCAGTGCTGGCAGCTTTCCTGTGGGCGCAATCTCTGGACGTTTCCAATTTCACTGCCGGGCTCTGCCAGAGAGAGATACAGAGTGTTGCCCCATTACGAAGCAATGCTTTAGCAGAGCGCGAATGTCTGTGTGGCAGCAAATGCAGTTCCAAGGGACAGTGAAAACCAGCTACAGCTTTCAGTGCTGGCAGCTTTCCTGTGGGCGCAATCTCTGGACGTTTCCAATTTCACTGCCGGGCTCTGCGACAGAGAGATACAGAGTGTTGCCCCATTACGAAGCAATGCTTTAGCAGAGCGCGAATGTCTGTGTGGCAGCGAATGCAGTTCCAAGGGACAGTGAAAACCAGCTACAGCTTTCAGTGCTGGCAGCTTTCCTGTGGGCACAATCTCTGGACGTTTCCAATTTCACTGCCGGGCACTGGGAGAAAGTCATACAGAATCTTGCCCCATTAGGAAGCAAAGCTTTAGCAGAGCGCGAATGTCTGTGTGGCAGCGAATACAGTTCCAAGGGACAGTGAAAACCAGCTAGAGCTTTCAGTGCTCGCAGCTTTCCTGTGGGCGCAATCTCTGGACGTTTCCAATTTCACTGCCAGGCTCTGCCAGAGAGAGATACAGAGTGTTGCCCCATTACGAAGCAATGCTTTAGCAGAGCGCGAATGTCTGTGTGGCAGCGAATGCAGTTCCAAGGGACAGTGAAAACCAGCTACAGCTTTCAGTGCTGGCAGCTTTCCTGTGGGCGCAATCTCTGGACGTTTCCAATTTCACTGCCGGGCTCTGCCAGAGAGAGATACAGAGTGTTGCCCCATTAGGAAGCAAAGCTTTAGCAGAGCGCGAATGTCTGTGTGGCAGCGAGTGCAGTTCCAAGGGACAGTGAAAACCAGCTACAGCTTTCAGTGCTGGCAGCTTTCCTGTGGGCGCAATCTCTGGACGTTTCCAATTTCACTGCCGGGCTCTGCCAGAGAGAGATACAGAGTGTTGCCCCATTAGGAAGCAAAACTTTAGCAGAGCGCGAATGTCTGTGTGGCAGCGAATGCAGTTCCAAGGGACAGTGAAAACCAGCTACAGCTTTCAGTGCTGGCAGCTTTCCTGTGGGCGCAATCTCTGGACGTTTCCAATTTCACTGCCAGGCACTGGGAGAAAGTCATACACAGTGTTGCCCCATTAGGAAGCAAAACTTTAGCAGAGCGCGAATGTCTGTGTGGCAGCGAATGCAGTTCCAAGGGACAGTGAAAACCAGCTACAGCTTTCAGTGCTGGCAGCTTTCCTGTGGGCGCAATCTCTGGACGTTTCCAATTTGGCAGCCGGGCTCTGCCAGAGAGAGATACAGAGTGTTGCCCCATTAGGAAGCAAAGCTTTAGCAGAGCGCGAATGTCTGTGTGGCAGCGAATGCAGTTCCAGGGGACAGTGAAAACCAGCCACAGCTTTCAGTGCTGGCAGCTTTCCTGTGGGCGCAATCTCTGGACGTTTCCTATTTCACTGCCAGGCACTGGGAGACAGTCATACAGAGTGTTGCCCCATTACGAAGCAAAGCTTTAGCAGAGCGCGAATGTCTGTGTGGCAGCGAATGCAGTTCCAGGGGACAGTGAAAACCAGCTACATCTTTCAGTGCTGGCAGCTTTCCTGTGGGCGCAATCTCTGGACGTTTCCAATTTCACTGCCAGGCACTGGGAGAAAGTCATACAGAGTGTTGCCCCATTACGAAGCAATGCTTTAGCAGAGCGCGAATGTCTGTGTGGCAGCGAATGCAGTTCCAAGGGACAGTGAAAACCAGCTACAGCTTTCAGTGCTGGCAGCTTTCCTGTGGGCGCAATCT
This sequence comes from Mycteria americana, assembly GCF_035582795.1. NCBI lineage: Eukaryota > Metazoa > Chordata > Aves > Ciconiiformes > Ciconiidae > Mycteria > Mycteria americana. Next base: position 404,463 of record NW_027445638.1, read on the forward strand.
CTGGACGTTTCAATTTCACTGCCGGGCTCTGCCAGAGAGAGATACAGAGTGTTGCCCCATTACGAAGCAATGCTTTAGCAGAGCGCGAATGTCTGTGTGGCAGCGAATGCAGTTCCAGGGGACAGTGAAAACCAGCTACATCTTTCAGTGCTGGCAGCTTTCCTGTGGGTGCAATCTCTGGACGTTTCCAATTTCACTGCCAGGCACTGGGAGAAAGTCATACAGAGTGTTGCCCCATTACGAAGCAATGCTTTAGCAGAGCGCGAATGTCTGTGTGGCAGCGAATGCAGTTCCAAGGGACAGTGAAAACCAGCTACAGCTTTCAGTGCTGGCAGCTTTCCTGTGGGCGCAATCTCTGGACGTTTCAATTTCACTGCCGGGCTCTGCCAGAGAGAGATACAGAGTGTTGCCCCATTACGAAGCAATGCTTTAGCAGAGCGCGAATGTCTGTGTGGCAGCGAATGCAGTTCCAAGGGACAGTGAAAACCAGCTAGAGCTTTCAGTGCTGGCAGCTGTCCTGTGGGCGCAATCTCTGGACGTTTCAATTTCACTGCCGGGCTCTGCCAGAGAGAGATACAGAGTGTTGCCCCATTACGAAACAATGCTTTAGCAGAGCGCGAATGTCTGTGTGGCAGCGAATGCAGTTCCAAGGGACAGTGAAAACCAGCTACAGCTTTCAGTGCTGGCAGCTTTCCTGTGGGCGCAATCTCTGGACGTTTCCAATTTCACTGCCGGGCTCTGCCAGAGAGAGATACAGAGTGTTGCCCCATTACGAAGCAAAGCTTTAGCAGAGCGCGAATGTCTGTGTGGCAGCGAATGCAGTTCCAAGGGACAGTGAAAACCAGCTACAGCTTTCAGTGCTGGCAGCTTTCCTGTGGGCAGAATCTCTGGACGTTTCCAATTTCACCGCCGGGCACTGGGAGAAAGTCATACAGAGTGTTGCCCCATTAGGAAGCAAAGCTTTAGCAGAGCGCGAATGTCTGTGTGGCAGCGAATGCAGTTCCAAGGGACAGTGAAAACCAGCTACAGCTTTCAGTGCTGGCAGCTTTCCTGTGGGCGCAATCTCTGGACGTTTCAATTTCACTGCCGGGCTCTGCCAGAGAGAGATACAGAGTGTTGCCCCATTACGAAGCAATGCTTTAGCAGAGCGCGAATGTCTGTGTGGCAGCGAATGCAGTTCCAAGGGACAGTGAAAACCAGCTAGAGCTTTCAGTGCTGGCAGCTGTCCTGTGGGCGCAATCTCTGGACGTTTCAATTTCACTGCCGGGCTCTGCCAGAGAGAGATACAGAGTGTTGCCCCATTAGGAAGCAATGCTTTAGCAGAGCGCGAATGTCTGTGTGGCAGCGAATGCAGTTCCAAGGGACAGTGAAAACCAGCTACAGCTTTCAGTGCTGGCAGCTTTCCTGTGGGCGCATACTCTGGACGTTTCCAATTTCACTGCCGGGCTCTGCCAGAGAGAGATACAGAGTGTTGCCCCATTACGAAGCAATGCATTAGCAGAGCGCGAATGTCTGTGTGGCAGCTAATGCAGTTCCAAGGGACAGTGAAAACCAGCTACAGCTTTCAGTGCTGGCAGCTTTCCTGTGGGCAGAATCTCTGGACGTTTCCAATTTCACTGCCGGGCACTGGGAGAAAGTCATACAGAGTGTTGCCCATTACGAAGCAAAGCTTTAGCAGAGCGCGAATGTCTGTGTGGCAGCGAATGCAGTTCCAAGGGACAGTGAAAACCAGCTACAGCTTTCAGTGCTGGCAGCTTTCCTGTGGGCGCAATCTCTGGACGTTTCCAATTTCACTGCCGGGCTCTGCCAGAGAGAGATACAGAGTGTTGCCCCATTACGAAGCAATGCTTTAGCAGAGCGCGAATGTCTGTGTGGCAGCGAATGCAGTTCCAGGGGACAGTGAAAACCAGCTACATCTTTCACTGCTGGCAGCTTTCCTGTGGGCGCAATCTCTGGACGTTTCCAATTTCACTGCCAGGCACTGGGAGAAAGTCATACAGAGTGTTGCCCCATTACGAAGCAATGCTTTAGCAGAGCGCGAATGTCTGTGTGGCAGCGAATGCAGTTCCAAGGGACAGTGAAAACCAGCTACAGCTTTCAGTGCTGGCAGCTTTCCTGTGGGCACAATCTCTGGACGTTTCCAATTTCACTACCGGGCACTGGGAGAAAGTCATACAGAGTGTTGCCCCATTAGGAAGCAAAGCTTTAGCAGAGCGCGAATGTCTATGTGGCAGCGAATGCAGTTCCAAGGGACAGTGAAAACCAGCTACAGCTTTCAGTGCTGGCAGCTTTCCTGTGGGCGCAATCTCTGGACGTTTCCAATTTCACTGCCGGGCTCTGCCAGAGAGAGATACAGAGTGTTGCCCCATTACGAAGCAATGCTTTAGCAGAGCGCGAATGTCTGTGTGGCAGCGAATGCAGTTCCAAGGGACAGTGAAAACCAGCTACAGCTTTCAGTGCTGGCAGCTTTCCTGTGGGCGCAATCTCTGGACGTTTCCAATTTCACTGCCGGGCTCTGCCAGAGAGACATACAGAGTGTTGCCCCATTAGGAAGCAAAGCTTTAGCAGAGCGCGAATGTCTGTGTGGCAGCGAATGCAGTTCCAAGGGACTGTGAAAACCAGCTACAGCTTTCAGTGCTGGCAGCTTTCCTGTGGGCGCAATCTCTGGACGTTTCCAATTTCACTGCCGGGCTCTGCCAGAGAGAGATACAGAGTGTTGCCCCATTAGGAAGCAAAGCTTTAGCAGAGCGCGAATGTCTGTGTGGCAGCGAATGCAGTTCCAGGGGACAGTGAAAACCAGCTACATCTTTCACTGCTGGCAGCTTTCCTGTGGGCGCAATCTCTGGACGTTTCCAATTTCACTGCCAGGCACTGGGAGAAAGTCATACAGAGTGTTGCCCCATTACGAAGCAATGCTTTAGCAGAGCGCGAATGTCTGTGTGGCAGCGAATGCAGTTCCAAGGGACAGTGAAAACCAGCTAGAGCTTTCAGTGCTGGCAGCTGTCCTGTGGGCGCAATCTCTGGACGTTTCAATTTCACTGCCGGGCTCTGCCAGAGAGAGATACAGAGTGTTGCCCCATTAGGAAGCAATGCTTTAGCAGAGCGCGAATGTCTGTGTGGCAGCGAATGCAGTTCCAAGGGACAGTGAAAACCAGCTACAGCTTTCAGTGCTGGCAGCTGTCCTGTGGGCGCAATCTCTGGACGTTTCCAATTTCACTGCCGGGCTCTGCCAGAGAGAGATACAGAGTGTTGCCCCATTACGAAGCAATGCTTTAGCAGAGCGCGAATGTCTGTGTGGCAGCGAATGCAGTTCCAAGGGACAGTGAAAACCAGCTACAGCTTTCAGTGCTGGCAGCTTTCCTGTGGGCAGAATCTCTGGACGTTTCCAATTTCACTGCCGGGCACTGGGAGAAAGTCATACAGAATCTTGCCCCATTAGGAAGCAAAGCTTTAGCAGAGCGCGAATGTCTGTGTGGCAGCGAATGCAGTTCCAAGGGACAGTGAACACCAGCTACATCTTTCAGTGCTGGCAGCTTTCCTGTGGGCGCAATCTCTGGACGTTTCCAATTTCACTGCCGGGCTCTGCCAGAGAGAGATACAGAGTGTTGCCCCATTAGGAAGCAAAACTTTAGCAGAGCGCGAATGTCTGTGTGGCAGCGAATGCAGTTCCAAGGGACAGTGAAAACCAGCTACAGCTTTCAGTGCTGGCAGCTTTCCTGTGGGCGCAATCTCTGGACGTTTCCAATTTGGCAGCCGGGCTCTGCCAGAGAGAGATACAGAGTGTTGCCCCATTAGGAAGCAAAGCTTTAGCAGAGCGCGAATGTCTGTGTGGCAGCGAATGCAGTTCCAGGGGACAGTGAAAACCAGCCACAGCTTTCAGTGCTGGCAGCTTTCCTGTGGGCGCAATCTCTGGACGTTTCCCATTTCACTGCCAGGCACTGGGAGAAAGTCATACAGAGTGTTGCCCCATTACGAAGCAAAGCTTTAGCAGAGCGCGAATGTCTGTGTGGCAGCGAATGCAGTTCCAAGGGACAGTGAAAACCAGCTACATCTTTCAGTGCTGGCAGCTTTCCTGTGGGCGCAATCTCTGGACGTTTCCAATTTCACTGCCAGGCACTGGGAGAAAGTCATACAGAGTGTTGCCCCATTACGAAGCAATGCTTTACCAGAGCGCGAATGTCTGTGTGGCAGCGAATGCACTTCCAAGGGACAGTGAAAACCAGCTACAGCTTTCAGTGCTGGCAGCTTTCCTGTGGGCGCAATCTCTGGACGTTTCAATTTCACTGCCGGGCTCTGCCAGAGAGAGATACAGAGTGTTGCCCCATTACGAAGCAATGCTTTAGCAGAGCGCGAATGTCTGTGTGGCAGCGAATGCAGTTCCAAGGGACAGTGAAAACCAGCTAGAGTTTTCAGTGCTGGCAGCTGTCCTGTGGGCGCAATCTCTGGACGTTTCCAATTTCACTGCCGGGCTCTGCCAGAGAGAGATACAGAGTGTTGCCCCATTACGAAGCAAAGCTTTAGCAGAGCGCGAATGTCTGTGTGGCAGCGAATGCAGTTCCAAGGGACAGTGAAAACCAGCTACAGCTTTCAGTGCTGGCAGCTTTCCTGTGGGCGCAATCTCTGGACGTTTCCAATTTCACTGCCGGGCACTGGGAGAAAGTCATACAGAGTGTTGCCCCATTAGGAAGCAAAGCTTTAGCAGAGCGCGAATGTCTGTGTGGCAGCGAATGCAGTTCCAAGGGACAGTGAAAACCAGCTAGAGCTTTCAGTGCTGGCAGCTTTCCTGTGGGCGCAATCTCTGGACGTTTCCAATTTCACTGCCGGGCTCTGCCAGAGAGAGATACAGAGTGTTGCCCCATTACGAAGCAAAGCTTTAGCAGAGCGCGAATGTTAGTGTGGCAGCGAATGCAGTTCCAGGGGACAGTGAAAACCAGCTACATCTTTCACTGCTGGCAGCTTTCCTGTGGGCGCAATCTCTGGACGTTTCCAATTTCACTGCCAGGCACTGGGAGAAAGTCATACAGAGTGTTGCCCCATTAGGAAGCAATGCTTTAGCAGAGCGCGAATGTCTGTGTGGCAGCGAATGCAGTTCCAAGGGACAGTGAAAACCAGCTAGAGATTTCAGTGCTGGCAGCTTTCCTGTGGGCGCAATCTCTGGACGTTTCCAATTTCACTGCCGGGCTCTGCCAGAGAGAGATACAGAGTGTTGCCCCATTAGGAAGCAATGCTTTAGCAGAGCGCGAATGTCTGTGTGGCAGCGAATGCAGTTCCAAGGGACAGTGAAAACCAGCTACAGCTTTCAGTGCTGGCAGCTTTCCTGTGGGCGCAATCTCTGGACGTTTCCAATTTCACTGCCGGGCTCTGCCAGAGAGAGATACAGAGTGTTGCCCCATTAGGAAGCAAAGCTTTAGCAGAGCGCGAATGTCTGTGTGGCAGCGAATGCAGTTCCAGGGGACAGTGAAAACCAGCTACATCTTTCACTGCTGGCAGCTTTCCTGTGGGCGCAATCTCTGGACGTTTCCAATTTCACTGCCGGGCACTGGGAGAAAGTCATACAGAGTGTTGCCCCATTAGGAAGCAAAGCTTTAGCAGAGCGCGAATGTCTGTGTGGCAGCGAATGCAGTTCCAAGGGACAGTGAAAACCAGCTAGAGCTTTCAGTGCTGGCAGCTTTCCTGTGGGCGCAATCTCTGGACGTTTCCAATTTCACTGCCGGGCTCTGCCAGAGAGAGATACAGAGTGTTGCCCCATTAGGAAGCAATGCTTTAGCAGAGCGCGAATGTCTGTGTGGCAGCGAATGCAGTTCCAAGGGACAGTGAAAACCAGCTACAGCTTTCAGTGCTGGCAGCTTTCCTGTGGGCGCAATCTCTGGACGTTTCCAATTTCACTGCCGGGCTCTGCCAGAGAGAGATACAGAGTGTTGCCCCATTAGGAAGCAAAGCTTTAGCAGAGCGCAAATGTCTGTGTGGCAGCGAATGCAGTTCCAAGGGACAGTGAAAACCAGCTAGAGATTTCAGTGCTGGCAGCTTTCCTGTGGGCGCAATCTCTGGACGTTTCCAATTTCACTGCCAGGCACTGGGAGAAAGTCATACAGAGTGTTGCCCCATTACGAAGCAATGCTTTAGCAGAGCGCGAATGTCTGTGTGGCACCGAATGCAGTTCCAAGGGACAGTGAAAACCAGCTACAGCTTTCAGTGCTGGCAGCTTTCCTAAGGGCGCAATCTCTGGACGTTTCCAATTTCACTGCCGGGCTCTGCCAGAGAGAGATACAGAGTGTTGCCCCATTAGGAAGCAAAGCTTTAGCAGAGCGCGAATGTCTGTGTGGCAGCGAATGCAGTTCCAAGGGACAGTGAAAACCAGCTACAGCTTTCAGTGCTGGCAGCTTTCCTGTGGGCGCAATCTCTGGACGTTTCCAATTTCACTGCCGGGCTCTGCCAGAGAGAGATACAGAGTGTTGCCCCATTACGAAGCAATGCTTTAGCAGAGCGCGAATGTCTGTGTGGCAGCGAATGCAGTTCCAGGGGACAGTGAAAACCAGCTACATCTTTCAGTGCTGGCAGCTTTCCTGTGGGCGCAATCTCTGGACGTTTCCAATTTCACTGCCAGGCACTGGGAGAAAGTCATACAGAGTGTTGCCCCATTAGGAAGCAATGCTTTAGCAGAGCGCGAATGTCTGTGTGGCAGCGAATGCAGTTCCAAGGGACAGTGAAAACCAGCTACAGCTTTCAGTGCTGGCAGCTTTCCTGTGGGCGCAATCTCTGGACGTTTCCAATTTCACTGCCGGGCTCTGCCAGAGAGAGATACAGAGTGTTGCCCCATTACGAAGCAATGCTTTAGCAGAGCGCGAATGTCTGTGTGGCAGCGAATGCAGTTCCAAGGGACAGTGAAAACCAGCTACAGCTTTCAGTGCTGGCAGCTTTCCTGTGGGCAGAATCTCTGGACGTTTCCAATTTCACTGCCGGGCACTGGGAGAAAGTCATACAGAGTGTTGCCCCATTAGGAAGCAAAGCTTTAGCAGAGCGCGAATGTCTGTGTGGCAGCGAATGCAGTTCCAAGGGACAGTGAAAACCAGCTACAGCTTTCAGTGCTGGCAGCTTTCCTGTGGGCGCAATCTCTGGACGTTTCCAATTTCACTGCCGGGCTCTGCCAGAGAGAGATACAGAGTGTTGCCCCATTACGAAGCAATGCTTTAGCAGAGCGCGAATGTCTGTGTGGCAGCGAATGCAGTTCCAAGGGACAGTGAAAACCAGCTACATCTTTCACTGCTGGCAGCTTTCCTGTGGGCGCAATCTCTGGACGTTTCCAATTTCACTGCCGGGCTCTGCCAGAGAGAGATACAGAGTGTTGCCCCATTACGAAGCAAAGCTTTAGCAGAGCGCGAATGTCTGTGTGGCAGCGAATGCAGTTCCAAGGGACAGTGGAAACCAGCTACAGCTTTCAGTGCTGGCAGCTTTCCTGTGGGCGCAATCTCTGGACGTTTCCAATTTCACTGCCAGTCACTGGGAGAAAGTCATACAGAGTGTTGCCCCATTACGAAGCAATGCTTTAGCAGAGCGCGAATGTCTGTGTGGCAGCGAATGCAGTTCCAAGGGACAGTGAAAACCAGCTAGAGCTTTCAGTGCTGGCAGCTTTCCTGTGGGCGCAATCTCTGGACGTTTCAATTTCACTGCCGGGCTCTGCCAGAGAGAGATACAGAGTGTTGCCCCATTAGGAAGCAAAGCTTTAGCAGAGCGCGAATGTCTGTGTGGCAGCGAATGCAGTTCCAAGGGACAGTGAAAACCAGCTACAGCTTTCAGTGCTGGCAGCTTTCCTGTGGGCGCAATCTCTGGACGTTTCCAATTTCACTGCCGGGCTCTGCCAGAGAGAGATACAGAGTGTTGCCCCATTACGAAGCAATGCTTTAGCAGAGCGCGAATGTCTGTGTGGCAGCGAATGCAGTTCCAGGGGACAGTGAAAACCAGCTACATCTTTCAGTGCTGGCAGCTTTCCTGTGGGCGCAATCTCTGGACGTTTCCAATTTCACTGCCAGGCACTGGGAGAAAGTCATACAGAGTGTTGCCCCATTACGAAGCAATGCTTTAGCAGAGCGCGAATGTCTGTGTGGCAGCGAATGCAGTTCCAAGGGACAGTGAAAACCAGCTACAGCTTTCAGTGCTGGCAGCTTTCCTGTGGGCACAATCTCTGGACCTTTCAATTTCACTGCCGGGCTCTGCCAGAGAGAGATACAGAGTGTTGCCCCATTAGGAAGCAAAGCTTTAGCAGAGCGCGAATGTCTATGTGGCAGCGAATGCAGTTCCAAGGGACAGTGAAAACCAGCTAGAGCTTTCAGTGCTGGCAGCTTTCCTGTGGGCGCAATCTCTGGACGTTTCCAATTTCACTGCCGGGCTCTGCCAGAGAGAGATACAGAGTGTTGCCCCATTAGGAAGCAATGCTTTAGCAGAGCGGGAATGTCTGTGTGGCAGCGAATGCAGTTCCAAGGGACAGTGAAAACCAGCTACAGCTTTCAGTGCTGGCAGCTTTCCTGTGGGCGCAATCTCTGGACGTTTCCAATTTCACTGCCGGGCTCTGCCAGAGAGAGATACAGAGTGTTGCCCCATTAGGAAGCAATGCTTTAGCAGAGCGCGAATGTCTGTGTGGCAGCGAATGCAGTTCCAAGGGACAGTGAAAACCAGCTACAGCTTTCAGTGCTGGCAGCTTTCCTGTGGGCGCAATCTCTGGACGTTTCCAATTTCACTGCCGGGCTCTGCCAGAGAGAGATACAGAGTGTTGCCCCATTAGGAAGCAATGCTTTAGCAGAGCGCGAATGTCTGTGTGGCAGCGAATGCAGTTCCAAGGGACAGTGAAAACCAGCTAGAGATTTCAGTGCTGGCAGCTTTCCTGTGGGCGCAATCTCTGGACGTTTCCAATTTCACTGCCAGGCACTGGGAGAAAGTCATACAGAGTGTTGCCCCATTACGAAGCAATGCTTTAGCAGAGCGCGAATGTCTGTGTGGCAGCGAATGCAGTTCCAAGGGACAGTGAAAACCAGCTACAGCTTTCAGTGCTGGCAGCTTTCCTAAGGGCGCAATCTCTGGACGTTTCCAATTTCACTGCCAGTCACTGGGAGAAAGTCATACAGAGTGTTGCCCCATTACGAAGCAATGCTTTAGCAGAGCGCGAATGTCTGTGTGGCAGCGAATGCAGTTCCAAGGGACAGTGAAAACCAGCTACAGCTTTCAGTGCTGGCAGCTTTCCTGTGGGCGCAATCTCTGGACGTTTCCAATTTCACTGCCGGGCTCTGCCAGAGAGAGATACAGAGTGTTGCCCCATTACGAAGCAATGCTTTAGCAGAGCGCGAATGTCTGTGTGGCAGCGAATGCAGTTCCAGGGGACAGTGAAAACCAGCTACATCTTTCAGTGCTGGCAGCTTTCCTGTGGGCGCAATCTCTGGACGTTTCCAATTTCACTGCCAGGCACTGGGAGAAAGTCATACAGAGTGTTGCCCCATTAGGAAGCAATGCTTTAGCAGAGCGCGAATGTCTGTGTGGCAGCGAATGCAGTTCCAAGGGACAGTGAAAACCAGCTACAGCTTTCAGTGCTGGCAGCTTTCCTGTGGGCGCAATCTCTGGACGTTTCCAATTTCACTGCCGGGCTCTGCCAGAGAGAGATACAGAGTGTTGCCCCATTACGAAGCAATGCTTTAGCAGAGCGCGAATGTCTGTGTGGCAGCGAATGCAGTTCCAAGGGACAGTGAAAACCAGCTACATCTTTCACTGCTGGCAGCTTTCCTGTGGGCGCAATCTCTGGACGTTTCCAATTTCACTGCCGGGCTCTGCCAGAGAGAGATACAGAGTGTTGCCCCATTACGAAGCAAAGCTTTAGCAGAGCGCGAATGTCTGTGTGGCAGCGAATGCAGTTCCAAGGGACAGTGGAAACCAGCTACAGCTTTCAGTGCTGGCAGCTTTCCTGTGGGCGCAATCTCTGGACGTTTCCAATTTCACTGCCAGTCACTGGGAGAAAGTCATACAGAGTGTTGCCCCATTACGAAGCAATGCTTTAGCAGAGCGCGAATGTCTGTGTGGCAGCGAATGCAGTTCCAAGGGACAGTGAAAACCAGCTACAGCTTTCAGTGCTGGCAGCTTTCCTGTGGGCACAATCTCTGGACGTTTCCTATTTCACTACCGGGCACTGGGAGAAAGTCATACACAGTGTTGCCCCATTAGGAAGCAAAGCTTTAGCAGAGCGCGAATGTCTATGTGGCAGCGAATGCAGTTCCAAGGGACAGTGAAAACCAGCTACAGCTTTCAGTGCTGGCAGCTTTCCTAAGGGCGCAATCTCTGGACGTTTCCAATTTCACTGCCGGGATCTGCCAGAGAGAGATACAGAGTGTTGCCCCATTAGGAAGCAAAGCTTTAGCAGAGCGCGAATGTCTGTGTGGCAGCGAATGCAGTTCCAAGGGACAGTGAAAACCAGCTAGAGCTTTCAGTGCTGGCAGCTTTCCTGTGGGCGCAATCTCTGGACGTTTCCAATTTCACTGCCGGGCTCTGCCAGAGAGAGATACAGAGTGTTGCCCCATTACGAAGCAAAGCTTTAGCAGAGCGCGAATGTCTGTGTGGCAGCGAATGCAGTTCCAGGGGACAGTGAAAACCAGCTACATCTTTCAGTGCTGGCAGCTTTCCTGTGGGCGCAATCTCTGGACGTTTCCAATTTCACTGCCAGGCACTGGGAGAAAGTCATACAGAGTGTTGCCCCATTACGAAGCAATGCTTTAGCAGAGCGCGAATGTCTGTGTGGCAGCGAATGCAGTTCCAAGGGACAGTGAAAACCAGCTACAGCTTTCAGTGCTGGCAGCTTTCCTGTGGGCACAATCTCTGGACCTTTCAATTTCACTGCCGGGCTCTGCCAGAGAGAGATACAGAGTGTTGCCCCATTAGGAAGCAAAGCTTTAGCAGAGCGCGAATGTCTATGTGGCAGCGAATGCAGTTCCAAGGGACAGTGAAAACCAGCTAGAGCTTTCAGTGCTGGCAGCTTTCCTGTGGGCGCAATCTCTGGACGTTTCCAATTTCACTGCCGGGCTCTGCCAGAGAGAGATACAGAGTGTTGCCCCATTAGGAAGCAATGCTTTAGCAGAGCGGGAATGTCTGTGTGGCAGCGAATGCAGTTCCAAGGGACAGTGAAAACCAGCTACAGCTTTCAGTGCTGGCAGCTTTCCTGTGGGCGCAATCTCTGGACGTTTCCAATTTCACTGCCGGGCTCTGCCAGAGAGAGATACAGAGTGTTGCCCCATTAGGAAGCAATGCTTTAGCAGAGCGCGAATGTCTGTGTGGCAGCGAATGCAGTTCCAAGGGACAGTGAAAACCAGCTAGAGCTTTCAGTGCTGGCAGCTTTCCTGTGGGCGCAATCTCTGGACGTTTCCAATTTCACTGCCAGGCACTGGGAGAAAGTCATACAGAGTGTTGCCCCATTACGAAGCAATGCTTTAGCAGAGCGCGAATGTCTGTGTGGCAGCGAATGCAGTTCCAAGGGACAGTGAAAACCAGCTACAGCTTTCAGTGCTGGCAGCTTTCCTGTGGGCGCAATCTCTGGACGTTTCAATTTCACTGCCGGGCTCTGCCAGAGAGAGATACAGAGTGTTGCCCCATTAGGAAGCAATGCTTTAGCAGAGCGCGAATGTCTGTGTGGCAGCGAATGCAGTTCCAAGGGACAGTGAAAACCAGCTACAGCTTTCAGTGCTGGCAGCTTTCCTGTGGGCAGAATCTCTGGACCTTTCCAATTTCACTGCCGGGCACTGGGAGAAAGTCATACAGAGTGTTGCCCCATTAGGAAGCAAAGCTTTAGCAGAGCGCGAATGTCTGTGTGGCAGCGAATGCAGTTCCAAGGGACAGTGAAAACCAGCTAGAGCTTTCAGTGCTGGCAGCTTTCCTGTGGGCGCAATCTCTGGACGTTTCCAATTTCACTGCCGGGCTCTGCCAGAGAGAGATACAGAGTGTTGCCCCATTACGAAGCAATGCTTTAGCAGAGCGCGAATGTCTGTGTGGCAGCGAATGCAGTTCCAGGGGACAGTGAAAACCAGCTACAGCTTTCACTGCTGGCAGCTTTCCTGTGGGCGCAATCTCTGGACGTTTCCAATTTCACTGCCGGGCTCTGCCAGAGAGAGATACAGAGTGTTGCCCCATTACGAAGCAATGCTTTAGCAGAGCGCGAATGTCTGTGTGGCAGCGAATGCAGTTCCAAGGGACAGTGAAAACCAGCTACAGCTTTCAGTGCTGGCAGCTTTCCTGTGGGCAGAATCTCTGGACCTTTCCAATTTCACTGCCGGGCACTGGGAGAAAGTCATACAGAGTGTTGCCCCATTAGGAAGCAAAGCTTTAGCAGAGCGCGAATGTCTGTGTGGCAGCGAATGCAGTTCCAAGGGACAGTGAAAACCAGCTACAGCTTTCAGTGCTGGCAGCTTTCCTGTGGGCGCAATCTCTGGACGTTTCCAATTTCACTGCCGGGCTCTGCCAGAGAGAGATACAGAGTGTTGCCCCATTAGGAAGCAATGCTTTAGCAGAGCGCGAATGTCTGTGTGGCAGCGAATGCAGTTCCAAGGGACAGTGAAAACCAGCTACAGCTTTCAGTGCTGGCAGCTTTCCTGTGGGCGCAATCTCTGGACGTTTCCAATTTCACTGCCGGGCTCTGCCAGAGAGAGATACAGAGTGTTGCCCCATTAGGAAGCAATGCTTTAGCAGAGCGCGAATGTCTGTGTGGCAGCGAATGCAGTTCCAAGGGACAGTGAAAACCAGCTAGAGCTTTCAGTGCTGGCAGCTTTCCTGTGGGCGCAATCTCTGGACGTTTCCAATTTCACTGCCAGGCACTGGGAGAAAGTCATACAGAGTGTTGCCCCATTACGAAGCAATGCTTTAGCAGAGCGCGAATGTCTGTGTGGCAGCGAATGCAGTTCCAAGGGACAGTGAAAACCAGCTACAGCTTTCAGTGCTGGCAGCTTTCCTGTGGGCGCAATCTCTGGACGTTTCAATTTCACTGCCGGGCTCTGCCAGAGAGAGATACAGAGTGTTGCCCCATTAGGAAGCAATGCTTTAGCAGAGCGCGAATGTCTGTGTGGCAGCGAATGCAGTTCCAAGGGACAGTGAAAACCAGCTAGAGCTTTCAGTGCTGGCAGCTTTCCTGTGGGCGCAATCTCTGGACGTTTCCAATTTCACTGCCGGGCTCTGCCAGAGAGAGATACAGAGTGTTGCCCCATTACGAAGCAATGCTTTAGCAGAGCGCGAATGTCTGTGTGGCAGCGAATGCAGTTCCAAGGGACAGTGAAAACCAGCTACAGCTTTCAGTGCTGGCAGCTTTCCTGTGGGCAGAATCTCTGGACCTTTCCAATTTCACTGCCGGGCACTGGGAGAAAGTCATACAGAGTGTTGCCCCATTAGGAAGCAAAGCTTTAGCAGAGCGCGAATGTCTGTGTGGCAGCGAATGCAGTTCCAAGGGACAGTGAAAACCAGCTAGAGCTTTCAGTGCTGGCAGCTTTCCTGTGGGCGCAATCTCTGGACGTTTCCAATTTCACTGCCGGGCTCTGCCAGAGAGAGATACAGAGTGTTGCCCCATTACGAAGCAATGCTTTAGCAGAGCGCGAATGTCTGTGTGGCAGCGAATGCAGTTCCAGGGGACAGTGAAAACCAGCTACAGCTTTCACTGCTGGCAGCTTTCCTGTGGGCGCAATCTCTGGACGTTTCCAATTTCACTGCCGGGCTCTGCCAGAGAGAGATACAGAGTGTTGCCCCATTACGAAGCAATGCTTTAGCAGAGCGCGAATGTCTGTGTGGCAGCGAATGCAGTTCCAAGGGACAGTGAAAACCAGCTACAGCTTTCAGTGCTGGCAGCTTTCCTGTGGGCAGAATCTCTGGACCTTTCCAATTTCACTGCCGGGCACTGGGAGAAAGTCATACAGAGTGTTGCCCCATTAGGAAGCAAAGCTTTAGCAGAGCGCGAATGTCTGTGTGGCAGCGAATGCAGTTCCAAGGGACAGTGAAAACCAGCTACAGCTTTCAGTGCTGGCAGCTTTCCTGTGGGCGCAATCTCTGGACGTTTCCAATTTCACTGCCGGGCTCTGCCAGAGAGAGATACAGAGTGTTGCCCCATTAAGAAGCAATGCTTTAGCAGAGCGCGAATGTCTGTGTGGCAGCGAATGCAGTTCCAGGGGACAGTGAAAACCAGCTACATCTTTCACTGCTGGCAGCTTTCCTGTGGGCGCAATCTCTGGACGTTTCCAATTTCACTGCCAGGCACTGGGAGAAAGTCATACAGAGTGTTGCCCCATTAGGAAGCAAAGCTTTAGCAGAGCGCGAATGTCTGTGTGGCAGCGAATGCAGTTCCAAGGGACAGTGAAAACCAGCTACAGCTTTCAGTGCTGGCAGCTTTCCTGTGGGCAGAATTTCTGGACGTTTCCAATTTCACTGCCGGGCACTGGGAGAAAGTCATACAGAGTGTTGACCCATTAGGAAGCAAAGCTTTAGCAGAGCGCGAATGTCTGTGTGGCAGCGAATGCAGTTCCAAGGGACAGTGAAAACCAGCAACAGCTTTCAGTGCTGGCAGCTGTCCTGTGGGCGCAATCTCTGGACGTTTCAATTTCACTGCCGGGCTCTGCCAGAGAGAGATACAGAGTGTTGCCCCATTAGGAAGCAATGCTTTAGCAGAGCGCGAATGTCTGTGTGGCAGCGAATGCAGTTCCAAGGGACAGTGAAAACCAGCTACAGCTTTCAGTGCTGGCAGCTTTCCTGTGGGCGCAATCTCTGGACGTTTCAATTTCACTGCCGGGCTCTGCCAGAGAGAGATACAGAGTGTTGCCCCATTAGGAAGCAATGCTTTAGCAGAGCGCGAATGTCTGTGTGGCAGCGAATGCAGTTCCAAGGGACAGTGAAAACCAGCTAGAGCTTTCAGTGCTGGCAGCTTTCCTGTGGGCGCAATCTCTGGACGTTTCCAATTTCACTGCCGGGCTCTGCCAGAGAGAGATACAGAGTGTTGCCCCATTACGAAGCAATGCTTTAGCAGAGCGCGAATGTCTGTGTGGCAGCGAATGCAGTTCCAAGGGACAGTGAAAACCAGCTACAGCTTTCAGTGCTGGCAGCTTTCCTGTGGGCAGAATCTCTGGACCTTTCCAATTTCACTGCCGGGCACTGGGAGAAAGTCATACAGAGTGTTGCCCCATTAGGAAGCAAAGCTTTAGCAGAGCGCGAATGTCTGTGTGGCAGCGAATGCAGTTCCAAGGGACAGTGAAAACCAGCTAGAGCTTTCAGTGCTGGCAGCTTTCCTGTGGGCGCAATCTCTGGACGTTTCCAATTTCACTGCCGGGCTCTGCCAGAGAGAGATACAGAGTGTTGCCCCATTACGAAGCAATGCTTTAGCAGAGCGCGAATGTCTGTGTGGCAGCGAATGCAGTTCCAGGGGACAGTGAAAACCAGCTACAGCTTTCACTGCTGGCAGCTTTCCTGTGGGCGCAATCTCTGGACGTTTCCAATTTCACTGCCGGGCTCTGCCAGAGAGAGATACAGAGTGTTGCCCCATTACGAAGCAATGCTTTAGCAGAGCGCGAATATCTGTGTGGCAGCGAATGCAGTTCCAAGGGACAGTGAAAACCAGCTACAGCTTTCAGTGCTGGCAGCTTTCCTGTGGGCAGAATCTCTGGACGTTTCCAATTTCACTGCCGGGCACTGGGAGAAAGTCATACAGAGTGTTGCCCCATTAGGAAGCAAAGCTTTAGCAGAGCGCGAATGTCTGTGTGGCAGCGAATGCAGTTCCAAGGGACAGTGAAAACCAGCTACAGCTTTCAGTGCTGGCAGCTTTCCTGTGGGCGCAATCTCTGGACGTTTCCAATTTCACTGCCGGGCTCTGCCAGAGAGAGATACAGAGTGTTGCCCCATTAAGAAGCAATGCTTTAGCAGAGCGCGAATGTCTGTGTGGCAGCGAATGCAGTTCCAGGGGACAGTGAAAACCAGCTACATCTTTCACTGCTGGCAGCTTTCCTGTGGGCGCAATCTCTGGACGTTTCCAATTTCACTGCCAGGCACTGGGAGAAAGTCATACAGAGTGTTGCCCCATTAGGAAGCAAAGCTTTAGCAGAGCGCGAATGTCTGTGTGGCAGCGAATGCAGTTCCAAGGGACAGTGAAAACCAGCTACAGCTTTCAGTGCTGGCAGCTTTCCTGTGGGCAGAATTTCTGGACGTTTCCAATTTCACTGCCGGGCACTGGGAGAAAGTCATACAGAGTGTTGACCCATTAGGAAGCAAAGCTTTAGCAGAGCGCGAATGTCTGTGTGGCAGCGAATGCAGTTCCAAGGGACAGTGAAAACCAGCAACAGCTTTCAGTGCTGGCAGCTGTCCTGTGGGCGCAATCTCTGGACGTTTCAATTTCACTGCCGGGCTCTGCCAGAGAGAGATACAGAGTGTTGCCCCATTAGGAAGCAATGCTTTAGCAGAGCGCGAATGTCTGTGTGGCAGCGAATGCAGTTCCAAGGGACAGTGAAAACCAGCTACAGCTTTCAGTGCTGGCAGCTTTCCTGTGGGCGCAATCTCTGGACGTTTCCAATTTCACTGCCGGGCTCTGCCAGAGAGAGATACAGAGTGTTGCCCCATTACGAAGCAATGCTTTAGCAGAGCGCGAATGTCTGTGTGGCAGCGAATGCAGTTCCAAGGGACAGTGAAAACCAGCTACAGCTTTCAGTGCTGGCAGCTTTCCTGTGGGCGCAATCTCTGGACGTTTCCAATTTCACTGCCGGGCTCTACCAGAGAGAGATACAGAGTGTTGCCCCATTAGGAAGCAAAGCTTTAGCAGAGCGCGAATGTCTGTGTGGCAGCGAATGCAGTTCCAAGGGACAGTGAAAACCAGCTACAGCTTTCAGTGCTGGCAGCTTTCCTGTGGGCACAATCTCTGGACGTTTCCAATTTCACTGCTGGGAACTGGGAGAAAGTCATAGAGAATCTTGCCCCATTAGGAAGCAAAGCTTTAGCAGAGCGCGAATGTCTGTGTGGCAGCAAATGCAGTTCCAAGGGACAGTGAAAACCAGCTACAGCTTTCAGTGCTGGCAGCTTTCCTGTGGGCGCAATCTGTGGATGTTTCCAATTTCACTGCCGGGCTCTGCCAGAGAGAGATACAGAGTGTTGCCCTATTACGAAGCAATGCTTTAGCAGAGCGCGAATGTCTGTGTGGCAGCGAATGCAGTTCCAAGGGACAGTGAAAACCAGCTACAGCTTTCAGTGCTGGCAGCTTTCCTGTGGGCGCAATCTCTGGACGTTTCCAATTTCACTGCCGGGCTCTGCCAGAGAGAGATACAGAGTGTTGCCCCATTACGAAGCAATGCTTTAGCAGAGCGCGAATGTCTGTGTGGCAGCGAATGCAGTTCCAGGGGACAGTGAAAACCAGCTACATCTTTCAGTGCTGGCAGCTTTCCTGTGGGCGCAATCTCTGGACGTTTCCAATTTCACTGCCAGGCACTGGGAGAAAGTCATACAGAGTGTTGCCCCATTAGGAAGCAATGCTTTAGCAGAGCGCGAATGTCTGTGTGGCAGCGAATGCAGTTCCAAGGGACAGTGAAAACCAGCTACAGCTTTCAGTGCTGGCAGCTTTCCTGTGGGCGCAATCTCTGGACGTTTCCAATTTCACTGCCGGGCTCTGCCAGAGAGAGATACAGAGTGTTGCCCCATTACGAAGCAATGCTTTAGCAGAGCGCGAATGTCTGTGTGGCAGCGAATGCAGTTCCAAGGGACAGTGAAAACCAGCTACATCTTTCACTGCTGGCAGCTTTCCTGTGGGCGCAATCTCTGGACGTTTCCAATTTCACTGCCGGGCTCTGCCAGAGAGAGATACAGAGTGTTGCCCCATTACGAAGCAAAGCTTTAGCAGAGCGCGAATGTCTGTGTGGCAGCGAATGCAGTTCCAAGGGACAGTGGAAACCAGCTACAGCTTTCAGTGCTGGCAGCTTTCCTGTGGGCGCAATCTCTGGACGTTTCCAATTTCACTGCCAGTCACTGGGAGAAAGTCATACAGAGTGTTGCCCCATTACGAAGCAATGCTTTAGCAGAGCGCGAATGTCTGTGTGGCAGCGAATGCAGTTCCAAGGGACAGTGAAAACCAGCTACAGCTTTCAGTGCTGGCAGCTTTCCTGTGGGCACAATCTCTGGACGTTTCCTATTTCACTACCGGGCACTGGGAGAAAGTCATACACAGTGTTGCCCCATTAGGAAGCAAAGCTTTAGCAGAGCGCGAATGTCTATGTGGCAGCGAATGCAGTTCCAAGGGACAGTGAAAACCAGCTACAGCTTTCAGTGCTGGCAGCTTTCCTAAGGGCGCAATCTCTGGACGTTTCCAATTTCACTGCCGGGATCTGCCAGAGAGAGATACAGAGTGTTGCCCCATTAGGAAGCAAAGCTTTAGCAGAGCGCGAATGTCTGTGTGGCAGCGAATGCAGTTCCAAGGGACAGTGAAAACCAGCTAGAGCTTTCAGTGCTGGCAGCTTTCCTGTGGGCGCAATCTCTGGACGTTTCCAATTTCACTGCCGGGCTCTGCCAGAGAGAGATACAGAGTGTTGCCCCATTACGAAGCAAAGCTTTAGCAGAGCGCGAATGTCTGTGTGGCAGCGAATGCAGTTCCAGGGGACAGTGAAAACCAGCTACATCTTTCAGTGCTGGCAGCTTTCCTGTGGGCGCAATCTCTGGACGTTTCCAATTTCACTGCCAGGCACTGGGAGAAAGTCATACAGAGTGTTGCCCCATTACGAAGCAATGCTTTAGCAGAGCGCGAATGTCTGTGTGGCAGCGAATGCAGTTCCAAGGGACAGTGAAAACCAGCTACAGCTTTCAGTGCTGGCAGCTTTCCTGTGGGCACAATCTCTGGACCTTTCAATTTCACTGCCGGGCTCTGCCAGAGAGAGATACAGAGTGTTGCCCCATTAGGAAGCAAAGCTTTAGCAGAGCGCGAATGTCTATGTGGCAGCGAATGCAGTTCCAAGGGACAGTGAAAACCAGCTAGAGCTTTCAGTGCTGGCAGCTTTCCTGTGGGCGCAATCTCTGGACGTTTCCAATTTCACTGCCGGGCTCTGCCAGAGAGAGATACAGAGTGTTGCCCCATTAGGAAGCAATGCTTTAGCAGAGCGGGAATGTCTGTGTGGCAGCGAATGCAGTTCCAAGGGACAGTGAAAACCAGCTACAGCTTTCAGTGCTGGCAGCTTTCCTGTGGGCGCAATCTCTGGACGTTTCCAATTTCACTGCCGGGCTCTGCCAGAGAGAGATACAGAGTGTTGCCCCATTAGGAAGCAATGCTTTAGCAGAGCGCGAATGTCTGTGTGGCAGCGAATGCAGTTCCAAGGGACAGTGAAAACCAGCTACAGCTTTCAGTGCTGGCAGCTTTCCTGTGGGCGCAATCTCTGGACGTTTCCAATTTCACTGCCGGGCTCTGCCAGAGAGAGATACAGAGTGTTGCCCCATTAGGAAGCAATGCTTTAGCAGAGCGCGAATGTCTGTGTGGCAGCGAATGCAGTTCCAAGGGACAGTGAAAACCAGCTAGAGCTTTCAGTGCTGGCAGCTTTCCTGTGGGCGCAATCTCTGGACGTTTCCAATTTCACTGCCAGGCACTGGGAGAAAGTCATACAGAGTGTTGCCCCATTACGAAGCAATGCTTTAGCAGAGCGCGAATGTCTGTGTGGCAGCGAATGCAGTTCCAAGGGACAGTGAAAACCAGCTACAGCTTTCAGTGCTGGCAGCTTTCCTGTGGGCGCAATCTCTGGACGTTTCAATTTCACTGCCGGGCTCTGCCAGAGAGAGATACAGAGTGTTGCCCCATTAGGAAGCAATGCTTTAGCAGAGCGCGAATGTCTGTGTGGCAGCGAATGCAGTTCCAAGGGACAGTGAAAACCAGCTACAGCTTTCAGTGCTGGCAGCTTTCCTGTGGGCGCAATCTCTGGACGTTTCCAATTTCACTGCCGGGCTCTGCCAGAGAGAGATACAGAGTGTTGCCCCATTAGGAAGCAATGCTTTAGCAGAGCGCGAATGTCTGTGTGGCAGCGAATGCAGTTCCAAGGGACAGTGAAAACCAGCTAGAGCTTTCAGTGCTGGCAGCTTTCCTGTGGGCGCAATCTCTGGACGTTTCCAATTTCACTGCCAGGCACTGGGAGAAAGTCATACAGAGTGTTGCCCCATTACGAAGCAATGCTTTAGCAGAGCGCGAATGTCTGTGTGGCAGCGAATGCAGTTCCAAGGGACAGTGAAAACCAGCTACAGCTTTCACTGCTGGCAGCTTTCCTGTGGGCGCAATCTCTGGACGTTTCCAATTTCACTGCCAGGCACTGGGAGAAAGTCATACAGAGTGTTGCCCCATTAGGAAGCAAAGCTTTAGCAGAGCGCGAATGTCTGTGTGGCAGCGAATGCAGTTCCAAGGGACAGTGAAAACCAGCTACAGCTTTCAGTGCTGGCAGCTTTCCTGTGGGCAGAATTTCTGGACGTTTCCAATTTCACTGCCGGGCACTGGGAGAAAGTCATACAGAGTGTTGACCCATTAGGAAGCAAAGCTTTAGCAGAGCGCGAATGTCTGTGTGGCAGCGAATGCAGTTCCAAGGGACAGTGAAAACCAGCAACAGCTTTCAGTGCTGGCAGCTGTCCTGTGGGCGCAATCTCTGGACGTTTCAATTTCACTGCCGGGCTCTGCCAGAGAGAGATACAGAGTGTTGCCCCATTAGGAAGCAATGCTTTAGCAGAGCGCGAATGTCTGTGTGGCAGCGAATGCAGTTCCAAGGGACAGTGAAAACCAGCTACAGCTTTCAGTGCTGGCAGCTTTCCTGTGGGCGCAATCTCTGGACGTTTCCAATTTCACTGCCGGGCTCTGCCAGAGAGAGATACAGAGTGTTGCCCCATTACGAAGCAATGCTTTAGCAGAGCGCGAATGTCTGTGTGGCAGCGAATGCAGTTCCAAGGGACAGTGAAAACCAGCTACAGCTTTCAGTGCTGGCAGCTTTCCTGTGGGCGCAATCTCTGGACGTTTCCAATTTCACTGCCGGGCTCTACCAGAGAGAGATACAGAGTGTTGCCCCATTAGGAAGCAAAGCTTTAGCAGAGCGCGAATGTCTGTGTGGCAGCGAATGCAGTTCCAAGGGACAGTGAAAACCAGCTACAGCTTTCAGTGCTGGCAGCTTTCCTGTGGGCACAATCTCTGGACGTTTCCAATTTCACTGCTGGGAACTGGGAGAAAGTCATAGAGAATCTTGCCCCATTAGGAAGCAAAGCTTTAGCAGAGCGCGAATGTCTGTGTGGCAGCAAATGCAGTTCCAAGGGACAGTGAAAACCAGCTACAGCTTTCAGTGCTGGCAGCTTTCCTGTGGGCGCAATCTGTGGATGTTTCCAATTTCACTGCCGGGCTCTGCCAGAGAGAGATACAGAGTGTTGCCCTATTACGAAGCAATGCTTTAGCAGAGCGCGAATGTCTGTGTGGCAGCGAATGCAGTTCCAAGGGACAGTGAAAACCAGCTACAGCTTTCAGTGCTGGCAGCTGTCCTGTGGGCGCAATCTCTGGACGTTTCCAATTTCATTGCCGGTCTCTGCCACAGAGAGATACAGAGTGTTGCCCCATTAGGAAGCAAAGCTTTAGCAGAGCGCGAATGTCTGTGTGGCAGCGAATGCAGTTCCAAGGGACAGTGAAAACCAGCTACAGCTTTCAGTGCTGGCAGCTTTCCTGTGGGCGCAATCTCTGGACGTTTCCAATTTCACTGCCGGGCTCTGCCAGAGAGAGATACAGAGTGTTGCCCCATTACGAAGCAATGCTTTAGCAGAGCGCGAATGTCTGTGTGGCAGCGAATGCAGTTCCAAGGGACAGTGAAAACCAGCTACAGCTTTCAGTGCTGGCAGCTTTCCTGTGGGCAGAATCTCTGGACGTTTCCAATTTCACTGCCGGGCACTGGGAGAAAGTCATACAGAGTGTTGCCCCATTAGGAAGCAAAGCTTTAGCAGAGCGCGAATGTCTGTGTGGCAGCGAATGCAGTTCCAAGGGACAGTGAAAACCAGCTACAGCTTTCAGTGCTGGCAGCTGTCCTGTGGGCGCAATCTCTGGACGTTTCAATTTCACTGCCGGGCTCTGCCAGAGAGAGATACAGAGTGTTGCCCCATTAGGAAGCAATGCTTTAGCAGAGCGGGAATGTCTGTGTGGCAGCGAATGCAGTTCCAAGGGACAGTGAAAACCAGCTACAGCTTTCAGTGCTGGCAGCTTTCCTGTGGGCGCAATCTCTGGACGTTTCCAATTTCACTGCCGGGCTCTGCCAGAGAGAGATACAGAGTGTTGCCCCATTAGGAAGCAATGCTTTAGCAGAGCGCGAATGTCTGTGTGGCAGCGAATGCAGTTCCAAGGGACAGTGAAAACCAGCTACAGCTTTCAGTGCTGGCAGCTTTCCTGTGGGCGCAATCTCTGGACGTTTCCAATTTCACTGCTGGGAACTGGGAGAAAGTCATACAGAATCTTGCCCCATTAGGAAGCAAAGCTTTAGCAGAGCGCGAATGTCTGTGTGGCAGCGAATGCAGTTCCAAGGGACAGTGAAAACCAGCTACAGCTTTCAGTGCTGGCAGCTGTCCTGTGGGCGCAATCTCTGGACGTTTCCAATTTCATTCCGGTCTCTGCCACAGAGAGATACAGAGTGTAGCCCCATTAGGAAGCAAAGCTTTAGCAGAGCGCGAATGTCTGTGTGGCAGCGAATGCAGTTCCAAGGGACAGTGAAAACCAGCTAGAGCTTTCAGTGCTGGCAGCTTTCCTGTGGGCGCAATCTCTGGACGTTTCCAATTTCACTGCCGGGCTCTGCCAGAGAGAGATACAGAGTGTTGCCCCATTAGGAAGCAAAGCTTTAGCAGAGCGCGAATGTCTGTGTGGCAGCGAATGCAGTTCCAAGGGACAGTGAAAACCAGCTACAGCTTTCAGTGCTGGCAGCTTTCCTGTGGGCGCAATCTCTGGACGTTTCCAATTTCATTGCCGGTCTCTGCGACAGAGAGATACAGAGTGTTGCCCCATTAGGAAGCAATGCTTTAGCAGAGCGCGAATGTCTGTGTGGCAGCGAATGCAGTTCCAAGGGACAGTGAAAACCAGCTACAGCTTTCAGTGCTGGCAGCTTTCCTGTGGGCGCAATCTCTGGACGTTTCCAATTTCACTGCCGGGCTCTGCCAGAGAGAGATACAGAGTGTTGCCCCATTAGAAAGCAATGCTTTAGCAGAGCGCGAATGTCTGTGTGGCAGCGAATGCAGTTCCAAGGGACAGTGAAAACCAGCTACAGCTTTCAGTGCTGGCAGCTTTCCTGTGGGCGCAATCTCTGGACGTTTCCAATTTCACTGCCGGGCTCTGCCAGAGAGAGATACAGAGTGTTGCCCCATTAGGAAGCAAAGCTTTAGCAGAGCGCGAATGTCTGTGTGGCAGCGAATGCAGTTCCAAGGGACAGTGAAAACCAGCTACATCTTTCAGTGCTGGCAGCTTTCCTGTGGGCGCAATCTCTGGACGTTTCCAATTTCACTGCCGGGCTCTGCCAGAGAGAGATACAGAGTGTTGCCCCATTACGAAGCAATGCTTTAGCAGAGCGCGAATGTCTGTGTGGCAGCGAATGCAGTTCCAAGGGACAGTGAAAACCAGCTACAGCTTTCAGTGCTGGCAGCTTTCCTGTGGGCGCAATCTCTGGACGTTTCCAATTTCATTGCCGGTCTCTGCGACAGAGAGATACAGAGTGTTGCCCATTACGAAGCAAAGCTTTAGCAGAGCGCGAATGTCTGTGTGGCAGCGAATGCAGTTCCAAGGGACAGTGAAAACCAGCTACAGCTTTCAGTGCTGGCAGCTTTCCTGTGGGCGCAATCTCTGGACGTTTCCAATTTCACTGCCAGGCACTGGGAGAAAGTCATACAGAGTGTTGCCCCATTAGGAAGCAAAGCTTTAGCAGAGCGCGAATGTCTGTGTGGCAGCGAATGCAGTTCCAAGGGACAGTGAAAACCAGCTACAGCTTTCAGTGCTGGCAGCTTTCCTGTGGGCGCAATCTCTGGACGTTTCCAATTTCACTGCCAGGCACTGGGAGAAAGTCATACACAGTGTTGCCCCATTACGAAGCAATGCTTTAGCAGAGCGCGAATGTCTGTGTGGCAGCGAATGCAGTTCCAAGGGACATTGAAAACCAGCTACAGCTTTCAGTGCTGGCAGCTTTCCTGTGGGCGCAATCTCTGGACGTTTCCAATTTGGCAGCCGGGCTCTGCCAGAGAGAGATACAGAGTGTTGCCCCATTAGGAAGCAAAGCTTTAGCAGAGCGCGAATGTCTGTGTGGCAGCGAATGCAGTTCCAGGGGACAGTGAAAACCAGCTACATCTTTCAGTGCTGGCAGCTTTCCTGTGGGCGCAATCTCTGGACGTTTCCAATTTCACTGCCAGGCACTGGGAGAAAGTCATACAGAGTGTTGCCCCATTACGAAGCAATGCTTTAGCAGAGCGCGAATGTCTGTGTGGCAGCGAATGCAGTTCCAAGGGACAGTGAAAACCAGCTAGAGCTTTCAGTGCTGGCAGCTTTCCTGTGGGCGCAATCTCTGGACGTTTCAATTTCACTGCCGGGCTCTGGGAGAAAGTCATACAGAGTGTTGCCCCATTAGGAAGCAAAGATTTAGCAGAGCGCGAATGTCTGTGTGGCAGCGAATGCAGTTCCAAGGGACAGTGAAAACCAGCTACAGCTTTCAGTGCTGGCAGCTTTCCTGTGGGCGCAATCTCTGGACGTTTCCAATTTCACTGCCGGGCTCTGCCAGAGAGAGATACAGAGTGTTGCCCCATTAGGAAGCAAAGCTTTAGCAGAGCGCGAATGTCTGTGTGGCAGCGAATGCAGTTCCAGGGGACAGTGAAAACCAGCTACATCTTTCAGTGCTGGCAGCTTTCCTGTGGGCGCAATCTCTGGACGTTTCCAATTTCACTGCCAGGCACTGGGAGAAAGTCATACAGAGTGTTGCCCCATTAGGAAGCAAAGCTTTAGCAGAGCGCGAATGTCTGTGTGGCAGCGAATGCAGTTCCAAGGGACAGTGAAAACCAGCTACAGCTTTCAGTGCTGGCAGCTTTCCTGTGGGCACAATCTCTGGACGTTTCCAATTTCACTACCGGGCACTGGGAGAAAGTCATACAGAGTGTTGCCCCATTAGGAAGCAAAGCTTTAGCAGAGCGCGAATGTCTATGTGGCAGCGAATGCAGTTCCAAGGGACAGTGAAAACCAGCTACAGCTTTCAGTGCTGGCAGCTTTCCTGTGGGCGCAATCTCTGGACGTTTCCAATTTCACTGCCGGGCTCTGCCAGAGAGAGATACAGAGTGTTGCCCCATTAGGAAGCAATGCTTTAGCAGAGCGCGAATGTGTGTGTGGCAGCGAATGCAGTTCCAAGGGACAGTGAAAACCAGCTACAGCTTTCAGTGCTGGCAGCTTTCCTGTGGGCGCAATCTCTGGACGTTTCCAATTTCACTGCCAGGCACTGGGAGAAAGTCATACAGAGTGTTGCCCCATTACGAAGCAAAGCTTTAGCAGAGCGCGAATGTCTGTGTGGCAGCGAATGCAGTTCCAAGGGACAGTGAAAACCAGCTACAGCTTTCAGTGCTGGCAGCTTTCCTGTGGGCGCAATCTCTCGACGTTTCCAATTTGGCAGCCGGGCTCTGCCAGAGAGAGATACAGAGTGTTGCCCCATTAGGAAGCAAAGCTTTAGCAGAGCGCGAATGTCTGTGTGGCAGCGAATGCAGTTCCAGGGGACAGTGAAAACCAGCCACAGCTTTCAGTGCTGGCAGCTTTTCTGTGGGCGCAATCTCTGGACGTTTCCAATTTCATTGCCGGTCTCGGCGACAGAGAGATACAGAGTGTTGCCCATTACGAAGCAAAGCTTTAGCAGAGCGCGAATGTCTGTGTGGCAGCGAATGCAGTTCCAAGGGACAGTGAAAACCAGCTAGAGCTTTCAGTGCTGGCAGCTTTCCTGTGGGCGCAATCTCTGGACGTTTCCAATTTCACTGCCAGGCACTGGGAGAAATTCATACAGAGTGTTGCCCCATTAGGAAGCAAAGCTTTAGCAGAGCGCGAATGTCTGTGTGGCAGCGAATGCAGTTCCAAGGGACAGTGAAAACCAGCTACAGCTTTCAGTGCTGGCAGCTTTCCTGTGGGCGCAATCTCTGGACGTTTCCAATTTCACTGCCGGGCTCTCCCAGAGAGAGATACAGAGTGTTGCCCCATTAGGAAGCAAAACTTTAGCAGAGCACGAATGTCTGTGTGGCAGCGAATGCAGTTCCAAGGGACAGTGAAAACCAGCTACAGCTTTCAGTGCTGGCAGCTTTCCTGTGGGCGCAATCTCTGGACGTTTCCAATTTCACTGCCAGGCACTGGGAGAAAGTCATACAGAGTGTTGCCCCATTACGAAGCAATGCTTTAGCAGAGCGCGAATGTCTGTGTGGCAGCGAATGCAGTTCCAAGGGACATTGAAAACCAGCTACAGCTTTCAGTGCTGGCAGCTTTCCTGTGGGCGCAATCTCTGGACGTTTCCAATTTGGCAGCCGGGCTCTGCCAGAGAGAGATACAGAGTGTTGCCCCATTAGGAAGCAAAGCTTTAGCAGAGCGCGAATGTCTGTGTGGCAGCGAATGCAGTTCCAGGGGACAGTGAAAACCAGCCACAGGTTTCAGTGCTGGCAGCTTTCCTGTGGGCGCAATCTCTGGACGTTTCCCATTTCACTGCCAGGCACTGGGAGAAAGTCATACAGAGTGTTGCCCCATTACGAAGCAAAGCTTTAGCAGAGCGCGAATGTCTGTGTGGCAGCGAATGCAGTTCCAGGGGACAGTGAAAACCAGCTACATCTTTCAGTGCTGGCAGCTTTCCTGTGGGCGCAATCTCTGGACGTTTCCAATTTCACTGCCAGGCACTGGGAGAAAGTCATACAGAGTGTTGCCCCATTACGAAGCAATGCTTTAGCAGAGCGCGAATGTCTGTGTGGCAGCGAATGCAGTTCCAAGGGACAGTGAAAACCAGCTAGAGCTTTCAGTGCTGGCAGCTTTCCTGTGGGCGCAATCTCTGGACGTTTCAATTTCACTGCCGGGCTCTGCCAGAGAGAGATACAGAGTGTTGCCCCATTACGAAGCAATGCTTTAGCAGAGCGCGAATGTCTGTGTGGCAGCGAATGCAGTTCCAAGGGACAGTGAAAACCAGCTAGAGCTTTCAGTGCTGGCAGCTTTCCTGTGGGCGCAATCTCTGGACGTTTCCAATTTCACTGCCGGGCTCTACCAGAGAGAGATACAGAGTGTTGCCCCATTAGGAAGCAAAGCTTTAGCAGAGCGCGAATGTCTGTGTGGCAGCGAATGCAGTTCCAAGGGACAGTGAAAACCAGCTACAGCTTTCAGTGCTGGCAGCTTTCCTGTGGGCACAATCTCTGGACGTTTCCAATTTCACTGCTGGGAACTGGGAGAAAGTCATAGAGAATCTTGCCCCATTAGGAAGCAAAGCTTTAGCAGAGCGCGAATGTCTGTGTGGCAGCAAATGCAGTTCCAAGGGACAGTGAAAACCAGCTACAGCTTTCAGTGCTGGCAGCTTTCCTGTGGGCGCAATCTGTGGATGTTTCCAATTTCACTGCCGGGCTCTGCCAGAGAGAGATACAGAGTGTTGCCCTATTACGAAGCAATGCTTTAGCAGAGCGCGAATGTCTGTGTGGCAGCGAATGCAGTTCCAAGGGACAGTGAAAACCAGCTACAGCTTTCAGTGCTGGCAGCTGTCCTGTGGGCGCAATCTCTGGACGTTTCCAATTTCATTGCCGGTCTCTGCCACAGAGAGATACAGAGTGTTGCCCCATTAGGAAGCAAAGCTTTAGCAGAGCGCGAATGTCTGTGTGGCAGCGAATGCAGTTCCAAGGGACAGTGAAAACCAGCTACAGCTTTCAGTGCTGGCAGCTTTCCTGTGGGCGCAATCTCTGGACGTTTCCAATTTCACTGCCGGGCTCTGCCAGAGAGAGATACAGAGTGTTGCCCCATTACGAAGCAATGCTTTAGCAGAGCGCGAATGTCTGTGTGGCAGCGAATGCAGTTCCAAGGGACAGTGAAAACCAGCTACAGCTTTCAGTGCTGGCAGCTTTCCTGTGGGCAGAATCTCTGGACGTTTCCAATTTCACTGCCGGGCACTGGGAGAAAGTCATACAGAGTGTTGCCCCATTAGGAAGCAAAGCTTTAGCAGAGCGCGAATGTCTGTGTGGCAGCGAATGCAGTTCCAAGGGACAGTGAAAACCAGCTACAGCTTTCAGTGCTGGCAGCTGTCCTGTGGGCGCAATCTCTGGACGTTTCAATTTCACTGCCGGGCTCTGCCAGAGAGAGATACAGAGTGTTGCCCCATTAGGAAGCAATGCTTTAGCAGAGCGGGAATGTCTGTGTGGCAGCGAATGCAGTTCCAAGGGACAGTGAAAACCAGCTACAGCTTTCAGTGCTGGCAGCTTTCCTGTGGGCGCAATCTCTGGACGTTTCCAATTTCACTGCTGGGAACTGGGAGAAAGTCATACAGAATCTTGCCCCATTAGGAAGCAAAGCTTTAGCAGAGCGCGAATGTCTGTGTGGCAGCGAATGCAGTTCCAAGGGACAGTGAAAACCAGCTACAGCTTTCAGTGCTGGCAGCTGTCCTGTGGGCGCAATCTCTGGACGTTTCCAATTTCATTCCGGTCTCTGCCACAGAGAGATACAGAGTGTTGCCCCATTAGGAAGCAAAGCTTTAGCAGAGCGCGAATGTCTGTGTGGCAGCGAATGCAGTTCCAAGGGACAGTGAAAACCAGCTAGAGCTTTCAGTGCTGGCAGCTTTCCTGTGGGCGCAATCTCTGGACGTTTCCAATTTCACTGCCGGGCTCTGCCAGAGAGAGATACAGAGTGTTGCCCCATTAGGAAGCAAAGCTTTAGCAGAGCGCGAATGTCTGTGTGGCAGCGAATGCAGTTCCAAGGGACAGTGAAAACCAGCTACAGCTTTCAGTGCTGGCAGCTTTCCTGTGGGCGCAATCTCTGGACGTTTCCAATTTCATTGCCGGTCTCTGCGACAGAGAGATACAGAGTGTTGCCCCATTAGGAAGCAATGCTTTAGCAGAGCGCGAATGTCTGTGTGGCAGCGAATGCAGTTCCAAGGGACAGTGAAAACCAGCTACAGCTTTCAGTGCTGGCAGCTTTCCTGTGGGCGCAATCTCTGGACGTTTCCAATTTCACTGCCGGGCTCTGCCAGAGAGAGATACAGAGTGTTGCCCCATTAGAAAGCAATGCTTTAGCAGAGCGCGAATGTCTGTGTGGCAGCGAATGCAGTTCCAAGGGACAGTGAAAACCAGCTACAGCTTTCAGTGCTGGCAGCTTTCCTGTGGGCGCAATCTCTGGACGTTTCCAATTTCACTGCCGGGCTCTGCCAGAGAGAGATACAGAGTGTTGCCCCATTAGGAAGCAAAGCTTTAGCAGAGCGCGAATGTCTGTGTGGCAGCGAATGCAGTTCCAAGGGACAGTGAAAACCAGCTACATCTTTCAGTGCTGGCAGCTTTCCTGTGGGCGCAATCTCTGGACGTTTCCAATTTCACTGCCGGGCTCTGCCAGAGAGAGATACAGAGTGTTGCCCCATTACGAAGCAATGCTTTAGCAGAGCGCGAATGTCTGTGTGGCAGCGAATGCAGTTCCAAGGGACAGTGAAAACCAGCTACAGCTTTCAGTGCTGGCAGCTTTCCTGTGGGCGCAATCTCTGGACGTTTCCAATTTCATTGCCGGTCTCTGCGACAGAGAGATACAGAGTGTTGCCCATTACGAAGCAAAGCTTTAGCAGAGCGCGAATGTCTGTGTGGCAGCGAATGCAGTTCCAAGGGACAGTGAAAACCAGCTACAGCTTTCAGTGCTGGCAGCTTTCCTGTGGGCGCAATCTCTGGACGTTTCCAATTTCACTGCCAGGCACTGGGAGAAAGTCATACAGAGTGTTGCCCCATTAGGAAGCAAAGCTTTAGCAGAGCGCGAATGTCTGTGTGGCAGCGAATGCAGTTCCAAGGGACAGTGAAAACCAGCTACAGCTTTCAGTGCTGGCAGCTTTCCTGTGGGCGCAATCTCTGGACGTTTCCAATTTCACTGCCAGGCACTGGGAGAAAGTCATACACAGTGTTGCCCCATTACGAAGCAATGCTTTAGCAGAGCGCGAATGTCTGTGTGGCAGCGAATGCAGTTCCAAGGGACATTGAAAACCAGCTACAGCTTTCAGTGCTGGCAGCTTTCCTGTGGGCGCAATCTCTGGACGTTTCCAATTTGGCAGCCGGGCTCTGCCAGAGAGAGATACAGAGTGTTGCCCCATTAGGAAGCAAAGCTTTAGCAGAGCGCGAATGTCTGTGTGGCAGCGAATGCAGTTCCAGGGGACAGTGAAAACCAGCTACATCTTTCAGTGCTGGCAGCTTTCCTGTGGGCGCAATCTCTGGACGTTTCCAATTTCACTGCCAGGCACTGGGAGAAAGTCATACAGAGTGTTGCCCCATTACGAAGCAATGCTTTAGCAGAGCGCGAATGTCTGTGTGGCAGCGAATGCAGTTCCAAGGGACAGTGAAAACCAGCTAGAGCTTTCAGTGCTGGCAGCTTTCCTGTGGGCGCAATCTCTGGACGTTTCAATTTCACTGCCGGGCTCTGGGAGAAAGTCATACAGAGTGTTGCCCCATTAGGAAGCAAAGATTTAGCAGAGCGCGAATGTCTGTGTGGCAGCGAATGCAGTTCCAAGGGACAGTGAAAACCAGCTACAGCTTTCAGTGCTGGCAGCTTTCCTGTGGGCGCAATCTCTGGACGTTTCCAATTTCACTGCCGGGCTCTGCCAGAGAGAGATACAGAGTGTTGCCCCATTAGGAAGCAAAGCTTTAGCAGAGCGCGAATGTCTGTGTGGCAGCGAATGCAGTTCCAGGGGACAGTGAAAACCAGCTACATCTTTCAGTGCTGGCAGCTTTCCTGTGGGCGCAATCTCTGGACGTTTCCAATTTCACTGCCAGGCACTGGGAGAAAGTCATACAGAGTGTTGCCCCATTAGGAAGCAAAGCTTTAGCAGAGCGCGAATGTCTGTGTGGCAGCGAATGCAGTTCCAAGGGACAGTGAAAACCAGCTACAGCTTTCAGTGCTGGCAGCTTTCCTGTGGGCACAATCTCTGGACGTTTCCAATTTCACTACCGGGCACTGGGAGAAAGTCATACAGAGTGTTGCCCCATTAGGAAGCAAAGCTTTAGCAGAGCGCGAATGTCTATGTGGCAGCGAATGCAGTTCCAAGGGACAGTGAAAACCAGCTACAGCTTTCAGTGCTGGCAGCTTTCCTGTGGGCGCAATCTCTGGACGTTTCCAATTTCACTGCCGGGCTCTGCCAGAGAGAGATACAGAGTGTTGCCCCATTAGGAAGCAATGCTTTAGCAGAGCGCGAATGTGTGTGTGGCAGCGAATGCAGTTCCAAGGGACAGTGAAAACCAGCTACAGCTTTCAGTGCTGGCAGCTTTCCTGTGGGCGCAATCTCTGGACGTTTCCAATTTCACTGCCAGGCACTGGGAGAAAGTCATACAGAGTGTTGCCCCATTACGAAGCAAAGCTTTAGCAGAGCGCGAATGTCTGTGTGGCAGCGAATGCAGTTCCAAGGGACAGTGAAAACCAGCTACAGCTTTCAGTGCTGGCAGCTTTCCTGTGGGCGCAATCTCTCGACGTTTCCAATTTGGCAGCCGGGCTCTGCCAGAGAGAGATACAGAGTGTTGCCCCATTAGGAAGCAAAGCTTTAGCAGAGCGCGAATGTCTGTGTGGCAGCGAATGCAGTTCCAGGGGACAGTGAAAACCAGCCACAGCTTTCAGTGCTGGCAGCTTTTCTGTGGGCGCAATCTCTGGACGTTTCCAATTTCATTGCCGGTCTCGGCGACAGAGAGATACAGAGTGTTGCCCATTACGAAGCAAAGCTTTAGCAGAGCGCGAATGTCTGTGTGGCAGCGAATGCAGTTCCAAGGGACAGTGAAAACCAGCTAGAGCTTTCAGTGCTGGCAGCTTTCCTGTGGGCGCAATCTCTGGACGTTTCCAATTTCACTGCCAGGCACTGGGAGAAATTCATACAGAGTGTTGCCCCATTAGGAAGCAAAGCTTTAGCAGAGCGCGAATGTCTGTGTGGCAGCGAATGCAGTTCCAAGGGACAGTGAAAACCAGCTACAGCTTTCAGTGCTGGCAGCTTTCCTGTGGGCGCAATCTCTGGACGTTTCCAATTTCACTGCCGGGCTCTCCCAGAGAGAGATACAGAGTGTTGCCCCATTAGGAAGCAAAACTTTAGCAGAGCACGAATGTCTGTGTGGCAGCGAATGCAGTTCCAAGGGACAGTGAAAACCAGCTACAGCTTTCAGTGCTGGCAGCTTTCCTGTGGGCGCAATCTCTGGACGTTTCCAATTTCACTGCCAGGCACTGGGAGAAAGTCATACAGAGTGTTGCCCCATTACGAAGCAATGCTTTAGCAGAGCGCGAATGTCTGTGTGGCAGCGAATGCAGTTCCAAGGGACATTGAAAACCAGCTACAGCTTTCAGTGCTGGCAGCTTTCCTGTGGGCGCAATCTCTGGACGTTTCCAATTTGGCAGCCGGGCTCTGCCAGAGAGAGATACAGAGTGTTGCCCCATTAGGAAGCAAAGCTTTAGCAGAGCGCGAATGTCTGTGTGGCAGCGAATGCAGTTCCAGGGGACAGTGAAAACCAGCCACAGGTTTCAGTGCTGGCAGCTTTCCTGTGGGCGCAATCTCTGGACGTTTCCCATTTCACTGCCAGGCACTGGGAGAAAGTCATACAGAGTGTTGCCCCATTACGAAGCAAAGCTTTAGCAGAGCGCGAATGTCTGTGTGGCAGCGAATGCAGTTCCAGGGGACAGTGAAAACCAGCTACATCTTTCAGTGCTGGCAGCTTTCCTGTGGGCGCAATCTCTGGACGTTTCCAATTTCACTGCCAGGCACTGGGAGAAAGTCATACAGAGTGTTGCCCCATTAGGAAGCAATGCTTTAGCAGAGCGCGAATGTCTGTGTGGCAGCGAATGCAGTTCCAAGGGACAGTGAAAACCAGCTAGAGCTTTCAGTGCTGGCAGCTTTCCTGTGGGCGCAATCTCTGGACGTTTCAATTTCACTGCCGGGCTCTGCCAGAGAGAGATACAGAGTGTTGCCCCATTACGAAGCAATGCTTTAGCAGAGCGCGAATGTCTGTGTGGCAGCGAATGCAGTTCCAAGGGACAGTGAAAACCAGCTAGAGCTTTCAGTGCTGGCAGCTTTCCTGTGGGCGGAATCTCTGGACGTTTCCAATTTCACTACCGGGCACTGGGAGAAAGTCATACAGAGTGTTGCCCCATTAGGAAGCAAAGATTTAGCAGAGCGCGAATGTCTGTGTGGCAGCGAATGCAGTTCCAAGGGACAGTGAAAACCAGCTAGAGCTTTCAGTGCTGGCAGCTTTCCTGTGGGCGCAATCTCTGGACGTTTCCAATTTCACTGCCGGGCTCTGCCAGAGAGAGATACAGAGTGTTGCCCCATTACGAAGCAAAGCTTTAGCAGAGCGCGAATGTCTGTGTGGCAGCGAATGCAGTTCCAGGGGACAGTGAAAACCAGCTACATCTTTCAGTGCTGGCAGCTTTCCTGTGGGCGCAATCTCTGGACGTTTCCAATTTCACTGCCAGGCACTGGGAGAAAGTCATACAGAGTGTTGCCCCATTAGGAAGCAAAGCTTTAGCAGAGCGCGAATGTCTGTGTGGCAGCGAATGCAGTTCCAAGGGACAGTGAAAACCAGCTACAGCTTTCAGTGCTGGCAGCTTTCCTGTGGGCACAATCTCTGGACGTTTCCAATTTCACTACCGGGCACTGGGAGAAAGTCATACAGAGTGTTGCCCCATTAGGAAGCAAAGCTTTAGCAGAGCGCGAATGTCTATGTGGCAGCGAATGCAGTTCCAAGGGACAGTGAAAACCAGCTACAGCTTTCAGTGCTGGCAGCTTTCCTGTGGGCGCAATCTCTGGACGTTTCCAATTTCACTGCCGGGCTCTGCCAGAGAGAGATACAGAGTGTTGCCCCATTAGGAAGCAATGCTTTAGCAGAGCGCGAATGTGTGTGTGGCAGCGAATGCAGTTCCAAGGGACAGTGAAAACCAGCTACAGCTTTCAGTGCTGGCAGCTTTCCTGTGGGCGCAATCTCTGGACGTTTCCAATTTCACTGCCAGGCACTGGGAGAAAGTCATACAGAGTGTTGCCCCATTACGAAGCAATGCTTTAGCAGAGCGCGAATGTCTGTGTGGCAGCGAATGCAGTTCCAAGGGACAGTGAAAACCAGCTACAGCTTTCAGTGCTGGCAGCTTTCCTGTGGGCGCAATCTCTGGACGTTTCCAATTTGGCAGCCGGGCTCTGCCAGAGAGAGATACAGAGTGTTGCCCCATTAGGAAGCAAAGCTTTAGCAGAGCGCGAATGTCTGTGTGGCAGCGAATGCAGTTCCAGGGGACAGTGAAAACCAGCTACATCTTTCAGTGCTGGCAGCTTTCCTGTGGGCGCAATCTCTGGACGTTTCCAATTTCACTGCCAGGCACTGGGAGAAAGTCATACAGAGTGTTGCCCCATTAGGAAGCAAAGCTTTAGCAGAGCGCGAATGTCTGTGTGGCAGCGAATGCAGTTCCAAGGGACAGTGAAAACCAGCTACAGCTTTCAGTGCTGGCAGCTTTCCTGTGGGCACAATCTCTGGACGTTTCCAATTTCACTACCGGGCACTGGGAGAAAGTCATACAGAGTGTTGCCCCATTAGGAAGCAAAGCTTTAGCAGAGCGCGAATGTCTATGTGGCAGCGAATGCAGTTCCAAGGGACAGTGAAAACCAGCTACAGCTTTCAGTGCTGGCAGCTTTCCTGTGGGCGCAATCTCTGGACGTTTCCAATTTCACTGCCGGGCTCTGCCAGAGAGAGATACAGAGTGTTGCCCCATTAGGAAGCAATGCTTTAGCAGAGC
This sequence comes from Mycteria americana, assembly GCF_035582795.1. Classification (NCBI taxonomy): domain Eukaryota; kingdom Metazoa; phylum Chordata; class Aves; order Ciconiiformes; family Ciconiidae; genus Mycteria; species Mycteria americana. The sequence goes on from NW_027445638.1 coordinate 439,405, forward strand.
GCGAATGTGTGTGTGGCAGCGAATGCAGTTCCAAGGGACAGTGAAAACCAGCTACAGCTTTCAGTGCTGGCAGCTTTCCTGTGGGCGCAATCTCTGGACGTTTCCAATTTCACTGCCAGGCACTGGGAGAAAGTCATACAGAGTGTTGCCCCATTACGAAGCAATGCTTTAGCAGAGCGCGAATGTCTGTGTGGCAGCGAATGCAGTTCCAAGGGACAGTGAAAACCAGCTACAGCTTTCAGTGCTGGCAGCTTTCCTGTGGGCGCAATCTCTGGACGTTTCCAATTTGGCAGCCGGGCTCTGCCAGAGAGAGATACAGAGTGTTGCCCCATTAGGAAGCAAAGCTTTAGCAGAGCGCGAATGTCTGTGTGGCAGCGAATGCAGTTCCAGGGGACAGTGAAAACCAGCCACAGCTTTCAGTGCTGGCAGCTTTCCTGTGGGCGCAATCTCTGGACGTTTCCCATTTCACTGCCAGGCACTGGGAGAAAGTCATACAGAGTGTTGCCCCATTAGGAAGCAAAGCTTTAGCAGAGCGCGAATGTCTGTGTGGCAGCGAATGCAGTTCCAAGGGACAGTGAAAACCAGCTAGAGCTTTCAGTGCTGGCAGCTTTCCTGTGGGCGCAATCTCTGGACGTTTCCAATTTCACTGCCAGGCACTGGGAGAAAGTCATACAGAGTGTTGCCCCATTACGAAGCAATGCTTTAGCAGAGCGCGAATGTCTGTGTGGCAGCGAATGCAGTTCCAAGGGACAGTGAAAACCAGCTAGAGCTTTCAGTGCTGGCAGCTTTCCTGTGGGCGCAATCTCTAGACGTTTCAATTTCACTGCCGGGCTCTGCCAGAGAGAGATACAGAGTGTTGCCCCATTACGAAGCAATGCTTCAGCAGAGCGCGAATGTCTGTGTGGCAGCGAATGCAGTTCCAAGGGACAGTGAAAACCAGCTAGAGCTTTCAGTGCTGGCAGCTTTCCTGTGGGCGGAATCTCTGGACGTTTCCAATTTCACTGCCGGGCACTGGGAGAAAGTCATACAGAGTGTTGCCCCATTAGGAAGCAAAGATTTAGCAGAGCGCGAATGTCTGTGTGGCAGCGAATGCAGTTCCAAGGGACAGTGAAAACCAGCTAGAGCTTTCAGTGCTGGCAGCTTTCCTGTGGGCGCAATCTCTGGACGTTTCAATTTCACTGCCGGGCTCTGCCAGAGAGAGATACAGAGTGTTGCCCCATTACGAAGCAATGCTTTAGCAGAGCGCGAATGTCTGTGTGGCAGCGAATGCAGTTCCAAGGGACAGTGAAAACCAGCTACAGCTTTCAGTGCTGGCAGCTTTCCTGTGGGCGCAATCTCTGGACGTTTCCAATTTGGCAGCCGGGCTCTGCCAGAGAGAGATACAGAGTGTTGCCCCATTAGGAAGCAAAGCTTTAGCAGAGCGCGAATGTCTGTGTGGCAGCGAATGCAGTTCCAGGGGACAGTGAAAACCAGCCACAGCTTTCAGTGCTGGCAGCTTTTCTGTGGGCGCAATCTCTGGACGTTTCCAATTTCATTGCCGGTCTCTGCGACAGAGAGATACAGAGTGTTGCCCATTACGAAGCAAAGCTTTAGCAGAGCGCGAATGTCTGTGTGGCAGCGAATGCAGTTCCAAGGGACAGTGAAAACCAGCTACAGCTTTCAGTGCTGGCAGCTTTCCTGTGGGCGCAATCTCTGGACGTTTCCAATTTCACTGCCAGGCACTGGGAGAAAGTCATACAGAGTGTTGCCCCATTAGGAAGCAAAGCTTTAGCAGAGCGCGAATGTCTGTGTGGCAGCGAATGCAGTTCCAAGGGACAGTGAAAACCAGCTACAGCTTTCAGTGCTGGCAGCTTTCCTGTGGGCACAATCTCTGGACGTTTCCTATTTCACTACCGGGCACTGGGAGAAAGTCATACACAGTGTTGCCCCATTAGGAAGCAAAACTTTAGCAGAGCGCGAATGTCTATGTGGCAGCGAATGCAGTTCCAAGGGACAGTGAAAACCAGCTACAGCTTTCAGTGCTGGCAGCTTTCCTAAGGGCGCAATCTCTGGACGTTTCCAATTTCACTGCCGGGATCTGCCAGAGAGAGATACAGAGTGTTGCCCCATTAGGAAGCAAAGCTTTAGCAGAGCGCGAATGTCTGTGTGGCAGCGAATGCAGTTCCAAGGGACAGTGAAAACCAGCTACAGTTTTCAGTGCTGGCAGCTTTCCTGTGGGCGCAATCTCTGGACGTTTCCAATTTCACTGCCGGGCTCTGCCAGAGAGAGATACAGAGTGTTGCCCCATTACGAAGCAATGCTTTAGCAGAGCGCGAATGTCTGTGTGGCAGCGAATGCAGTTCCAGGGGACAGTGAAAACCAGCTACATCTTTCAGTGCTGGCAGCTTTCCTGTGGGCGCAATCTCTGGACGTTTCCAATTTCACTGCCAGGCACTGGGAGAAAGTCATACAGAGTGTTGCCCCATTACGAAGCAATGCTTTAGCAGAGCGCGAATGTCTGTGTGGCAGCGAATGCAGTTCCAAGGGACAGTGAAAACCAGCTACAGCTTTCAGTGCTGGCAGCTTTCCTGTGGGCACAATCTCTGGACCTTTCAATTTCACTGCCGGGCTCTGCCAGAGAGAGATACAGAGTGTTGCCCCATTAGGAAGCAAAGCTTTAGCAGAGCGCGAATGTCTATGTGGCAGCGAATGCAGTTCCAAGGGACAGTGAAAACCAGCTAGAGCTTTCAGTGCTGGCAGCTTTCCTGTGGGCGCAATCTCTGGACGTTTCCAATTTCACTGCCGGGCTCTGCCAGAGAGAGATACAGAGTGTTGCCCCATTAGGAAGCAATGCTTTAGCAGAGCGGGAATGTCTGTGTGGCAGCGAATGCAGTTCCAAGGGACAGTGAAAACCAGCTACAGCTTTCAGTGCTGGCAGCTTTCCTGTGGGCGCAATCTCTGGACGTTTCCAATTTCACTGCCGGGCTCTGCCAGAGAGAGATACAGAGTGTTGCCCCATTAGGAAGCAATGCTTTAGCAGAGCGCGAATGTCTGTGTGGCAGCGAATGCAGTTCCAAGGGACAGTGAAAACCAGCTACAGCTTTCAGTGCTGGCAGCTTTCCTGTGGGCGCAATCTCTGGACGTTTCCAATTTCACTGCCGGGCTCTGCCAGAGAGAGATACAGAGTGTTGCCCCATTAGGAAGCAATGCTTTAGCAGAGCGCGAATGTCTGTGTGGCAGCGAATGCAGTTCCAAGGGACAGTGAAAACCAGCTAGAGCTTTCAGTGCTGGCAGCTTTCCTGTGGGCGCAATCTCTGGACGTTTCCAATTTCACTGCCAGGCACTGGGAGAAAGTCATACAGAGTGTTGCCCCATTACGAAGCAATGCTTTAGCAGAGCGCGAATGTCTGTGTGGCAGCGAATGCAGTTCCAAGGGACAGTGAAAACCAGCTAGAGCTTTCAGTGCTGGCAGCTTTCCTGTGGGCGCAATCTCTAGACGTTTCAATTTCACTGCCGGGCTCTGCCAGAGAGAGATACAGAGTGTTGCCCCATTACGAAGCAATGCTTCAGCAGAGCGCGAATGTCTGTGTGGCAGCGAATGCAGTTCCAAGGGACAGTGAAAACCAGCTAGAGCTTTCAGTGCTGGCAGCTTTCCTGTGGGCGGAATCTCTGGACGTTTCCAATTTCACTGCCGGGCACTGGGAGAAAGTCATACAGAGTGTTGCCCCATTAGGAAGCAAAGATTTAGCAGAGCGCGAATGTCTGTGTGGCAGCGAATGCAGTTCCAAGGGACAGTGAAAACCAGCTAGAGCTTTCAGTGCTGGCAGCTTTCCTGTGGGCGCAATCTCTGGACGTTTCAATTTCACTGCCGGGCTCTGCCAGAGAGAGATACAGAGTGTTGCCCCATTACGAAGCAATGCTTTAGCAGAGCGCGAATGTCTGTGTGGCAGCGAATGCAGTTCCAAGGGACAGTGAAAACCAGCTACAGCTTTCAGTGCTGGCAGCTTTCCTGTGGGCGCAATCTCTGGACGTTTCCAATTTGGCAGCCGGGCTCTGCCAGAGAGAGATACAGAGTGTTGCCCCATTAGGAAGCAAAGCTTTAGCAGAGCGCGAATGTCTGTGTGGCAGCGAATGCAGTTCCAGGGGACAGTGAAAACCAGCCACAGCTTTCAGTGCTGGCAGCTTTTCTGTGGGCGCAATCTCTGGACGTTTCCAATTTCATTGCCGGTCTCTGCGACAGAGAGATACAGAGTGTTGCCCATTACGAAGCAAAGCTTTAGCAGAGCGCGAATGTCTGTGTGGCAGCGAATGCAGTTCCAAGGGACAGTGAAAACCAGCTACAGCTTTCAGTGCTGGCAGCTTTCCTGTGGGCGCAATCTCTGGACGTTTCCAATTTCACTGCCAGGCACTGGGAGAAAGTCATACAGAGTGTTGCCCCATTAGGAAGCAAAGCTTTAGCAGAGCGCGAATGTCTGTGTGGCAGCGAATGCAGTTCCAAGGGACAGTGAAAACCAGCTACAGCTTTCAGTGCTGGCAGCTTTCCTGTGGGCACAATCTCTGGACGTTTCCTATTTCACTACCGGGCACTGGGAGAAAGTCATACACAGTGTTGCCCCATTAGGAAGCAAAACTTTAGCAGAGCGCGAATGTCTATGTGGCAGCGAATGCAGTTCCAAGGGACAGTGAAAACCAGCTACAGCTTTCAGTGCTGGCAGCTTTCCTAAGGGCGCAATCTCTGGACGTTTCCAATTTCACTGCCGGGATCTGCCAGAGAGAGATACAGAGTGTTGCCCCATTAGGAAGCAAAGCTTTAGCAGAGCGCGAATGTCTGTGTGGCAGCGAATGCAGTTCCAAGGGACAGTGAAAACCAGCTACAGTTTTCAGTGCTGGCAGCTTTCCTGTGGGCGCAATCTCTGGACGTTTCCAATTTCACTGCCGGGCTCTGCCAGAGAGAGATACAGAGTGTTGCCCCATTACGAAGCAATGCTTTAGCAGAGCGCGAATGTCTGTGTGGCAGCGAATGCAGTTCCAGGGGACAGTGAAAACCAGCTACATCTTTCAGTGCTGGCAGCTTTCCTGTGGGCGCAATCTCTGGACGTTTCCAATTTCACTGCCAGGCACTGGGAGAAAGTCATACAGAGTGTTGCCCCATTACGAAGCAATGCTTTAGCAGAGCGCGAATGTCTGTGTGGCAGCGAATGCAGTTCCAAGGGACAGTGAAAACCAGCTACAGCTTTCAGTGCTGGCAGCTTTCCTGTGGGCACAATCTCTGGACCTTTCAATTTCACTGCCGGGCTCTGCCAGAGAGAGATACAGAGTGTTGCCCCATTAGGAAGCAAAGCTTTAGCAGAGCGCGAATGTCTATGTGGCAGCGAATGCAGTTCCAAGGGACAGTGAAAACCAGCTAGAGCTTTCAGTGCTGGCAGCTTTCCTGTGGGCGCAATCTCTGGACGTTTCCAATTTCACTGCCGGGCTCTGCCAGAGAGAGATACAGAGTGTTGCCCCATTAGGAAGCAATGCTTTAGCAGAGCGGGAATGTCTGTGTGGCAGCGAATGCAGTTCCAAGGGACAGTGAAAACCAGCTACAGCTTTCAGTGCTGGCAGCTTTCCTGTGGGCGCAATCTCTGGACGTTTCCAATTTCACTGCCGGGCTCTGCCAGAGAGAGATACAGAGTGTTGCCCCATTAGGAAGCAATGCTTTAGCAGAGCGCGAATGTCTGTGTGGCAGCGAATGCAGTTCCAAGGGACAGTGAAAACCAGCTACAGCTTTCAGTGCTGGCAGCTTTCCTGTGGGCGCAATCTCTGGACGTTTCCAATTTCACTGCCGGGCTCTGCCAGAGAGAGATACAGAGTGTTGCCCCATTAGGAAGCAATGCTTTAGCAGAGCGCGAATGTCTGTGTGGCAGCGAATGCAGTTCCAAGGGACAGTGAAAACCAGCTAGAGCTTTCAGTGCTGGCAGCTTTCCTGTGGGCGCAATCTCTGGACGTTTCCAATTTCACTGCCAGGCACTGGGAGAAAGTCATACAGAGTGTTGCCCCATTACGAAGCAATGCTTTAGCAGAGCGCGAATGTCTGTGTGGCAGCGAATGCAGTTCCAAGGGACAGTGAAAACCAGCTACAGCTTTCAGTGCTGGCAGCTTTCCTGTGGGCGCAATCTCTGGACGTTTCAATTTCACTGCCGGGCTCTGCCAGAGAGAGATACAGAGTGTTGCCCCATTAGGAAGCAATGCTTTAGCAGAGCGCGAATGTCTGTGTGGCAGCGAATGCAGTTCCAAGGGACAGTGAAAACCAGCTAGAGCTTTCAGTGCTGGCAGCTTTCCTGTGGGCGCAATCTCTGGACGTTTCCAATTTCACTGCCGGGCTCTGCCAGAGAGAGATACAGAGTGTTGCCCCATTACGAAGCAATGCTTTAGCAGAGCGCGAATGTCTGTGTGGCAGCGAATGCAGTTCCAAGGGACAGTGAAAACCAGCTACAGCTTTCAGTGCTGGCAGCTTTCCTGTGGGCAGAATCTCTGGACCTTTCCAATTTCACTGCCGGGCACTGGGAGAAAGTCATACAGAGTGTTGCCCCATTAGGAAGCAAAGCTTTAGCAGAGCGCGAATGTCTGTGTGGCAGCGAATGCAGTTCCAAGGGACAGTGAAAACCAGCTAGAGCTTTCAGTGCTGGCAGCTTTCCTGTGGGCGCAATCTCTGGACGTTTCCAATTTCACTGCCGGGCTCTGCCAGAGAGAGATACAGAGTGTTGCCCCATTACGAAGCAATGCTTTAGCAGAGCGCGAATGTCTGTGTGGCAGCGAATGCAGTTCCAGGGGACAGTGAAAACCAGCTACAGCTTTCACTGCTGGCAGCTTTCCTGTGGGCGCAATCTCTGGACGTTTCCAATTTCACTGCCGGGCTCTGCCAGAGAGAGATACAGAGTGTTGCCCCATTACGAAGCAATGCTTTAGCAGAGCGCGAATGTCTGTGTGGCAGCGAATGCAGTAACAAGGGACAGTGAAAACCAGCTACAGCTTTCAGTGCTGGCAGCTTTCCTGTGGGCAGAATCTCTGGACGTTTCCAATTTCACTGCCGGGCACTGGGAGAAAGTCATACAGAGTGTTGCCCCATTAGGAAGCAAAGCTTTAGCAGAGCGCGAATGTCTGTGTGGCAGCGAATGCAGTTCCAAGGGACAGTGAAAACCAGCTACAGCTTTCAGTGCTGGCAGCTTTCCTGTGGGCGCAATCTCTGGACGTTTCCAATTTCACTGCCGGGCTCTGCCAGAGAGAGATACAGAGTGTTGCCCCATTAAGAAGCAATGCTTTAGCAGAGCGCGAATGTCTGTGTGGCAGCGAATGCAGTTCCAGGGGACAGTGAAAACCAGCTACATCTTTCACTGCTGGCAGCTTTCCTGTGGGCGCAATCTCTGGACGTTTCCAATTTCACTGCCAGGCACTGGGAGAAAGTCATACAGAGTGTTGCCCCATTAGGAAGCAAAGCTTTAGCAGAGCGCGAATGTCTGTGTGGCAGCGAATGCAGTTCCAAGGGACAGTGAAAACCAGCTACAGCTTTCAGTGCTGGCAGCTTTCCTGTGGGCAGAATTTCCTGACGTTTCCAATTTCACTGCCGGGCACTGGGAGAAAGTCATACAGAGTGTTGACCCATTAGGAAGCAAAGCTTTAGCAGAGCGCGAATGTCTGTGTGGCAGCGAATGCAGTTCCAAGGGACAGTGAAAACCAGCAACAGCTTTCAGTGCTGGCAGCTGTCCTGTGGGCGCAATCTCTGGACGTTTCAATTTCACTGCCGGGCTCTGCCAGAGAGAGATACAGAGTGTTGCCCCATTAGGAAGCAATGCTTTAGCAGAGCGCGAATGTCTGTGTGGCAGCGAATGCAGTTCCAAGGGAAAGTGAAAACCAGCTACAGCTTTCAGTGCTGGCAGCTTTCCTGTGGGCGCAATCTCTGGACGTTTCCAATTTCACTGCCGGGCTCTGCCAGAGAGAGATACAGAGTGTTGCCCCATTACGAAGCAATGCTTTAGCAGAGCGCGAATGTCTGTGTGGCAGCGAATGCAGTTCCAAGGGACAGTGAAAACCAGCTACAGCTTTCAGTGCTGGCAGCTTTCCTGTGGGCGCAATCTCTGGTCGTTTCCAATTTCACTGCCGGGCTCTGCCAGAGAGAGATACAGAGTGTTGCCCCATTAGGAAGCAAAGCTTTAGCAGAGCGCGAATGTCTGTGTGGCAGCGAATGCAGTTCCAAGGGACAGTGAAAACCAGCTACAGCTTTCAGTGCTGGCAGCTTTCCTGTGGGCACAATCTCTGGACGTTTCCAATTTCACTGCTGGGAACTGGGAGAAAGTCATACAGAATCTTGCCCCATTAGGAAGCAAAGCTTTAGCAGAGCGCGAATGTCTGTGTGGCAGCAAATGCAGTTCCAAGGGACAGTGAAAACCAGCTACAGCTTTCAGTGCTGGCAGCTTTCCTGTGGGCGCAATCTGTGGATGTTTCCAATTTCACTGCCGGGCTCTGCCAGAGAGAGATACAGAGTGTTGCCCTATTACGAAGCAATGCTTTAGCAGAGCGCGAATGTCTGTGTGGCAGCGAATGCAGTTCCAAGGGACAGTGAAAACCAGCTACAGCTTTCAGTGCTGGCAGCTGTCCTGTGGGCGCAATCTCTGGACGTTTCCAATTTCATTGCCGGTCTCTGCCACAGAGAGATACAGAGTGTTGCCCCATTAGGAAGCAAAGCTTTAGCAGAGCGCGAATGTCTGTGTGGCAGCGAATGCAGTTCCAAGGGACAGTGAAAACCAGCTACAGCTTTCAGTGCTGGCAGCTTTCCTGTGGGCGCAATCTCTGGACGTTTCCAATTTCACTGCCGGGCTCTGCCAGAGAGAGATACAGAGTGTTGCCCCATTACGAAGCAATGCTTTAGCAGAGCGCGAATGTCTGTGTGGCAGCGAATGCAGTTCCAAGGGACAGTGAAAACCAGCTACAGCTTTCAGTGCTGGCAGCTTTCCTGTGGGCAGAATCTCTGGACGTTTCCAATTTCACTGCCGGGCACTGGGAGAAAGTCATACAGAGTGTTGCCCCATTAGGAAGCAAAGCTTTAGCAGAGCGCGAATGTCTGTGTGGCAGCGAATGCAGTTCCAAGGGACAGTGAAAACCAGCTACAGCTTTCAGTGCTGGCAGCTGTCCTGTGGGCGCAATCTCTGGACGTTTCAATTTCACTGCCGGGCTCTGCCAGAGAGAGATACAGAGTGTTGCCCCATTAGGAAGCAATGCTTTAGCAGAGCGGGAATGTCTGTGTGGCAGCGAATGCAGTTCCAAGGGATAGTGAAAACCAGCTACAGCTTTCAGTGCTGGCAGCTTTCCTGTGGGCGCAATCTCTGGACGTTTCCAATTTCACTGCCGGGCTCTGCCAGAGAGAGATACAGAGTGTTGCCCCATTAGGAAGCAATGCTTTAGCAGAGCGCGAATGTCTGTGTGGCAGCGAATGCAGTTCCAAGGGACAGTGAAAACCAGCTACAGCTTTCAGTGCTGGCAGCTTTCCTGTGGGCGCAATCTCTGGACGTTTCCAATTTCACTGCTGGGAACTGGGAGAAAGTCATACAGAATCTTGCCCCATTAGGAAGCAAAGCTTTAGCAGAGCGCGAATGTCTGTGTGGCAGCGAATGCAGTTCCAAGGGACAGTGAAAACCAGCTACAGCTTTCAGTGCTGGCAGCTGTCCTGTGGGCGCAATCTCTGGACGTTTCCAATTTCATTGCCGGTCTCTGCCACAGAGAGATACAGAGTGTTGCCCCATTAGGAAGCAAAGCTTTAGCAGAGCGCGAATGTCTGTGTGGCAGCGAATGCAGTTCCAAGGGACAGTGAAAACCAGCTAGAGCTTTCAGTGCTGGCAGCTTTCCTGTGGGCGCAATCTCTGGACGTTTCCAATTTCACTGCCGGGCTCTGCCAGAGAGAGATACAGAGTGTTGCCCCATTAGGAAGCAAAGCTTTAGCAGAGCGCGAATGTCTGTGTGGCAGCGAATGCAGTTCCAAGGGACAGTGAAAACCAGCTACAGCTTTCAGTGCTGGCAGCTTTCCTGTGGGCGCAATCTCTGGACGTTTCCAATTTCATTGCCGGTCTCTGCGACAGAGAGATACAGAGTGTTGCCCCATTAGGAAGCAATGCTTTAGCAGAGCGCGAATGTCTGTGTGGCAGCGAATGCAGTTCCAAGGGACAGTGAAAACCAGCTACAGCTTTCAGTGCTGGCAGCTTTCCTGTGGGCGCAATCTCTGGACGTTTCCAATTTCACTGCCAGGCACTGGGAGAAAGTCATACACAGTGTTGCCCCATTACGAAGCAATGCTTTAGCAGAGCGCGAATGTCTGTGTGGCAGCGAATGCAGTTCCAAGGGACATTGAAAACCAGCTACAGCTTTCAGTGCTGGCAGCTTTCCTGTGGGCGCAATCTCTGGACGTTTCCAATTTGGCAGCCGGGCTCTGCCAGAGAGAGATACAGAGTGTTGCCCCATTAGGAAGCAAAGCTTTAGCAGAGCGCGAATGTCTGTGTGGCAGCGAATGCAGTTCCAGGGGACAGTGAAAACCAGCTACATCTTTCAGTGCTGGCAGCTTTCCTGTGGGCGCAATCTCTGGACGTTTCCAATTTCACTGCCAGGCACTGGGAGAAAGTCATACAGAGTGTTGCCCCATTACGAAGCAATGCTTTAGCAGAGCGCGAATGTCTGTGTGGCAGCGAATGCAGTTCCAAGGGACAGTGAAAACCAGCTAGAGCTTTCAGTGCTGGCAGCTTTCCTGTGGGCGCAATCTCTGGACGTTTCAATTTCACTGCCGGGCTCTGGGAGAAAGTCATACAGAGTGTTGCCCCATTAGGAAGCAAAGATTTAGCAGAGCGCGAATGTCTGTGTGGCAGCGAATGCAGTTCCAAGGGACAGTGAAAACCAGCTACAGCTTTCAGTGCTGGCAGCTTTCCTGTGGGCGCAATCTCTGGACGTTTCCAATTTCACTGCCGGGCTCTGCCAGAGAGAGATACAGAGTGTTGCCCCATTAGGAAGCAAAGCTTTAGCAGAGCGCGAATGTCTGTGTGGCAGCGAATGCAGTTCCAGGGGACAGTGAAAACCAGCTACATCTTTCAGTGCTGGCAGCTTTCCTGTGGGCGCAATCTCTGGACGTTTCCAATTTCACTGCCAGGCACTGGGAGAAAGTCATACAGAGTGTTGCCCCATTAGGAAGCAAAGCTTTAGCAGAGCGCGAATGTCTGTGTGGCAGCGAATGCAGTTCCAAGGGACAGTGAAAACCAGCTACAGCTTTCAGTGCTGGCAGCTTTCCTGTGGGCACAATCTCTGGACGTTTCCAATTTCACTACCGGGCACTGGGAGAAAGTCATACAGAGTGTTGCCCCATTAGGAAGCAAAGCTTTAGCAGAGCGCGAATGTCTATGTGGCAGCGAATGCAGTTCCAAGGGACAGTGAAAACCAGCTACAGCTTTCAGTGCTGGCAGCTTTCCTGTGGGCGCAATCTCTGGACGTTTCCAATTTCACTGCCGGGCTCTGCCAGAGAGAGATACAGAGTGTTGCCCCATTAGGAAGCAATGCTTTAGCAGAGCGCGAATGTGTGTGTGGCAGCGAATGCAGTTCCAAGGGACAGTGAAAACCAGCTACAGCTTTCAGTGCTGGCAGCTTTCCTGTGGGCGCAATCTCTGGACGTTTCCAATTTCACTGCCAGGCACTGGGAGAAAGTCATACAGAGTGTTGCCCCATTACGAAGCAAAGCTTTAGCAGAGCGCGAATGTCTGTGTGGCAGCGAATGCAGTTCCAAGGGACAGTGAAAACCAGCTACAGCTTTCAGTGCTGGCAGCTTTCCTGTGGGCGCAATCTCTGGACGTTTCCAATTTGGCAGCCGGGCTCTGCCAGAGAGAGATACAGAGTGTTGCCCCATTAGGAAGCAAAGCTTTAGCAGAGCGCGAATGTCTGTGTGGCAGCGAATGCAGTTCCAGGGGACAGTGAAAACCAGCCACAGCTTTCAGTGCTGGCAGCTTTTCTGTGGGCGCAATCTCTGGACGTTTCCAATTTCATTGCCGGTCTCGGCGACAGAGAGATACAGAGTGTTGCCCATTACGAAGCAAAGCTTTAGCAGAGCGCGAATGTCTGTGTGGCAGCGAATGCAGTTCCAAGGGACAGTGAAAACCAGCTACAGCTTTCAGTGCTGGCAGCTTTCCTGTGGGCGCAATCTCTGGACGTTTCCAATTTCACTGCCAGGCACTGGGAGAAAGTCATACAGAGTGTTGCCCCATTAGGAAGCAAAGCTTTAGCAGAGCGCGAATGTCTGTGTGGCAGCGAATGCAGTTCCAAGGGACAGTGAAAACCAGCTACAGCTTTCAGTGCTGGCAGCTTTCCTGTGGGCGCAATCTCTGGACGTTTCCAATTTCACTGCCGGGCTCTCCCAGAGAGAGATACAGAGTGTTGCCCCATTAGGAAGCAAAACTTTAGCAGAGCACGAATGTCTGTGTGGCAGCGAATGCAGTTCCAAGGGACAGTGAAAACCAGCTACAGCTTTCAGTGCTGGCAGCTTTCCTGTGGGCGCAATCTCTGGACGTTTCCAATTTCACTGCCAGGCACTGGGAGAAAGTCATACAGAGTGTTGCCCCATTACGAAGCAATGCTTTAGCAGAGCGCGAATGTCTGTGTGGCAGCGAATGCAGTTCCAAGGGACATTGAAAACCAGCTACAGCTTTCAGTGCTGGCAGCTTTCCTGTGGGCGCAATCTCTGGACGTTTCCAATTTGGCAGCCGGGCTCTGCCAGAGAGAGATACAGAGTGTTGCCCCATTAGGAAGCAAAGCTTTAGCAGAGCGCGAATGTCTGTGTGGCAGCGAATGCAGTTCCAGGGGACAGTGAAAACCAGCCACAGCTTTCAGTGCTGGCAGCTTTCCTGTGGGCGCAATCTCTGGACGTTTCCCATTTCACTGCCAGGCACTGGGAGAAAGTCATACAGAGTGTTGCCCCATTACGAAGCAAAGCTTTAGCAGAGCGCGAATGTCTGTGTGGCAGCGAATGCAGTTCCAGGGGACAGTGAAAACCAGCTACATCTTTCAGTGCTGGCAGCTTTCCTGTGGGCGCAATCTCTGGACGTTTCCAATTTCACTGCCAGGCACTGGGAGAAAGTCATACAGAGTGTTGCCCCATTACGAAGCAATGCTTTAGCAGAGCGCGAATGTCTGTGTGGCAGCGAATGCAGTTCCAAGGGACAGTGAAAACCAGCTAGAGCTTTCAGTGCTGGCAGCTTTCCTGTGGGCGCAATCTCTGGACGTTTCAATTTCACTGCCGGGCTCTGCCAGAGAGAGATACAGAGTGTTGCCCCATTACGAAGCAATGCTTTAGCAGAGCGCGAATGTCTGTGTGGCAGCGAATGCAGTTCCAAGGGACAGTGAAAACCAGCTAGAGCTTTCAGTGCTGGCAGCTTTCCTGTGGGCGGAATCTCTGGACGTTTCCAATTTCACTGCCGGGCACTGGGAGAAAGTCATACAGAGTGTTGCCCCATTAGGAAGCAAAGATTTAGCAGAGCGCGAATGTCTGTGTGGCAGCGAATGCAGTTCCAAGGGACAGTGAAAACCAGCTAGAGCTTTCAGTGCTGGCAGCTTTCCTGTGGGCGCAATCTCTGGACGTTTCCAATTTCACTGCCGGGCTCTGCCAGAGAGAGATACAGAGTGTTGCCCCATTACGAAGCAAAGCTTTAGCAGAGCGCGAATGTCTGTGTGGCAGCGAATGCAGTTCCAGGGGACAGTGAAAACCAGCTACATCTTTCAGTGCTGGCAGCTTTCCTGTGGGCGCAATCTCTGGACGTTTCCAATTTCACTGCCAGGCACTGGGAGAAAGTCATACAGAGTGTTGCCCCATTAGGAAGCAAAGCTTTAGCAGAGCGCGAATGTCTGTGTGGCAGCGAATGCAGTTCCAAGGGACAGTGAAAACCAGCTACAGCTTTCAGTGCTGGCAGCTTTCCTGTGGGCACAATCTCTGGACGTTTCCAATTTCACTACCGGGCACTGGGAGAAAGTCATACAGAGTGTTGCCCCATTAGGAAGCAAAGCTTTAGCAGAGCGCGAATGTCTATGTGGCAGCGAATGCAGTTCCAAGGGACAGTGAAAACCAGCTACAGCTTTCAGTGCTGGCAGCTTTCCTGTGGGCGCAATCTCTGGACGTTTCCAATTTCACTGCCGGGCTCTGCCAGAGAGAGATACAGAGTGTTGCCCCATTAGGAAGCAATGCTTTAGCAGAGCGCGAATGTCTGTGTGGCAGCGAATGCAGTTCCAAGGGACAGTGAAAACCAGCTACAGCTTTCAGTGCTGGCAGCTTTCCTGTGGGCGCAATCTCTGGACGTTTCCAATTTCACTGCCAGGCACTGGGAGAAAGTCATACAGAGTGTTGCCCCATTACGAAGCAATGCTTTAGCAGAGCGCGAATGTCTGTGTGGCAGCGAATGCAGTTCCAAGGGACAGTGAAAACCAGCTACAGCTTTCAGTGCTGGCAGCTTTCCTGTGGGCGCAATCTCTGGACGTTTCCAATTTGGCAGCCGGGCTCTGCCAGAGAGAGATACAGAGTGTTGCCCCATTAGGAAGCAAAGCTTTAGCAGAGCGCGAATGTCTGTGTGGCAGCGAATGCAGTTCCAGGGGACAGTGAAAACCAGCCACAGCTTTCAGTGCTGGCAGCTTTCCTGTGGGCGCAATCTCTGGACGTTTCCCATTTCACTGCCAGGCACTGGGAGAAAGTCATACAGAGTGTTGCCCCATTACGAAGCAAAGCTTTAGCAGAGCGCGAATGTCTGTGTGGCAGCGAATGCAGTTCCAGGGGACAGTGAAAACCAGCTACATCTTTCAGTGCTGGCAGCTTTCCTGTGGGCGCAATCTCTGGACGTTTCCAATTTCACTGCCAGGCACTGGGAGAAAGTCATACAGAGTGTTGCCCCATTACGAAGCAATGCTTTAGCAGAGCGCGAATGTCTGTGTGGCAGCGAATGCAGTTCCAAGGGACAGTGAAAACCAGCTAGAGCTTTCAGTGCTGGCAGCTTTCCTGTGGGCGCAATCTCTAGACGTTTCAATTTCACTGCCGGGCTCTGCCAGAGAGAGATACAGAGTGTTGCCCCATTACGAAGCAATGCTTCAGCAGAGCGCGAATGTCTGTGTGGCAGCGAATGCAGTTCCAAGGGACAGTGAAAACCAGCTAGAGCTTTCAGTGCTGGCAGCTTTCCTGTGGGCGGAATCTCTGGACGTTTCCAATTTCACTGCCGGGCACTGGGAGAAAGTCATACAGAGTGTTGCCCCATTAGGAAGCAAAGATTTAGCAGAGCGCGAATGTCTGTGTGGCAGCGAATGCAGTTCCAAGGGACAGTGAAAACCAGCTAGAGCTTTCAGTGCTGGCAGCTTTCCTGTGGGCGCAATCTCTGGACGTTTCAATTTCACTGCCGGGCTCTGCCAGAGAGAGATACAGAGTGTTGCCGCATTACGAAGCAATGCTTTAGCAGAGCGCGAATGTCTGTGTGGCAGCGAATGCAGTTCCAAGGGACAGTGAAAACCAGCTACAGCTTTCAGTGCTGGCAGCTTTCCTGTGGGCGGAATCTCTGGACGTTTCCAATTTCACTGCCGGGCACTGGGAGAAAGTCATACAGAGTGTTGCCCCATTAGGAAGCAAAGATTTAGCAGAGCGCGAATGTCTGTGTGGCAGCGAATGCAGTTCCAAGGGACAGTGAAAACCAGCTACAGCTTTCAGTGCTGGCAGCTTTCCTGTGGGCGCAATCTCTGGACGTTTCCAATTTGGCAGCCAGACTCTGCCAGAGAGAGATACAGAGTGTTGCCCCATTAGGAAGCAAAGCTTTAGCAGAGCGCGAATGTCTGTGTGGCAGCGAATGCAGTTCCAGGGGACAGTGAAAACCAGCCACAGCTTTCAGTGCTGGCAGCTTTTCTGTGGGCGCAATCTCTGGACGTTTCCAATTTCATTGCCGGTCTCTGCGACAGAGAGATACAGAGTGTTGCCCATTACGAAGCAAAGCTTTAGCAGAGCGCGAATGTCTGTGTGGCAGCGAATGCAGTTCCAAGGGACAGTGAAAACCAGCTACAGCTTTCAGTGCTGGCAGCTTTCCTGTGGGCGCAATCTCTGGACGTTTCCAATTTCACTGCCAGGCACTGGGAGAAAGTCATACAGAGTGTTGCCCCATTAGGAAGCAAAGCTTTAGCAGAGCGCGAATGTCTGTGTGGCAGCGAATGCAGTTCCAAGGGACAGTGAAAACCAGCTACAGCTTTCAGTGCTGGCAGCTTTCCTGTGGGCGCAATCTCTGGACGTTTCCAATTTCACTGCCGGGCTCTCCCAGAGAGAGATACAGAGTGTTGCCCCATTAGGAAGCAAAACTTTAGCAGAGCGCGAATGTCTGTGTGGCAGCGAATGCAGTTCCAAGGGACAGTGAAAACCAGCTACATCTTTCAGTGCTGGCAGCTTTCCTGTGGGCGCAATCTCTGGACGTTTCCCATTTCACTGCCAGGCACTGGGAGAAAGTCATACAGAGTGTTGCCCCATTACGAAGCAAAGCTTTAGCAGAGCGCGAATGTCTGTGTGGCAGCGAATGCAGTTCCAGGGGACAGTGAAAACCAGCTACATCTTTCAGTGCTGGCAGCTTTCCTGTGGGCGCAATCTCTGGACGTTTCCAATTTCACTGCCAGGCACTGGGAGAAAGTCATACAGAGTGTTGCCCCATTACGAAGCAATGCTTTAGCAGAGCGCGAATGTCTGTGTGGCAGCGAATGCAGTTCCAAGGGACAGTGAAAACCAGCTAGAGCTTTCAGTGCTGGCAGCTTTCCTGTGGGCGCAATCTCTGGACGTTTCCAATTTCACTGCCGGGCTCTGCCAGAGAGAGATACAGAGTGTTGCCCCATTACGAAGCAAAGCTTTAGCAGAGCGCGAATGTCTGTGTGGCAGCGAATGCAGTTCCAGGGGACAGTGAAAACCAGCTACATCTTTCAGTGCTGGCAGCTTTCCTGTGGGCGCAATCTCTGGACGTTTCCAATTTCACTGCCAGGCACTGGGAGAAAGTCATACAGAGTGTTGCCCCATTAGGAAGCAAAGCTTTAGCAGAGCGCGAATGTCTGTGTGGCAGCGAATGCAGTTCCAAGGGACAGTGAAAACCAGCTACAGCTTTCAGTGCTGGCAGCTTTCCTGTGGGCACAATCTCTGGACGTTTCCAATTTCACTACCGGGCACTGGGAGAAAGTCATACAGAGTGTTGCCCCATTAGGAAGCAAAGCTTTAGCAGAGCGCGAATGTCTATGTGGCAGCGAATGCAGTTCCAAGGGACAGTGAAAACCAGCTACAGCTTTCAGTGCTGGCAGCTTTCCTGTGGGCGCAATCTCTGGACGTTTCCAATTTCACTGCCGGGCTCTGCCAGAGAGAGATACAGAGTGTTGCCCCATTAGGAAGCAATGCTTTAGCAGAGCGCGAATGTGTGTGTGGCAGCGAATGCAGTTCCAAGGGACAGTGAAAACCAGCTACAGCTTTCAGTGCTGGCAGCTTTCCTGTGGGCGCAATCTCTGGACGTTTCCAATTTCACTGCCAGGCACTGGGAGAAAGTCATACAGAGTGTTGCCCCATTACGAAGCAATGCTTTAGCAGAGCGCGAATGTCTGTGTGGCAGCGAATGCAGTTCCAAGGGACAGTGAAAACCAGCTACAGCTTTCAGTGCTGGCAGCTTTCCTGTGGGCGCAATCTCTGGACGTTTCCAATTTGGCAGCCGGGCTCTGCCAGAGAGAGATACAGAGTGTTGCCCCATTAGGAAGCAAAGCTTTAGCAGAGCGCGAATGTCTGTGTGGCAGCGAATGCAGTTCCAGGGGACAGTGAAAACCAGCCACAGCTTTCAGTGCTGGCAGCTTTCCTGTGGGCGCAATCTCTGGACGTTTCCCATTTCACTGCCAGGCACTGGGAGAAAGTCATACAGAGTGTTGCCCCATTACGAAGCAAAGCTTTAGCAGAGCGCGAATGTCTGTGTGGCAGCGAATGCAGTTCCAGGGGACAGTGAAAACCAGCTACATCTTTCAGTGCTGGCAGCTTTCCTGTGGGCGCAATCTCTGGACGTTTCCAATTTCACTGCCAGGCACTGGGAGAAAGTCATACAGAGTGTTGCCCCATTACGAAGCAATGCTTTAGCAGAGCGCGAATGTCTGTGTGGCAGCGAATGCAGTTCCAAGGGACAGTGAAAACCAGCTAGAGCTTTCAGTGCTGGCAGCTTTCCTGTGGGCGCAATCTCTGGACGTTTCAATTTCACTGCCGGGCTCTGCCAGAGAGAGATACAGAGTGTTGCCCCATTACGAAGCAATGCTTTAGCAGAGCGCGAATGTCTGTGTGGCAGCGAATGCAGTTCCAAGGGACAGTGAAAACCAGCTAGAGCTTTCAGTGCTGGCAGCTTTCCTGTGGGCGGAATCTCTGGACGTTTCCAATTTCACTGCCGGGCACTGGGAGAAAGTCATACAGAGTGTTGCCCCATTAGGAAGCAAAGATTTAGCAGAGCGCGAATGTCTGTGTGGCAGCGAATGCAGTTCCAAGGGACAGTGAAAACCAGCTAGAGCTTTCAGTGCTGGCAGCTTTCCTGTGGGCGCAATCTCTGGACGTTTCCAATTTCACTGCCGGGCTCTGCCAGAGAGAGATAAAGAGTGTTGCCCCATTACGAAGCAAAGCTTTAGCAGAGCGCGAATGTCTGTGTGGCAGCGAATGCAGTTCCAGGGGACAGTGAAAACCAGCTACATCTTTCAGTGCTGGCAGCTTTCCTGTGGGCGCAATCTCTGGACGTTTCCAATTTCACTGCCAGGCACTGGGAGAAAGTCATACAGAGTGTTGCCCCATTACGAAGCAATGCTTTAGCGGAGCGCGAATGTCTGTGTGGCAGCGAATGCAGTTCCAAGGGACAGTGAAAACCAGCTACAGCTTTCAGTGCTGGCAGCTTTCCTGTGGGCACAATATCTGGACGTTTCCAATTTCACTACCGGGCACTGGGAGAAAGTCATACAGAGTGTTGCCCCATTAGGAAGCAATGCTTTAGCAGAGCGCGAATGTCTGTGTGGCAGCGAATGCAGTTCCAAGGGACAGTGAAAACCAGCTACAGCTTTCAGTGCTGGCAGCTTTCCTGTGGGCGCAATCTCTGGACGTTTCCAATTTCACTGCCGGGCTCTCCCAGAGAGAGATACAGAGTGTTGCCCATTAGGAAGCAATGCTTTAGCAGAGCGCGAATGTGTGTGTGGCAGCGAATGCAGTTCCAAGGGACAGTGAAAACCAGCTACAGCTTTCAGTGCTGGCAGCTTTCCTGTGGGCGCAATCTCTGGACGTTTCCATTTTCACTGCCGGGCTCTGCCAGAGAGAGATACAGAGTGTTGCCCCATTACGAAGCAATGCTTTAGCAGAGCGCGAATGTCTGTGTGGCAGCGAATGCAGTTCCAAGGGACAGTGAAAACCAGCTACAGCTTTCAGTGCTGGCAGCTTTCCTGTGGGCGCAATCTCTGGACGTTTCCAATTTCACTGCCGGGCTCTGCCAGAGAGAGATACAGAGTGTTGCCCCATTAGGAAGCAAAGCTTTAGCAGAGCGCGAATGTCTGTGTGGCAGCGAATGCAGTTCCAAGGGACAGTGAAAACCAGCTAGAGCTTTCAGTGCTGGCAGCTTTCCTGTGGGCGCAATCTCTGGACGTTTCCAATTTCACTGCCAGGCAATGGGAGAAAGTCATACAGAGTGTTGCCCCATTACGAAGCAATGCTTTAGCAGAGCGCGAATGTCTGTGTGGCAGCGAATGCAGTTCCAAGGGACAGTGAAAACCAGCTACAGCTTTCAGTGCTGGCAGCTTTCCTGTGGGCGCAATCTCTGGACGTTTCCAATTTCACTGCCGGGCTCTGCCAGAGAGAGATACAGAGTGTTGCCCCATTAGGAAGCAAAGCTTTAGCAGAGCGCGAATGTCTGTGTGGCAGCGAATGCAGTTCCAAGGGACAGTGAAAACCAGCTACAGCTTTCAGTGCTGGCAGCTTTCCTGTGGGCGCAATCTCTGGACGTTTCCAATTTCACTGCCGGGCTCTGCCAGAGAGAGATACAGAGTGTTGCCGCATTACGAAGCAATGCTTTAGCAGAGCGCGAATGTCTGTGTGGCAGCGAATGCAGTTCCAGGGGACAGTGAAAACCAGCTACATCTTTCAGTGCTGGCAGCTTTCCTGTGGGCGCAATCTCTGGACGTTTCCAATTTCACTGCCAGGCACTGGGAGAAAGTCATACAGAGTGTTGCCCCATTACGAAGCAATGCTTTAGCAGAGCGCGAATGTCTGTGTGGCAGCGAATGCAGTTCCAAGGGACAGTGAAAACCAGCTAGAGCTTTCAGTGCTGGCAGCTTTCCTGTGGGCACAATCTCTGGACGTTTCCAATTTCACTGCCGGGCACTGGGAGAAAGTCATACAGAGTGTTGCCCCATTAGGAAGCAAAGATTTAGCAGAGCGCGAATGTCTGTGTGGCAGCGAATGCAGTTCCAAGGGACAGTGAAAACCAGCTAGAGCTTTCAGTGCTGGCAGCTTTCCTGTGGGCGCAATCTCTGGACGTTTCCAATTTCACTGCCGGGCTCTGCCAGAGAGAGATACAGAGTGTTGCCCCATTACGAAGCAAAGCTTTAGCAGAGCGCGAATGTCTGTGTGGCAGCGAATGCAGTTCCAGGGGACAGTGAAAACCAGCTACATCTTTCAGTGCTGGCAGCTTTCCTGTGGGCGCAATCTCTGGACGTTTCCAATTTCACTGCCAGGCACTGGGAGAAAGTCATACAGAGTGTTGCCCCATTACGAAGCAATGCTTTAGCGGAGCGCGAATGTCTGTGTGGCAGCGAATGCAGTTCCAAGGGACAGTGAAAACCAGCTACAGCTTTCAGTGCTGGCAGCTTTCCTGTGGGCACAATATCTGGACGTTTCCAATTTCACTACCGGGCACTGGGAGAAAGTCATACAGAGTGTTGCCCCATTAGGAAGCAAAGCTTTAGCAGAGCGCGAATGTCTATGTGGCAGCGAATGCAGTTCCAAGGGACAGTGAAAACCAGCTACAGCTTTCAGTGCTGGCAGCTTTCCTGTGGGCGCAATCTCTGGACGTTTCCAATTTCACTGCCGGGCTCTGCCAGAGAGAGATATAGAGTGTTGCCCCATTAGGAAGCAATGCTTTAGCAGAGCGCGAATGTCTGTGTGGCAGCGAATGCAGTTCCAAGGGACAGTGAAAACCAGCTACAGCTTTCAGTGCTGGCAGCTTTCCTGTGGGCGCAATCTCTGGACGTTTCCAATTTCACTGCCGGGCTCTGCCAGAGAGAGATACAGAGTGTTGCCCCATTACGAAGCAATGCTTTAGCAGAGCGCGAATGTCTGTGTGGCAGCAAATGCAGTTCCAAGGGACAGTGAAAACCAGCTACAGCTTTCAGTGCTGGCAGCTTTCCTGTGGGCGCAATCTCTGGACGTTTCCAATTTCACTGCCGGGCTCTGCCAGAGAGAGATACAGAGTGTTGCCCCATTAGGAAGCAAAGCTTTAGCAGAGCGCGAATGTCTGTGTGGCAGCGAATGCAGTTCCAAGGGACAGTGAAAACCAGCTAGAGCTTTCAGTGCTGGCAGCTTTCCTGTGGGCGCAATCTCTGGACGTTTCCAATTTCACTGCCAGGCAATGGGAGAAAGTCATACAGAGTGTTGCCCCATTAGGAAGCAATGCTTTAGCAGAGCGCGAATGTCTGTGTGGCAGCGAATGCAGTTCCAAGGGACAGTGAAAACCAGCTACAGCTTTCAGTGCTGGCAGCTTTCCTGTGGGCGCAATCTCTGGACGTTTCCAATTTCACTGCCGGGCTCTGCCAGAGAGAGATACAGAGTGTTGCCCCATTACGAAGCAATGCTTTAGCAGAGCGCGAATGTCTGTGTGGCAGCGAATGCAGTTCCAGGGGACAGTGAAAACCAGCTACATCTTTCAGTGCTGGCAGCTTTCCTGTGGGCGCAATCTCTGGACGTTTCCAATTTCACTGCCAGGCACTGGGAGAAAGTCATACAGAGTGTTGCCCCATTAGGAAGCAAAGCTTTAGCAGAGCGCGAATGTCTGTGTGGCAGCGAATGCAGTTCCAAGGGACAGTGAAAACCAGCTACAGCTTTCAGTGCTGGCAGCTTTCCTGTGGGCACAATCTCTGGACGTTTCCAATTTCACTACCGGGCACTGGGAGAAAGTCATACAGAGTGTTGCCCCATTAGGAAGCAAAGCTTTAGCAGAGCGCGAATGTGTATGTGGCAGCGAATGCAGTTCCAAGGGACAGTGAAAACCAGCTACAGCTTTCAGTGCTGGCAGCTTTCCTGTGGGCGCAATCTCTGGACGTTTCCAATTTCACTGCCGGGCTCTGCCAGAGAGAGATACAGAGTGTTGCCCCATTAGGAAGCAATGCTTTAGCAGAGCGCGAATGTGTGTGTGGCAGCGAATGCAGTTCCAAGGGACAGTGAAAACCAGCTACAGCTTTCAGTGCTGGCAGCTTTCCTGTGGGCGCAATCTCTGGACGTTTCCAATTTCACTGCCAGGCACTGGGAGAAAGTCATACAGAGTGTTGCCCCATTACGAAGCAATGCTTTAGCAGAGCGCGAATGTCTGTGTGGCAGCGAATGCAGTTCCAAGGGACAGTGAAAACCAGCTACAGCTTTCAGTGCTGGCAGCTTTCCTGTGGGCGCAATCTCTGGACGTTTCCAATTTGGCAGCCGGGCTCTGCCAGAGAGAGATACAGAGTGTTGCCCCATTAGGAAGCAAAGCTTTAGCAGAGCGCGAATGTCTGTGTGGCAGCGAATGCAGTTCCAGGGGACAGTGAAAACCAGCCACAGCTTTCAGTGCTGGCAGCTTTCCTGTGGGCGCAATCTCTGGACGTTTCCCATTTCACTGCCAGGCACTGGGAGAAAGTCATACAGAGTGTTGCCCCATTACGAAGCAAAGCTTTAGCAGAGCGCGAATGTCTGTGTGGCAGCGAATGCAGTTCCAGGGGACAGTGAAAACCAGCTACATCTTTCAGTGCTGGCAGCTTTCCTGTGGGCGCAATCTCTGGACGTTTCCAATTTCACTGCCAGGCACTGGGAGAAAGTCATACAGAGTGTTGCCCCATTACGAAGCAATGCTTTAGCAGAGCGCGAATGTCTGTGTGGCAGCGAATGCAGTTCCAAGGGACAGTGAAAACCAGCTAGAGCTTTCAGTGCTGGCAGCTTTCCTGTGGGCGCAATCTCTGGACGTTTCCATTTTCACTGCCGGGCTCTGCCAGAGAGAGATACAGAGTGTTGCCCCATTACGAAGCAATGCTTTAGCAGAGCGCGAATGTCTGTGTGGCAGCGAATGCAGTTCCAAGGGACAGTGAAAACCAGCTACAGCTTTCAGTGCTGGCAGCTTTCCTGTGGGCGCAATCTCTGGACGTTTCCAATTTCACTGCCGGGCTCTGCCAGAGAGAGATACAGAGTGTTGCCCCATTAGGAAGCAAAGCTTTAGCAGAGCGCGAATGTCTGTGTGGCAGCGAATGCAGTTCCAAGGGACAGTGAAAACCAGCTAGAGCTTTCAGTGCTGGCAGCTTTCCTGTGGGCGCAATCTCTGGACGTTTCCAATTTCACTGCCAGGCAATGGGAGAAAGTCATACAGAGTGTTGCCCCATTACGAAGCAATGCTTTAGCAGAGCGCGAATGTCTGTGTGGCAGCGAATGCAGTTCCAAGGGACAGTGAAAACCAGCTAGAGCTTTCAGTGCTGGCAGCTTTCCTGTGGGCGCAATCTCTGGACGTTTCCAATTTCACTGCCGGGCTCTGCCAGAGAGAGATACAGAGTGTTGCCCCATTACGAAGCAAAGCTTTAGCAGAGCGCGAATGTCTGTGTGGCAGCGAATGCAGTTCCAGGGGACAGTGAAAACCAGCTACATCTTTCAGTGCTGGCAGCTTTCCTGTGGGCGCAATCTCTGGACGTTTCCAATTTCACTGCCAGGCACTGGGAGAAAGTCATACAGAGTGTTGCCCCATTAGGAAGCAAAGCTTTAGCAGAGCGCGAATGTCTGTGTGGCAGCGAATGCAGTTCCAAGGGACAGTGAAAACCAGCTACAGCTTTCAGTGCTGGCAGCTTTCCTGTGGGCACAATCTCTGGACGTTTCCAATTTCACTACCGGGCACTGGGAGAAAGTCATACAGAGTGTTGCCCCATTAGGAAGCAAAGCTTTAGCAGAGCGCGAATGTCTATGTGGCAGCGAATGCAGTTCCAAGGGACAGTGAAAACCAGCTACAGCTTTCAGTGCTGGCAGCTTTCCTGTGGGCGCAATCTCTGGACGTTTCCAATTTCACTGCCGGGCTCTGCCAGAGAGAGATACAGAGTGTTGCCCCATTAGGAAGCAATGCTTTAGCAGAGCGCGAATGTGTGTGTGGCAGCGAATGCAGTTCCAAGGGACAGTGAAAACCAGCTACAGCTTTCAGTGCTGGCAGCTTTCCTGTGGGCGCAATCTCTGGACGTTTCCAATTTCACTGCCAGGCACTGGGAGAAAGTCATACAGAGTGTTGCCCCATTACGAAGCAATGCTTTAGCAGAGCGCGAATGTCTGTGTGGCAGCGAATGCAGTTCCAAGGGACAGTGAAAACCAGCTACAGCTTTCAGTGCTGGCAGCTTTCCTGTGGGCGCAATCTCTGGACGTTTCCAATTTGGCAGCCGGGCTCTGCCAGAGAGAGATACAGAGTGTTGCCCCATTAGGAAGCAAAGCTTTAGCAGAGCGCGAATGTCTGTGTGGCAGCGAATGCAGTTCCAGGGGACAGTGAAAACCAGCCACAGCTTTCAGTGCTGGCAGCTTTCCTGTGGGCGCAATCTCTGGACGTTTCCCATTTCACTGCCAGGCACTGGGAGAAAGTCATACAGAGTGTTGCCCCATTACGAAGCAAAGCTTTAGCAGAGCGTGAATGTCTGTGTGGCAGCGAATGCAGTTCCAGGGGACAGTGAAAACCAGCTACATCTTTCAGTGCTGGCAGCTTTCCTGTGGGCGCAATCTCTGGACGTTTCCAATTTCACTGCCAGGCACTGGGAGAAAGTCATACAGAGTGTTGCCCCATTACGAAGCAATGCTTTAGCAGAGCGCGAATGTCTGTGTGGCAGCGAATGCAGTTCCAAGGGACAGTGAAAACCAGCTAGAGCTTTCAGTGCTGGCAGCTTTCCTGTGGGCGCAATCTCTGGACGTTTCAATTTCACTGCCGGGCTCTGCCAGAGAGAGATACAGAGTGTTGCCCCATTACGAAGCAATGCTTTAGCAGAGCGCGAATGTCTGTGTGGCAGCGAATGCAGTTCCAAGGGACAGTGAAAACCAGCTAGAGCTTTCAGTGCTGGCAGCTTTCCTGTGGGCGGAATCTCTGGACGTTTCCAATTTCACTGCCGGGCACTGGGAGAAAGTCATACAGAGTGTTGCCCCATTAGGAAGCAAAGATTTAGCAGAGCGCGAATGTCTGTGTGGCAGCGAATGCAGTTCCAAGGGACAGTGAAAACCAGCTAGAGCTTTCAGTGCTGGCAGCTTTCCTGTGGGCGCAATCTCTGGACGTTTCCAATTTCACTGCCGGGCTCTGCCAGAGAGAGATAAAGAGTGTTGCCCCATTACGAAGCAAAGCTTTAGCAGAGCGCGAATGTCTGTGTGGCAGCGAATGCAGTTCCAGGGGACAGTGAAAACCAGCTACATCTTTCAGTGCTGGCAGCTTTCCTGTGGGCGCAATCTCTGGACGTTTCCAATTTCACTGCCAGGCACTGGGAGAAAGTCATACAGAGTGTTGCCCCATTACGAAGCAATGCTTTAGCGGAGCGCGAATGTCTGTGTGGCAGCGAATGCAGTTCCAAGGGACAGTGAAAACCAGCTACAGCTTTCAGTGCTGGCAGCTTTCCTGTGGGCACAATATCTGGACGTTTCCAATTTCACTACCGGGCACTGGGAGAAAGTCATACAGAGTGTTGCCCCATTAGGAAGCAATGCTTTAGCAGAGCGCGAATGTCTGTGTGGCAGCGAATGCAGTTCCAAGGGACAGTGAAAACCAGCTACAGCTTTCAGTGCTGGCAGCTTTCCTGTGGGCGCAATCTCTGGACGTTTCCAATTTCACTGCCGGGCTCTCCCAGAGAGAGATACAGAGTGTTGCCCATTAGGAAGCAATGCTTTAGCAGAGCGCGAATGTGTGTGTGGCAGCGAATGCAGTTCCAAGGGACAGTGAAAACCAGCTACAGCTTTCAGTGCTGGCAGCTTTCCTGTGGGCGCAATCTCTGGACGTTTCCATTTTCACTGCCGGGCTCTGCCAGAGAGAGATACAGAGTGTTGCCCCATTACGAAGCAATGCTTTAGCAGAGCGCGAATGTCTGTGTGGCAGCGAATGCAGTTCCAAGGGACAGTGAAAACCAGCTACAGCTTTCAGTGCTGGCAGCTTTCCTGTGGGCGCAATCTCTGGACGTTTCCAATTTCACTGCCGGGCTCTGCCAGAGAGAGATACAGAGTGTTGCCCCATTAGGAAGCAAAGCTTTAGCAGAGCGCGAATGTCTGTGTGGCAGCGAATGCAGTTCCAAGGGACAGTGAAAACCAGCTAGAGCTTTCAGTGCTGGCAGCTTTCCTGTGGGCGCAATCTCTGGACGTTTCCAATTTCACTGCCAGGCAATGGGAGAAAGTCATACAGAGTGTTGCCCCATTACGAAGCAATGCTTTAGCAGAGCGCGAATGTCTGTGTGGCAGCGAATGCAGTTCCAAGGGACAGTGAAAACCAGCTACAGCTTTCAGTGCTGGCAGCTTTCCTGTGGGCGCAATCTCTGGACGTTTCCAATTTCACTGCCGGGCTCTGCCAGAGAGAGATACAGAGTGTTGCCCCATTAGGAAGCAAAGCTTTAGCAGAGCGCGAATGTCTGTGTGGCAGCGAATGCAGTTCCAAGGGACAGTGAAAACCAGCTACAGCTTTCAGTGCTGGCAGCTTTCCTGTGGGCGCAATCTCTGGACGTTTCCAATTTCACTGCCGGGCTCTGCCAGAGAGAGATACAGAGTGTTGCCGCATTACGAAGCAATGCTTTAGCAGAGCGCGAATGTCTGTGTGGCAGCGAATGCAGTTCCAGGGGACAGTGAAAACCAGCTACATCTTTCAGTGCTGGCAGCTTTCCTGTGGGCGCAATCTCTGGACGTTTCCAATTTCACTGCCAGGCACTGGGAGAAAGTCATACAGAGTGTTGCCCCATTACGAAGCAATGCTTTAGCAGAGCGCGAATGTCTGTGTGGCAGCGAATGCAGTTCCAAGGGACAGTGAAAACCAGCTAGAGCTTTCAGTGCTGGCAGCTTTCCTGTGGGCACAATCTCTGGACGTTTCCAATTTCACTGCCGGGCACTGGGAGAAAGTCATACAGAGTGTTGCCCCATTAGGAAGCAAAGATTTAGCAGAGCGCGAATGTCTGTGTGGCAGCGAATGCAGTTCCAAGGGACAGTGAAAACCAGCTAGAGCTTTCAGTGCTGGCAGCTTTCCTGTGGGCGCAATCTCTGGACGTTTCCAATTTCACTGCCGGGCTCTGCCAGAGAGAGATACAGAGTGTTGCCCCATTACGAAGCAATGCTTTAGCAGAGCGCGAATGTCTGTGTGGCAGCAAATGCAGTTCCAAGGGACAGTGAAAACCAGCTACAGCTTTCAGTGCTGGCAGCTTTCCTGTGGGCGCAATCTCTGGACGTTTCCAATTTCACTGCCGGGCTCTGCCAGAGAGAGATACAGAGTGTTGCCCCATTAGGAAGCAAAGCTTTAGCAGAGCGCGAATGTCTGTGTGGCAGCGAATGCATTTCCAAGGGACAGTGAAAACCAGCTAGAGCTTTCAGTGCTGGCAGCTTTCCTGTGGGCGCAATCTCTGGACGTTTCCAATTTCACTGCCAGGCAATGGGAGAAAGTCATACAGAGTGTTGCCCCATTAGGAAGCAATGCTTTAGCAGAGCGCGAATGTCTGTGTGGCAGCGAATGCAGTTCCAAGGGACAGTGAAAACCAGCTACAGCTTTCAGTGCTGGCAGCTTTCCTGTGGGCGCAATCTCTGGACGTTTCCAATTTCACTGCCGGGCTCTGCCAGAGAGAGATACAGAGTGTTGCCCCATTACGAAGCAATGCTTTAGCAGAGCGCGAATGTCTGTGTGGCAGCGAATGCAGTTCCAGGGGACAGTGAAAACCAGCTACATCTTTCAGTGCTGGCAGCTTTCCTGTGGGCGCAATCTCTGGACGTTTCCAATTTCACTGCCAGGCACTGGGAGAAAGTCATACAGAGTGTTGCCCCATTAGGAAGCAAAGCTTTAGCAGAGCGCGAATGTCTGTGTGGCAGCGAATGCAGTTCCAAGGGACAGTGAAAACCAGCTACAGCTTTCAGTGCTGGCAGCTTTCCTGTGGGCACAATCTCTGGACGTTTCCAATTTCACTACCGGGCACTGGGAGAAAGTCATACAGAGTGTTGCCCCATTAGGAAGCAAAGCTTTAGCAGAGCGCGAATGTCTATGTGGCAGCGAATGCAGTTCCAAGGGACAGTGAAAACCAGCTACAGCTTTCAGTGCTGGCAGCTTTCCTGTGGGCGCAATCTCTGGACGTTTCCAATTTCACTGCCGGGCTCTGCCAGAGAGAGATACAGAGTGTTGCCCCATTAGGAAGCAATGCTTTAGCAGAGCGCGAATGTGTGTGTGGCAGCGAATGCAGTTCCAAGGGACAGTGAAAACCAGCTACAGCTTTCAGTGCTGGCAGCTTTCCTGTGGGCGCAATCTCTGGACGTTTCCAATTTCACTGCCAGGCACTGGGAGAAAGTCATACAGAGTGTTGCCCCATTACGAAGCAATGCTTTAGCAGAGCGCGAATGTCTGTGTGGCAGCGAATGCAGTTCCAAGGGACAGTGAAAACCAGCTACAGCTTTCAGTGCTGGCAGCTTTCCTGTGGGCGCAATCTCTGGACGTTTCCAATTTGGCAGCCGGGCTCTGCCAGAGAGAGATACAGAGTGTTGCCCCATTAGGAAGCAAAGCTTTAGCAGAGCGCGAATGTCTGTGTGGCAGCGAATGCAGTTCCAGGGGACAGTGAAAACCAGCCACAGCTTTCAGTGCTGGCAGCTTTCCTGTGGGCGCATACTCTGGACGTTTCCCATTTCACTGCCAGGCACTGGGAGAAAGTCATACAGAGTGTTGCCCCATTACGAAGCAAAGCTTTAGCAGAGCGCGAATGTCTGTGTGGCAGCGAATGCAGTTCCAGGGGACAGTGAAAACCAGCTACATCTTTCAGTGCTGGCAGCTTTCCTGTGGGCGCAATCTCTGGACGTTTCCAATTTCACTGCCAGGCACTGGGAGAAAGTCATACAGAGTGTTGCCCCATTACGAAGCAATGCTTTAGCAGAGCGCGAATGTCTGTGTGGCAGCGAATGCAGTTCCAAGGGACAGTGAAAACCAGCTAGAGCTTTCAGTGCTGGCAGCTTTCCTGTGGGCGCAATCTCTGGACGTTTCAATTTCACTGCCGGGCTCTGCCAGAGAGAGATACAGAGTGTTGCCCCATTACGAAGCAATGCTTTAGCAGAGCGCGAATGTCTGTGTGGCAGCGAATGCAGTTCCAAGGGACAGTGAAAACCAGCTAGAGCTTTCAGTGCTGGCAGCTTTCCTGTGGGCGGAATCTCTGGACGTTTCCAATTTCACTGCCGGGCACTGGGAGAAAGTCATACAGAGTGTTGCCCCATTAGGAAGCAAAGATTTAGCAGAGCGCGAATGTCTGTGTGGCAGCGAATGCAGTTCCAAGGGACAGTGAAAACCAGCTAGAGCTTTCAGTGCTGGCAGCTTTCCTGTGGGCGCAATCTCTGGACGTTTCCAATTTCACTGCCGGGCTCTGCCAGAGAGAGATAAAGAGTGTTGCCCCATTACGAAGCAAAGCTTTAGCAGAGCGCGAATGTCTGTGTGGCAGCGAATGCAGTTCCAGGGGACAGTGAAAACCAGCTACATCTTTCAGTGCTGGCAGCTTTCCTGTGGGCGCAATCTCTGGACGTTTCCAATTTCACTGCCAGGCACTGGGAGAAAGTCATACAGAGTGTTGCCCCATTACGAAGCAATGCTTTAGCGGAGCGCGAATGTCTGTGTGGCAGCGAATGCAGTTCCAAGGGACAGTGAAAACCAGCTACAGCTTTCAGTGCTGGCAGCTTTCCTGTGGGCACAATATCTGGACGTTTCCAATTTCACTACCGGGCACTGGGAGAAAGTCATACAGAGTGTTGCCCCATTAGGAAGCAATGCTTTAGCAGAGCGCGAATGTCTGTGTGGCAGCGAATGCAGTTCCAAGGGACAGTGAAAACCAGCTACAGCTTTCAGTGCTGGCAGCTTTCCTGTGGGCGCAATCTCTGGACGTTTCCAATTTCACTGCCGGGCTCTGCCAGAGAGAGATACAGAGTGTTGCCCATTAGGAAGCAATGCTTTAGCAGAGCGCGAATGTGTGTGTGGCAGCGAATGCAGTTCCAAGGGACAGTGAAAACCAGCTACAGCTTTCAGTGCTGGCAGCTTTCCTGTGGGCGCAATCTCTGGACGTTTCCATTTTCACTGCCGGGCTCTGCCAGAGAGAGATACAGAGTGTTGCCCCATTACGAAGCAATGCTTTAGCAGAGCGCGAATGTCTGTGTGGCAGCGAATGCAGTTCCAAGGGACAGTGAAAACCAGCTACAGCTTTCAGTGCTGGCAGCTTTCCTGTGGGCGCAATCTCTGGACGTTTCCAATTTCACTGCCGGGCTCTGCCAGAGAGAGATACAGAGTGTTGCCCCATTAGGAAGCAAAGCTTTAGCAGAGCGCGAATGTCTGTGTGGCAGCGAATGCAGTTCCAAGGGACAGTGAAAACCAGCTAGAGCTTTCAGTGCTGGCAGCTTTCCTGTGGGCGCAATCTCTGGACGTTTCCAATTTCACTGCCAGGCAATGGGAGAAAGTCATACAGAGTGTTGCCCCATTACGAAGCAATGCTTTAGCAGAGCGCGAATGTCTGTGTGGCAGCGAATGCAGTTCCAAGGGACAGTGAAAACCAGCTACAGCTTTCAGTGCTGGCAGCTTTCCTGTGGGCGCAATCTCTGGACGTTTCCAATTTCACTGCCGGGCTCTGCCAGAGAGAGATACAGAGTGTTGCCCCATTAGGAAGCAAAGCTTTAGCAGAGCGCGAATGTCTGTGTGGCAGCGAATGCAGTTCCAAGGGACAGTGAAAACCAGCTAGAGCTTTCAGTGCTGGCAGCTTTCCTGTGGGCGCAATCTCTGGACGTTTCCAATTTCACTGCCAGGCAATGGGAGAAAGTCATACGGAGTGTTGCCCCATTAGGAAGCAATGCTTTAGCAGAGCGCGAATGTCTGTGTGGCAGCGAATGCAGTTCCAAGGGACAGTGAAAACCAGCTACAGCTTTCAGTGCTGGCAGCTTTCCTGTGGGCGCAATCTCTGGACGTTTCCAATTTCACTGCCGGGCTCTGCCAGAGAGAGATACAGAGTGTTGCCCCATTACGAAGCAATGCTTTAGCAGAGCGCGAATGTCTGTGTGGCAGCGAATGCAGTTCCAGGGGACAGTGAAAACCAGCTACATCTTTCAGTGCTGGCAGCTTTCCTGTGGGCGCAATCTCTGGACGTTTCCAATTTCACTGCCAGGCACTGGGAGAAAGTCATACAGAGTGTTGCCCCATTAGGAAGCAAAGCTTTAGCAGAGCGCGAATGTCTGTGTGGCAGCGAATGCAGTTCCAAGGGACAGTGAAAACCAGCTACAGCTTTCAGTGCTGGCAGCTTTCCTGTGGGCACAATCTCTGGACGTTTCCAATTTCACTACCGGGCACTGGGAGAAAGTCATACAGAGTGTTGCCCCATTAGGAAGCAAAGCTTTAGCAGAGCGCGAATGTCTATGTGGCAGCGAATGCAGTTCCAAGGGACAGTGAAAACCAGCTACAGCTTTCAGTGCTGGCAGCTTTCCTGTGGGCGCAATCTCTGGACGTTTCCAATTTCACTGCCGGGCTCTGCCAGAGAGAGATACAGAGTGTTGCCCCATTAGGAAGCAATGCTTTAGCAGAGCGCGAATGTGTGTGTGGCAGCGAATGCAGTTCCAAGGGACAGTGAAAACCAGCTACAGCTTTCAGTGCTGGCAGCTTTCCTGTGGGCGCAATCTCTGGACGTTTCCAATTTCACTGCCAGGCACTGGGAGAAAGTCATACAGAGTGTTGCCCCATTACGAAGCAATGCTTTAGCAGAGCGCGAATGTCTGTGTGGCAGCGAATGCAGTTCCAAGGGACAGTGAAAACCAGCTACAGCTTTCAGTGCTGGCAGCTTTCCTGTGGGCGCAATCTCTGGACGTTTCCAATTTGGCAGCCGGGCTCTGCCAGAGAGAGATACAGAGTGTTGCCCCATTAGGAAGCAAAGCTTTAGCAGAGCGCGAATGTCTGTGTGGCAGCGAATGCAGTTCCAGGGGACAGTGAAAACCAGCCACAGCTTTCAGTGCTGGCAGCTTTCCTGTGGGCGCAATCTCTGGACGTTTCCCATTTCACTGCCAGGCACTGGGAGAAAGTCATACAGAGTGTTGCCCCATTACGAAGCAAAGCTTTAGCAGAGCGCGAATGTCTGTGTGGCAGCGAATGCAGTTCCAGGGGACAGTGAAAACCAGCTACATCTTTCAGTGCTGGCAGCTTTCCTGTGGGCGCAATCTCTGGACGTTTCCAATTTCACTGCCAGGCACTGGGAGAAAGTCATACAGAGTGTTGCCCCATTACGAAGCAATGCTTTAGCAGAGCGCGAATGTCTGTGTGGCAGCGAATGCAGTTCCAAGGGACAGTGAAAACCAGCTAGAGCTTTCAGTGCTGGCAGCTTTCCTGTGGGCGCAATCTCTGGACGTTTCAATTTCACTGCCGGGCTCTGCCAGAGAGAGATACAGAGTGTTGCCCCATTACGAAGCAATGCTTTAGCAGAGCGCGAATGTCTGTGTGGCAGCGAATGCAGTTCCAAGGGACAGTGAAAACCAGCTAGAGCTTTCAGTGCTGGCAGCTTTCCTGTGGGCGGAATCTCTGGACGTTTCCAATTTCACTGCCGGGCACTGGGAGAAAGTCATACAGAGTGTTGCCCCATTAGGAAGCAAAGATTTAGCAGAGCGCGAATGTCTGTGTGGCAGCGAATGCAGTTCCAAGGGACAGTGAAAACCAGCTAGAGCTTTCAGTGCTGGCAGCTTTCCTGTGGGCGCAATCTCTGGACGTTTCCAATTTCACTGCCGGGCTCTGCCAGAGAGAGATAAAGAGTGTTGCCCCATTACGAAGCAAAGCTTTAGCAGAGCGCGAATGTCTGTGTGGCAGCGAATGCAGTTCCAGGGGACAGTGAAAACCAGCTACATCTTTCAGTGCTGGCAGCTTTCCTGTGGGCGCAATCTCTGGACGTTTCCAATTTCACTGCCAGGCACTGGGAGAAAGTCATACAGAGTGTTGCCCCATTACGAAGCAATGCTTTAGCGGAGCGCGAATGTCTGTGTGGCAGCGAATGCAGTTCCAAGGGACAGTGAAAACCAGCTACAGCTTTCAGTGCTGGCAGCTTTCCTGTGGGCACAATATCTGGACGTTTCCAATTTCACTACCGGGCACTGGGAGAAAGTCATACAGAGTGTTGCCCCATTAGGAAGCAATGCTTTAGCAGAGCGCGAATGTCTGTGTGGCAGCGAATGCAGTTCCAAGGGACAGTGAAAACCAGCTACAGCTTTCAGTGCTGGCAGCTTTCCTGTGGGCGCAATCTCTGGACGTTTCCAATTTCACTGCCGGGCTCTGCCAGAGAGAGATACAGAGTGTTGCCCATTAGGAAGCAATGCTTTAGCAGAGCGCGAATGTGTGTGTGGCAGCGAATGCAGTTCCAAGGGACAGTGAAAACCAGCTACAGCTTTCAGTGCTGGCAGCTTTCCTGTGGGCGCAATCTCTGGACGTTTCCATTTTCACTGCCGGGCTCTGCCAGAGAGAGATACAGAGTGTTGCCCCATTACGAAGCAATGCTTTAGCAGAGCGCGAATGTCTGTGTGGCAGCGAATGCAGTTCCAAGGGACAGTGAAAACCAGCTACAGCTTTCAGTGCTGGCAGCTTTCCTGTGGGCGCAATCTCTGGACGTTTCCAATTTCACTGCCGGGCTCTGCCAGAGAGAGATACAGAGTGTTGCCCCATTAGGAAGCAAAGCTTTAGCAGAGCGCGAATGTCTGTGTGGCAGCGAATGCAGTTCCAAGGGACAGTGAAAACCAGCTAGAGCTTTCAGTGCTGGCAGTTTTCCTGTGGGCGCAATCTCTGGACGTTTCCAATTTCACTGCCAGGCAATGGGAGAAAGTCATACAGAGTGTTGCCCCATTACGAAGCAATGCTTTAGCAGAGCGCGAATGTCTGTGTGGCAGCGAATGCAGTTCCAAGGGACAGTGAAAACCAGCTACAGCTTTCAGTGCTGGCAGCTTTCCTGTGGGCGCAATCTCTGGACGTTTCCAATTTCACTGCCGGGCTCTGCCAGAGAGAGATACAGAGTGTTGCCCCATTAGGAAGCAAAGCTTTAGCAGAGCGCGAATGTCTGTGTGGCAGCGAATGCAGTTCCAAGGGACAGTGAAAACCAGCTACAGCTTTCAGTGCTGGCAGCTTTCCTGTGGGCGCAATCTCTGGACGTTTCCAATTTCACTGCCGGGCTCTGCCAGAGAGAGATACAGAGTGTTGCCGCATTACGAAGCAATGCTTTAGCAGAGCGCGAATGTCTGTGTGGCAGCGAATGCAGTTCCAGGGGACAGTGAAAACCAGCTACATCTTTCAGTGCTGGCAGCTTTCCTGTGGGCGCAATCTCTGGACGTTTCCAATTTCACTGCCAGGCACTGGGAGAAAGTCATACAGAGTGTTGCCCCATTACGAAGCAATGCTTTAGCAGAGCGCGAATGTCTGTGTGGCAGCGAATGCAGTTCCAAGGGACAGTGAAAACCAGCTAGAGCTTTCAGTGCTGGCAGCTTTCCTGTGGGCACAATCTCTGGACGTTTCCAATTTCACTGCCGGGCACTGGGAGAAAGTCATACAGAGTGTTGCCCCATTAGGAAGCAAAGATTTAGCAGAGCGCGAATGTCTGTGTGGCAGCGAATGCAGTTCCAAGGGACAGTGAAAACCAGCTAGAGCTTTCAGTGCTGGCAGCTTTCCTGTGGGCGCAATCTCTGGACGTTTCCAATTTCACTGCCGGGCTCTGCCAGAGAGAGATACAGAGTGTTGCCCCATTACGAAGCAAAGCTTTAGCAGAGCGCGAATGTCTGTGTGGCAGCGAATGCAGTTCCAGGGGACAGTGAAAACCAGCTACATCTTTCAGTGCTGGCAGCTTTCCTGTGGGCGCAATCTCTGGACGTTTCCAATTTCACTGCCAGGCACTGGGAGAAAGTCATACAGAGTGTTGCCCCATTACGAAGCAATGCTTTAGCGGAGCGCGAATGTCTGTGTGGCAGCGAATGCAGTTCCAAGGGACAGTGAAAACCAGCTACAGCTTTCAGTGCTGGCAGCTTTCCTGTGGGCACAATATCTGGACGTTTCCAATTTCACTACCGGGCACTGGGAGAAAGTCATACAGAGTGTTGCCCCATTAGGAAGCAAAGCTTTAGCAGAGCGCGAATGTCTATGTGGCAGCGAATGCAGTTCCAAGGGACAGTGAAAACCAGCTACAGCTTTCAGTGCTGGCAGCTTTCCTGTGGGCGCAATCTCTGGACGTTTCCAATTTCACTGCCGGGCTCTGCCAGAGAGAGATACAGAGTGTTGCCCCATTAGGAAGCAATGCTTTAGCAGAGCGCGAATGTCTGTGTGGCAGCGAATGCAGTTCCAAGGGACAGTGAAAACCAGCTACAGCTTTCAGTGCTGGCAGCTTTCCTGTGGGCGCAATCTCTGGACGTTTCCAATTTCACTGCCGGGCTCTGCCAGAGAGAGATACAGAGTGTTGCCCCATTACGAAGCAATGCTTTAGCAGAGCGCGAATGTCTGTGTGGCAGCAAATGCAGTTCCAAGGGACAGTGAAAACCAGCTACAGCTTTCAGTGCTGGCAGCTTTCCTGTGGGCGCAATCTCTGGACGTTTCCAATTTCACTGCCGGGCTCTGCCAGAGAGAGATACAGAGTGTTGCCCCATTAGGAAGCAAAGCTTTAGCAGAGCGCGAATGTCTGTGTGGCAGCGAATGCAGTTCCAAGGGACAGTGAAAACCAGCTAGAGCTTTCAGTGCTGGCAGCTTTCCTGTGGGCGCAATCTCTGGACGTTTCCAATTTCACTGCCAGGCAATGGGAGAAAGTCATACAGAGTGTTGCCCCATTACGAAGCAATGCTTTAGCAGAGCGCGAATGTCTGTGTGGCAGCGAATGCAGTTCCAAGGGACAGTGAAAACCAGCTACAGCTTTCAGTGCTGGCAGCTTTCCTGTGGGCGCAATCTCTGGACGTTTCCAATTTCACTGCCGGGCTCTGCCAGAGAGAGATACAGAGTGTTGCCCCATTACGAAGCAATGCTTTAGCAGAGCGCGAATGTCTGTGTGGCAGCGAATGCAGTTCCAGGGGACAGTGAAAACCAGCTACATCTTTCAGTGCTGGCAGCTTTCCTGTGGGCGCAATCTCTGGACGTTTCCAATTTCACTGCCAGGCACTGGGAGAAAGTCATACAGAGTGTTGCCCCATTAGGAAGCAAAGCTTTAGCAGAGCGCGAATGTCTGTGTGGCAGCGAATGCAGTTCCAAGGGACAGTGAAAACCAGCTACAGCTTTCAGTGCTGGCAGCTTTCCTGTGGGCACAATATCTGGACGTTTCCAATTTCACTACCGGGCACTGGGAGAAAGTCATACAGAGTGTTGCCCCATTAGGAAGCAAAGCTTTAGCAGAGCGCGAATGTCTATGTGGCAGCGAATGCAGTTCCAAGGGAC
Organism: Mycteria americana; assembly: GCF_035582795.1. Classification (NCBI taxonomy): domain Eukaryota; kingdom Metazoa; phylum Chordata; class Aves; order Ciconiiformes; family Ciconiidae; genus Mycteria; species Mycteria americana. Next base: position 476,265 of record NW_027445638.1, read on the forward strand.
AGTGAAAACCAGCTACAGCTTTCAGTGCTGGCAGCTTTCCTGTGGGCGCAATCTCTGGACGTTTCCAATTTCACTGCCGGGCTCTGCCAGAGAGAGATACAGAGTGTTGCCCCATTAGGAAGCAATGCTTTAGCAGAGCGCGAATGTCTGTGTGGCAGCGAATGCAGTTCCAAGGGACAGTGAAAACCAGCTACAGCTTTCAGTGCTGGCAGCTTTCCTGTGGGCGCAATCTCTGGACGTTTCCAATTTCACTGCCGGGCTCTGCCAGAGAGAGATACAGAGTGTTGCCCCATTACGAAGCAATGCTTTAGCAGAGCGCGAATGTCTGTGTGGCAGCGAATGCAGTTCCAAGGGACAGTGAAAACCAGCTACAGCTTTCAGTGCTGGCAGCTTTCCTGTGGGCGCAATCTCTGGACGTTTCCAATTTCACTGCCGGGCTCTGCCAGAGAGAGATACAGAGTGTTGCCCCATTACGAAGCAATGCTTTAGCAGAGCGCGAATGTCTGTGTGGCAGCGAATGCAGTTCCAGGGGACAGTGAAAACCAGCTACATCTTTCAGTGCTGGCAGCTTTCCTGTGGGCGCAATCTCTGGACGTTTCCAATTTCACTGCCAGGCACTGGGAGAAAGTCATACAGAGTGTTGCCCCATTAGGAAGCAAAGCTTTAGCAGAGCGCGAATGTCTGTGTGGCAGCGAATGCAGTTCCAAGGGACAGTGAAAACCAGCTACAGCTTTCAGTGCTGGCAGCTTTCCTGTGGGCGCAATCTCTGGACGTTTCAATTTCACTGCCGGGCTCTGCCAGAGAGAGATACAGAGTGTTGCCCCATTAGGAAGCAATGCTTTAGCAGAGCGCGAATGTCTGTGTGGCAGCGAATGCAGTTCCAAGGGACAGTGAAAACCAGCTACAGCTTTCAGTGCTGGCAGCTTTCCTGTGGGCAGAATCTCTGGACGTTTCCAATTTCACTGCCAGGCACTGGGAGAAAGTCATACAGAGTGTTGCCCCATTAGGAAGCAAAGCTTTAGCAGAGCGCGAATGTCTGTGTGGCAGCGAATGCAGTTCCAAGGGACAGTGAAAACCAGCTACAGCTTTCAGTGCTGGCAGCTTTCCTGTGGGCGCAATCTCTGGACGTTTCCAATTTCACTGCCGGGCTCTGCCAGAGAGAGATACAGAGTGTTGCCCCATTACGAAGCAATGCTTTAGCAGAGCGCGAATGTCTGTGTGGCAGCGAATGCAGTTCCAAGGGACAGTGAAAACCAGCTACAGCTTTCAGTGCTGGCAGCTTTCCTGTGGGCGCAATCTCTGGACGTTTCAATTTCACTGCCGGGCTCTGCCAGAGAGAGATACAGAGTGTTGCCCCATTAGGAAGCAAAGCTTTAGCAGAGCGCGAATGTCTATGTGGCAGCGAATGCAGTTCCAAGGGACAGTGAAAACCAGCTACATCTTTCAGTGCTGGCAGCTTTCCTGTGGGCGCAATCTCTGGACGTTTCCAATTTCACTGCCGGGCTCTGCCAGAGAGAGATACAGAGTGTTGCCCCATTAGGAAGCAAAGCTTTAGCAGAGCGCGAATGTCTGTGTGGCAGCGAATGCAGTTCCAAGGGACAGTGAAAACCAGCTACAGCTTTCAGTGCTGGCAGCTTTCCTGTGGGCGCAATCTCTGGACGTTTCCAATTTCACTGCCGGGCTCTGCCAGAGAGAGATACAGAGTGTTGCCCCATTAGGAAGCAAAGCTTTAGCAGAGCGCGAATGTCTGTGTGGCAGCGAATGCAGTTCCAAGGGACAGTGAAAACCAGCTACAGCTTTCAGTGCTGGCAGCTTTCCTGTGGGCGCAATCTCTGGACGTTTCCAATTTCACTGCCGGGCACTGGGAGAAAGTCATACAGAGTGTTGCCCCATTACGAAGCAATGCTTTAGCAGAGCGCGAATGTCTGTGTGGCAGCGAATGCAGTTCCAAGGGACAGTGAAAACCAGCTACAGCTTTCAGTGCTGGCAGCTTTCCTAAGGGCGCAATCTCTGGACGTTTCCAATTTCACTGCCGGGCTCTGCCAGAGAGAGATACAGAGTGTTGCCCCATTAGGAAGCAAAGCTTTAGCAGAGCGCGAATGTCTGTGTGGCAGCGAATGCAGTTCCAAGGGACAGTGAAAACCAGCTACAGCTTTCAGTGCTGGCAGCTTTCCTGTGGGCGCAATCTCTGGACGTTTCCAATTTCACTGCCGGGCTCTGCCAGAGAGAGATACAGAGTGTTGCCCCATTACGAAGCAATGCTTTAGCAGAGCGCGAATGTCTGTGTGGCAGCGAGTGCAGTTCCAGGGGACAGTGAAAACCAGCTACATCTTTCAGTGCTGGCAGCTTTCCTGTGGGCGCAATCTCTGGACGTTTCCAATTTCACTGCCAGGCACTGGGAGAAAGTCATACAGAGTGTTGCCCCATTACGAAGCAATGCTTTAGCAGAGCGCGAATGTCTATGTGGCAGCGAATGCAGTTCCAAGGGACAGTGAAAACCAGCTACAGCTTTCAGTGCTGGCAGCTTTCCTGTGGGCGCAATCTCTGGACGTTTCCAATTTGGCAGCCGGGCTCTGCCAGAGAGAGATACAGAGTGTTGCCCCATTACGAAGCAATGCTTTAGCAGAGCGCGAATGTCTGTGCGGCAGCGAATGCAGTTCCAAGGGACAGTGAAAACCAGCTACAGCTTTCAGTGCTGGCAGCTTTCCTGTGGGCGCAATCTCTGGACGTTTCCAATTTCACTGCCAGGCACTGGGAGAAAGTCATACAGAGTGTTGCCCCATTAGGAAGCAAAGCTTTAGCAGAGCGCGAATGTCTGTGTGGCAGCGAATGCAGTTCCAAGGGACAGTGAAAACCAGCTACAGCTTTCAGTGCTGGCAGCTTTCCTGTGGGCGCAATCTCTGGACGTTTCCAATTTGGCAGCCGGGCTCTGCCAGAGAGAGATACAGAGTGTTGCCCCATTAGGAAGCAAAGCTTTAGCAGAGCGCGAATGTCTGTGTGGCAGCGAATGCAGTTCCAGGGGACAGTGAAAACCAGCCACAGCTTTCAGTGCTGGCAGCTTTCCTGTGGGCGCAATCTCTGGACGTTTCCCATTTCACTCCCAGGCACTGGGAGAAAGTCATACAGAGTGTTGCCCCATTACGAAGCAAAGCTTTAGCAGAGCGCGAATGTCTGTGTGGCAGCGAATGCAGTTCCAGGGGACAGTGAAAACCAGCTACATCTTTCAGTGCTGGCAGCTTTCCTGTGGGCGCAATCTCTGGACGTTTCCAATTTCACTGCCAGGCACTGGGAGAAAGTCATACAGAGTGTTGCCCCATTACGAAGCAATGCTTTAGCAGAGCGCGAATGTCTGTGTGGCAGCGAATGCAGTTCCAAGGGACAGTGAAAACCAGCTAGAGCTTTCAGTGCTGGCAGCTTTCCTGTGGGCGGAATCTCTGGACGTTTCCAATTTCACTGCCGGGCACTGGGAGAAAGTCATACAGAGTGTTGCCCCATTAGGAAGCAAAGATTTAGCAGAGCGCGAATGTCTGTGTGGCAGCGAATGCAGTTCCAAGGGACAGTGAAAACCAGCTAGAGCTTTCAGTGCTGGCAGCTTTCCTGTGGGCGCAATCTCTGGACGTTTCCAATTTCACTGCCGGGCTCTGCCAGAGAGAGATACAGAGTGTTGCCCCATTACGAAGCAAAGCTTTAGCAGAGCGCGAATGTCTGTGTGGCAGCGAATGCAGTTCCAGGGGACAGTGAAAACCAGCTACATCTTTCAGTGCTGGCAGCTTTCCTGTGGGCGCAATCTCTGGACGTTTCCAATTTCACTGCCAGGCACTGGGAGAAAGTCATACAGAGTGTTGCCCCATTAGGAAGCAAAGCTTTAGCAGAGCGCGAATGTCTGTGTGGCAGCGAATGCAGTTCCAAGGGACAGTGAAAACCAGCTACAGCTTTCAGTGCTGGCAGCTTTCCTGTGGGCACAATCTCTGGACGTTTCCAATTTCACTACCGGGCACTGGGAGAAAGTCATACAGAGTGTTGCCCCATTAGGAAGCAAAGCTTTAGCAGAGCGCGAATGTGTATGTGGCAGCGAATGCAGTTCCAAGGGACAGTGAAAACCAGCTACAGCTTTCAGTGCTGGCAGCTTTCCTGTGGGCGCAATCTCTGGACGTTTCCAATTTCACTGCCGGGCTCTGCCAGAGAGAGATACAGAGTGTTGCCCCATTAGGAAGCAATGCTTTAGCAGAGCGCGAATGTGTGTGTGGCAGCGAATGCAGTTCCAAGGGACAGTGAAAACCAGCTACAGCTTTCAGTGCTGGCAGCTTTCCTGTGGGCGCAATCTCTGGACGTTTCCAATTTCACTGCCAGGCACTGGGAGAAAGTCATACAGAGTGTTGCCCCATTACGAAGCAATGCTTTAGCAGAGCGCGAATGTCTGTGTGGCAGCGAATGCAGTTCCAAGGGACAGTGAAAACCAGCTACAGCTTTCAGTGCTGGCAGCTTTCCTGTGGGCGCAATCTCTGGACGTTTCCAATTTGGCAGCCGGGCTCTGCCAGAGAGAGATACAGAGTGTTGCCCCATTAGGAAGCAAAGCTTTAGCAGAGCGCGAATGTCTGTGTGGCAGCGAATGCAGTTCCAGGGGACAGTGAAAACCAGCCACAGCTTTCAGTGCTGGCAGCTTTCCTGTGGGCGCAATCTCTGGACGTTTCCCATTTCACTGCCAGGCACTGGGAGAAAGTCATACAGAGTGTTGCCCCATTACGAAGCAAAGCTTTAGCAGAGCGCGAATGTCTGTGTGGCAGCGAATGCAGTTCCAGGGGACAGTGAAAACCAGCTACATCTTTCAGTGCTGGCAGCTTTCCTGTGGGCGCAATCTCTGGACGTTTCCAATTTCACTGCCAGGCACTGGGAGAAAGTCATACAGAGTGTTGCCCCATTACGAAGCAATGCTTTAGCAGAGCGCGAATGTCTGTGTGGCAGCGAATGCAGTTCCAAGGGACAGTGAAAACCAGCTAGAGCTTTCAGTGCTGGCAGCTTTCCTGTGGGCGCAATCTCTGGACGTTTCAATTTCACTGCCGGGCTCTGCCAGAGAGAGATACAGAGTGTTGCCCCATTACGAAGCAATGCTTTAGCAGAGCGCGAATGTCTGTGTGGCAGCGAATGCAGTTCCAAGGGACAGTGAAAACCAGCTAGAGCTTTCAGTGCTGGCAGCTTTCCTGTGGGCGGAATCTCTGGACGTTTCCAATTTCACTGCCGGGCACTGGGAGAAAGTCATACAGAGTGTTGCCCCATTAGGAAGCAAAGATTTAGCAGAGCGCGAATGTCTGTGTGGCAGCGAATGCAGTTCCAAGGGACAGTGAAGACCAGCTAGAGCTTTCAGTGCTGGCAGCTTTCCTGTGGGCGCAATCTCTGGACGTTTCAATTTCACTGCCGGGCTCTGCCAGAGAGAGATACAGAGTGTTGCCCCATTAGGAAGCAATGCTTTAGCAGAGCGCGAATGTGTGTGTGGCAGCGAATGCAGTTCCAAGGGACAGTGAAAACCAGCTACAGCTTTCAGTGCTGGCAGCTTTCCTGTGGGCGCAATCTCTGGACGTTTCCAATTTCACTGCCAGGCACTGGGAGAAAGTCATACAGAGTGTTGCCCCATTACGAAGCAATGCTTTATCAGAGCGCGAATGTCTGTGTGGCAGCGAATGCAGTTCCAAGGGACAGTGAAAACCAGCTACAGCTTTCAGTGCTGGCAGCTTTCCTGTGGGCGCAATCTCTGGACGTTTCCAATTTGGCAGCCGGGCTCTGCCAGAGAGAGATACAGAGTGTTGCCCCATTACGAAGCAATGCTTTAGCAGAGCGCGAATGTCTGTGTGGCAGCGAATGCAGTTCCAAGGGACAGTGAAAACCAGCTACAGCTTTCAGTGCTGGCAGCTTTCCTGTGGGCGCAATCTCTGGACGTTTCCCATTTCACTGCCAGGCACTGGGAGAAAGTCATACAGAGTGTTGCCCCATTACGAAGCAAAGCTTTAGCAGAGCGCGAATGTCTGTGTGGCAGCGAATGCAGTTCCAGGGGACAGTGAAAACCAGCTACATCTTTCAGTGCTGGCAGCTTTCCTGTGGGCGCAATCTCTGGACGTTTCCAATTTCACTGCCAGGCACTGGGAGAAAGTCATACAGAGTGTTGCCCCATTACGAAGCAATGCTTTAGCAGAGCGCGAATGTCTGTGTGGCAGCGAATGCAGTTCCAAGGGACAGTGAAAACCAGCTAGAGCTTTCAGTGCTGGCAGCTTTCCTGTGGGCGCAATCTCTGGACGTTTCAATTTCACTGCCGGGCTCTGCCAGAGAGAGATACAGAGTGTTGCCCCATTACGAAGCAATGCTTTAGCAGAGCGCGAATGTCTGTGTGGCAGCGAATGCAGTTCCAAGGGACAGTGAAAACCAGCTAGAGCTTTCAGTGCTGGCAGCTTTCCTGTGGGCGCAATCTCTGGACGTTTCCAATTTCACTGCCGGGCACTGGGAGAAAGTCATACAGAGTGTTGCCCCATTAGGAAGCAAAGATTTAGCAGAGCGCGAATGTCTGTGTGGCAGCGAATGCAGTTCCAAGGGACAGTGAAAACCAGCTAGAGCTTTCAGTGCTGGCAGCTTTCCTGTGGGCGCAATCTCTGGACGTTTCCAATTTCACTGCCGGGCTCTGCCAGAGAGAGATACAGAGTGTTGCCCCATTACGAAGCAAAGCTTTAGCAGAGCGCGAATGTCTGTGTGGCAGCGAATGCAGTTCCAGGGGACAGTGAAAACCAGCTACATCTTTCAGTGCTGGCAGCTTTCCTGTGGGCGCAATCTCTGGACGTTTCCAATTTCACTGCCAGGCACTGGGAGAAAGTCATACAGAGTGTTGCCCCATTACGAAGCAATGCTTTAGCGGAGCGCGAATGTCTGTGTGGCAGCGAATGCAGTTCCAAGGGACAGTGAAAACCAGCTACAGCTTTCAGTGCTGGCAGCTTTCCTGTGGGCACAATATCTGGACGTTTCCAATTTCACTACCGGGCACTGGGAGAAAGTCATACAGAGTGTTGCCCCATTAGGAAGCAAAGCTTTAGCAGAGCGCGAATGTCTATGTGGCAGCGAATGCAGTTCCAAGGGACAGTGAAAACCAGCTACAGCTTTCAGTGCTGGCAGCTTTCCTGTGGGCGCAATCTCTGGACGTTTCCAATTTCACTGCCGGGCTCTGCCAGAGAGAGATACAGAGTGTTGCCCATTAGGAAGCAATGCTTTAGCAGAGCGCGAATGTGTGTGTGGCAGCGAATGCAGTTCCAAGGGACAGTGAAAACCAGCTACAGCTTTCAGTGCTGGCAGCTTTCCTGTGGGCGCAATCTCTGGACGTTTCCAATTTCACTGCCGGGCTCTGCCAGAGAGAGATACAGAGTGTTGCCCCATTACGAAGCAATGCTTTAGCAGAGCGCGAATGTCTGTGTGGCAGCGAATGCAGTTCCAAGGGACAGTGAAAACCAGCTACAGCTTTCAGTGCTGGCAGCTTTCCTGTGGGCGCAATCTCTGGACGTTTCCAATTTCACTGCCGGGCTCTGCCAGAGAGAGATACAGAGTGTTGCCCCATTAGGAAGCAAAGCTTTAGCAGAGCGCGAATGTCTGTGTGGCAGCGAATGCAGTTCCAAGGGACAGTGAAAACCAGCTAGAGCTTTCAGTGCTGGCAGCTTTCCTGTGGGCGCAATCTCTGGACGTTTCCAATTTCACTGCCAGGCAATGGGAGAAAGTCATACAGAGTGTTGCCCCATTACGAAGCAATGCTTTAGCAGAGCGCGAATGTCTGTGTGGCAGCGAATGCAGTTCCAAGGGACAGTGAAAACCAGCTACAGCTTTCAGTGCTGGCAGCTTTCCTAAGGGCGCAATCTCTGGACGTTTCCAATTTCACTGCCGGGCTCTGCCAGAGAGAGATACAGAGTGTTGCCCCATTAGGAAGCAAAGCTTTAGCAGAGCGCGAATGTCTGTGTGGCAGCGAATGCAGTTCCAAGGGACAGTGAAAACCAGCTACAGCTTTCAGTGCTGGCAGCTTTCCTGTGGGCGCAATCTCTGGACGTTTCCAATTTCACTGCCGGGCTCTGCCAGAGAGAGATACAGAGTGTTGCCGCATTACGAAGCAATGCTTTAGCAGAGCGCGAATGTCTGTGTGGCAGCGAATGCAGTTCCAGGGGACAGTGAAAACCAGCTACATCTTTCAGTGCTGGCAGCTTTCCTGTGGGCGCAATCTCTGGACGTTTCCAATTTCACTGCCAGGCACTGGGAGAAAGTCACACAGAGTGTTGCCCCATTAGGAAGCAAAGCTTTAGCAGAGCGCGAATGTCTGTGTGGCAGCGAATGCAGTTCCAAGGGACAGTGAAAACCAGCTAGAGCTTTCAGTGCTGGCAGCTTTCCTGTGGGCGCAATCTCTGGACGTTTCAATTTCACTGCCGGGCTCTGCCAGAGAGAGATACAGAGTGTTGCCCCATTACGAAGCAATGCTTTAGCAGAGCGCGAATGTCTGTGTGGCAGCGAATGCAGTTCCAAGGGACAGTGAAAACCAGCTAGAGCTTTCAGTGCTGGCAGCTTTCCTGTGGGCACAATCTCTGGACGTTTCCAATTTCACTGCCGGGCACTGGGAGAAAGTCATACAGAGTGTTGCCCCATTAGGAAGCAAAGATTTAGCAGAGCGCGAATGTCTGTGTGGCAGCGAATGCAGTTCCAAGGGACAGTGAAAACCAGCTAGAGCTTTCAGTGCTGGCAGCTTTCCTGTGGGCGCAATCTCTGGACGTTTCCAATTTCACTGCCAGGCACTGGGAGAAAGTCATACAGAGTGTTGCCCCATTACGAAGCAATGCTTTAGCGGAGCGCGAATGTCTGTGTGGCAGCGAATGCAGTTCCAAGGGACAGTGAAAACCAGCTACAGCTTTCAGTGCTGGCAGCTTTCCTGTGGGCGCAATCTCTGGACGTTTCAATTTCACTGCCGGGCTCTGCCAGAGAGAGATACAGAGTGTTGCCCCATTAGGAAGCAATGCTTTAGCAGAGCGCGAATGTCTGTGTGGCAGCGAATGCAGTTCCAAGGGACAGTGAAAACCAGCTACAGCTTTCAGTGCTGGCAGCTTTCCTGTGGGCAGAATCTCTGGACGTTTCCAATTTCACTGCCAGGCACTGGGAGAAAGTCATACAGAGTGTTGCCCCATTAGGAAGCAAAGCTTTAGCAGAGCGCGAATGTCTGTGTGGCAGCGAATGCAGTTCCAAGGGACAGTGAAAACCAGCTAGAGCTTTCAGTGCTGGCAGCTTTCCTGTGGGCGCAATCTCTGGACGTTTCCAATTTCACTGCCGGGCTCTGCCAGAGAGAGATACAGAGTGTTGCCCCATTACGAAGCAATGCTTTAGCAGAGCGCGAATGTCTGTGTGGCAGCGAATGCAGTTCCAGGGGACAGTGAAAACCAGCTACATCTTTCACTGCTGGCAGCTTTCCTGTGGGCGCAATCTCTGGACGTTTCCAATTTCACTGCCAGGCACTGGGAGAAAGTCATACAGAGTGTTGCCCCATTACGAAGCAATGCTTTAGCAGAGCGCGAATGTCTGTGTGGCAGCGAATGCAGTTCCAAGGGACAGTGAAAACCAGCTACAGCTTTCAGTGCTGGCAGCTTTCCTAAGGGCGCAATCTCTGGACGTTTCCAATTTCACTGCCGGGCTCTGCCAGAGAGAGATACAGAGTGTTGCCCCATTAGGAAGCAAAGCTTTAGCAGAGCGCGAATGTCTGTGTGGCAGCGAATGCAGTTCCAAGGGACAGTGAAAACCAGCTACAGCTTTCAGTGCTGGCAGCTTTCCTGTGGGCGCAATCTCTGGACGTTTCCAATTTCACTGCCGGGCTCTGCCAGAGAGAGATACAGAGTGTTGCCCCATTACGAAGCAATGCTTTAGCAGAGCGCGAATGTCTGTGTGGCAGCGAATGCAGTTCCAAGGGACAGTGAAAACCAGCTACAGCTTTCAGTGCTGGCAGCTTTCCTGTGGGCACAATCTCTGGACGTTTCAATTTCACTGCCGGGCTCTGCCAGAGAGAGATACAGAGTGTTGCCCCATTAGGAAGCAAAGCTTTAGCAGAGCGCGAATGTCTATGTGGCAGCGAATGCAGTTCCAAGGGACAGTGAAAACCAGCTAGAGCTTTCAGTGCTGGCAGCTTTCCTGTGGGCGCAATCTCTGGACGTTTCCAATTTCACTGCCGGGCTCTGCCAGAGAGAGATACAGAGTGTTGCCCCATTAGGAAGCAAAGCTTTAGCAGAGCGCGAATGTCTGTGTGGCAGCGAATGCAGTTCCAAGGGACAGTGAAAACCAGCTAGAGATTTCAGTGCTGGCAGCTTTCCTGTGGGCGCAATCTCTGGACGTTTCCAATTTCACTGCCAGGCACTGGGAGAAAGTCATACAGAGTGTTGCCCCATTACGAAGCAATGCTTTAGCAGAGCGCGAATGTCTGTGTGGCAGCGAATGCAGTTCCAGGGGACAGTGAAAACCAGCTACAGCTTTCAGTGCTGGCAGCTTTCCTAAGGGCGCAATCTCTGGACGTTTCCAATTTCACTGCCGGGCTCTGCCAGAGAGAGATACAGAGTGTTGCCCCATTAGGAAGCAAAGCTTTAGCAGAGCGCGAATGTCTGTGTGGCAGCGAATGCAGTTCCAAGGGACAGTGAAAACCAGCTAGAGCTTTCAGTGCTGGCAGCTTTCCTGTGGGCGCAATCTCTGGACGTTTCCAATTTCACTGCCGGGCTCTGCCAGAGAGAGATACAGAGTGTTGCCCCATTACGAAGCAATGCTTTAGCAGAGCGCGAATGTCTGTGTGGCAGCGAATGCAGTTCCAGGGGACAGTGAAAACCAGCTACATCTTTCAGTGCTGGCAGCTTTCCTGTGGGCGCAATCTCTGGACGTTTCCAATTTCACTGCCAGGCACTGGGAGAAAGTCATACAGAGTGTTGCCCCATTACGAAGCAATGCTTTAGCAGAGCGCGAATGTCTGTGTGGCAGCGAATGCAGTTCCAAGGGACAGTGAAAACCAGCTACAGCTTTCAGTGCTGGCAGCTTTCCTGTGGGCACAATCTCTGGACGTTTCCAATTTCACTACCGGGCACTGGGAGAAAGTCATACAGAGTGTTGCCCCATTAGGAAGCAAAGCTTTAGCAGAGCGCGAATGTCTATGTGGCAGCGAATGCAGTTCCAAGGGACAGTGAAAACCAGCTAGAGCTTTCAGTGCTGGCAGCTTTCCTGTGGGCGCAATGTCTGGACGTTTCCAATTTGGCAGCCGGGCTCTGCCAGAGAGAGATACAGAGTGTTGCCCCATTACGAAGCAATGCTTTAGCAGAGCGCGAATGTCTGTGTGGCAGCGAATGCAGTTCCAAGGGACAGTGAAAACCAGCTACAGCTTTCAGTGCTGGCAGCTTTCCTGTGGGCAGAATCTCTGGACGTTTCCAATTTCACTGCCGGGCACTGGGAGAAAGTCATACAGAGTGTTGCCCCATTAGGAAGCAAAGCTTTAGCAGAGCGCGAATGTCTGTGTGGCAGCGAATGCAGTTCCAAGGGACAGTGAAAACCAGCTAGAGCTTTCAGTGCTGGCAGCTTTCCTGTGGGCGCAATCTCTGGACGTTTCCAATTTCACTGCCGGGCTCTGCCAGAGAGAGATACAGAGTGTTGCCCCATTACGAAGCAATGCTTTAGCAGAGCGCGAATGTCTGTGTGGCAGCGAATGCAGTTCCAGGGGACAGTGAAAACCAGCTACATCTTTCACTGCTGGCAGCTTTCCTGTGGGCGCAATCTCTGGACGTTTCCAATTTCACTGCCAGGCACTGGGAGACAGTCATACAGAGTGTTGCCCCATTACGAAGCAATGCTTTAGCAGAGCGCGAATGTCTGTGTGGCAGCGAATGCAGTTCCAAGGGACAGTGAAAACCAGCTACATCTTTCAGTGCTGGCAGCTTTCCTGTGGGCACAATCTCTGGACGTTTCCAATTTCACTGCCGGGCACTGGGAGAAAGTCATACAGAGTGTTGCCCCATTAGGAAGCAAAGCTTTAGCAGAGCGCGAATGTCTGTGTGGCAGCGAATGCAGTTCCAAGGGACAGTGAAAACCAGCTACAGCTTTCAGTGCTGGCAGCTTTCCTGTGGGCGCAATCTCTGGACGTTTCCAATTTCACTGCCGGGCTCTGCCAGAGAGAGATACAGAGTGTTGCCCCATTACGAAGTAATGCTTTAGCAGAGCGCGAATGTCTGTGTGGCAGCGAATGCAGTTCCAGGGGACAGTGAAAACCAGCTACATCTTTCACTGCTGGCAGCTTTCCTGTGGGCGCAATCTCTGGACGTTTCCAATTTCACTGCCAGGCACTGGGAGAAAGTCATACAGAGTGTTGCCCCATTACGAAGCAATGCTTTAGCAGAGCGCGAATGTCTGTGTGGCAGCGAATGCAGTTCCAAGGGACAGTGAAAACCAGCTACAGCTTTCAGTGCTGGCAGCTTTCCTGTGGGCACAATCTCTGGACGTTTCCAATTTCACTACCGGGCACTGGGAGAAAGTCATACAGAGTGTTGCCCCATTAGGAAGCAAAGCTTTAGCAGAGCGCGAATGTCTGTGTGGCAGCGAATGCAGTTCCAAGGGACAGTGAAAACCAGCTAGAGCTTTCAGTGCTGGCAGCTTTCCTGTGGGCGCAATCTCTGGACGTTTCCAATTTCACTGCCGGGCTCTGCCAGAGAGAGATACAGAGTGTTGCCCCATTAGGAAGCAAAGCTTTAGCAGAGCGCGAATGTCTGTGTGGCAGCGAATGCAGTTCCAAGGGACAGTGAAAACCAGCTACAGCTTTCAGTGCTGGCAGCTTTCCTGTGGGCGCAATCTCTGGACGTTTCCAATTTCACTGCCGGGCTCTGCCAGAGAGAGATACAGAGTGTTGCCCCATTAGGAAGCAAAGCTTTAGCAGAGCGCGAATGTCTGTGTGGCAGCGAATGCAGTTCCAAGGGACAGTGAAAACCAGCTAGAGATTTCAGTGCTGGCAGCTTTCCTGTGGGCGCAATCTCTGGACGTTTCCAATTTCACTGCCAGGCACTGGGAGAAAGTCATACAGAGTGTTGCCCCATTACGAAGCAATGCTTTAGCAGAGCGCGAATGTCTGTGTGGCAGCGAATGCAGTTCCAAGGGACAGTGAAAACCAGCTACAGCTTTCAGTGCTGGCAGCTTTCCTAAGGGCGCAATCTCTGGACGTTTCCAATTTCACTGCCGGGCTCTGCCAGAGAGAGATACAGAGTGTTGCCCCATTAGGAAGCAAAGCTTTAGCAGAGCGCGAATGTCTGTGTGGCAGCGAATGCAGTTCCAAGGGACAGTGAAAACCAGCTACAGCTTTCAGTGCTGGCAGCTTTCCTGTGGGCGCAATCTCTGGACGTTTCCAATTTCACTGCCGGGCTCTGCCAGAGAGAGATACAGAGTGTTGCCCCATTACGAAGCAATGCTTTAGCAGAGCGCGAATGTCTGTGTGGCAGCGAATGCAGTTCCAGGGGACAGTGAAAACCAGCTACATCTTTCAGTGCTGGCAGCTTTCCTGTGGGCGCAATCTCTGGACGTTTCCAATTTCACTGCCAGGCACTGGGAGAAAGTCATACAGAGTGTTGCCCCATTACGAAGCAATGCTTTAGCAGAGCGCGAATGTCTGTGTGGCAGCGAATGCAGTTCCAAGGGACAGTGAAAACCAGCTACAGCTTTCAGTGCTGGCAGCTTTCCTGTGGGCACAATCTCTGGACGTTTCCAATTTCACTACCGGGCACTGGGAGAAAGTCATACAGAGTGTTGCCCCATTAGGAAGCAAAGCTTTAGCAGAGCGCGAATGTCTATGTGGCAGCGAATGCAGTTCCAAGGGACAGTGAAAACCAGCTACAGCTTTCAGTGCTGGCAGCTTTCCTGTGGGCGCAATCTCTGGACGTTTCCAATTTGGCAGCCGGGCTCTGCCAGAGAGAGATACAGAGTGTTGCCCCATTACGAAGCAATGCTTTAGCAGAGCGCGAATGTCTGTGTGGCAGCGAATGCAGTTCCAAGGGACAGTGAAAACCAGCTACAGCTTTCAGTGCTGGCAGCTTTCCTGTGGGCGCAATCTCTGGACGTTTCCAATTTCACTGCCAGGCACTGGGAGAAAGTCATACAGAGTGTTGCCCCATTAGGAAGCAAAGCTTTAGCAGAGCGCGAATGTCTGTGTGGCAGCGAATGCAGTTCCAAGGGACAGTGAAAACCAGCTACAGCTTTCAGTGCTGGCAGCTTTCCTGTGGGCGCAATCTCTGGACGTTTCCAATTTCACTGCCGGGCTCTCCCAGAGAGAGATACAGAGTGTTGCCCCATTACGAAGCAAAACTTTAGCAGAGCGCGAATGTCTGTGTGGCAGCGAATGCAGTTCCAAGGGACAGTGAAAACCAGCTACAGCTTTCAGTGCTGGCAGCTTTCCTGTGGGCGCAATCTCTGGACGTTTCCAATTTCACTGCCAGGCACTGGGAGAAAGTCATACACAGTGTTGCCCCATTACGAAGCAATGCTTTAGCAGAGCGCGAATGTCTGTGTGGCAGCGAATGCAGTTCCAAGGGACATTGAAAACCAGCTACAGCTTTCAGTGCTGGCAGCTTTCCTGTGGGCGCAATCTCTGGACGTTTCCAATTTGGCAGCCGGGCTCTGCCAGAGAGAGATACAGAGTGTTGCCCCATTATGAAGCAAAGCTTTAGCAGAGCGCGAATGTCTGTGTGGCAGCGAATGCAGTTCCAGGGGACAGTGAAAACCAGCCACAGCTTTCAGTGCTGGCAGCTTTCCTGTGGGCGCAATCTCTGGACGTTTCCCATTTCACTGCCAGGCACAGGGAGAAAGTCATACAGAGTGTTGCCCCATTACGAAGCAAAGCTTTAGCAGAGCGCGAATGTCTGTGTGGCAGCGAATGCAGTTCCAGGGGACAGTGAAAACCAGCTACATCTTTCAGTGCTGGCAGCTTTCCTGTGGGCGCAATCTCTGGACGTTTCCAATTTCACTGCCAGGCACTGGGAGAAAGTCATACAGAGTGTTGCCCCATTACGAAGCAATGCTTTAGCAGAGCGCGAATGTCTGTGTGGCAGCGAATGCAGTTCCAAGGGACAGTGAAAACCAGCTAGAGCTTTCAGTGCTGGCAGCTTTCCTGTGGGCGCAATCTCTGGACGTTTCAATTTCACTGCCGGGCTCTGCCAGAGAGAGATACAGAGTGTTGCCCCATTACGAAGCAATGCTTTAGCAGAGCGCGAATGTCTGTGTGGCAGCGAATGCAGTTCCAAGGGACAGTGAAAACCAGCTAGAGCTTTCATTGCTGGCAGCTTTCCTGTGGGCGCAATCTCTGGACGTTTCCAATTTCACTGCCGGGCTCTGCCAGAGAGAGATACAGAGTGTTGCCCCATTACGAAGCAAAGCTTTAGCAGAGCGCGAATGTCTGTGTGGCAGCGAATGCAGTTCCAGGGGACAGTGAAAACCAGCTACATCTTTCACTGCTGGCAGCTTTCCTGTGGGCGCAATCTCTGGACGTTTCCAATTTCACTGCCAGGCACTGGGAGAAAGTCATACAGAGTGTTGCCCCATTACGAAGCAAAGCTTTAGCAGAGCGCGAATGTCTGTGTGGCAGCGAATGCAGTTCCAAGGGACAGTGAAAACCAGCTACAGCTTTCAGTGCTGGCAGCTTTCCTGTGGGCACAATCTCTGGACGTTTCCAATTTCACTACCGGGCACTGGGAGAAAGTCATACAGAGTGTTGCCCCATTAGGAAGCAAAGCTTTAGCAGAGCGCGAATGTCTATGTGGCAGCGAATGCAGTTCCAAGGGACAGTGAAAACCAGCTACAGCTTTCAGTGCTGGCAGCTTTCCTGTGGGCGCAATCTCTGGACGTTTCCAATTTCACTGCCGGGCTCTGCCAGAGAGAGATACAGAGTGTTGCCCCATTAGGAAGCAATGCTTTAGCAGAGCGCGAATGTCTGTGTGGCAGCGAATGCAGTTCCAAGGGACAGTGAAAACCAGCTACAGCTTTCAGTGCTGGCAGCTTTCCTGTGGGCGCAATCTCTGGACGTTTCCAATTTCACTGCCAGGCACTGGGAGAAAGTCATACAGAGTGTTGCCCCATTACGAAGCAATGCTTTAGCAGAGCGCGAATGTCTGTGTGGCAGCGAATGCAGTTCCAAGGGACAGTGAAAACCAGCTACAGCTTTCAGTGCTGGCAGCTTTCCTGTGGGCGCAATCTCTGGACGTTTCCAATTTGGCAGCCGGGCTCTGCCAGAGAGAGATACAGAGTGTTGCCCCATTAGGAAGCAAAGCTTTAGCAGAGCGCGAATGTCTGTGTGGCAGCGAATGCAGTTCCAGGGGACAGTGAAAACCAGCCACAGCTTTCAGTGCTGGCAGCTTTCCTGTGGGCGCAATCTCTGGACGTTTCCCATTTCACTGCCAGGCACTGGGAGAAAGTCATACAGAGTGTTGCCCCATTACGAAGCAAAGCTTTAGCAGAGCGCGAATGTCTGTGTGGCAGCGAATGCAGTTCCAGGGGACAGTGAAAACCAGCTACATCTTTCAGTGCTGGCAGCTTTCCTGTGGGCGCAATCTCTGGACGTTTCCAATTTCACTGCCAGGCACTGGGAGAAAGTCATACAGAGTGTTGCCCCATTACGAAGCAATGCTTTAGCAGAGCGCGAATGTCTGTGTGGCAGCGAATGCAGTTCCAAGGGACAGTGAAAACCAGCTAGAGCTTTCAGTGCTGGCAGCTTTCCTGTGGGCGCAATCTCTGGACGTTTCAATTTCACTGCCGGGCTCTGCCAGAGAGAGATACAGAGTGTTGCCCCATTACGAAGCAATGCTTTAGCAGAGCGCGAATGTCTGTGTGGCAGCGAATGCAGTTCCAAGGGACAGTGAAAACCAGCTAGAGCTTTCAGTGCTGGCAGCTTTCCTGTGGGCGGAATCTCTGGACGTTTCCAATTTCACTGCCGGGCACTGGGAGAAAGTCATACAGAGTGTTGCCCCATTAGGAAGCAAAGATTTAGCAGAGCGCGAATGTCTGTGTGGCAGCGAATGCAGTTCCAAGGGACAGTGAAAACCAGCTAGAGCTTTCAGTGCTGGCAGCTTTCCTGTGGGCGCAATCTCTGGACGTTTCCAATTTCACTGCCGGGCTCTGCCAGAGAGAGATAAAGAGTGTTGCCCCATTACGAAGCAAAGCTTTAGCAGAGCGCGAATGTCTGTGTGGCAGCGAATGCAGTTCCAGGGGACAGTGAAAACCAGCTACATCTTTCAGTGCTGGCAGCTTTCCTGTGGGCGCAATCTCTGGACGTTTCCAATTTCACTGCCAGGCACTGGGAGAAAGTCATACAGAGTGTTGCCCCATTACGAAGCAATGCTTTAGCGGAGCGCGAATGTCTGTGTGGCAGCGAATGCAGTTCCAAGGGACAGTGAAAACCAGCTACAGCTTTCAGTGCTGGCAGCTTTCCTGTGGGCACAATATCTGGACGTTTCCAATTTCACTACCGGGCACTGGGAGAAAGTCATACAGAGTGTTGCCCCATTAGGAAGCAAAGCTTTAGCAGAGCGCGAATGTCTATGTGGCAGCGAATGCAGTTCCAAGGGACAGTGAAAACCAGCTACAGCTTTCAGTGCTGGCAGCTTTCCTGTGGGCGCAATCTCTGGACGTTTCCAATTTCACTGCCGGGCTCTGCCAGAGAGAGATACAGAGTGTTGCCCATTAGGAAGCAATGCTTTAGCAGAGCGCGAATGTGTGTGTGGCAGCGAATGCAGTTCCAAGGGACAGTGAAAACCAGCTACAGCTTTCAGTGCTGGCAGCTTTCCTGTGGGCGCAATCTCTGGACGTTTCCAATTTCACTGCCGGGCTCTGCCAGAGAGAGATACAGAGTGTTGCCCCATTACGAAGCAATGCTTTAGCAGAGCGCGAATGTCTGTGTGGCAGCGAATGCAGTTCCAAGGGACAGTGAAAACCAGCTACAGCTTTCAGTGCTGGCAGCTTTCCTGTGGGCGCAATCTCTGGACGTTTCCAATTTCACTGCCGGGCTCTGCCAGAGAGAGATACAGAGTGTTGCCCCATTAGGAAGCAAAGCTTTAGCAGAGCGCGAATGTCTGTGTGGCAGCGAATGCAGTTCCAAGGGACAGTGAAAACCAGCTAGAGCTTTCAGTGCTGGCAGCTTTCCTGTGGGCGCAATCTCTGGACGTTTCCAATTTCACTGCCAGGCAATGGGAGAAAGTCATACAGAGTGTTGCCCCATTACGAAGCAATGCTTTAGCAGAGCGCGAATGTCTGTGTGGCAGCGAATGCAGTTCCAAGGGACAGTGAAAACCAGCTACAGCTTTCAGTGCTGGCAGCTTTCCTGTGGGCGCAATCTCTGGACGTTTCCAATTTGGCAGCCGGGCTCTGCCAGAGAGAGATACAGAGTGTTGCCCCATTAGGAAGCAAAGCTTTAGCAGAGCGCGAATGTCTGTGTGGCAGCGAATGCAGTTCCAGGGGACAGTGAAAACCAGCCACAGCTTTCAGTGCTGGCAGCTTTCCTGTGGGCGCAATCTCTGGACGTTTCCCATTTCACTGCCAGGCACTGGGAGAAAGTCATACAGAGTGTTGCCCCATTACGAAGCAAAGCTTTAGCAGAGCGCGAATGTCTGTGTGGCAGCGAATGCAGTTCCAGGGGACAGTGAAAACCAGCTACATCTTTCAGTGCTGGCAGCTTTCCTGTGGGCGCAATCTCTGGACGTTTCCAATTTCACTGCCAGGCACTGGGAGAAAGTCATACAGAGTGTTGCCCCATTACGAAGCAATGCTTTAGCAGAGCGCGAATGTCTGTGTGGCAGCGAATGCAGTTCCAAGGGACAGTGAAAACCAGCTACAGCTTTCAGTGCTGGCAGCTTTCCTGTGGGCGCAATCTCTGGACGTTTCAATTTCACTGCCGGGCTCTGCCAGAGAGAGATACAGAGTGTTGCCCCATTACGAAGCAATGCTTTAGCAGAGCGCGAATGTCTGTGTGGCAGCGAATGCAGTTCCAAGGGACAGTGAAAACCAGCTAGAGCTTTCAGTGCTGGCAGCTTTCCTGTGGGCGGAATCTCTGGACGTTTCCAATTTCACTGCCGGGCACTGGGAGAAAGTCATACAGAGTGTTGCCCCATTAGGAAGCCAAGATTTAGCAGAGCGCGAATGTCTGTGTGGCAGCGAATGCAGTTCCAAGGGACAGTGAAAACCAGCTAGAGCTTTCAGTGCTGGCAGCTGTCCTGTGGGCGCAATCTCTGGACGTTTCCAATTTCACTGCCGGGCTCTGCCAGAGAGAGATAAAGAGTGTTGCCCCATTACGAAGCAAAGCTTTAGCAGAGCGCGAATGTCTGTGTGGCAGCGAATGCAGTTCCAGGGGACAGTGAAAACCAGCTACATCTTTCAGTGCTGGCAGCTTTCCTGTGGGCGCAATCTCTGGACGTTTCCAATTTCACTGCCAGGCACTGGGAGAAAGTCATACAGAGTGTTGCCCCATTACGAAGCAATGCTTTAGCGGAGCGCGAATGTCTGTGTGGCAGCGAATGCAGTTCCAAGGGACAGTGAAAACCAGCTACAGCTTTCAGTGCTGGCAGCTTTCCTGTGGGCGCAATCTCTGGACGTTTCAATTTCACTGCCGGGCTCTGCCAGAGAGAGATACAGAGTGTTGCCCCATTACGAAGCAATGCTTTAGCAGAGCGCGAATGTCTGTGTGGCAGCGAATGCAGTTCCAAGGGACAGTGAAAACCACCTACAGCTTTCAGTGCTGGCAGCTTTCCTGTGGGCGCAATCTCTGGACGTTTCCAATTTCACTGCCGGGCTCTGCCAGAGAGAGATACAGAGTGTTGCCCCATTAGGAAGCAAAGCTTTAGCAGAGCGCGAATGTCTGTGTGGCAGCGAATGCAGTTCCAAGGGACAGTGAAAACCAGCTAGAGCTTTCAGTGCTGGCAGCTTTCCTGTGGGCGCAATCTCTGGACGTTTCCAATTTCACTGCCAGGCAATGGGAGAAAGTCATACAGAGTGTTGCCCCATTACGAAGCAATGCTTTAGCAGAGCGCGAATGTCTGTGTGGCAGCGAATGCAGTTCCAAGGGACAGTGAAAACCAGCTACAGCTTTCAGTGCTGGCAGCTTTCCTAACGGCGCAATCTCTGGACGTTTCCAATTTCACTGCCGGGCTCTGCCAGAGAGAGATACAGAGTGTTGCCCCATTAGGAAGCAAAGCTTTAGCAGAGCGCGAATGTCTGTGTGGCAGCGAATGCAGTTCCAAGGGACAGTGAAAACCAGCTAGAGCTTTCAGTGCTGGCAGCTTTCCTGTGGGCGCAATCTCTGGACGTTTCAATTTCACTGCCGGGCTCTGCCAGAGAGAGATACAGAGTGTTGCCCCATTACGAAGCAATGCTTTAGCAGAGCGCGAATGTCTGTGTGGCAGCGAATGCAGTTCCAAGGGACAGTGAAAACCAGCTAGAGCTTTCAGTGCTGGCAGCTTTCCTGTGGGCACAATCTCTGGACGTTTCCAATTTCACTGCCGGGCACTGGGAGAAAGTCATACAGAGTGTTGCCCCATTAGGAAGCAAAGATTTAGCAGAGCGCGAATGTCTGTGTGGCAGCGAATGCAGTTCCAAGGGACAGTGAAAACCAGCTAGAGCTTTCAGTGCTGGCAGCTTTCCTGTGGGCGCAATCTCTGGACGTTTCCAATTTCACTGCCGGGCTCTGCCAGAGAGAGATACAGAGTGTTGCCCCATTACGAAGCAAAGCTTTAGCAGAGCGCGAATGTCTGTGTGGCAGCGAATGCAGTTCCAGGGGACAGTGAAAACCAGCTACATCTTTCAGTGCTGGCAGCTTTCCTGTGGGCGCAATCTCTGGACGTTTCCAATTTCACTGCCAGGCACTGGGAGAAAGTCATACAGAGTGTTGCCCCATTACGAAGCAATGCTTTAGCGGAGCGCGAATGTCTGTGTGGCAGCGAATGCAGTTCCAAGGGACAGTGAAAACCAGCTACAGCTTTCAGTGCTGGCAGCTTTCCTGTGGGCGCAATCTCTGGACGTTTCCAATTTCACTACCGGGCACTGGGAGAAAGTCATACAGAGTGTTGCCCCATTAGGAAGCAAAGCTTTAGCAGAGCGCGAATGTCTATGTGGCAGCGAATGCAGTTCCAAGGGACAGTGAAAACCAGCTACAGCTTTCAGTGCTGGCAGCTTTCCTGTGGGCGCAATCTCTGGACGTTTCCAATTTCACTGCCGGGCTCTGCCAGAGAGAGATACAGAGTGTTGCCCCATTACGAAGCAATGCTTTAGCAGAGCGCGAATGTCTGTGTGGCAGCGAATGCAGTTCCAAGGGACAGTGAAAACCAGCTACAGCTTTCAGTGCTGGCAGCTTTCCTGTGGGCGCAATCTCTGGACGTTTCCAATTTGGCAGCCGGGCTCTGCCAGAGAGAGATACAGAGTGTTGCCCCATTAGGAAGCAAAGCTTTAGCAGAGCGCGAATGTCTGTGTGGCAGCGAATGCAGTTCCAGGGGACAGTGAAAACCAGCCACAGCTTTCAGTGCTGGCAGCTTTCCTGTGGGCGCAATCTCTGGACGTTTCCCATTTCACTGCCAGGCACTGGGAGAAAGTCATACAGAGTGTTGCCCCATTACGAAGCAAAGCTTTAGCAGAGCGCGAATGTCTGTGTGGCAGCGAATGCAGTTCCAGGGGACAGTGAAAACCAGCTACATCTTTCAGTGCTGGCAGCTTTCCTGTGGGCGCAATCTCTGGACGTTTCCAATTTCACTGCCAGGCACTGGGAGAAAGTCATACAGAGTGTTGCCCCATTACGAAGCAATGCTTTAGCAGAGCGCGAATGTCTGTGTGGCAGCGAATGCAGTTCCAAGGGACAGTGAAAACCAGCTAGAGCTTTCAGTGCTGGCAGCTTTCCTGTGGGCGCAATCTCTGGACGTTTCAATTTCACTGCCGGGCTCTGCCAGAGAGAGATACAGAGTGTTGCCCCATTACGAAGCAATGCTTTAGCAGAGCGCGAATGTCTGTGTGGCAGCGAATGCAGTTCCAAGGGACAGTGAAAACCAGCTAGAGCTTTCAGTGCTGGCAGCTTTCCTGTGGGCGGAATCTCTGGACGTTTCCAATTTCACTGCCGGGCACTGGGAGAAAGTCATACAGAGTGTTGCCCCATTAGGAAGCAAAGATTTAGCAGAGCGCGAATGTCTGTGTGGCAGCGAATGCAGTTCCAAGGGACAGTGAAAACCAGCTAGAGCTTTCAGTGCTGGCAGCTTTCCTGTGGGCGCAATCTCTGGACGTTTCCAATTTCACTGCCGGGCTCTGCCAGAGAGAGATAAAGAGTGTTGCCCCATTACGAAGCAAAGCTTTAGCAGAGCGCGAATGTCTGTGTGGCAGCGAATGCAGTTCCAGGGGACAGTGAAAACCAGCTACATCTTTCAGTGCTGGCAGCTTTCCTGTGGGCGCAATCTCTGGACGTTTCCAATTTCACTGCCAGGCACTGGGAGAAAGTCATACAGAGTGTTGCCCCATTACGAAGCAATGCTTTAGCGGAGCGCGAATGTCTGTGTGGCAGCGAATGCAGTTCCAAGGGACAGTGAAAACCAGCTACAGCTTTCAGTGCTGGCAGCTTTCCTGTGGGCACAATATCTGGACGTTTCCAATTTCACTACCGGGCACTGGGAGAAAGTCATACAGAGTGTTGCCCCATTAGGAAGCAAAGCTTTAGCAGAGCGCGAATGTCTATGTGGCAGCGAATGCAGTTCCAAGGGACAGTGAAAACCAGCTACAGCTTTCAGTGCTGGCAGCTTTCCTGTGGGCGCAATCTCTGGACGTTTCCAATTTCACTGCCGGGCTCTGCCAGACAGAGATACAGAGTGTTGCCCATTAGGAAGCAATGCTTTAGCAGAGCGCGAATGTGTGTGTGGCAGCGAATGCAGTTCCAAGGGACAGTGAAAACCAGCTACAGCTTTCAGTGCTGGCAGCTTTCCTGTGGGCGCAATCTCTGGACGTTTCCAATTTCACTGCCGGGCTCTGCCAGAGAGAGATACAGAGTGTTGCCCCATTACGAAGCAATGCTTTAGCAGAGCGCGAATGTCTGTGTGGCAGCGAATGCAGTTCCAAGGGACAGTGAAAACCAGCTACAGCTTTCAGTGCTGGCAGCTTTCCTGTGGGCGCAATCTCTGGACGTTTCCAATTTCACTGCCGGGCTCTGCCAGAGAGAGATACAGAGTGTTGCCCCATTAGGAAGCAAAGCTTTAGCAGAGCGCGAATGTCTGTGTGGCAGCGAATGCAGTTCCAAGGGACAGTGAAAACCAGCTAGAGCTTTCAGTGCTGGCAGCTTTCCTGTGGGCGCAATCTCTGGACGTTTCCAATTTCACTGCCAGGCAATGGGAGAAAGTCATACAGAGTGTTGCCCCATTACGAAGCAATGCTTTAGCAGAGCGCGAATGTCTGCGTGGCAGCGAATGCAGTTCCAAGGGACAGTGAAAACCAGCTACAGCTTTCAGTGCTGGCAGCTTTCCTGTGGGCGCAATCTCTGGACGTTTCCAATTTGGCAGCCGGGCTCTGCCAGAGAGAGATACAGAGTGTTGCCCCATTAGGAAGCAAAGCTTTAGCAGAGCGCGAATGTCTGTGTGGCAGCGAATGCAGTTCCAGGGGACAGTGAAAACCAGCCACAGCTTTCAGTGCTGGCAGCTTTCCTGTGGGCGCAATCTCTGGACGTTTCCCATTTCACTGCCAGGCACTGGGAGAAAGTCATACAGAGTGTTGCCCCATTACGAAGCAAAGCTTTAGCAGAGCGCGAATGTCTGTGTGGCAGCGAATGCAGTTCCAGGGGACAGTGAAAACCAGCTACATCTTTCAGTGCTGGCAGCTTTCCTGTGGGCGCAATCTCTGGACGTTTCCAATTTCACTGCCAGGCACTGGGAGAAAGTCATACAGAGTGTTGCCCCATTAGGAAGCAAATCTTTAGCAGAGCGCGAATGTCTGTGTGGCAGCGAATGCAGTTCCAAGGGACAGTGAAAACCAGCTACAGCTTTCAGTGCTGGCAGCTTTCCTGTGGGCGCAATCTCTGGACGTTTCAATTTCACTGCCGGGCTCTGCCAGAGAGAGATACAGAGTGTTGCCCCATTACGAAGCAATGCTTTAGCAGAGCGCGAATGTCTGTGTGGCAGCGAATGCAGTTCCAAGGGACAGTGAAAACCAGCTAGAGCTTTCAGTGCTGGCAGCTTTCCTGTGGGCGGAATCTCTGGACGTTTCCAATTTCACTGCCGGGCACTGGGAGAAAGTCATACAGAGTGTTGCCCCATTAGGAAGCAAAGATTTAGCAGAGCGCGAATGTCTGTGTGGCAGCGAATGCAGTTCCAAGGGACAGTGAAAACCAGCTAGAGCTTTCAGTGCTGGCAGCTGTCCTGTGGGCGCAATCTCTGGACGTTTCCAATTTCACTGCCGGGCTCTGCCAGAGAGAGATAAAGAGTGTTGCCCCATTACGAAGCAAAGCTTTAGCAGAGCGCGAATGTCTGTGTGGCAGCGAATGCAGTTCCAGGGGACAGTGAAAACCAGCTACATCTTTCAGTGCTGGCAGCTTTCCTGTGGGCGCAATCTCTGGACGTTTCCAATTTCACTGCCAGGCACTGGGAGAAAGTCATACAGAGTGTTGCCCCATTACGAAGCAATGCTTTAGCGGAGCGCGAATGTCTGTGTGGCAGCGAATGCAGTTCCAAGGGACAGTGAAAACCAGCTACAGCTTTCAGTGCTGGCAGCTTTCCTGTGGGCGCAATCTCTGGACGTTTCAATTTCACTGCCGGGCTCTGCCAGAGAGAGATACAGAGTGTTGCCCCATTACGAAGCAATGCTTTAGCAGAGCGCGAATGTCTGTGTGGCAGCGAATGCAGTTCCAAGGGACAGTGAAAACCAGCTACAGCTTTCAGTGCTGGCAGCTTTCCTGTGGGCGCAATCTCTGGACGTTTCCAATTTCACTGCCGGGCTCTGCCAGAGAGAGATACAGAGTGTTGCCCCATTAGGAAGCAAAGCTTTAGCAGAGCGCGAATGTCTGTGTGGCAGCGAATGCAGTTCCAAGGGACAGTGAAAACCAGCTAGAGCTTTCAGTGCTGGCAGCTTTCCTGTGGGCGCAATCTCTGGACGTTTCCAATTTCACTGCCAGGCAATGGGAGAAAGTCATACAGAGTGTTGCCCCATTACGAAGCAATGCTTTAGCAGAGCGCGAATGTCTGTGTGGCAGCGAATGCAGTTCCAAGGGACAGTGAAAACCAGCTACAGCTTTCAGTGCTGGCAGCTTTCCTAAGGGCGCAATCTCTGGACGTTTCCAATTTCACTGCCGGGCTCTGCCAGAGAGAGATACAGAGTGTTGCCCCATTAGGAAGCAAAGCTTTAGCAGAGCGCGAATGTCTGTGTGGCAGCGAATGCAGTTCCAAGGGACAGTGAAAACCAGCTAGAGCTTTCAGTGCTGGCAGCTTTCCTGTGGGCGCAATCTCTGGACGTTTCAATTTCACTGCCGGGCTCTGCCAGAGAGAGATACAGAGTGTTGCCCCATTACGAAGCAATGCTTTAGCAGAGCGCGAATGTCTGTGTGGCAGCGAATGCAGTTCCAAGGGACAGTGAAAACCAGCTAGAGCTTTCAGTGCTGGCAGCTTTCCTGTGGGCACAATCTCTGGACGTTTCCAATTTCACTGCCGGGCACTGGGAGAAAGTCATACAGAGTGTTGCCCCATTAGGAAGCAAAGATTTAGCAGAGCGCGAATGTCTGTGTGGCAGCGAATGCAGTTCCAAGGGACAGTGAAAACCAGCTAGAGCTTTCAGTGCTGGCAGCTTTCCTGTGGGCGCAATCTCTGGACGTTTCCAATTTCACTGCCGGGCTCTGCCAGAGAGAGATACAGAGTGTTGCCCCATTACGAAGCAAAGCTTTAGCAGAGCGCGAATGTCTGTGTGGCAGCGAATGCAGTTCCAGGGGACAGTGAAAACCAGCTACATCTTTCAGTGCTGGCAGCTTTCCTGTGGGCGCAATCTCTGGACGTTTCCAATTTCACTGCCAGGCACTGGGAGAAAGTCATACAGAGTGTTGCCCCATTACGAAGCAATGCTTTAGCGGAGCGCGAATGTCTGTGTGGCAGCGAATGCAGTTCCAAGGGACAGTGAAAACCAGCTACAGCTTTCAGTGCTGGCAGCTTTCCTGTGGGCACAATATCTGGACGTTTCCAATTTCACTACCGGGCACTGGGAGAAAGTCATACAGAGTGTTGCCCCATTAGGAAGCAAAGCTTTAGCAGAGCGCGAATGTCTATGTGGCAGCGAATGCAGTTCCAAGGGACAGTGAAAACCAGCTACAGCTTTCAGTGCTGGCAGCTTTCCTGTGGGCGCAATCTCTGGACGTTTCCAATTTCACTGCCGGGCTCTGCCAGAGAGAGATACAGAGTGTTGCCCCATTAGGAAGCAATGCTTTAGCAGAGCGCGAATGTGTGTGTGGCAGCGAATGCAGTTCCAAGGGACAGTGAAAACCAGCTACAGCTTTCAGTGCTGGCAGCTTTCCTGTGGGCGCAATCTCTGGACGTTTCCAATTTCACTGCCGGGCTCTGCCAGAGAGAGATACAGAGTGTTGCCCCATTACGAAGCAATGCTTTAGCAGAGCGCGAATGTCTGTGTGGCAGCGAATGCAGTTCCAAGGGACAGTGAAAACCAGCTACAGCTTTCAGTGCTGGCAGCTTTCCTGTGGGCGCAATCTCTGGACGTTTCCAATTTCACTGCCGGGCTCTGCCAGAGAGAGATACAGAGTGTTGCCCCATTAGGAAGCAAAGCTTTAGCAGAGCGCGAATGTCTGTGTGGCAGCGAATGCAGTTCCAAGGGACAGTGAAAACCAGCTAGAGCTTTCAGTGCTGGCAGCTTTCCTGTGGGCGCAATCTCTGGACGTTTCCAATTTCACTGCCAGGCAATGGGAGAAAGTCATACAGAGTGTTGCCCCATTACGAAGCAATGCTTTAGCAGAGCGCGAATGTCTGTGTGGCAGCGAATGCAGTTCCAAGGGACAGTGAAAACCAGCTACAGCTTTCAGTGCTGGCAGCTTTCCTGTGGGCGCAATCTCTGGACGTTTCCAATTTCACTGCCGGGCTCTGCCAGAGAGAGATACAGAGTGTTGCCCCATTACGAAGCAATGCTTTAGCAGAGCGCGAATGTCTGTGTGGCAGCGAATGCAGTTCCAGGGGACAGTGAAAACCAGCTACATCTTTCAGTGCTGGCAGCTTTCCTGTGGGCGCAATCTCTGGACGTTTCCAATTTCACTGCCAGGCACTGGGAGAAAGTCATACAGAGTGTTGCCCCATTAGGAAGCAAAGCTTTAGCAGAGCGCGAATGTCTGTGTGGCAGCGAATGCAGTTCCAAGGGACAGTGAAAACCAGCTACAGCTTTCAGTGCTGGCAGCTTTCCTGTGGGCGCAATCTCTGGACGTTTCAATTTCACTGCCGGGCTCTGCCAGAGAGAGATACAGAGTGTTGCCCCATTACGAAGCAATGCTTTAGCAGAGCGCGAATGTCTGTGTGGCAGCGAATGCAGTTCCAAGGGACAGTGAAAACCAGCTAGAGCTTTCAGTGCTGGCAGCTGTCCTGTGGGCGCAATCTCTGGACGTTTCAATTTCACTGCCGGGCTCTGCCAGAGAGAGATACAGAGTGTTGCCCCATTAGGAAGCAATGCTTTAGCAGAGCGCGAATGTCTGTGTGGCAGCGAATGCAGTTCCAAGGGACAGTGAAAACCAGCTACAGCTTTCAGTGCTGGCAGCTTTCCTGTGGGCGCAATCTCTGGACGTTTCCAATTTCACTGCCGGGCACTGGGAGAAAGTCATACAGAGTGTTGCCCCATTAGGAAGCAAAGATTTAGCAGAGCGCGAATGTCTGTGTGGCAGCGAATGCAGTTCCAAGGGACAGTGAAAACCAGCTAGAGCTTTCAGTGCTGGCAGCTTTCCTGTGGGCGCAATCTCTGGACGTTTCCAATTTCACTGCCGGGCTCTGCCAGAGAGAGATACAGAGTGTTGCCCCATTACGAAGCAAAGCTTTAGCAGAGCGCGAATGTCTGTGTGGCAGCGAATGCAGTTCCAGGGGACAGTGAAAACCAGCTACATCTTTCAGTGCTGGCAGCTTTCCTGTGGGCGCAATCTCTGGACGTTTCCAATTTCACTGCCAGGCACTGGGAGAAAGTCATACAGAGTGTTGCCCCATTACGAAGCAATGCTTTAGCGGAGCGCGAATGTCTGTGTGGCAGCGAATGCAGTTCCAAGGGACAGTGAAAACCAGCTACAGCTTTCAGTGCTGGCAGCTTTCCTGTGGGCACAATATCTGGACGTTTCCAATTTCACTACCGGGCACTGGGAGAAAGTCATACAGAGTGTTGCCCCATTAGGAAGCAAAGCTTTAGCAGAGCGCGAATGTCTATGTGGCAGCGAATGCAGTTCCAAGGGACAGTGAAAACCAGCTACAGCTTTCAGTGCTGGCAGCTTTCCTGTGGGCGCAATCTCTGGACGTTTCCAATTTCACTGCCGGGCTCTGCCAGAGAGAGATACAGAGTGTTGCCCCATTAGGAAGCAATGCTTTAGCAGAGCGCGAATGTGTGTGTGGCAGCGAATGCAGTTCCAAGGGACAGTGAAAACCAGCTACAGCTTTCAGTGCTGGCAGCTTTCCTGTGGGCGCAATCTCTGGACGTTTCCAATTTCACTGCCGGGCTCTGCCAGAGAGAGATACAGAGTGTTGCCCCATTACGAAGCAATGCTTTAGCAGAGCGCGAATGTCTGTGTGGCAGCGAATGCAGTTCCAAGGGACAGTGAAAACCAGCTACAGCTTTCAGTGCTGGCAGCTTTCCTGTGGGCGCAATCTCTGGACGTTTCCAATTTCACTGCCGGGCTCTGCCAGAGAGAGATACAGAGTGTTGCCCCATTAGGAAGCAAAGCTTTAGCAGAGCGCGAATGTCTGTGTGGCAGCGAATGCAGTTCCAAGGGACAGTGAAAACCAGCTAGAGCTTTCAGTGCTGGCAGCTTTCCTGTGGGCGCAATCTCTGGACGTTTCCAATTTCACTGCCAGGCAATGGGAGAAAGTCATACAGAGTGTTGCCCCATTACGAAGCAATGCTTTAGCAGAGCGCGAATGTCTGTGTGGCAGCGAATGCAGTTCCAAGGGACAGTGAAAACCAGCTACAGCTTTCAGTGCTGGCAGCTTTCCTGTGGGCGCAATCTCTGGACGTTTCCAATTTCACTGCCGGGCTCTGCCAGAGAGAGATACAGAGTGTTGCCCCATTACGAAGCAATGCTTTAGCAGAGCGCGAATGTCTGTGTGGCAGCGAATGCAGTTCCAGGGGACAGTGAAAACCAGCTACATCTTTCAGTGCTGGCAGCTTTCCTGTGGGCGCAATCTCTGGACGTTTCCAATTTCACTGCCAGGCACTGGGAGAAAGTCATACAGAGTGTTGCCCCATTAGGAAGCAAAGCTTTAGCAGAGCGCGAATGTCTGTGTGGCAGCGAATGCAGTTCCAAGGGACAGTGAAAACCAGCTACAGCTTTCAGTGCTGGCAGCTTTCCTGTGGGCGCAATCTCTGGACGTTTCAATTTCACTGCCGGGCTCTGCCAGAGAGAGATACAGAGTGTTGCCCCATTACGAAGCAATGCTTTAGCAGAGCGCGAATGTCTGTGTGGCAGCGAATGCAGTTCCAAGGGACAGTGAAAACCAGCTAGAGCTTTCAGTGCTGGCAGCTGTCCTGTGGGCGCAATCTCTGGACGTTTCAATTTCACTGCCGGGCTCTGCCAGAGAGAGATACAGAGTGTTGCCCCATTAGGAAGCAATGCTTTAGCAGAGCGCGAATGTCTGTGTGGCAGCGAATGCAGTTCCAAGGGACAGTGAAAACCAGCTAGAGCTTTCAGTGCTGGCAGCTTTCCTGTGGGCGCAATCTCTGGACGTTTCCAATTTCACTGCCGGGCTCTGCCAGAGAGAGATACAGAGTGTTGCCCCATTACGAAGCAATGCTTTAGCAGAGCGCGAATGTCTGTGTGGCAGCGAATGCAGTTCCAGGGGACAGTGAAAACCAGCTACATCTTTCACTGCTGGCAGCTTTCCTGTGGGCGCAATCTCTGGACGTTTCCAATTTCACTGCCAGGCACTGGGAGAAAGTCATACAGAGTGTTGCCCCATTACGAAGCAATGCTTTAGCAGAGCGCGAATGTCTATGTGGCAGCGAATGCAGTTAAAAGGGACAGTGAAAACCAGCTACAGCTTTCAGTGCTGGCAGCTTTCCTGTGGGCGCAATCTCTGGACATTTCCAATTTCACTGCCGGGCTCTGCCAGAGAGAGATACAGAGTGTTGCCCCATTACGAAGCAATGCTTTAGCAGAGCGCGAATGTCTGTGTGGCAGCGAATGCAGTTCCAAGGGACAGTGAAAACCAGCTACAGCTTTCAGTGCTGGCAGCTTTCCTGTGGGCGCAATCTCTGGACGTTTCCAATTTCACTGCCGGGCTCTGCCAGAGAGAGATACAGAGTGTTGCCCCATTAGGAAGCAAAGCTTTAGCAGAGCGCGAATGTCTGTGTGGCAGCGAATGCAGTTCCAAGGGACAGTGAAAACCAGCTACAGCTTTCAGTGCTGGCAGCTTTCCTGTGGGCGCAATCTCTGGACGTTTCCAATTTCACTGCCGGGCTCTGCCAGAGAGAGATACAGAGTGTTGCCCCATTAGGAAGCAAAGCTTTAGCAGAGCGCGAATGTCTGTGTGGCAGCGAATGCAGTTCCAAGGGACAGTGAAAACCAGCTAGAGATTTCAGTGCTGGCAGCTTTCCTGTGGGCGCAATCTCTGGACGTTTCCAATTTCACTGCCAGGCACTGGGAGAAAGTCATACAGAGTGTTGCCCCATTACGAAGCAATGCTTTAGCAGAGCGCGAATGTCTGTGTGGCAGCGAATGCAGTTCCAAGGGACAGTGAAAACCAGCTACAGCTTTCAGTGCTGGCAGCTTTCCTAAGGGCGCAATCTCTGGACGTTTCCAATTTGGCAGCCGGGCTCTGCCAGAGAGAGATACAGAGTGTTGCCCCATTAGGAAGCAAAGCTTTAGCAGAGCGCGAATGTCTGTGTGGCAGCGAATGCAGTTCCAAGGGACAGTGAAAACCAGCTACAGCTTTCAGTGCTGGCAGCTTTCCTGTGGGCGCAATCTCTGGACGTTTCCAATTTCACTGCCGGGCTCTGCCAGAGAGAGATACAGAGTGTTGCCCCATTACGAAGCAATGCTTTAGCAGAGCGCGAATGTCTGTGTGGCAGCGAATGCAGTTCCAGGGGACAGTGAAAACCAGCTACATCTTTCAGTGCTGGCAGCTTTCCTGTGGGCGCAATCTCTGGACGTTTCCAATTTCACTGCCAGGCACTGGGAGAAAGTCATACAGAGTGTTGCCCCATTACGAAGCAATGCTTTAGCAGAGCGCGAATGTCTGTGTGGCAGCGAATGCAGTTCCAAGGGACAGTGAAAACCAGCTACAGCTTTCAGTGCTGGCAGCTTTCCTGTGGGCACAATCTCTGGACGTTTCCAATTTCACTACCGGGCACTGGGAGAAAGTCATACAGAGTGTTGCCCCATTAGGAAGCAAAGCTTTAGCAGAGCGCGAATGTCTATGTGGCAGCGAATGCAGTTCCAAGGGACAGTGAAAACCAGCTACAGCTTTCAGTGCTGGCAGCTTTCCTGTGGGCGCAATCTCTGGACGTTTCCAATTTCACTGCCGGGCTCTGCCAGAGAGAGATACAGAGTGTTGCCCCATTACGAAGCAATGCTTTAGCAGAGCGCGAATGTGTGTGTGGCAGCGAATGCAGTTCCAAGGGACAGTGAAAACCAGCTAGAGCTTTCAGTGCTGGCAGCTGTCCTGTGGGCGCAATCTCTGGACGTTTCAATTTCACTGCCAGGCTCTGCCAGAGAGAGATACAGAGTGTTGCCCCATTACGAAGCAATGCTTTAGCAGAGCGCGAATGTCTGTGTGGCAGCGAATGCAGTTCCAAGGGACAGTGAAAACCAGCTACAGCTTTCAGTGCTGGCAGCTTTCCTGTGGGCGCAATCTCTGGACGTTTCCAATTTCACTGCCGGGCTCTGCCAGAGAGAGATACAGAGTGTTGCCCCATTAGGAAGCAAAGCTTTAGCAGAGCGCGAATGTCTGTGTGGCAGCGAATGCAGTTCCAAGGGACAGTGAAAACCAGCTACAGCTTTCAGTGCTGGCAGCTTTCCTGTGGGCGCAATCTCTGGACGTTTCCAATTTCACTGCCGGGCTCTGCCAGAGAGAGATACAGAGTGTTGCCCCATTACGAAGCAATGCTTTAGCAGAGCGCGAATGTCTGTGTGGCAGCGAATGCAGTTCCAAGGGACAGTGAAAACCAGCTACAGCTTTCAGTGCTGGCAGCTTTCCTGTGGGCACAATCTCTGGACGTTTCAATTTCACTGCCGGGCTCTGCCAGAGAGAGATACAGAGTGTTGCCCCATTAGGAAGCAAAGCTTTAGCAGAGCGCGAATGTCTATGTGGCAGCGAATGCAGTTCCAAGGGACAGTGAAAACCAGCTAGAGCTTTCAGTGCTGGCAGCTTTCCTGTGGGCGCAATCTCTGGACGTTTCCAATTTCACTGCCGGGCTCTGCCAGAGAGAGATACAGAGTGTTGCCCCATTAGGAAGCAAAGCTTTAGCAGAGCGCGAATGTCTGTGTGGCAGCGAATGCAGTTCCAAGGGACAGTGAAAACCAGCTACAGCTTTCAGTGCTGGCAGCTTTCCTAAGGGCGCAATCTCTGGACGTTTCCAATTTGGCAGCCGGGCTCTGCCAGAGAGAGATACAGAGTGTTGCCCCATTAGGAAGCAAAGCTTTAGCAGAGCGCGAATGTCTGTGTGGCAGCGAATGCAGTTCCAAGGGACAGTGAAAACCAGCTACAGCTTTCAGTGCTGGCAGCTTTCCTGTGGGCGCAATCTCTGGACGTTTCCAATTTCACTGCCGGGCTCTGCCAGAGAGAGATACAGAGTGTTGCCCCATTACGAAGCAATGCTTTAGCAGAGCGCGAATGTCTGTGTGGCAGCGAATGCAGTTCCAGGGGACAGTGAAAACCAGCTACATCTTTCAGTGCTGGCAGCTTTCCTGTGGGCGCAATCTCTGGACGTTTCCAATTTCACTGCCAGGCACTGGGAGAAAGTCATACAGAGTGTTGCCCCATTACGAAGCAATGCTTTAGCAGAGCGCGAATGTCTGTGTGGCAGCGAATGCAGTTCCAAGGGACAGTGAAAACCAGCTACAGCTTTCAGTGCTGGCAGCTTTCCTGTGGGCACAATCTCTGGACGTTTCCAATTTCACTACCGGGCACTGGGAGAAAGTCATACAGAGTGTTGCCCCATTAGGAAGCAAAGCTTTAGCAGAGCGCGAATGTCTATGTGGCAGCGAATGCAGTTCCAAGGGACAGTGAAAACCAGCTACAGCTTTCAGTGCTGGCAGCTTTCCTGTGGGCGCAATCTCTGGACGTTTCCAATTTCACTGCCGGGCTCTGCCAGAGAGAGATACAGAGTGTTGCCCCATTACGAAGCAATGCTTTAGCAGAGCGCGAATGTGTGTGTGGCAGCGAATGCAGTTCCAAGGGACAGTGAAAACCAGCTAGAGCTTTCAGTGCTGGCAGCTGTCCTGTGGGCGCAATCTCTGGACGTTTCAATTTCACTGCCAGGCTCTGCCAGAGAGAGATACAGAGTGTTGCCCCATTACGAAGCAATGCTTTAGCAGAGCGCGAATGTCTGTGTGGCAGCGAATGCAGTTCCAAGGGACAGTGAAAACCAGCTACAGCTTTCAGTGCTGGCAGCTTTCCTGTGGGCGCAATCTCTGGACGTTTCCAATTTCACTGCCGGGCTCTGCCAGAGAGAGATACAGAGTGTTGCCCCATTAGGAAGCAAAGCTTTAGCAGAGCGCGAATGTCTGTGTGGCAGCGAATGCAGTTCCAAGGGACAGT
The DNA here is from genome assembly GCF_035582795.1 of Mycteria americana. Lineage (NCBI taxonomy): Eukaryota > Metazoa > Chordata > Aves > Ciconiiformes > Ciconiidae > Mycteria > Mycteria americana. The sequence continues at coordinate 510,239 of NW_027445638.1, forward strand.
GAAAACCAGCTACAGCTTTCAGTGCTGGCAGCTTTCCTGTGGGCGCAATCTCTGGACGTTTCCAATTTCACTGCCGGGCTCTGCCAGAGAGAGATACAGAGTGTTGCCCCATTACGAAGCAATGCTTTAGCAGAGCGCGAATGTCTGTGTGGCAGCGAATGCAGTTCCAAGGGACAGTGAAAACCAGCTACAGCTTTCAGTGCTGGCAGCTTTCCTGTGGGCACAATCTCTGGACGTTTCAATTTCACTGCCGGGCTCTGCCAGAGAGAGATACAGAGTGTTGCCCCATTAGGAAGCAAAGCTTTAGCAGAGCGCGAATGTCTATGTGGCAGCGAATGCAGTTCCAAGGGACAGTGAAAACCAGCTAGAGCTTTCAGTGCTGGCAGCTTTCCTGTGGGCGCAATCTCTGGACGTTTCCAATTTCACTGCCGGGCTCTGCCAGAGAGAGATACAGAGTGTTGCCCCATTAGGAAGCAAAGCTTTAGCAGAGCGCGAATGTCTGTGTGGCAGCGAATGCAGTTCCAAGGGACAGTGAAAACCAGCTACAGCTTTCAGTGCTGGCAGCTTTCCTGTGGGCGCAATCTCTGGACGTTTCCAATTTCACTGCCGGGCTCTGCCAGAGAGAGATACAGAGTGTTGCCCCATTAGGAAGCAAAGCTTTAGCAGAGCGCGAATGTCTGTGTGGCAGCGAATGCAGTTCCAAGGGACAGTGAAAACCAGCTAGAGATTTCAGTGCTGGCAGCTTTCCTGTGGGCGCAATCTCTGGACGTTTCCAATTTCACTGCCAGGCACTGGGAGAAAGTCATACAGAGTGTTGCCCCATTACGAAGCAATGCTTTAGCAGAGCGCGAATGTCTGTGTGGCAGCGAATGCAGTTCCAAGGGACAGTGAAAACCACCTACAGCTTTCAGTGCTGGCAGCTTTCCTAAGGGCGCAATCTCTGGACGTTTCCAATTTCACTGCCGGGCTCTGCCAGAGAGAGATACAGAGTGTTGCCCCATTATGAAGCAATGCTTTAGCAGAGCGCGAATGTCTGTGTGGCAGCGAATGCAGTTCCAGGGGACAGTGAAAACCAGCTACATCTTTCACTGCTGGCAGCTTTCCTGTGGGCGCAATCTCTGGACGTTTCCAATTTCACTGCCAGGCACTGGGAGACAGTCATACAGAGTGTTGCCCCATTACGAAGCAATGCTTTAGCAGAGCGCGAATGTCTGTGTGGCAGCGAATGCAGTTCCAAGGGACAGTGAAAACCAGCTACAGCTTTCAGTGCTGGCAGCTTTCCTGTGGGCACAATCTCTGGACGTTTCCAATTTCACTGCCGGGCACTGGGAGAAAGTCATACAGAGTGTTGCCCCATTAGGAAGCAAAGCTTTAGCAGAGCGCGAATGTCTGTGTGGCAGCGAATGCAGTTCCAAGGGACAGTGAAAACCAGCTAGAGCTTTCAGTGCTGGCAGCTTTCCTGTGGGCGCAATCTCTGGACGTTTCCAATTTCACTGCCGGGCTCTGCCAGAGAGAGATACAGAGTGTTGCCCCATTACGAAGTAATGCTTTAGCAGAGCGCGAATGTCTGTGTGGCAGCGAATGCAGTTCCAGGGGACAGTGAAAACCAGCTACATCTTTCACTGCTGGCAGCTTTCCTGTGGGCGCAATCTCTGGACGTTTCCAATTTCACTGCCAGGCACTGGGAGAAAGTCATACAGAGTGTTGCCCCATTACGAAGCAATGCTTTAGCAGAGCGCGAATGTCTGTGTGGCAGCGAATGCAGTTCCAAGGGACAGTGAAAACCAGCTACAGCTTTCAGTGCTGGCAGCTTTCCTGTGGGCACAATCTCTGGACGTTTCCAATTTCACTACCGGGCACTGGGAGAAAGTCATACAGAGTGTTGCCCCATTAGGAAGCAAAGCTTTAGCAGAGCGCGAATGTCTGTGTGGCAGCGAATGCAGTTCCAAGGGACAGTGAAAACCAGCTAGAGCTTTCAGTGCTGGCAGCTGTCCTGTGGGCGCAATCTCTGGACGTTTCAATTTCACTGCCGGGCTCTGCCAGAGAGAGATACAGAGTGTTGCCCCATTACGAAGCAATGCTTTAGCAGAGCGCGAATGTCTGTGTGGCAGCGAATGCAGTTCCAAGGGACAGTGAAAACCAGCTAGAGCTTTCAGTGCTGGCAGCTTTCCTGTGGGCAGAATCTCTGGACGTTTCCAATTTCACTGCCGGGCACTGGGAGAAAGTCATACAGAGTGTTGCCCCATTAGGAAGCAAAGCTTTAGCAGAGCGCGAATGTCTGTGTGGCAGCGAATGCAGTTCCAAGGGACAGTGAAAACCAGCTAGAGCTTTCAGTGCTGGCAGCTTTCCTGTGGGCGCAATCTCTGGACGTTTCCAATTTCACTGCCGGGCTCTGCCAGAGAGAGATACAGAGTGTTGCCCCATTACGAAGCAATGCTTTAGCAGAGCGCGAATGTCTGTGTGGCAGCGAATGCAGTTCCAGGGGACAGTGAAAACCAGCTACATCTTTCACTGCTGGCAGCTTTCCTGTGGGCGCAATCTCTGGACGTTTCCAATTTCACTGCCAGGCACTGGGAGAAAGTCATACAGAGTGTTGCCCCATTACGAAGCAATGCTTTAGCAGAGCGCGAATGTCTGTGTGGCAGCGAATGCAGTTCCAAGGGACAGTGAAAACCAGCTACAGCTTTCAGTGCCGGCAGCTTTCCTGTGGGCACAATCTCTGGACGTTTCCAATTTCACTGCCGGGCACTGGGAGAAAGTCATACAGAGTGTTGCCCCATTAGGAAGCAAAGCTTTAGCAGAGCGCGAATGTCTATGTGGCAGCGAATGCAGTTCCAAGGGACAGTGAAAACCAGCTACAGCTTTCAGTGCTGGCAGCTTTAACGTGGGCGCAATCTCTGGACGTTTCCAATTTCACTGCCAGGCACTGGGAGAAAGTCATACAGAGTGTTGCCCCATTACGAAGCAATGCTTTAGCAGAGCGCGAATGTCTGTGTGGCAGCGAATGCAGTTCCAAGGGACAGTGAAAACCAGCTACAGCTTTCAGTGCTGGCAGCTTTCCTGTGGGCGCAATCTCTGGACGTTTCCAATTTCACTGCCGGGCTCTGCCAGAGAGAGATACAGAGTGTTGCCCCATTACGAAGCAATGCTTTAGCAGAGCGCGAATGTCTGTGTGGCAGCGAATGCAGTTCCAAGGGACAGTGAAAACCAGCTACAGCTTTCAGTGCTGGCAGCTTTCCTGTGGGCAGAATCTCTGGACGTTTCCAATTTCACTGCCGGGCACTGGGAGAGAGTCATACAGAGTGTTGCCCCATTAGGAAGCAAATCTTTAGCAGAGCGCGAATGTCTGTGTGGCAGCGAATGCAGTTCCAAGGGACAGTGAAAACCAGCTAGAGCTTTCAGTGCTGGCAGCTTTCCTGTGGGCGCAATCTCTGGACGTTTCCAATTTCACTGCCGGGCTCTGCCAGAGAGAGATACAGAGTGTTGCCCCATTACGAAGCAATGCTTTAGCAGAGCGCGAATGTCTGTGTGGCAGCGAATGCAGTTCCAGGGGACAGTGAAAACCAGCTACATCTTTCAGTGCTGGCAGCTTTCCTGTGGGCGCAATCTCTGGACGTTTCCAATTTCACTGCCAGGCACTGGGAGAAAGTCATACAGAGTGTTGCCCCATTACGAAGCAATGCTTTAGCAGAGCGCGAATGTCTGTGTGGCAGCGAATGCAGTTCCAAGGGACAGTGAAAACCACCTACAGCTTTCAGTGCTGGCAGCTTTCCTGTGGGCACAATCTCTGGACGTTTCCAATTTCACTACCGGGCACTGGGAGAAAGTCATACAGAGTGTTGCCCCATTAGGAAGCAAAGCTTTAGCAGAGCGCGAATGTCTATGTGGCAGCGAATGCAGTTCCAAGGGACAGTGAAAACCAGCTACAGCTTTCAGTGCTGGCAGCTTTCCTGTGGGCGCAATCTCTGGACGTTTCCAATTTCACTGCCAGGCACTGGGAGAAAGTCATACAGAGTGTTGCCCCATTACGAAGCAATGCTTTAGCAGAGCGCGAATGTCTGTGTGGCAGCGAATGCAGTTCCAAGGGACAGTGAAAACCAGCTACAGCTTTCAGTGCTGGCAGCTTTCCTAAGGGCGCAATCTCTGGACGTTTCCAATTTCACTGCCGGGCTCTGCCAGAGAGAGATACAGAGTGTTGCCCCATTAGGAAGCAAAGCTTTAGCAGAGCGCGAATGTCTGTGTGGCAGCGAATGCAGTTCCAAGGGACAGTGAAAACCAGCTACAGCTTTCAGTGCTGGCAGCTTTCCTGTGGGCACAATCTCTGGACGTTTCCAATTTCACTACCGGGCACTGGGAGAAAGTCATACAGAGTGTTGCCCCATTAGGAAGCAAAGCTTTAGCAGAGCGCGAATGTCTGTGTGGCAGCGAATGCAGTTCCAAGGGACAGTGAAAACCAGCTAGAGCTTTCAGTGCTGGCAGCTGTCCTGTGGGCGCAATCTCTGGACGTTTCAATTTCACTGCCGGGCTCTGCCAGAGAGAGATACAGAGTGTTGCCCCATTACGAAGCAATGCTTTAGCAGAGCGCGAATGTCTGTGTGGCAGCGAATGCAGTTCCAAGGGACAGTGAAAACCAGCTAGAGCTTTCAGTGCTGGCAGCTTTCCTGTGGGCAGAATCTCTGGACGTTTCCAATTTCACTGCCGGGCACTGGGAGAAAGTCATACAGAGTGTTGCCCCATTAGGAAGCAAAGCTTTAGCAGAGCGCGAATGTCTGTGTGGCAGCGAATGCAGTTCCAAGGGACAGTGAAAACCAGCTAGAGCTTTCAGTGCTGGCAGCTTTCCTGTGGGCGCAATCTCTGGACGTTTCCAATTTCACTGCCGGGCTCTGCCAGAGAGAGATACAGAGTGTTGCCCCATTACGAAGCAATGCTTTAGCAGAGCGCGAATGTCTGTGTGGCAGCGAATGCAGTTCCAGGGGACAGTGAAAACCAGCTACATCTTTCACTGCTGGCAGCTTTCCTGTGGGCGCAATCTCTGGACGTTTCCAATTTCACTGCCAGGCACTGGGAGAAAGTCATACAGAGTGTTGCCCCATTACGAAGCAATGCTTTAGCAGAGCGCGAATGTCTGTGTGGCAGCGAATGCAGTTCCAAGGGACAGTGAAAACCAGCTACAGCTTTCAGTGCCGGCAGCTTTCCTGTGGGCACAATCTCTGGACGTTTCCAATTTCACTGCCGGGCACTGGGAGAAAGTCATACAGAGTGTTGCCCCATTAGGAAGCAAAGCTTTAGCAGAGCGCGAATGTCTATGTGGCAGCGAATGCAGTTCCAAGGGACAGTGAAAACCAGCTACAGCTTTCAGTGCTGGCAGCTTTAACGTGGGCGCAATCTCTGGACGTTTCCAATTTCACTGCCAGGCACTGGGAGAAAGTCATACAGAGTGTTGCCCCATTACGAAGCAATGCTTTAGCAGAGCGCGAATGTCTGTGTGGCAGCGAATGCAGTTCCAAGGGACAGTGAAAACCAGCTACAGCTTTCAGTGCTGGCAGCTTTCCTGTGGGCGCAATCTCTGGACGTTTCCAATTTCACTGCCGGGCTCTGCCAGAGAGAGATACAGAGTGTTGCCCCATTACGAAGCAATGCTTTAGCAGAGCGCGAATGTCTGTGTGGCAGCGAATGCAGTTCCAAGGGACAGTGAAAACCAGCTACAGCTTTCAGTGCTGGCAGCTTTCCTGTGGGCAGAATCTCTGGACGTTTCCAATTTCACTGCCGGGCACTGGGAGAGAGTCATACAGAGTGTTGCCCCATTAGGAAGCAAATCTTTAGCAGAGCGCGAATGTCTGTGTGGCAGCGAATGCAGTTCCAAGGGACAGTGAAAACCAGCTAGAGCTTTCAGTGCTGGCAGCTTTCCTGTGGGCGCAATCTCTGGACGTTTCCAATTTCACTGCCGGGCTCTGCCAGAGAGAGATACAGAGTGTTGCCCCATTACGAAGCAATGCTTTAGCAGAGCGCGAATGTCTGTGTGGCAGCGAATGCAGTTCCAGGGGACAGTGAAAACCAGCTACATCTTTCAGTGCTGGCAGCTTTCCTGTGGGCGCAATCTCTGGACGTTTCCAATTTCACTGCCAGGCACTGGGAGAAAGTCATACAGAGTGTTGCCCCATTACGAAGCAATGCTTTAGCAGAGCGCGAATGTCTGTGTGGCAGCGAATGCAGTTCCAAGGGACAGTGAAAACCACCTACAGCTTTCAGTGCTGGCAGCTTTCCTGTGGGCACAATCTCTGGACGTTTCCAATTTCACTACCGGGCACTGGGAGAAAGTCATACAGAGTGTTGCCCCATTAGGAAGCAAAGCTTTAGCAGAGCGCGAATGTCTATGTGGCAGCGAATGCAGTTCCAAGGGACAGTGAAAACCAGCTACAGCTTTCAGTGCTGGCAGCTTTCCTGTGGGCGCAATCTCTGGACGTTTCCAATTTCACTGCCAGGCACTGGGAGAAAGTCATACAGAGTGTTGCCCCATTACGAAGCAATGCTTTAGCAGAGCGCGAATGTCTGTGTGGCAGCGAATGCAGTTCCAAGGGACAGTGAAAACCAGCTACAGCTTTCAGTGCTGGCAGCTTTCCTAAGGGCGCAATCTCTGGACGTTTCCAATTTCACTGCCGGGCTCTGCCAGAGAGAGATACAGAGTGTTGCCCCATTAGGAAGCAAAGCTTTAGCAGAGCGCGAATGTCTGTGTGGCAGCGAATGCAGTTCCAAGGGACAGTGAAAACCAGCTACAGCTTTCAGTGCTGGCAGCTTTCCTGTGGGCACAATCTCTGGACGTTTCCAATTTCACTACCGGGCACTGGGAGAAAGTCATACAGAGTGTTGCCCCATTAGGAAGCAAAGCTTTAGCAGAGCGCGAATGTCTATGTGGCAGCGAATGCAGTTCCAAGGGACAGTGAAAACCAGCTACAGCTTTCAGTGCTGGCAGCTTTCCTGTGGGCGCAATCTCTGGACGTTTCCAATTTCACTGCCGGGCTCTGCCAGAGAGAGATACAGAGTGTTGCCCCATTACGAAGCAATGCTTTAGCAGAGCGCGAATGTCTGTGTGGCAGCGAATGCAGTTCCAGGGGACAGTGAAAACCAGCTACATCTTTCACTGCTGGCAGCTTTCCTGTGGGCGCAATCTCTGGACGTTTCCAATTTCACTGCCAGGCACTGGGAGAAAGTCATACAGAGTGTTGCCCCATTACGAAGCAATGCTTTAGCAGAGCGCGAATGTCTGTGTGGCAGCGAATGCAGTTCCAAGGGACAGTGAAAACCAGCTACAGCTTTCAGTGCTGGCAGCTTTCCTGTGGGCGCAATCTCTGGACGTTTCAATTTCACTGCCGGGCTCTGCCAGAGAGAGATACAGAGTGTTGCCTCATTACGAAGCAATGCTTTAGCAGAGCGCGAATGTCTGTGTGGCAGCGAATGCAGTTCCAAGGGACAGTGAAAACCAGCTACATCTTTCAGTGCTGGCAGCTGTCCTGTGGGTGCTATCTCTGGACGTTTCAATTTCACTGCCGGGCTCTGCCAGAGAGAGATACAGAGTGTTGCCCCATTAGGAAGCAATGCTTTAGCAGAGCGCGAATGTCTGTGTGGCAGCGAATGCAGTTCCAAGGGACAGTGAAAACCAGCTACAGCTTTCAGTGCTGGCAGCTTTCCTGTGGGCGCAATCTCTGGACGTTTCCAATTTCACTGCCGGGCTCTGCCAGAGAGAGATACAGAGTGTTGCCCCATTACGAAGCAATGCTTTAGCAGAGCGCGAATGTCTGTGTGGCAGCGAATGCAGTTCCAAGGGACAGTGAAAACCAGCTACAGCTTTCAGTGCTGGCAGCTTTCCTGTGGGCGCAATCTCTGGACGTTTCCAATTTCACTGCCGGGCACTGGGAGAAAGTCATACAGAGTGTTGCCCCATTACGAAGCAATGCTTTAGCAGAGCGCGAATGTCTGTGTGGCAGCGAATGCAGTTCCAAGGGACAGTGAAAACCAGCTACAGCTTTCAGTGCTGGCAGCTTTCCTGTGGGCACAATCTCTGGACGTTTCCAATTTCACTACCGGGCACTGGGAGAAAGTCATACAGAGTGTTGCCCCATTAGGAAGCAAAGCTTTAGCAGAGCGCGAATGTCTATGTGGCAGCGAATGCAGTTCCAAGGGACAGTGAAAACCAGCTACAGCTTTCAGTGCTGGCAGCTTTCCTGTGGGCGCAATCTCTGGACGTTTCCAATTTCACTGCCGGGCTCTGCCAGAGAGAGATACAGAGTGTTGCCCCATTACGAAGCAATGCTTTAGCAGAGCGCGAATGTCTGTGTGGCAGCGAATGCAGTTCCAAGGGACAGTGAAAACCAGCTACAGCTTTCAGTGCTGGCAGCTTTCCTGTGGGCGCAATCTCTGGACGTTTCCAATTTCACTGCCAGGCACTGGGAGAAAGTCATACAGAGTGTTGCCCCATTAGGAAGCAAAGCTTTAGCAGAGCGCGAATGTCTGTGTGGCAGCGAATGCAGTTCCAAGGGACAGTGAAAACCAGCTACAGCTTTCAGTGCTGGCAGCTTTCCTGTGGGCGCAATCTCTGGACGTTTCAATTTCACTGCCGGGCTCTGCCAGAGAGAGATACAGAGTGTTGCCTCATTACGAAGCAATGCTTTAGCAGAGCGCGAATGTCTGTGTGGCAGCGAATGCAGTTCCAAGGGACAGTGAAAACCAGCTACATCTTTCAGTGCTGGCAGCTGTCCTGTGGGTGCTATCTCTGGACGTTTCAATTTCACTGCCGGGCTCTGCCAGAGAGAGATACAGAGTGTTGCCCCATTACGAAGCAATGCTTTAGCAGAGCGCGAATGTCTGTGTGGCAGCGAATGCAGTTCCAAGGGACAGTGAAAACCAGCTACAGCTTTCAGTGCTGGCAGCTTTCCTGTGGGCGCAATCTCTGGACGTTTCCAATTTCACTGCCGGGCTCTGCCAGAGAGAGATACAGAGTGTTGCCCCATTACGAAGCAATGCTTTAGCAGAGCGCGAATGTCTGTGTGGCAGCGAATGCAGTTCCAAGGGACAGTGAAAACCAGCTACAGCTTTCAGTGCTGGCAGCTTTCCTGTGGGCGCAATCTCTGGACGTTTCCAATTTCACTGCCGGGCTCTGCCAGAGAGAGATACAGAGTGTTGCCCCATTACGAAGCAATGCTTTAGCAGAGCGCGAATGTCTGTGTGGCAGCGAATGCAGTTCCAAGGGACAGTGAAAACCAGCTACAGCTTTCAGTGCTGGCAGCTTTCCTAAGGGCGCAATCTCTGGACGTTTCCAATTTCACTGCCGGGCTCTGCCAGAGAGAGATACAGAGTGTTGCCCCATTAGGAAGCAAAGCTTTAGCAGAGCGCGAATGTCTGTGTGGCAGCGAATGCAGTTCCAAGGGACAGTGAAAACCAGCTACAGCTTTCAGTGCTGGCAGCTTTCCTGTGGGCGCAATCTCTGGACGTTTCCAATTTCACTGCCGGGCTCTGCCAGAGAGAGATACAGAGTGTTGCCCCATTACGAAGCAATGCTTTAGCAGAGCGCGAATGTCTGTGTGGCAGCGAATGCAGTTCCAAGGGACAGTGAAAACCAGCTACAGCTTTCAGTGCTGGCAGCTTTCCTGTGGGCGCAATCTCTGGACGTTTCCAATTTCACTGCCAGGCACTGGGAGAAAGTCATACAGAGTGTTGCCCCATTACGAAGCAATGCTTTAGCAGAGCGCGAATGTCTGTGTGGCAGCGAATGCAGTTCCAGGGGACAGTGAAAACCAGCTACATCTTTCACTGCTGGCAGCTTTCCTGTGGGCGCAATCTCTGGACGTTTCCAATTTCACTGCCAGGCACTGGGAGAAAGTCATACAGAGTGTTGCCCCATTACGAAGCAATGCTTTAGCAGAGCGCGAATGTCTGTGTGGCAGCGAATGCAGTTCCAAGGGACAGTGAAAACCAGCTACAGCTTTCAGTGCTGGCAGCTTTCCTGTGGGCACAATCTCTGGACGTTTCAATTTCACTGCCGGGCTCTGCCAGAGAGAGATACAGAGTGTTGCCCCATTAGGAAGCAAAGCTTTAGCAGAGCGCGAATGTCTATGTGGCAGCGAATGCAGTTCCAAGGGACAGTGAAAACCAGCTAGAGCTTTCAGTGCTGGCAGCTTTCCTGTGGGCGCAATCTCTGGACGTTTCCAATTTCACTGCCGGGCTCTGCCAGAGAGAGATACAGAGTGTTGCCCCATTAGGAAGCAAAGCTTTAGCAGAGCGCGAATGTCTGTGTGGCAGCGAATGCAGTTCCAAGGGACAGTGAAAACCAGCTACAGCTTTCAGTGCTGGCAGCTTTCCTGTGGGCGCAATCTCTGGACGTTTCCAATTTCACTGCCGGGCTCTGCCAGAGAGAGATACAGAGTGTTGCCCCATTAGGAAGCAAAGCTTTAGCAGAGCGCGAATGTCTGTGTGGCAGCGAATGCAGTTCCAAGGGACAGTGAAAACCAGCTAGAGATTTCAGTGCTGGCAGCTTTCCTGTGGGCGCAATCTCTGGACGTTTCCAATTTCACTGCCAGGCACTGGGAGAAAGTCATACAGAGTGTTGCCCCATTACGAAGCAATGCTTTAGCAGAGCGCGAATGTCTGTGTGGCAGCGAATGCAGTTCCAAGGGACAGTGAAAACCAGCTACAGCTTTCAGTGCTGGCAGCTTTCCTGTGGGCACAATCTCTGGACGTTTCCAATTTCACTACCGGGCACTGGGAGAAAGTCATACAGAGTGTTGCCCCATTAGGAAGCAAAGCTTTAGCAGAGCGCGAATGTCTATGTGGCAGCGAATGCAGTTCCAAGGGACAGTGAAAACCAGCTACAGCTTTCAGTGCTGGCAGCTTTCCTGTGGGCGCAATCTCTGGACGTTTCCAATTTCACTGCCGGGCTCTGCCAGAGAGAGATACAGAGTGTTGCCCCATTACGAAGCAATGCTTTAGCAGAGCGCGAATGTCTGTGTGGCAGCGAATGCAGTTCCAAGGGACAGTGAAAACCAGCTACAGCTTTCAGTGCTGGCAGCTTTCCTAAGGGCGCAATCTCTGGACGTTTCCAATTTCACTGCCGGGCTCTGCCAGAGAGAGATACAGAGTGTTGCCCCATTACGAAGCAATGCTTTAGCACAGCGCGAATGTCTGTGTGGCAGCGAATGCAGTTCCAGGGGACAGTGAAAACCAGCTACATCTTTCAGTGCTGGCAGCTTTCCTGTGGGCGCAATCTCTGGACGTTTCCAATTTCACTGCCAGGCACTGGGAGAAAGTCATACAGAGTGTTGCCCCATTACGAAGCAATGCTTTAGCAGAGCGCGAATGTCTGTGTGGCAGCGAATGCAGTTCCAAGGGACAGTGAAAACCAGCTACAGCTTTCAGTGCTGGCAGCTTTCCTGTGGGCACAATCTCTGGACGTTTCCAATTTCACTACCGGGCACTGGGAGAAAGTCATACAGAGTGTTGCCCCATTAGGAAGCAAAGCTTTAGCAGAGCGCGAATGTCTATGTGGCAGCGAATGCAGTTCCAAGGGACAGTGAAAACCAGCTACAGCTTTCAGTGCTGGCAGCTTTCCTGTGGGCGCAATCTCTGGACGTTTCCAATTTGGCAGCCGGGCTCTGCCAGAGAGAGATACAGAGTGTTGCCCCATTACGAAGCAATGCTTTAGCAGAGCGCGAATGTCTGTGTGGCAGCGAATGCAGTTCCAAGGGACAGTGAAAACCAGCTAGAGCTTTCAGTGCTGGCAGCTGTCCTGTGGGCGCAATCTCTGGACGTTTCAATTTCACTGCCAGGCTCTGCCAGAGAGAGATACAGAGTGTTGCCCCATTACGAAGCAATGCTTTAGCAGAGCGCGAATGTCTGTGTGGCAGCGAATGCAGTTCCAAGGGACAGTGAAAACCAGCTACAGCTTTCAGTGCTGGCAGCTTTCCTGTGGGCAGAATCTCTGGACGTTTCCAATTTCACTGCCGGGCACTGGGAGAAAGTCATACAGAGTGTTGCCCCATTAGGAAGCAAAGCTTTAGCAGAGCGCGAATGTCTGTGTGGCAGCGAATGCAGTTCCAAGGGACAGTGAAAACCAGCTAGAGCTTTCAGTGCTGGCAGCTTTCCTGTGGGCGCAATCTCTGGACGTTTCCAATTTCACTGCCGGGCTCTGCCAGAGAGAGATACAGAGTGTTGCCCCATTATGAAGCAATGCTTTAGCAGAGCGCGAATGTCTGTGTGGCAGCGAATGCAGTTCCAGGGGACAGTGAAAACCAGCTACATCTTTCACTGCTGGCAGCTTTCCTGTGGGCGCAATCTCTGGACGTTTCCAATTTCACTGCCAGGCACTGGGAGACAGTCATACAGAGTGTTGCCCCATTACGAAGCAATGCTTTAGCAGAGCGCGAATGTCTGTGTGGCAGCGAATGCAGTTCCAAGGGACAGTGAAAACCAGCTACAGCTTTCAGTGCTGGCAGCTTTCCTGTGGGCACAATCTCTGGACGTTTCCAATTTCACTGCCGGGCACTGGGAGAAAGTCATACAGAGTGTTGCCCCATTAGGAAGCAAAGCTTTAGCAGAGCGCGAATGTCTGTGTGGCAGCGAATGCAGTTCCAAGGGACAGTGAAAACCAGCTAGAGCTTTCAGTGCTGGCAGCTTTCCTGTGGGCGCAATCTCTGGACGTTTCCAATTTCACTGCCGGGCTCTGCCAGAGAGAGATACAGAGTGTTGCCCCATTACGAAGTAATGCTTTAGCAGAGCGCGAATGTCTGTGTGGCAGCGAATGCAGTTCCAGGGGACAGTGAAAACCAGCTACATCTTTCACTGCTGGCAGCTTTCCTGTGGGCGCAATCTCTGGACGTTTCCAATTTCACTGCCAGGCACTGGGAGAAAGTCATACAGAGTGTTGCCCCATTACGAAGCAATGCTTTAGCAGAGCGCGAATGTCTGTGTGGCAGCGAATGCAGTTCCAAGGGACAGTGAAAACCAGCTACAGCTTTCAGTGCTGGCAGCTTTCCTGTGGGCACAATCTCTGGACGTTTCCAATTTCACTACCGGGCACTGGGAGAAAGTCATACAGAGTGTTGCCCCATTAGGAAGCAAAGCTTTAGCAGAGCGCGAATGTCTGTGTGGCAGCGAATGCAGTTCCAAGGGACAGTGAAAACCAGCTAGAGCTTTCAGTGCTGGCAGCTGTCCTGTGGGCGCAATCTCTGGACGTTTCAATTTCACTGCCGGGCTCTGCCAGAGAGAGATACAGAGTGTTGCCCCATTACGAAGCAATGCTTTAGCAGAGCGCGAATGTCTGTGTGGCAGCGAATGCAGTTCCAAGGGACAGTGAAAACCAGCTAGAGCTTTCAGTGCTGGCAGCTTTCCTGTGGGCAGAATCTCTGGACGTTTCCAATTTCACTGCCGGGCACTGGGAGAAAGTCATACAGAGTGTTGCCCCATTAGGAAGCAAAGCTTTAGCAGAGCGCGAATGTCTGTGTGGCAGCGAATGCAGTTCCAAGGGACAGTGAAAACCAGCTAGAGCTTTCAGTGCTGGCAGCTTTCCTGTGGGCGCAATCTCTGGACGTTTCCAATTTCACTGCCGGGCTCTGCCAGAGAGAGATACAGAGTGTTGCCCCATTACGAAGCAATGCTTTAGCAGAGCGCGAATGTCTGTGTGGCAGCGAATGCAGTTCCAGGGGACAGTGAAAACCAGCTACATCTTTCACTGCTGGCAGCTTTCCTGTGGGCGCAATCTCTGGACGTTTCCAATTTCACTGCCAGGCACTGGGAGAAAGTCATACAGAGTGTTGCCCCATTACGAAGCAATGCTTTAGCAGAGCGCGAATGTCTGTGTGGCAGCGAATGCAGTTCCAAGGGACAGTGAAAACCAGCTACAGCTTTCAGTGCCGGCAGCTTTCCTGTGGGCACAATCTCTGGACGTTTCCAATTTCACTGCCGGGCACTGGGAGAAAGTCATACAGAGTGTTGCCCCATTAGGAAGCAAAGCTTTAGCAGAGCGCGAATGTCTATGTGGCAGCGAATGCAGTTCCAAGGGACAGTGAAAACCAGCTACAGCTTTCAGTGCTGGCAGCTTTAACGTGGGCGCAATCTCTGGACGTTTCCAATTTCACTGCCAGGCACTGGGAGAAAGTCATACAGAGTGTTGCCCCATTACGAAGCAATGCTTTAGCAGAGCGCGAATGTCTGTGTGGCAGCGAATGCAGTTCCAAGGGACAGTGAAAACCAGCTACAGCTTTCAGTGCTGGCAGCTTTCCTGTGGGCGCAATCTCTGGACGTTTCCAATTTCACTGCCGGGCTCTGCCAGAGAGAGATACAGAGTGTTGCCCCATTACGAAGCAATGCTTTAGCAGAGCGCGAATGTCTGTGTGGCAGCGAATGCAGTTCCAAGGGACAGTGAAAACCAGCTACAGCTTTCAGTGCTGGCAGCTTTCCTGTGGGCAGAATCTCTGGACGTTTCCAATTTCACTGCCGGGCACTGGGAGAGAGTCATACAGAGTGTTGCCCCATTAGGAAGCAAATCTTTAGCAGAGCGCGAATGTCTGTGTGGCAGCGAATGCAGTTCCAAGGGACAGTGAAAACCAGCTAGAGCTTTCAGTGCTGGCAGCTTTCCTGTGGGCGCAATCTCTGGACGTTTCCAATTTCACTGCCGGGCTCTGCCAGAGAGAGATACAGAGTGTTGCCCCATTACGAAGCAATGCTTTAGCAGAGCGCGAATGTCTGTGTGGCAGCGAATGCAGTTCCAGGGGACAGTGAAAACCAGCTACATCTTTCAGTGCTGGCAGCTTTCCTGTGGGCGCAATCTCTGGACGTTTCCAATTTCACTGCCAGGCACTGGGAGAAAGTCATACAGAGTGTTGCCCCATTACGAAGCAATGCTTTAGCAGAGCGCGAATGTCTGTGTGGCAGCGAATGCAGTTCCAAGGGACAGTGAAAACCACCTACAGCTTTCAGTGCTGGCAGCTTTCCTGTGGGCACAATCTCTGGACGTTTCCAATTTCACTACCGGGCACTGGGAGAAAGTCATACAGAGTGTTGCCCCATTAGGAAGCAAAGCTTTAGCAGAGCGCGAATGTCTATGTGGCAGCGAATGCAGTTCCAAGGGACAGTGAAAACCAGCTACAGCTTTCAGTGCTGGCAGCTTTCCTGTGGGCGCAATCTCTGGACGTTTCCAATTTCACTGCCAGGCACTGGGAGAAAGTCATACAGAGTGTTGCCCCATTACGAAGCAATGCTTTAGCAGAGCGCGAATGTCTGTGTGGCAGCGAATGCAGTTCCAAGGGACAGTGAAAACCAGCTACAGCTTTCAGTGCTGGCAGCTTTCCTAAGGGCGCAATCTCTGGACGTTTCCAATTTCACTGCCGGGCTCTGCCAGAGAGAGATACAGAGTGTTGCCCCATTAGGAAGCAAAGCTTTAGCAGAGCGCGAATGTCTGTGTGGCAGCGAATGCAGTTCCAAGGGACAGTGAAAACCAGCTACAGCTTTCAGTGCTGGCAGCTTTCCTGTGGGCACAATCTCTGGACGTTTCCAATTTCACTACCGGGCACTGGGAGAAAGTCATACAGAGTGTTGCCCCATTAGGAAGCAAAGCTTTAGCAGAGCGCGAATGTCTATGTGGCAGCGAATGCAGTTCCAAGGGACAGTGAAAACCAGCTACAGCTTTCAGTGCTGGCAGCTTTCCTGTGGGCGCAATCTCTGGACGTTTCCAATTTCACTGCCGGGCTCTGCCAGAGAGAGATACAGAGTGTTGCCCCATTACGAAGCAATGCTTTAGCAGAGCGCGAATGTCTGTGTGGCAGCGAATGCAGTTCCAGGGGACAGTGAAAACCAGCTACATCTTTCACTGCTGGCAGCTTTCCTGTGGGCGCAATCTCTGGACGTTTCCAATTTCACTGCCAGGCACTGGGAGAAAGTCATACAGAGTGTTGCCCCATTACGAAGCAATGCTTTAGCAGAGCGCGAATGTCTGTGTGGCAGCGAATGCAGTTCCAAGGGACAGTGAAAACCAGCTACAGCTTTCAGTGCTGGCAGCTTTCCTGTGGGCGCAATCTCTGGACGTTTCAATTTCACTGCCGGGCTCTGCCAGAGAGAGATACAGAGTGTTGCCTCATTACGAAGCAATGCTTTAGCAGAGCGCGAATGTCTGTGTGGCAGCGAATGCAGTTCCAAGGGACAGTGAAAACCAGCTACATCTTTCAGTGCTGGCAGCTGTCCTGTGGGTGCTATCTCTGGACGTTTCAATTTCACTGCCGGGCTCTGCCAGAGAGAGATACAGAGTGTTGCCCCATTAGGAAGCAATGCTTTAGCAGAGCGCGAATGTCTGTGTGGCAGCGAATGCAGTTCCAAGGGACAGTGAAAACCAGCTACAGCTTTCAGTGCTGGCAGCTTTCCTGTGGGCGCAATCTCTGGACGTTTCCAATTTCACTGCCGGGCTCTGCCAGAGAGAGATACAGAGTGTTGCCCCATTACGAAGCAATGCTTTAGCAGAGCGCGAATGTCTGTGTGGCAGCGAATGCAGTTCCAAGGGACAGTGAAAACCAGCTACAGCTTTCAGTGCTGGCAGCTTTCCTGTGGGCGCAATCTCTGGACGTTTCCAATTTCACTGCCGGGCACTGGGAGAAAGTCATACAGAGTGTTGCCCCATTACGAAGCAATGCTTTAGCAGAGCGCGAATGTCTGTGTGGCAGCGAATGCAGTTCCAAGGGACAGTGAAAACCAGCTACAGCTTTCAGTGCTGGCAGCTTTCCTGTGGGCACAATCTCTGGACGTTTCCAATTTCACTACCGGGCACTGGGAGAAAGTCATACAGAGTGTTGCCCCATTAGGAAGCAAAGCTTTAGCAGAGCGCGAATGTCTATGTGGCAGCGAATGCAGTTCCAAGGGACAGTGAAAACCAGCTACAGCTTTCAGTGCTGGCAGCTTTCCTGTGGGCGCAATCTCTGGACGTTTCCAATTTCACTGCCGGGCTCTGCCAGAGAGAGATACAGAGTGTTGCCCCATTACGAAGCAATGCTTTAGCAGAGCGCGAATGTCTGTGTGGCAGCGAATGCAGTTCCAAGGGACAGTGAAAACCAGCTACAGCTTTCAGTGCTGGCAGCTTTCCTGTGGGCGCAATCTCTGGACGTTTCCAATTTCACTGCCAGGCACTGGGAGAAAGTCATACAGAGTGTTGCCCCATTAGGAAGCAAAGCTTTAGCAGAGCGCGAATGTCTGTGTGGCAGCGAATGCAGTTCCAAGGGACAGTGAAAACCAGCTACAGCTTTCAGTGCTGGCAGCTTTCCTGTGGGCGCAATCTCTGGACGTTTCAATTTCACTGCCGGGCTCTGCCAGAGAGAGATACAGAGTGTTGCCTCATTACGAAGCAATGCTTTAGCAGAGCGCGAATGTCTGTGTGGCAGCGAATGCAGTTCCAAGGGACAGTGAAAACCAGCTACATCTTTCAGTGCTGGCAGCTGTCCTGTGGGTGCTATCTCTGGACGTTTCAATTTCACTGCCGGGCTCTGCCAGAGAGAGATACAGAGTGTTGCCCCATTACGAAGCAATGCTTTAGCAGAGCGCGAATGTCTGTGTGGCAGCGAATGCAGTTCCAAGGGACAGTGAAAACCAGCTACAGCTTTCAGTGCTGGCAGCTTTCCTGTGGGCGCAATCTCTGGACGTTTCCAATTTCACTGCCGGGCTCTGCCAGAGAGAGATACAGAGTGTTGCCCCATTACGAAGCAATGCTTTAGCAGAGCGCGAATGTCTGTGTGGCAGCGAATGCAGTTCCAAGGGACAGTGAAAACCAGCTACAGCTTTCAGTGCTGGCAGCTTTCCTGTGGGCGCAATCTCTGGACGTTTCCAATTTCACTGCCGGGCTCTGCCAGAGAGAGATACAGAGTGTTGCCCCATTACGAAGCAATGCTTTAGCAGAGCGCGAATGTCTGTGTGGCAGCGAATGCAGTTCCAAGGGACAGTGAAAACCAGCTACAGCTTTCAGTGCTGGCAGCTTTCCTAAGGGCGCAATCTCTGGACGTTTCCAATTTCACTGCCGGGCTCTGCCAGAGAGAGATACAGAGTGTTGCCCCATTAGGAAGCAAAGCTTTAGCAGAGCGCGAATGTCTGTGTGGCAGCGAATGCAGTTCCAAGGGACAGTGAAAACCAGCTACAGCTTTCAGTGCTGGCAGCTTTCCTGTGGGCGCAATCTCTGGACGTTTCCAATTTCACTGCCGGGCTCTGCCAGAGAGAGATACAGAGTGTTGCCCCATTACGAAGCAATGCTTTAGCAGAGCGCGAATGTCTGTGTGGCAGCGAATGCAGTTCCAAGGGACAGTGAAAACCAGCTACAGCTTTCAGTGCTGGCAGCTTTCCTGTGGGCGCAATCTCTGGACGTTTCCAATTTCACTGCCAGGCACTGGGAGAAAGTCATACAGAGTGTTGCCCCATTACGAAGCAATGCTTTAGCAGAGCGCGAATGTCTGTGTGGCAGCGAATGCAGTTCCAGGGGACAGTGAAAACCAGCTACATCTTTCACTGCTGGCAGCTTTCCTGTGGGCGCAATCTCTGGACGTTTCCAATTTCACTGCCAGGCACTGGGAGAAAGTCATACAGAGTGTTGCCCCATTACGAAGCAATGCTTTAGCAGAGCGCGAATGTCTGTGTGGCAGCGAATGCAGTTCCAAGGGACAGTGAAAACCAGCTACAGCTTTCAGTGCTGGCAGCTTTCCTGTGGGCACAATCTCTGGACGTTTCAATTTCACTGCCGGGCTCTGCCAGAGAGAGATACAGAGTGTTGCCCCATTAGGAAGCAAAGCTTTAGCAGAGCGCGAATGTCTATGTGGCAGCGAATGCAGTTCCAAGGGACAGTGAAAACCAGCTAGAGCTTTCAGTGCTGGCAGCTTTCCTGTGGGCGCAATCTCTGGACGTTTCCAATTTCACTGCCGGGCTCTGCCAGAGAGAGATACAGAGTGTTGCCCCATTAGGAAGCAAAGCTTTAGCAGAGCGCGAATGTCTGTGTGGCAGCGAATGCAGTTCCAAGGGACAGTGAAAACCAGCTACAGCTTTCAGTGCTGGCAGCTTTCCTGTGGGCGCAATCTCTGGACGTTTCCAATTTCACTGCCGGGCTCTGCCAGAGAGAGATACAGAGTGTTGCCCCATTAGGAAGCAAAGCTTTAGCAGAGCGCGAATGTCTGTGTGGCAGCGAATGCAGTTCCAAGGGACAGTGAAAACCAGCTAGAGATTTCAGTGCTGGCAGCTTTCCTGTGGGCGCAATCTCTGGACGTTTCCAATTTCACTGCCAGGCACTGGGAGAAAGTCATACAGAGTGTTGCCCCATTACGAAGCAATGCTTTAGCAGAGCGCGAATGTCTGTGTGGCAGCGAATGCAGTTCCAAGGGACAGTGAAAACCAGCTACAGCTTTCAGTGCTGGCAGCTTTCCTGTGGGCACAATCTCTGGACGTTTCCAATTTCACTACCGGGCACTGGGAGAAAGTCATACAGAGTGTTGCCCCATTAGGAAGCAAAGCTTTAGCAGAGCGCGAATGTCTATGTGGCAGCGAATGCAGTTCCAAGGGACAGTGAAAACCAGCTACAGCTTTCAGTGCTGGCAGCTTTCCTGTGGGCGCAATCTCTGGACGTTTCCAATTTCACTGCCGGGCTCTGCCAGAGAGAGATACAGAGTGTTGCCCCATTACGAAGCAATGCTTTAGCAGAGCGCGAATGTCTGTGTGGCAGCGAATGCAGTTCCAAGGGACAGTGAAAACCAGCTACAGCTTTCAGTGCTGGCAGCTTTCCTAAGGGCGCAATCTCTGGACGTTTCCAATTTCACTGCCGGGCTCTGCCAGAGAGAGATACAGAGTGTTGCCCCATTAGGAAGCAAAGCTTTAGCAGAGCGCGAATGTCTGTGTGGCAGCGAATGCAGTTCCAAGGGACAGTGAAAACCAGCTACAGCTTTCAGTGCTGGCAGCTTTCCTGTGGGCACAATCTCTGGACGTTTCCAATTTCACTACCGGGCACTGGGAGAAAGTCATACAGAGTGTTGCCCCATTACGAAGCAATGCTTTAGCAGAGCGCGAATGTCTATGTGGCAGCGAATGCAGTTCCAAGGGACAGTGAAAACCAGCTACAGCTTTCAGTGCTGGCAGCTTTCCTGTGGGCGCAATCTCTGGACGTTTCCAATTTCACTGCCGGGCTCTGCCAGAGAGAGATACAGAGTGTTGCCCCATTACGAAGCAATGCTTTAGCAGAGCGCGAATGTCTGTGTGGCAGCGAATGCAGTTCCAAGGGACAGTGAAAACCAGCTAGAGCTTTCAGTGCTGGCAGCTTTCCTGTGGGCGCAATCTCTGGACGTTTCCAATTTCACTGCCGGGCACTGGGAGAAAGTCATACAGAGTGTTGCCCCATTAGGAAGCAAAGCTTTAGCAGAGCGCGAATGTCTATGTGGCAGCGAATGCAGTTCCAAGGGACAGTGAAAACCAGCTACAGCTTTCAGTGCTGGCAGCTTTCCTGTGGGCGCAATCTCTGGACGTTTCAATTTCACTGCCGGGCTCTGCCAGAGAGAGATACAGAGTGTTGCCCCATTACGAAGCAAAGCTTTAGCAGAGCGCGAATGTCTGTGTGGCAGCGAATGCAGTTCCAAGGGACAGTGAAAACCAGCTACATCTTTCAGTGCTGGCAGCTGTCCTGTGGGCGCAATCTCTGGACGTTTCAATTTCACTGCCGGGCTCTGCCAGAGAGAGATACAGAGTGTTGCCCCATTACGAAGCAATGCTTTAGCAGAGCGCGAATGTCTGTGTGGCAGCGAATGCAGTTCCAAGGGACAGTGAAAACCAGCTACAGCTTTCAGTGCTGGCAGCTTTCCTGTGGGCAGAATCTCTGGACGTTTCCAATTTCACTGCCGGGCACTGGGAGAAAGTCATACAGAGTGTTGCCCCATTAGGAAGCAAAGCTTTAGCAGAGCGCGAATGTCTGTGTGGCAGCGAATGCAGTTCCAAGGGACAGTGAAAACCAGCTAGAGCTTTCAGTGCTGGCAGCTTTCCTGTGGGCGCAATCTCTGGACGTTTCCAATTTCACTGCCGGGCTCTGCCAGAGAGAGATACAGAGTGTTGCCCCATTACGAAGCAATGCTTTAGCAGAGCGCGAATGTCTGTGTGGCAGCGAATGCAGTTCCAGGGGACAGTGAAAACCAGCTACATCTTTCACTGCTGGCAGCTTTCCTGTGGGCGCAATCTCTGGACGTTTCCAATTTCACTGCCAGGCACTGGGAGAAAGTCATACAGAGTGTTGCCCCATTAGGAAGCAATGCTTTAGCAGAGCGCGAATGTCTGTGTGGCAGCGAATGCAGTTCCAAGGGACAGTGAAAACCAGCTACAGCTTTCAGTGCTGGCAGCTTTCCTGTGGGCACAATCTCTGGACGTTTCCAATTTCACTGCCGGGCACTGGGAGAAAGTCATACAGAGTGTTGCCCCATTAGGAAGCAAAGCTTTAGCAGAGCGCGAATGTCTATGTGGCAGCGAATGCAGTTCCAAGGGACAGTGAAAACCAGCTACAGCTTTCAGTGCTGGCAGCTTTCCTGTGGGCGCAATCTCTGGACGTTTCCAATTTCACTGCCAGGCACTGGGAGAAAGTCATACAGAGTGTTGCCCCATTACGAAGCAATGCTTTAGCAGAGCGCGAATGTCTGTGTGGCAGCGAATGCAGTTCCAAGGGACAGTGAAAACCAGCTACAGCTTTCAGTGCTGGCAGCTTTCCTGTGGGCGCAATCTCTGGACGTTTCCAATTTCACTGCCGGGCTCTGCCAGAGAGAGATACAGAGTGTTGCCCCATTACGAAGCAATGCTTTAGCAGAGCGCGAATGTCTGTGTGGCAGCGAATGCAGTTCCAAGGGACAGTGAAAACCAGCTACAGCTTTCAGTGCTGGCAGCTTTCCTGTGGGCAGAATCTCTGGACGTTTCCAATTTCACTGCCGGGCACTGGGAGAGAGTCATACAGAGTGTTGCCCCATTAGGAAGCAAATCTTTAGCAGAGCGCGAATGTCTGTGTGGCAGCGAATGCAGTTCCAAGGGACAGTGAAAACCAGCTAGAGCTTTCAGTGCTGGCAGCTTTCCTGTGGGCGCAATCTCTGGACGTTTCCAATTTCACTGCCGGGCTCTGCCAGAGAGAGATACAGAGTGTTGCCCCATTACGAAGCAATGCTTTAGCAGAGCGCGAATGTCTGTGTGGCAGCGAATGCAGTTCCAGGGGACAGTGAAAACCAGCTACATCTTTCAGTGCTGGCAGCTTTCCTGTGGGCGCAATCTCTGGACGTTTCCAATTTCACTGCCAGGCACTGGGAGAAAGTCATACAGAGTGTTGCCCCATTACGAAGCAATGCTTTAGCAGAGCGCGAATGTCTGTGTGGCAGCGAATGCAGTTCCAAGGGACAGTGAAAACCAGCTACAGCTTTCAGTGCTGGAAGCTTTCCTGTGGGCACAATCTCTGGACGTTTCCAATTTCACTACCGGGCACTGGGAGAAAGTCATACAGAGTGTTGCCCCATTAGGAAGCAAAGCTTTAGCAGAGCGCGAATGTCTATGTGGCAGCGAATGCAGTTCCAAGGGACAGTGAAAACCAGCTACAGCTTTCAGTGCTGGCAGCTTTCCTGTGGGCGCAATCTCTGGACGTTTCCAATTTCACTGCCGGGCTCTGCCAGAGAGAGATACAGAGTGTTGCCCCATTACGAAGCAATGCTTTAGCAGAGCGCGAATGTCTGTGTGGCAGCGAATGCAGTTCCAAGGGACAGTGAAAACCAGCTACAGCTTTCAGTGCTGGCAGCTTTCCTAAGGGCGCAATCTCTGGACGTTTCCAATTTCACTGCCGGGCTCTGCCAGAGAGAGATACAGAGTGTTGCCCCATTAGGAAGCAAAGCTTTAGCAGAGCGCGAATGTCTGTGTGGCAGCGAATGCAGTTCCAAGGGACAGTGAAAACCAGCTAGAGCTTTCAGTGCTGGCAGCTTTCCTGTGGGCACAATCTCTGGACGTTTCCAATTTCACTACCGGGCACTGGGAGAAAGTCATACAGAGTGTTGCCCCATTAGGAAGCAAAGCTTTAGCAGAGCGCGAATGTCTATGTGGCAGCGAATGCAGTTCCAAGGGACAGTGAAAACCAGCTACAGCTTTCAGTGCTGGCAGCTTTCCTGTGGGCGCAATCTCTGGACGTTTCCAATTTCACTGCCGGGCTCTGCCAGAGAGAGATACAGAGTGTTGCCCCATTAGGAAGCAAAGCTTTAGCAGAGCGCGAATGTCTGTGTGGCAGCGAATGCAGTTCCAAGGGACAGTGAAAACCAGCTACAGCTTTCAGTGCTGGCAGCTTTCCTGTGGGCGCAATCTCTGGACGTTTCAATTTCACTGCCGGGCTCTGCCAGAGAGAGATACAGAGTGTTGCCTCATTACGAAGCAATGCTTTAGCAGAGCGCGAATGTCTGTGTGGCAGCGAATGCAGTTCCAAGGGACAGTGAAAACCAGCTACATCTTTCAGTGCTGGCAGCTGTCCTGTGGGTGCTATCTCTGGACGTTTCAATTTCACTGCCGGGCTCTGCCAGAGAGAGATACAGAGTGTTGCCCCATTACGAAGCAATGCTTTAGCAGAGCGCGAATGTCTGTGTGGCAGCGAATGCAGTTCCAAGGGACAGTGAAAACCAGCTACAGCTTTCAGTGCTGGCAGCTTTCCTGTGGGCGCAATCTCTGGACGTTTCCAATTTCACTGCCGGGCTCTGCCAGAGAGAGATACAGAGTGTTGCCCCATTACGAAGCAATGCTTTAGCAGAGCGCGAATGTCTGTGTGGCAGCGAATGCAGTTCCAAGGGACAGTGAAAACCAGCTACAGCTTTCAGTGCTGGCAGCTTTCCTGTGGGCGCAATCTCTGGACGTTTCCAATTTCACTGCCGGGCTCTGCCAGAGAGAGATACAGAGTGTTGCCCCATTACGAAGCAATGCTTTAGCAGAGCGCGAATGTCTGTGTGGCAGCGAATGCAGTTCCAAGGGACAGTGAAAACCAGCTACAGCTTTCAGTGCTGGCAGCTTTCCTAAGGGCGCAATCTCTGGACGTTTCCAATTTCACTGCCGGGCTCTGCCAGAGAGAGATACAGAGTGTTGCCCCATTAGGAAGCAAAGCTTTAGCAGAGCGCGAATGTCTGTGTGGCAGCGAATGCAGTTCCAAGGGACAGTGAAAACCAGCTACAGCTTTCAGTGCTGGCAGCTTTCCTGTGGGCGCAATCTCTGGACGTTTCCAATTTCACTGCCAGGCACTGGGAGAAAGTCATACAGAGTGTTGCCCCAGTACGAAGCAATGCTTTAGCAGAGCGCGAATGTCTGTGTGGCAGCGAATGCAGTTCCAAGGGACAGTGAAAACCAGCTACAGCTTTCAGTGCTGGCAGCTTTCCTGTGGGCACAATCTCTGGACGTTTCCAATTTCACTACCGGGCACTGGGAGAAAGTCATACAGAGTGTTGCCCCATTACGAAGCAAAGCTTTAGCAGAGCGCGAATGTCTGTGTGGCAGCGAATGCAGTTCCAGGGGACAGTGAAAACCAGCTACATCTTTCACTGCTGGCAGCTTTCCTGTGGGCGCAATCTCTGGACGTTTCCAATTTCACTGCCAGGCTCTGCCAGAGAGAGATACAGAGTGTTGCCCCATTACGAAGCAATGCTTTAGCAGAGCGCGAATGTCTGTGTGGCAGCGAATGCAGTTCCAAGGGACAGTGAAAACCAGCTACAGCTTTCAGTGCTGGCAGCTTTCCTGTGGGCACAATCTCTGGACGTTTCAATTTCACTGCCGGGCTCTGCCAGAGAGAGATACAGAGTGTTGCCCCATTAGGAAGCAAAGCTTTAGCAGAGCGCGAATGTCTATGTGGCAGCGAATGCAGTTCCAAGGGACAGTGAAAACCAGCTAGAGCTTTCAGTGCTGGCAGCTTTCCTGTGGGCGCAATCTCTGGACGTTTCCAATTTCACTGCCGGGCTCTGCCAGAGAGAGATACAGAGTGTTGCCCCATTAGGAAGCAAAGCTTTAGCAGAGCGCGAATGTCTGTGTGGCAGCGAATGCAGTTCCAAGGGACAGTGAAAACCAGCTAGAGCTTTCAGTGCTGGCAGCTTTCCTGTGGGCGCAATCTCTGGACGTTTCCAATTTCACTGCCGGGCTCTGCCAGAGAGAGATACAGAGTGTTGCCCCATTACGAAGCAATGCTTTAGCAGAGCGCGAATGTCTGTGTGGCAGCGAATGCAGTTCCAAGGGACAGTGAAAACCAGCTAGAGATTTCAGTGCTGGCAGCTTTCCTGTGGGCGCAATCTCTGGACGTTTCCAATTTCACTGCCAGGCACTGGGAGAAAGTCATACAGAGTGTTGCCCCATTACGAAGCAATGCTTTAGCAGAGCGCGAATGTCTGTGTGGCAGCGAATGCAGTTCCAAGGGACAGTGAAAACCAGCTAGAGATTTCAGTGCTGGCAGCTTTCCTGTGGGCGCAATCCCTGGACGTTTCCAATTTCACTGCCAGGCACTGGGAGAAAGTCATACAGAGTGTTGCCCCATTACGAAGCAATGCTTTAGCAGAGCGCGAATGTCTGTGTGGCAGCGAATGCAGTTCCAAGGGACAGTGAAAACCAGCTACAGCTTTCAGTGCTGGCAGCTTTCCTAAGGGCGCAATCTCTGGACGTTTCCAATTTCACTGCCGGGCTCTGCCAGAGAGAGATACAGAGTGTTGCCCCATTAGGAAGCAAAGCTTTAGCAGAGCGCGAATGTCTGTGTGGCAGCGAATGCAGTTCCAAGGGACAGTGAAAACCAGCTACAGCTTTCAGTGCTGGCAGCTTTCCTGTGGGCGCAATCTCTGGACGTTTCCAATTTCACTGCCGGGCTCTGCCAGAGAGAGATACAGAGTGTTGCCCCATTACGAAGCAATGCTTTAGCAGAGCGCGAATGTCTGTGTGGCAGCGAATGCAGTTCCAAGGGACAGTGAAAACCAGCTACAGCTTTCAGTGCTGGCAGCTTTCCTGTGGGCACAATCTCTGGACGTTTCCAATTTCACTACCGGGCACTGGGAGAAAGTCATACAGAGTGTTGCCCCATTAGGAAGCAAAGCTTTAGCAGAGCGCGAATGTCTATGTGGCAGCGAATGCAGTTCCAAGGGACAGTGAAAACCAGCTACAGCTTTCAGTGCTGGCAGCTTTCCTGTGGGCGCAATCTCTGGACGTTTCCAATTTCACTGCCGGGCTCTGCCAGAGAGAGATACAGAGTGTTGCCCCATTACGAAGCAATGCTTTAGCAGAGCGCGAATGTCTGTGTGGCAGCGAATGCAGTTCCAAGGGACAGTGAAAACCAGCTACAGCTTTCAGTGCTGGCAGCTTTCCTGTGGGCGCAATCTCTGGACGTTTCCAATTTCACTGCCAGGCACTGGGAGAAAGTCATACAGAGTGTTGCCCCATTAGGAAGCAAAGCTTTAGCAGAGCGCGAATGTCTGTGTGGCAGCGAATGCAGTTCCAAGGGACAGTGAAAACCAGCTACAGCTTTCAGTGCTGGCAGCTTTCCTGTGGGCGCAATCTCTGGACGTTTCAATTTCACTGCCGGGCTCTGCCAGAGAGAGATACAGAGTGTTGCCTCATTACGAAGCAATGCTTTAGCAGAGCGCGAATGTCTGTGTGGCAGCGAATGCAGTTCCAAGGGACAGTGAAAACCAGCTACATCTTTCAGTGCTGGCAGCTGTCCTGTGGGTGCTATCTCTGGACGTTTCAATTTCACTGCCGGGCTCTGCCAGAGAGAGATACAGAGTGTTGCCCCATTACGAAGCAATGCTTTAGCAGAGCGCGAATGTCTGTGTGGCAGCGAATGCAGTTCCAAGGGACAGTGAAAACCAGCTACAGCTTTCAGTGCTGGCAGCTTTCCTGTGGGCGCAATCTCTGGACGTTTCCAATTTCACTGCCGGGCTCTGCCAGAGAGAGATACAGAGTGTTGCCCCATTACGAAGCAATGCTTTAGCAGAGCGCGAATGTCTGTGTGGCAGCGAATGCAGTTCCAAGGGACAGTGAAAACCAGCTACAGCTTTCAGTGCTGGCAGCTTTCCTGTGGGCGCAATCTCTGGACGTTTCCAATTTCACTGCCGGGCTCTGCCAGAGAGAGATACAGAGTGTTGCCCCATTACGAAGCAATGCTTTAGCAGAGCGCGAATGTCTGTGTGGCAGCGAATGCAGTTCCAAGGGACAGTGAAAACCAGCTACAGCTTTCAGTGCTGGCAGCTTTCCTAAGGGCGCAATCTCTGGACGTTTCCAATTTCACTGCCGGGCTCTGCCAGAGAGAGATACAGAGTGTTGCCCCATTAGGAAGCAAAGCTTTAGCAGAGCGCGAATGTCTGTGTGGCAGCGAATGCAGTTCCAAGGGACAGTGAAAACCAGCTACAGCTTTCAGTGCTGGCAGCTTTCCTGTGGGCGCAATCTCTGGACGTTTCCAATTTCACTGCCAGGCACTGGGAGAAAGTCATACAGAGTGTTGCCCCATTACGAAGCAATGCTTTAGCAGAGCGCGAATGTCTGTGTGGCAGCGAATGCAGTTCCAAGGGACAGTGAAAACCAGCTACAGCTTTCAGTGCTGGCAGCTTTCCTGTGGGCACAATCTCTGGACGTTTCCAATTTCACTACCGGGCACTGGGAGAAAGTCATACAGAGTGTTGCCCCATTAGGAAGCAAAGCTTTAGCAGAGCGCGAATGTCTGTGTGGCAGCGAATGCAGTTCCAGGGGACAGTGAAAACCAGCTACATCTTTCACTGCTGGCAGCTTTCCTGTGGGCGCAATCTCTGGACGTTTCCAATTTCACTGCCAGGCTCTGCCAGAGAGAGATACAGAGTGTTGCCCCATTACGAAGCAATGCTTTAGCAGAGCGCGAATGTCTGTGTGGCAGCGAATGCAGTTCCAAGGGACAGTGAAAACCAGCTACAGCTTTCAGTGCTGGCAGCTTTCCTGTGGGCACAATCTCTGGACGTTTCAATTTCACTGCCGGGCTCTGCCAGAGAGAGATACAGAGTGTTGCCCCATTAGGAAGCAAAGCTTTAGCAGAGCGCGAATGTCTATGTGGCAGCGAATGCAGTTCCAAGGGACAGTGAAAACCAGCTAGAGCTTTCAGTGCTGGCAGCTTTCCTGTGGGCGCAATCTCTGGACGTTTCCAATTTCACTGCCGGGCTCTGCCAGAGAGAGATACAGAGTGTTGCCCCATTAGGAAGCAAAGCTTTAGCAGAGCGCGAATGTCTGTGTGGCAGCGAATGCAGTTCCAAGGGACAGTGAAAACCAGCTAGAGCTTTCAGTGCTGGCAGCTTTCCTGTGGGCGCAATCTCTGGACGTTTCCAATTTCACTGCCGGGCTCTGCCAGAGAGAGATACAGAGTGTTGCCCCATTACGAAGCAATGCTTTAGCAGAGCGCGAATGTCTGTGTGGCAGCGAATGCAGTTCCAAGGGACAGTGAAAACCAGCTAGAGATTTCAGTGCTGGCAGCTTTCCTGTGGGCGCAATCTCTGGACGTTTCCAATTTCACTGCCAGGCACTGGGAGAAAGTCATACAGAGTGTTGCCCCATTACGAAGCAATGCTTTAGCAGAGCGCGAATGTCTGTGTGGCAGCGAATGCAGTTCCAAGGGACAGTGAAAACCAGCTAGAGCTTTCAGTGCTGGCAGCTTTCCTGTGGGCACAATCTCTGGACGTTTCCAATTTCACTGCCGGGCTCTGCCAGAGAGAGATACAGAGTGTTGCCCCATTAGGAAGCAAAGCTTTAGCAGAGCGCGAATGTCTGTGTGGCAGCGAATGCAGTTCCAAGGGACAGTGAAAACCAGCTACAGCTTTCAGTGCTGGCAGCTTTCCTGTGGGCGCAATCTCTGGACGTTTCCAATTTCACTGCCGGGCTCTGCCAGAGAGAGATACAGAGTGTTGCCCCATTACGAAGCAATGCTTTAGCAGAGCGCGAATGTCTGTGTGGCAGCGAATGCAGTTCCAAGGGACAGTGAAAACCAGCTACAGCTTTCAGTGCTGGCAGCTTTCCTAAGGGCGCAATCTCTGGACGTTTCCAATTTCACTGCCGGGCTCTGCCAGAGAGAGATACAGAGTGTTGCCCCATTAGGAAGCAAAGCTTTAGCAGAGCGCGAATGTCTGTGTGGCAGCGAATGCAGTTCCAAGGGACAGTGAAAACCAGCTACAGCTTTCAGTGCTGGCAGCTTTCCTGTGGGCACAATCTCTGGACGTTTCCAATTTCACTACCGGGCACTGGGAGAAAGTCATACAGAGTGTTGCCCCATTAGGAAGCAAAGCTTTAGCAGAGCGCGAATGTCTATGTGGCAGCGAATGCAGTTCCAAGGGACAGTGAAAACCAGCTACAGCTTTCAGTGCTGGCAGCTTTCCTGTGGGCGCAATCTCTGGACGTTTCCAATTTCACTGCCGGGCTCTGCCAGAGAGAGATACAGAGTGTTGCCCCATTACGAAGCAATGCTTTAGCAGAGCGCGAATGTCTGTGTGGCAGCGAATGCAGTTCCAAGGGACAGTGAAAACCAGCTACAGCTTTCAGTGCTGGCAGCTTTCCTGTGGGCGCAATCTCTGGACGTTTCCAATTTCACTGCCAGGCACTGGGAGAAAGTCATACAGAGTGTTGCCCCATTAGGAAGCAAAGCTTTAGCAGAGCGCGAATGTCTGTGTGGCAGCGAATGCAGTTCCAAGGGACAGTGAAAACCAGCTACAGCTTTCAGTGCTGGCAGCTTTCCTGTGGGCGCAATCTCTGGACGTTTCAATTTCACTGCCGGGCTCTGCCAGAGAGAGATACAGAGTGTTGCCTCATTACGAAGCAATGCTTTAGCAGAGCGCGAATGTCTGTGTGGCAGCGAATGCAGTTCCAAGGGACAGTGAAAACCAGCTACATCTTTCAGTGCTGGCAGCTGTCCTGTGGGTGCTATCTCTGGACGTTTCAATTTCACTGCCGGGCTCTGCCAGAGAGAGATACAGAGTGTTGCCCCATTACGAAGCAATGCTTTAGCAGAGCGCGAATGTCTGTGTGGCAGCGAATGCAGTTCCAAGGGACAGTGAAAACCAGCTACAGCTTTCAGTGCTGGCAGCTTTCCTGTGGGCGCAATCTCTGGACGTTTCCAATTTCACTGCCGGGCTCTGCCAGAGAGAGATACAGAGTGTTGCCCCATTACGAAGCAATGCTTTAGCAGAGCGCGAATGTCTGTGTGGCAGCGAATGCAGTTCCAAGGGACAGTGAAAACCAGCTACAGCTTTCAGTGCTGGCAGCTTTCCTAAGGGCGCAATCTCTGGACGTTTCCAATTTCACTGCCGGGCTCTGCCAGAGAGAGATACAGAGTGTTGCCCCATTAGGAAGCAAAGCTTTAGCAGAGCGCGAATGTCTGTGTGGCAGCGAATGCAGTTCCAAGGGACAGTGAAAACCAGCTACAGCTTTCAGTGCTGGCAGCTTTCCTGTGGGCGCAATCTCTGGACGTTTCCAATTTCACTGCCAGGCACTGGGAGAAAGTCATACAGAGTGTTGCCCCATTACGAAGCAATGCTTTAGCAGAGCGCGAATGTCTGTGTGGCAGCGAATGCAGTTCCAAGGGACAGTGAAAACCAGCTACAGCTTTCAGTGCTGGCAGCTTTCCTGTGGGCACAATCTCTGGACGTTTCCAATTTCACTACCGGGCACTGGGAGAAAGTCATACAGAGTGTTGCCCCATTAGGAAGCAAAGCTTTAGCAGAGCGCGAATGTCTGTGTGGCAGCGAATGCAGTTCCAGGGGACAGTGAAAACCAGCTACATCTTTCACTGCTGGCAGCTTTCCTGTGGGCGCAATCTCTGGACGTTTCCAATTTCACTGCCAGGCTCTGCCAGAGAGAGATACAGAGTGTTGCCCCATTACGAAGCAATGCTTTAGCAGAGCGCGAATGTCTGTGTGGCAGCGAATGCAGTTCCAAGGGACAGTGAAAACCAGCTACAGCTTTCAGTGCTGGCAGCTTTCCTGTGGGCACAATCTCTGGACGTTTCAATTTCACTGCCGGGCTCTGCCAGAGAGAGATACAGAGTGTTGCCCCATTAGGAAGCAAAGCTTTAGCAGAGCGCGAATGTCTATGTGGCAGCGAATGCAGTTCCAAGGGACAGTGAAAACCAGCTAGAGCTTTCAGTGCTGGCAGCTTTCCTGTGGGCGCAATCTCTGGACGTTTCCAATTTCACTGCCGGGCTCTGCCAGAGAGAGATACAGAGTGTTGCCCCATTAGGAAGCAAAGCTTTAGCAGAGCGCGAATGTCTGTGTGGCAGCGAATGCAGTTCCAAGGGACAGTGAAAACCAGCTAGAGCTTTCAGTGCTGGCAGCTTTCCTGTGGGCGCAATCTCTGGACGTTTCCAATTTCACTGCCGGGCTCTGCCAGAGAGAGATACAGAGTGTTGCCCCATTACGAAGCAATGCTTTAGCAGAGCGCGAATGTCTGTGTGGCAGCGAATGCAGTTCCAAGGGACAGTGAAAACCAGCTAGAGATTTCAGTGCTGGCAGCTTTCCTGTGGGCGCAATCTCTGGACGTTTCCAATTTCACTGCCAGGCACTGGGAGAAAGTCATACAGAGTGTTGCCCCATTACGAAGCAATGCTTTAGCAGAGCGCGAATGTCTGTGTGGCAGCGAATGCAGTTCCAAGGGACAGTGAAAACCAGCTAGAGCTTTCAGTGCTGGCAGCTTTCCTGTGGGCACAATCTCTGGACGTTTCCAATTTCACTGCCGGGCTCTGCCAGAGAGAGATACAGAGTGTTGCCCCATTAGGAAGCAAAGCTTTAGCAGAGCGCGAATGTCTGTGTGGCAGCGAATGCAGTTCCAAGGGACAGTGAAAACCAGCTACAGCTTTCAGTGCTGGCAGCTTTCCTGTGGGCGCAATCTCTGGACGTTTCCAATTTCACTGCCGGGCTCTGCCAGAGAGAGATACAGAGTGTTGCCCCATTAGGAAGCAAAGCTTTAGCAGAGCGCGAATGTCTGTGTGGCAGCGAATGCAGTTCCAAGGGACAGTGAAAACCAGCTAGAGATTTCAGTGCTGGCAGCTTTCCTGTGGGCGCAATCCCTGGACGTTTCCAATTTCACTGCCAGGCACTGGGAGAAAGTCATACAGAGTGTTGCCCCATTACGAAGCAATGCTTTAGCAGAGCGCGAATGTCTGTGTGGCAGCGAATGCAGTTCCAAGGGACAGTGAAAACCAGCTACAGCTTTCAGTGCTGGCAGCTTTCCTAAGGGCGCAATCTCTGGACGTTTCCAATTTCACTGCCGGGCTCTGCCAGAGAGAGATACAGAGTGTTGCCCCATTAGGAAGCAAAGCTTTAGCAGAGCGCGAATGTCTGTGTGGCAGCGAATGCAGTTCCAAGGGACAGTGAAAACCAGCTAGAGCTTTCAGTGCTGGCAGCTTTCCTGTGGGCGCAATCTCTGGACGTTTCCAATTTCACTGCCGGGCTCTGCCAGAGAGAGATACAGAGTGTTGCCCCATTAGGAAGCAAAGCTTTAGCAGAGCGCGAATGTCTGTGTGGCAGCGAATGCAGTTCCAAGGGACAGTGAAAACCAGCTACAGCTTTCAGTGCTGGCAGCTTTCCTGTGGGCGCAATCTCTGGACGTTTCCAATTTCACTGCCGGGCTCTGCCAGAGAGAGATACAGAGTGTTGCCCCATTAGGAAGCAAAGCTTTAGCAGAGCGCGAATGTCTGTGTGGCAGCGAATGCAGTTCCAAGGGACAGTGAAAACCAGCTAGAGATTTCAGTGCTGGCAGCTTTCCTGTGGGCGCAATCCCTGGACGTTTCCAATTTCACTGCCAGGCACTGGGAGAAAGTCATACAGAGTGTTGCCCCATTACGAAGCAATGCTTTAGCAGAGCGCGAATGTCTGTGTGGCAGCGAATGCAGTTCCAAGGGACAGTGAAAACCAGCTAGAGCTTTCAGTGCTGGCAGCTTTCCTGTGGGCACAATCTCTGGACGTTTCCAATTTCACTGCCGGGCTCTGCCAGAGAGAGATACAGAGTGTTGCCCCATTAGGAAGCAAAGCTTTAGCAGAGCGCGAATGTCTGTGTGGCAGCGAATGCAGTTCCAAGGGACAGTGAAAACCAGCTACAGCTTTCAGTGCTGGCAGCTTTCCTGTGGGCGCAATCTCTGGACGTTTCCAATTTCACTGCCGGGCTCTGCCAGAGAGAGATACAGAGTGTTGCCCCATTACGAAGCAATGCTTTAGCAGAGCGCGAATGTCTGTGTGGCAGCGAATGCAGTTCCAGGGGACAGTGAAAACCAGCTACATCTTTCAGTGCTGGCAGCTTTCCTGTGGGCGCAATCTCTGGACGTTTCCAATTTCACTGCCAGGCACTGGGAGAAAGTCATACAGAGTGTTGCCCCATTACGAAGCAATGCTTTAGCAGAGCGCGAATGTCTGTGTGGCAGCGAATGCAGTTCCAAGGGACAGTGAAAACCAGCTACAGCTTTCAGTGCTGGCAGCTTTCCTGTGGGCACAATCTCTGGACGTTTCCAATTTCACTACCGGGCACTGGGAGAAAGTCATACAGAGTGTTGCCCCATTAGGAAGCAAAGCTTTAGCAGAGCGCGAATGTCTATGTGGCAGCGAATGCAGTTCCAAGGGACAGTGAAAACCAGCTACAGCTTTCAGTGCTGGCAGCTTTCCTGTGGGCGCAATCTCTGGACGTTTCCAATTTCACTGCCAGGCACTGGGAGAAAGTCATACAGAGTGTTGCCCCATTACGAAGCAATGCTTTAGCAGAGCGCGAATGTCTGTGTGGCAGCGAATGCAGTTCCAAGGGACAGTGAAAACCAGCTACAGCTTTCAGTGCTGGCAGCTTTCCTGTGGGCGCAATCTCTGGACGTTTCAATTTCACTGCCGGGCTCTGCCAGAGAGAGATACAGAGTGTTGCCCCATTACGAAGCAATGCTTTAGCAGAGCGCGAATGTCTGTGTGGCAGCGAATGCAGTTCCAAGGGACAGTGAAAACCAGCTAGAGCTTTCAGTGCTGGCAGCTGTCCTGTGGGCGCAATCTCTGGACGTTTCAATTTCACTGCCGGGCTCTGCCAGAGAGAGATACAGAGTGTTGCCCCATTACGAAGCAATGCTTTAGCAGAGCGCGAATGTCTGTGTGGCAGCGAATGCAGTTCCAAGGGACAGTGAAAACCAGCTACAGCTTTCAGTGCTGGCAGCTTTCCTGTGGGCAGAATCTCTGGACGTTTCCAATTTCACTGCCGGGCACTGGGAGAAAGTCATACAGAGTGTTGCCCCATTAGGAAGCAAAGCTTTAGCAG
The DNA here is from genome assembly GCF_035582795.1 of Mycteria americana. NCBI lineage: Eukaryota > Metazoa > Chordata > Aves > Ciconiiformes > Ciconiidae > Mycteria > Mycteria americana. The sequence continues at coordinate 544,520 of NW_027445638.1, forward strand.
AGCGCGAATGTCTGTGTGGCAGCGAATGCAGTTCCAAGGGACAGTGAAAACCAGCTAGAGCTTTCAGTGCTGGCAGCTTTCCTGTGGGCGCAATCTCTGGACGTTTCCAATTTCACTGCCGGGCTCTGCCAGAGAGAGATACAGAGTGTTGCCCCATTACGAAGCAATGCTTTAGCAGAGCGCGAATGTCTGTGTGGCAGAGAATGCAGTTCCAGGGGACAGTGAAAACCAGCTACATCTTTCACTGCTGGCAGCTTTCCTGTGGGCGCAATCTCTGGACGTTTCCAATTTCACTGCCAGGCACTGGGAGAAAGTCATACAGAGTGTTGCCCCATTACGAAGCAATGCTTTAGCAGAGCGCGAATGTCTGTGTGGCAGCGAATGCAGTTCCAAGGGACAGTGAAAACCAGCTACAGCTTTCAGTGCTGGCAGCTTTCCTGTGGGCGCAATCTCTGGACGTTTCCAATTTCACTACCGGGCACTGGGAGAAAGTCATACAGAGTGTTGCCCCATTAGGAAGCAAAGCTTTAGCAGAGCGCGAATGTCTGTGTGGCAGCGAATGCAGTTCCAAGGGACAGTGAAAACCAGCTACAGCTTTCAGTGCTGGCAGCTTTCCTGTGGGCGCAATCTCTGGACGTTTCCAATTTCACTGCCGGGCTCTGCCAGAGAGAGATACAGAGTGTTGCCCCATTACGAAGCAATGCTTTAGCAGAGCGCGAATGTCTGTGTGGCAGCGAATGCAGTTCCAGGGGACAGTGAAAACCAGCTACATCTTTCACTGCTGGCAGCTTTCCTGTGGGCGCAATCTCTGGACGTTTCCAATTTCACTGCCAGGCACTGGGAGAAAGTCATACAGAGTGTTGCCCCATTACGAAGCAATGCTTTAGCAGAGCGCGAATGTCTGTGTGGCAGCGAATGCAGTTCCAAGGGACAGTGAAAACCAGCTACAGCTTTCAGTGCTGGCAGCTTTCCTGTGGGCACAATCTCTGGACGTTTCAATTTCACTGCCGGGCTCTGCCAGAGAGAGATACAGAGTGTTGCCCCATTAGGAAGCAAAGCTTTAGCAGAGCGCGAATGTCTATGTGGCAGCGAATGCAGTTCCAAGGGACAGTGAAAACCAGCTAGAGCTTTCAGTGCTGGCAGCTTTCCTGTGGGCGCAATCTCTGGACGTTTCCAATTTCACTGCCGGGCTCTGCCAGAGAGAGATACAGAGTGTTGCCCCATTAGGAAGCAAAGCTTTAGCAGAGCGCGAATGTCTGTGTGGCAGCGAATGCAGTTCCAAGGGACAGTGAAAACCAGCTACAGCTTTCAGTGCTGGCAGCTTTCCTGTGGGCGCAATCTCTGGACGTTTCCAATTTCACTGCCAGGCACTGGGAGAAAGTCATACAGAGTGTTGCCCCATTACGAAGCAATGCTTTAGCAGAGCGCGAATGTCTGTGTGGCAGCGAATGCAGTTCCAAGGGACAGTGAAAACCAGCTACAGCTTTCAGTGCTGGCAGCTTTCCTAAGGGCGCAATCTCTGGACGTTTCCAATTTCACTGCCGGGCTCTGCCAGAGAGAGATACAGAGTGTTGCCCCATTAGGAAGCAAAGCTTTAGCAGAGCGCGAATGTCTGTGTGGCAGCGAATGCAGTTCCAAGGGACAGTGAAAACCAGCTACAGCTTTCAGTGCTGGCAGCTTTCCTGTGGGCGCAATCTCTGGACGTTTCTAATTTCACTGCCGGGCTCTGCCAGAGAGAGATACAGAGTGTTGCCCCATTACGAAGCAATGCTTTAGCAGAGCGCGAATGTCTGTGTGGCAGCGAATGCAGTTCCAGGGGACAGTGAAAACCAGCTACATCTTTCAGTGCTGGCAGCTTTCCTGTGGGCGCAATCTCTGGACGTTTCAATTTCACTGCCGGGCTCTGCCAGAGAGAGATACAGAGTGTTGCCCCATTACGAAGCAATGCTTTAGCAGAGCGCGAATGTCTGTGTGGCAGCGAATGCAGTTCCAAGGGACAGTGAAAACCAGCTACAGCTTTCAGTGCTGGCAGCTTTCCTGTGGGCAGAATCTCTGGACGTTTCCAATTTCACTGCCGGGCACTGGGAGAAAGTCATACAGAGTGTTGCCCCATTAGGAAGCAAAGCTTTAGCAGAGCGCGAATGTCTGTGTGGCAGCGAATGCAGTTCCAAGGGACAGTGAAAACCAACTACAGCTTTCAGTGCTGGCAGCTTTCCTGTGGGCGCAATCTCTGGACGTTTCCAATTTCACTGCCGGGCTCTGCCAGAGAGAGATACAGAGTGTTGCCCCATTAGGAAGCAAAGCTTTAGCAGAGCGCGAATGTCTGTGTGGCAGCGAATGCAGTTCCAAGGGACAGTGAAAACCAGCTAGAGATTTCAGTGCTGGCAGCTTTCCTGTGGGCGCAATCCCTGGACGTTTCCAATTTCACTGCCAGGCACTGGGAGAAAGTCATACAGAGTGTTGCCCCATTACGAAGCAATGCTTTAGCAGAGCGCGAATGTCTGTGTGGCAGCGAATGCAGTTCCAAGGGACAGTGAAAACCAGCTAGAGCTTTCAGTGCTGGCAGCTTTCCTGTGGGCACAATCTCTGGACGTTTCCAATTTCACTGCCGGGCTCTGCCAGAGAGAGATACAGAGTGTTGCCCCATTAGGAAGCAAAGCTTTAGCAGAGCGCGAATGTCTGTGTGGCAGCGAATGCAGTTCCAAGGGACAGTGAAAACCAGCTACAGCTTTCAGTGCTGGCAGCTTTCCTGTGGGCGCAATCTCTGGACGTTTCCAATTTCACTGCCGGGCTCTGCCAGAGAGAGATACAGAGTGTTGCCCCATTACGAAGCAATGCTTTAGCAGAGCGCGAATGTCTGTGTGGCAGCGAATGCAGTTCCAGGGGACAGTGAAAACCAGCTACATCTTTCAGTGCTGGCAGCTTTCCTGTGGGCGCAATCTCTGGACGTTTCCAATTTCACTGCCAGGCACTGGGAGAAAGTCATACAGAGTGTTGCCCCATTACGAAGCAATGCTTTAGCAGAGCGCGAATGTCTGTGTGGCAGCGAATGCAGTTCCAAGGGACAGTGAAAACCAGCTACAGCTTTCAGTGCTGGCAGCTTTCCTGTGGGCACAATCTCTGGACGTTTCCAATTTCACTACCGGGCACTGGGAGAAAGTCATACAGAGTGTTGCCCCATTAGGAAGCAAAGCTTTAGCAGAGCGCGAATGTCTATGTGGCAGCGAATGCAGTTCCAAGGGACAGTGAAAACCAGCTACAGCTTTCAGTGCTGGCAGCTTTCCTGTGGGCGCAATCTCTGGACGTTTCCAATTTCACTGCCGGGCTCTGCCAGAGAGAGATACAGAGTGTTGCCCCATTAGGAAGCAAAGCTTTAGCAGAGCGCGAATGTCTGTGTGGCAGCGAATGCAGTTCCAAGGGACAGTGAAAACCAGCTACAGCTTTCAGTGCTGGCAGCTTTCCTGTGGGCGCAATCTCTGGACGTTTCCAATTTCACTGCCGGGCTCTGCCAGAGAGAGATACAGAGTGTTGCCCCATTACGAAGCAATGCTTTAGCAGAGCGCGAATGTCTGTGTGGCAGCGAATGCAGTTCCAGGGGACAGTGAAAACCAGCTACATCTTTCAGTGCTGGCAGCTTTCCTGTGGGCGCAATCTCTGGACGTTTCCAATTTCACTGCCAGGCACTGGGAGAAAGTCATACAGAGCGTTGCCCCATTACGAAGCAATGCTTTAGCAGAGCGCGAATGTCTGTGTGGCAGCGAATGCAGTTCCAAGGGACAGTGAAAACCAGCTACAGCTTTCAGTGCTGGCAGCTTTCCTGTGGGCGCAATCTCTGGACGTTTCAATTTCACTGCCGGGCTCTGCCAGAGAGAGATACAGAGTGTTGCCCCATTACGAAGCAATGCTTTAGCAGAGCGCGAATGTCTGTGTGGCAGCGAATGCAGTTCCAAGGGACAGTGAAAACCAGCTAGAGCTTTCAGTGCTGGCAGCTGTCCTGTGGGCGCAATCTCTGGACGTTTCAATTTCACTGCCGGGCTCTGCCAGAGAGAGATACAGAGTGTTGCCCCATTACGAAGCAATGCTTTAGCAGAGCGCGAATGTCTGTGTGGCAGCGAATGCAGTTCCAAGGGACAGTGAAAACCAGCTACAGCTTTCAGTGCTGGCAGCTTTCCTGTGGGCAGAATCTCTGGACGTTTCCAATTTCACTGCCGGGCACTGGGAGAAAGTCATACAGAGTGTTGCCCCATTAGGAAGCAAAGCTTTAGCAGAGCGCGAATGTCTGTGTGGCAGCGAATGCAGTTCCAAGGGACAGTGAAAACCAGCTACAGCTTTCAGTGCTGGCAGCTTTCCTGTGGGCGCAATCTCTGGACGTTTCAATTTCACTGCCGGGCTCTGCCAGAGAGAGATACAGAGTGTTGCCCCATTACGAAGCAAAGCTTTAGCAGAGCGCGAATGTCTGTGTGGCAGCGAATGCAGTTCCAAGGGACAGTGAAAACCAGCTACATCTTTCAGTGCTGGCAGCTGTCCTGTGGGCGCAATCTCTGGACGTTTCAATTTCACTGCCGGGCTCTGCCAGAGAGAGATACAGAGTGTTGCCCCATTACGAAGCAATGCTTTAGCAGAGCGCGAATGTCTGTGTGGCAGCGAATGCAGTTCCAAGGGACAGTGAAAACCAGCTACAGCTTTCAGTGCTGGCAGCTTTCCTGTGGGCAGAATCTCTGGACGTTTCCAATTTCACTGCCGGGCACTGGGAGAAAGTCATACAGAGTGTTGCCCCATTAGGAAGCAAAGCTTTAGCAGAGCGCGAATGTCTGTGTGGCAGCGAATGCAGTTCCAAGGGACAGTGAAAACCAGCTAGAGCTTTCAGTGCTGGCAGCTTTCCTGTGGGCGCAATCTCTGGACGTTTCCAATTTCACTGCCGGGCTCTGCCAGAGAGAGATACAGAGTGTTGCCCCATTACGAAGCAATGCTTTAGCAGAGCGCGAATGTCTGTGTGGCAGCGAATGCAGTTCCAGGGGACAGTGAAAACCAGCTACATCTTTCACTGCTGGCAGCTTTCCTGTGGGCGCAATCTCTGGACGTTTCCAATTTCACTGCCAGGCACTGGGAGAAAGTCATACAGAGTGTTGCCCCATTACGAAGCAATGCTTTAGCAGAGCGCGAATGTCTGTGTGGCAGCGAATGCAGTTCCAAGGGACAGTGAAAACCAGCTACAGCTTTCAGTGCTGGCAGCTTTCCTGTGGGCACAATCTCTGGACGTTTCCAATTTCACTGCCGGGCACTGGGAGAAAGTCATACAGAGTGTTGCCCCATTAGGAAGCAAAGCTTTAGCAGAGCGCGAATGTCTATGTGGCAGCGAATGCAGTTCCAAGGGACAGTGAAAACCAGCTACAGCTTTCAGTGCTGGCAGCTTTCCTGTGGGCGCAATCTCTGGACGTTTCCAATTTCACTGCCAGGCACTGGGAGAAAGTCATACAGAGTGTTGCCCCATTACGAAGCAATGCTTTAGCAGAGCGCGAATGTCTGTGTGGCAGCGAATGCAGTTCCAAGGGACAGTGAAAACCAGCTACAGCTTTCAGTGCTGGCAGCTTTCCTGTGGGCGCAATCTCTGGACGTTTCCAATTTCACTGCCGGGCTCTGCCAGAGAGAGATACAGAGTGTTGCCCCATTACGAAGCAATGCTTTAGCAGAGCGCGAATGTCTGTGTGGCAGCGAATGCAGTTCCAAGGGACAGTGAAAACCAGCTACAGCTTTCAGTGCTGGCAGCTTTCCTGTGGGCAGAATCTCTGGACGTTTCCAATTTCACTGCCGGGCACTGGGAGAGAGTCATACAGAGTGTTGCCCCATTAGGAAGCAAATCTTTAGCAGAGCGCGAATGTCTGTGTGGCAGCGAATGCAGTTCCAAGGGACAGTGAAAACCAGCTAGAGCTTTCAGTGCTGGCAGCTTTCCTGTGGGCGCAATCTCTGGACGTTTCCAATTTCACTGCCGGGCTCTGCCAGAGAGAGATACAGAGTGTTGCCCCATTACGAAGCAATGCTTTAGCAGAGCGCGAATGTCTGTGTGGCAGCGAATGCAGTTCCAGGGGACAGTGAAAACCAGCTACATCTTTCAGTGCTGGCAGCTTTCCTGTGGGCGCAATCTCTGGACGTTTCCAATTTCACTGCCAGGCACTGGGAGAAAGTCATACAGAGTGTTGCCCCATTACGAAGCAATGCTTTAGCAGAGCGCGAATGTCTGTGTGGCAGCGAATGCAGTTCCAAGGGACAGTGAAAACCAGCTACAGCTTTCAGTGCTGGCAGCTTTCCTGTGGGCACAATCTCTGGACGTTTCCAATTTCACTACCGGGCACTGGGAGAAAGTCATACAGAGTGTTGCCCCATTAGGAAGCAAAGCTTTAGCAGAGCGCGAATGTCTATGTGGCAGCGAATGCAGTTCCAAGGGACAGTGAAAACCAGCTACAGCTTTCAGTGCTGGCAGCTTTCCTGTGGGCGCAATCTCTGGACGTTTCCAATTTCACTGCCGGGCTCTGCCAGAGAGAGATACAGAGTGTTGCCCCATTACGAAGCAATGCTTTAGCAGAGCGCGAATGTCTGTGTGGCAGCGAATGCAGTTCCAAGGGACAGTGAAAACCAGCTACAGCTTTCAGTGCTGGCAGCTTTCCTAAGGGCGCAATCTCTGGACGTTTCCAATTTCACTGCCGGGCTCTGCCAGAGAGAGATACAGAGTGTTGCCCCATTAGGAAGCAAAGCTTTAGCAGAGCGCGAATGTCTGTGTGGCAGCGAATGCAGTTCCAAGGGACAGTGAAAACCAGCTACAGCTTTCAGTGCTGGCAGCTTTCCTGTGGGCACAATCTCTGGACGTTTCCAATTTCACTACCGGGCACTGGGAGAAAGTCATACAGAGTGTTGCCCCATTAGGAAGCAAAGCTTTAGCAGAGCGCGAATGTCTATGTGGCAGCGAATGCAGTTCCAAGGGACAGTGAAAACCAGCTAGAGCTTTCAGTGCTGGCAGCTTTCCTGTGGGCGCAATCTCTGGACGTTTCCAATTTCACTGCCGGGCTCTGCCAGAGAGAGATACAGAGTGTTGCCCCATTACGAAGCAATGCTTTAGCAGAGCGCGAATGTCTGTGTGGCAGCGAATGCAGTTCCAAGGGACAGTGAAAACCAGCTACAGCTTTCAGTGCTGGCAGCTTTCCTGTGGGCGCAATCTCTGGACGTTTCCAATTTCACTGCCAGGCACTGGGAGAAAGTCATACAGAGTGTTGCCCCATTAGGAAGCAAAGCTTTAGCAGAGCGCGAATGTCTGTGTGGCAGCGAATGCAGTTCCAAGGGACAGTGAAAACCAGCTACAGCTTTCAGTGCTGGCAGCTTTCCTGTGGGCGCAATCTCTGGACGTTTCAATTTCACTGCCGGGCTCTGCCAGAGAGAGATACAGAGTGTTGCCTCATTACGAAGCAATGCTTTAGCAGAGCGCGAATGTCTGTGTGGCAGCGAATGCAGTTCCAAGGGACAGTGAAAACCAGCTACATCTTTCAGTGCTGGCAGCTGTCCTGTGGGTGCTATCTCTGGACGTTTCAATTTCACTGCCGGGCTCTGCCAGAGAGAGATACAGAGTGTTGCCCCATTACGAAGCAATGCTTTAGCAGAGCGCGAATGTCTGTGTGGCAGCGAATGCAGTTCCAAGGGACAGTGAAAACCAGCTACAGCTTTCAGTGCTGGCAGCTTTCCTGTGGGCGCAATCTCTGGACGTTTCCAATTTCACTGCCGGGCTCTGCCAGAGAGAGATACAGAGTGTTGCCCCATTACGAAGCAATGCTTTAGCAGAGCGCGAATGTCTGTGTGGCAGCGAATGCAGTTCCAAGGGACAGTGAAAACCAGCTACAGCTTTCAGTGCTGGCAGCTTTCCTGTGGGCGCAATCTCTGGACGTTTCCAATTTCACTGCCGGGCTCTGCCAGAGAGAGATACAGAGTGTTGCCCCATTACGAAGCAATGCTTTAGCAGAGCGCGAATGTCTGTGTGGCAGCGAATGCAGTTCCAAGGGACAGTGAAAACCAGCTACAGCTTTCAGTGCTGGCAGCTTTCCTAAGGGCGCAATCTCTGGACGTTTCCAATTTCACTGCCGGGCTCTGCCAGAGAGAGATACAGAGTGTTGCCCCATTAGGAAGCAAAGCTTTAGCAGAGCGCGAATGTCTGTGTGGCAGCGAATGCAGTTCCAAGGGACAGTGAAAACCAGCTACAGCTTTCAGTGCTGGCAGCTTTCCTGTGGGCGCAATCTCTGGACGTTTCCAATTTCACTGCCGGGCTCTGCCAGAGAGAGATACAGAGTGTTGCCCCATTACGAAGCAATGCTTTAGCAGAGCGCGAATGTCTGTGTGGCAGCGAATGCAGTTCCAAGGGACAGTGAAAACCAGCTACAGCTTTCAGTGCTGGCAGCTTTCCTGTGGGCGCAATCTCTGGACGTTTCCAATTTCACTGCCAGGCACTGGGAGAAAGTCATACAGAGTGTTGCCCCATTACGAAGCAATGCTTTAGCAGAGCGCGAATGTCTGTGTGGCAGCGAATGCAGTTCCAGGGGACAGTGAAAACCAGCTACATCTTTCACTGCTGGCAGCTTTCCTGTGGGCGCAATCTCTGGACGTTTCCAATTTCACTGCCAGGCACTGGGAGAAAGTCATACAGAGTGTTGCCCCATTACGAAGCAATGCTTTAGCAGAGCGCGAATGTCTGTGTGGCAGCGAATGCAGTTCCAAGGGACAGTGAAAACCAGCTACAGCTTTCAGTGCTGGCAGCTTTCCTGTGGGCACAATCTCTGGACGTTTCAATTTCACTGCCGGGCTCTGCCAGAGAGAGATACAGAGTGTTGCCCCATTAGGAAGCAAAGCTTTAGCAGAGCGCGAATGTCTATGTGGCAGCGAATGCAGTTCCAAGGGACAGTGAAAACCAGCTAGAGCTTTCAGTGCTGGCAGCTTTCCTGTGGGCGCAATCTCTGGACGTTTCCAATTTCACTGCCGGGCTCTGCCAGAGAGAGATACAGAGTGTTGCCCCATTAGGAAGCAAAGCTTTAGCAGAGCGCGAATGTCTGTGTGGCAGCGAATGCAGTTCCAAGGGACAGTGAAAACCAGCTACAGCTTTCAGTGCTGGCAGCTTTCCTGTGGGCGCAATCTCTGGACGTTTCCAATTTCACTGCCGGGCTCTGCCAGAGAGAGATACAGAGTGTTGCCCCATTACGAAGCAAAGCTTTAGCAGAGCGCGAATGTCTGTGTGGCAGCGAATGCAGTTCCAAGGGACAGTGAAAACCAGCTAGAGATTTCAGTGCTGGCAGCTTTCCTGTGGGCGCAATCCCTGGACGTTTCCAATTTCACTGCCAGGCACTGGGAGAAAGTCATACAGAGTGTTGCCCCATTACGAAGCAATGCTTTAGCAGAGCGCGAATGTCTGTGTGGCAGCGAATGCAGTTCCAAGGGACAGTGAAAACCAGCTAGAGCTTTCAGTGCTGGCAGCTTTCCTGTGGGCACAATCTCTGGACGTTTCCAATTTCACTGCCGGGCTCTGCCAGAGAGAGATACAGAGTGTTGCCCCATTAGGAAGCAAAGCTTTAGCAGAGCGCGAATGTCTGTGTGGCAGCGAATGCAGTTCCAAGGGACAGTGAAAACCAGCTACAGCTTTCAGTGCTGGCAGCTTTCCTGTGGGCGCAATCTCTGGACGTTTCCAATTTCACTGCCGGGCTCTGCCAGAGAGAGATACAGAGTGTTGCCCCATTACGAAGCAATGCTTTAGCAGAGCGCGAATGTCTGTGTGGCAGCGAATGCAGTTCCAGGGGACAGTGAAAACCAGCTACATCTTTCAGTGCTGGCAGCTTTCCTGTGGGCGCAATCTCTGGACGTTTCCAATTTCACTGCCAGGCACTGGGAGAAAGTCATACAGAGTGTTGCCCCATTACGAAGCAATGCTTTAGCAGAGCGCGAATGTCTGTGTGGCAGCGAATGCAGTTCCAGGGGACAGTGAAAACCAGCTACATCTTTCACTGCTGGCAGCTTTCCTGTGGGCGCAATCTCTGGACGTTTCCAATTTCACTGCCAGGCACTGGGAGAAAGTCATACAGAGTGTTGCCCCATTACGAAGCAATGCTTTAGCAGAGCGCGAATGTCTGTGTGGCAGCGAATGCAGTTCCAAGGGACAGTGAAAACCAGCTACAGCTTTCAGTGCTGGCAGCTTTCCTGTGGGCACAATCTCTGGACGTTTCAATTTCACTGCCGGGCTCTGCCAGAGAGAGATACAGAGTGTTGCCCCATTAGGAAGCAAAGCTTTAGCAGAGCGCGAATGTCTATGTGGCAGCGAATGCAGTTCCAAGGGACAGTGAAAACCAGCTAGAGCTTTCAGTGCTGGCAGCTTTCCTGTGGGCGCAATCTCTGGACGTTTCCAATTTCACTGCCGGGCTCTGCCAGAGAGAGATACAGAGTGTTGCCCCATTAGGAAGCAAAGCTTTAGCAGAGCGCGAATGTCTGTGTGGCAGCGAATGCAGTTCCAAGGGACAGTGAAAACCAGCTACAGCTTTCAGTGCTGGCAGCTTTCCTGTGGGCGCAATCTCTGGACGTTTCCAATTTCACTGCCGGGCTCTGCCAGAGAGAGATACAGAGTGTTGCCCCATTAGGAAGCAAAGCTTTAGCAGAGCGCGAATGTCTGTGTGGCAGCGAATGCAGTTCCAAGGGACAGTGAAAACCAGCTAGAGATTTCAGTGCTGGCAGCTTTCCTGTGGGCGCAATCCCTGGACGTTTCCAATTTCACTGCCAGGCACTGGGAGAAAGTCATACAGAGTGTTGCCCCATTACGAAGCAATGCTTTAGCAGAGCGCGAATGTCTGTGTGGCAGCGAATGCAGTTCCAAGGGACAGTGAAAACCAGCTAGAGCTTTCAGTGCTGGCAGCTTTCCTGTGGGCACAATCTCTGGACGTTTCCAATTTCACTGCCGGGCTCTGCCAGAGAGAGATACAGAGTGTTGCCCCATTAGGAAGCAAAGCTTTAGCAGAGCGCGAATGTCTGTGTGGCAGCGAATGCAGTTCCAAGGGACAGTGAAAACCAGCTACAGCTTTCAGTGCTGGCAGCTTTCCTGTGGGCGCAATCTCTGGACGTTTCCAATTTCACTGCCGGGCTCTGCCAGAGAGAGATACAGAGTGTTGCCCCATTACGAAGCAATGCTTTAGCAGAGCGCGAATGTCTGTGTGGCAGCGAATGCAGTTCCAGGGGACAGTGAAAACCAGCTACATCTTTCAGTGCTGGCAGCTTTCCTGTGGGCGCAATCTCTGGACGTTTCCAATTTCACTGCCAGGCACTGGGAGAAAGTCATACAGAGTGTTGCCCCATTACGAAGCAATGCTTTAGCAGAGCGCGAATGTCTGTGTGGCAGCGAATGCAGTTCCAAGGGACAGTGAAAACCAGCTACAGCTTTCAGTGCTGGCAGCTTTCCTGTGGGCACAATCTCTGGACGTTTCCAATTTCACTACCGGGCACTGGGAGAAAGTCATACAGAGTGTTGCCCCATTAGGAAGCAAAGCTTTAGCAGAGCGCGAATGTCTATGTGGCAGCGAATGCAGTTCCAAGGGACAGTGAAAACCAGCTACAGCTTTCAGTGCTGGCAGCTTTCCTGTGGGCGCAATCTCTGGACGTTTCAATTTCACTGCCGGGCTCTGCCAGAGAGAGATACAGAGTGTTGCCCCATTAGGAAGCAAAGCTTTAGCAGAGCGCGAATGTCTGTGTGGCAGCGAATGCAGTTCCAAGGGACAGTGAAAACCAGCTACAGCTTTCAGTGCTGGCAGCTTTCCTGTGGGCGCAATCTCTGGACGTTTCCAATTTCACTGCCGGGCTCTGCCAGAGAGAGATACAGAGTGTTGCCCCATTACGAAGCAATGCTTTAGCAGAGCGCGAATGTCTGTGTGGCAGCGAATGCAGTTCCAGGGGACAGTGAAAACCAGCTACATCTTTCAGTGCTGGCAGCTTTCCTGTGGGCGCAATCTCTGGACGTTTCCAATTTCACTGCCAGGCACTGGGAGAAAGTCATACAGAGTGTTGCCCCATTATGAAGCAATGCTTTAGCAGAGCGCGAATGTCTGTGTGGCAGCGAATGCAGTTCCAAGGGACAGTGAAAACCAGCTACAGCTTTCAGTGCTGGCAGCTTTCCTGTGGGCGCAATCTCTGGACGTTTCAATTTCACTGCCGGGCTCTGCCAGAGAGAGATACAGAGTGTTGCCCCATTACGAAGCAATGCTTTAGCAGAGCGCGAATGTCTGTGTGGCAGCGAATGCAGTTCCAAGGGACAGTGAAAACCAGCTAGAGCTTTCAGTGCTGGCAGCTGTCCTGTGGGCGCAATCTCTGGACGTTTCAATTTCACTGCCGGGCTCTGCCAGAGAGAGATACAGAGTGTTGCCCCATTACGAAGCAATGCTTTAGCAGAGCGCGAATGTCTGTGTGGCAGCGAATGCAGTTCAAAGGGACAGTGAAAACCAGCTACAGCTTTCAGTGCTGGCAGCTTTCCTGTGGGCAGAATCTCTGGACGTTTCCAATTTCACTGCCGGGCACTGGGAGAAAGTCATACAGAGTGTTGCCCCATTAGGAAGCAAAGCTTTAGCAGAGCGCGAATGTCTGTGTGGCAGCGAATGCAGTTCCAAGGGACAGTGAAAACCAGCTAGAGCTTTCAGTGCTGGCAGCTTTCCTGTGGGCGCAATCTCTGGACGTTTCCAATTTCACTGCCGGGCTCTGCCAGAGAGAGATACAGAGTGTTGCCCCATTACGAAGCAATGCTTTAGCAGAGCGCGAATGTCTGTGTGGCAGAGAATGCAGTTCCAGGGGACAGTGAAAACCAGCTACATCTTTCACTGCTGGCAGCTTTCCTGTGGGCGCAATCTCTGGACGTTTCCAATTTCACTGCCAGGCACTGGGAGAAAGTCATACAGAGTGTTGCCCCATTACGAAGCAATGCTTTAGCAGAGCGCGAATGTCTGTGTGGCAGCGAATGCAGTTCCAAGGGACAGTGAAAACCAGCTACAGCTTTCAGTGCTGGCAGCTTTCCTGTGGGCACAATCTCTGGACGTTTCCAATTTCACTACCGGGCACTGGGAGAAAGTCATACAGAGTGTTGCCCCATTAGGAAGCAAAGCTTTAGCAGAGCGCGAATGTCTGTGTGGCAGCGAATGCAGTTCCAAGGGACAGTGAAAACCAGCTACAGCTTTCAGTGCTGGCAGCTTTCCTGTGGGCGCAATCTCTGGACGTTTCCAATTTCACTGCCGGGCTCTGCCAGAGAGAGATACAGAGTGTTGCCCCATTACGAAGCAATGCTTTAGCAGAGCGCGAATGTCTGTGTGGCAGCGAATGCAGTTCCAGGGGACAGTGAAAACCAGCTACATCTTTCACTGCTGGCAGCTTTCCTGTGGGCGCAATCTCTGGACGTTTCCAATTTCACTGCCAGGCACTGGGAGAAAGTCATACAGAGTGTTGCCCCATTACGAAGCAATGCTTTAGCAGAGCGCGAATGTCTGTGTGGCAGCGAATGCAGTTCCAAGGGACAGTGAAAACCAGCTACAGCTTTCAGTGCTGGCAGCTTTCCTCTGGGCACAATCTCTGGACGTTTCAATTTCACTGCCGGGCTCTGCCAGAGAGAGATACAGAGTGTTGCCCCATTAGGAAGCAAAGCTTTAGCAGAGCGCGAATGTCTATGTGGCAGCGAATGCAGTTCCAAGGGACAGTGAAAACCAGCTAGAGCTTTCAGTGCTGGCAGCTTTCCTGTGGGCGCAATCTCTGGACGTTTCCAATTTCACTGCCGGGCTCTGCCAGAGAGAGATACAGAGTGTTGCCCCATTAGGAAGCAAAGCTTTAGCAGAGCGCGAATGTCTGTGTGGCAGCGAATGCAGTTCCAAGGGACAGTGAAAACCAGCTACAGCTTTCAGTGCTGGCAGCTTTCCTGTGGGCGCAATCTCTGGACGTTTCCAATTTCACTGCCAGGCACTGGGAGAAAGTCATACAGAGTGTTGCCCCATTACGAAGCAATGCTTTAGCAGAGCGCGAATGTCTGTGTGGCAGCGAATGCAGTTCCAAGGGACAGTGAAAACCAGCTACAGCTTTCAGTGCTGGCAGCTTTCCTAAGGGCGCAATCTCTGGACGTTTCCAATTTCACTGCCGGGCTCTGCCAGAGAGAGATACAGAGTGTTGCCCCATTAGGAAGCAAAGCTTTAGCAGAGCGCGAATGTCTGTGTGGCAGCGAATGCAGTTCCAAGGGACAGTGAAAACCAGCTACAGCTTTCAGTGCTGGCAGCTTTCCTGTGGGCGCAATCTCTGGACGTTTCCAATTTCACTGCCGGGCTCTGCCAGAGAGAGATACAGAGTGTTGCCCCATTACGAAGCAATGCTTTAGCAGAGCGCGAATGTCTGTGTGGCAGCGAATGCAGTTCCAAGGGACAGTGAAAACCAGCTACAGCTTTCAGTGCTGGCAGCTTTCCTGTGGGCGCAATCTCTGGACGTTTCCAATTTCACTGCCAGGCACTGGGAGAAAGTCATACAGAGTGTTGCCCCATTACGAAGCAATGCTTTAGCAGAGCGCGAATGTCTGTGTGGCAGCGAATGCAGTTCCAGGGGACAGTGAAAACCAGCTACATCTTTCACTGCTGGCAGCTTTCCTGTGGGCGCAATCTCTGGACGTTTCCAATTTCACTGCCAGGCACTGGGAGAAAGTCATACAGAGTGTTGCCCCATTACGAAGCAATGCTTTAGCAGAGCGCGAATGTCTGTGTGGCAGCGAATGCAGTTCCAAGGGACAGTGAAAACCAGCTACAGCTTTCAGTGCTGGCAGCTTTCCTGTGGGCACAATCTCTGGACGTTTCAATTTCACTGCCGGGCTCTGCCAGAGAGAGATACAGAGTGTTGCCCCATTAGGAAGCAAAGCTTTAGCAGAGCGCGAATGTCTATGTGGCAGCGAATGCAGTTCCAAGGGACAGTGAAAACCAGCTAGAGCTTTCAGTGCTGGCAGCTTTCCTGTGGGCGCAATCTCTGGACGTTTCCAATTTCACTGCCGGGCTCTGCCAGAGAGAGATACAGAGTGTTGCCCCATTAGGAAGCAAAGCTTTAGCAGAGCGCGAATGTCTGTGTGGCAGCGAATGCAGTTCCAAGGGACAGTGAAAACCAGCTACAGCTTTCAGTGCTGGCAGCTTTCCTGTGGGCGCAATCTCTGGACGTTTCCAATTTCACTGCCGGGCTCTGCCAGAGAGAGATACAGAGTGTTGCCCCATTACGAAGCAAAGCTTTAGCAGAGCGCGAATGTCTGTGTGGCAGCGAATGCAGTTCCAAGGGACAGTGAAAACCAGCTAGAGATTTCAGTGCTGGCAGCTTTCCTGTGGGCGCAATCCCTGGACGTTTCCAATTTCACTGCCAGGCACTGGGAGAAAGTCATACAGAGTGTTGCCCCATTACGAAGCAATGCTTTAGCAGAGCGCGAATGTCTGTGTGGCAGCGAATGCAGTTCCAAGGGACAGTGAAAACCAGCTAGAGCTTTCAGTGCTGGCAGCTTTCCTGTGGGCACAATCTCTGGACGTTTCCAATTTCACTGCCGGGCTCTGCCAGAGAGAGATACAGAGTGTTGCCCCATTAGGAAGCAAAGCTTTAGCAGAGCGCGAATGTCTGTGTGGCAGCGAATGCAGTTCCAAGGGACAGTGAAAACCAGCTACAGCTTTCAGTGCTGGCAGCTTTCCTGTGGGCGCAATCTCTGGACGTTTCCAATTTCACTGCCGGGCTCTGCCAGAGAGAGATACAGAGTGTTGCCCCATTACGAAGCAATGCTTTAGCAGAGCGCGAATGTCTGTGTGGCAGCGAATGCAGTTCCAGGGGACAGTGAAAACCAGCTACATCTTTCAGTGCTGGCAGCTTTCCTGTGGGCGCAATCTCTGGACGTTTCCAATTTCACTGCCAGGCACTGGGAGAAAGTCATACAGAGTGTTGCCCCATTACGAAGCAATGCTTTAGCAGAGCGCGAATGTCTGTGTGGCAGCGAATGCAGTTCCAGGGGACAGTGAAAACCAGCTACATCTTTCACTGCTGGCAGCTTTCCTGTGGGCGCAATCTCTGGACGTTTCCAATTTCACTGCCAGGCACTGGGAGAAAGTCATACAGAGTGTTGCCCCATTACGAAGCAATGCTTTAGCAGAGCGCGAATGTCTGTGTGGCAGCGAATGCAGTTCCAAGGGACAGTGAAAACCAGCTACAGCTTTCAGTGCTGGCAGCTTTCCTGTGGGCACAATCTCTGGACGTTTCAATTTCACTGCCGGGCTCTGCCAGAGAGAGATACAGAGTGTTGCCCCATTAGGAAGCAAAGCTTTAGCAGAGCGCGAATGTCTATGTGGCAGCGAATGCAGTTCCAAGGGACAGTGAAAACCAGCTAGAGCTTTCAGTGCTGGCAGCTTTCCTGTGGGCGCAATCTCTGGACGTTTCCAATTTCACTGCCGGGCTCTGCCAGAGAGAGATACAGAGTGTTGCCCCATTAGGAAGCAAAGCTTTAGCAGAGCGCGAATGTCTGTGTGGCAGCGAATGCAGTTCCAAGGGACAGTGAAAACCAGCTACAGCTTTCAGTGCTGGCAGCTTTCCTGTGGGCGCAATCTCTGGACGTTTCCAATTTCACTGCCGGGCTCTGCCAGAGAGAGATACAGAGTGTTGCCCCATTAGGAAGCAAAGCTTTAGCAGAGCGCGAATGTCTGTGTGGCAGCGAATGCAGTTCCAAGGGACAGTGAAAACCAGCTAGAGATTTCAGTGCTGGCAGCTTTCCTGTGGGCGCAATCCCTGGACGTTTCCAATTTCACTGCCAGGCACTGGGAGAAAGTCATACAGAGTGTTGCCCCATTACGAAGCAATGCTTTAGCAGAGCGCGAATGTCTGTGTGGCAGCGAATGCAGTTCCAAGGGACAGTGAAAACCAGCTAGAGCTTTCAGTGCTGGCAGCTTTCCTGTGGGCACAATCTCTGGACGTTTCCAATTTCACTGCCGGGCTCTGCCAGAGAGAGATACAGAGTGTTGCCCCATTAGGAAGCAAAGCTTTAGCAGAGCGCGAATGTCTGTGTGGCAGCGAATGCAGTTCCAAGGGACAGTGAAAACCAGCTACAGCTTTCAGTGCTGGCAGCTTTCCTGTGGGCGCAATCTCTGGACGTTTCCAATTTCACTGCCGGGCTCTGCCAGAGAGAGATACAGAGTGTTGCCCCATTACGAAGCAATGCTTTAGCAGAGCGCGAATGTCTGTGTGGCAGCGAATGCAGTTCCAGGGGACAGTGAAAACCAGCTACATCTTTCAGTGCTGGCAGCTTTCCTGTGGGCGCAATCTCTGGACGTTTCCAATTTCACTGCCAGGCACTGGGAGAAAGTCATACAGAGTGTTGCCCCATTACGAAGCAATGCTTTAGCAGAGCGCGAATGTCTGTGTGGCAGCGAATGCAGTTCCAAGGGACAGTGAAAACCAGCTACAGCTTTCAGTGCTGGCAGCTTTCCTGTGGGCACAATCTCTGGACGTTTCCAATTTCACTACCGGGCACTGGGAGAAAGTCATACAGAGTGTTGCCCCATTAGGAAGCAAAGCTTTAGCAGAGCGCGAATGTCTATGTGGCAGCGAATGCAGTTCCAAGGGACAGTGAAAACCAGCTACAGCTTTCAGTGCTGGCAGCTTTCCTGTGGGCGCAATCTCTGGACGTTTCCAATTTCACTGCCGGGCTCTGCCAGAGAGAGATACAGAGTGTTGCCCCATTAGGAAGCAAAGCTTTAGCAGAGCGCGAATGTCTGTGTGGCAGCGAATGCAGTTCCAAGGGACAGTGAAAACCAGCTACAGCTTTCAGTGCTGGCAGCTTTCCTGTGGGCGCAATCTCTGGACGTTTCCAATTTCACTGCCGGGCTCTGCCAGAGAGAGATACAGAGTGTTGCCCCATTACGAAGCAATGCTTTAGCAGAGCGCGAATGTCTGTGTGGCAGCGAATGCAGTTCCAGGGGACAGTGAAAACCAGCTACATCTTTCAGTGCTGGCAGCTTTCCTGTGGGCGCAATCTCTGGACGTTTCCAATTTCACTGCCAGGCACTGGGAGAAAGTCATACAGAGTGTTGCCCCATTATGAAGCAATGCTTTAGCAGAGCGCGAATGTCTGTGTGGCAGCGAATGCAGTTCCAAGGGACAGTGAAAACCAGCTACAGCTTTCAGTGCTGGCAGCTTTCCTGTGGGCGCAATCTCTGGACGTTTCAATTTCACTGCCGGGCTCTGCCAGAGAGAGATACAGAGTGTTGCCCCATTACGAAGCAATGCTTTAGCAGAGCGCGAATGTCTGTGTGGCAGCGAATGCAGTTCCAAGGGACAGTGAAAACCAGCTAGAGCTTTCAGTGCTGGCAGCTGTCCTGTGGGCGCAATCTCTGGACGTTTCAATTTCACTGCCGGGCTCTGCCAGAGAGAGATACAGAGTGTTGCCCCATTACGAAGCAATGCTTTAGCAGAGCGCGAATGTCTGTGTGGCAGCGAATGCAGTTCAAAGGGACAGTGAAAACCAGCTACAGCTTTCAGTGCTGGCAGCTTTCCTGTGGGCAGAATCTCTGGACGTTTCCAATTTCACTGCCGGGCTCTGCCAGAGAGAGATACAGAGTGTTGCCCCATTACGAAGCAATGCTTTAGCAGAGCGCGAATGTCTGTGTGGCAGAGAATGCAGATCCAGGGGACAGTGAAAACCAGCTACATCTTTCACTGCTGGCAGCTTTCCTGTGGGCGCAATCTCTGGACGTTTCCAATTTCACTGCCAGGCACTGGGAGAAAGTCATACAGAGTGTTGCCCCATTACGAAGCAATGCTTTAGCAGAGCGCGAATGTCTGTGTGGCAGCGAATGCAGTTCCAAGGGACAGTGAAAACCAGCTACAGCTTTCAGTGCTGGCAGCTTTCCTGTGGGCACAATCTCTGGACGTTTCCAATTTCACTACCGGGCACTGGGAGAAA
The DNA here is from genome assembly GCF_035582795.1 of Mycteria americana. NCBI lineage: Eukaryota > Metazoa > Chordata > Aves > Ciconiiformes > Ciconiidae > Mycteria > Mycteria americana. The sequence goes on from NW_027445638.1 coordinate 563,505, forward strand.
GTCATACAGAGTGTTGCCCCATTAGGAAGCAAAGCTTTAGCAGAGCGCGAATGTCTGTGTGGCAGCGAATGCAGTTCCAAGGGACAGTGAAAACCAGCTACAGCTTTCAGTGCTGGCAGCTTTCCTGTGGGCGCAATCTCTGGACGTTTCCAATTTCACTGCCGGGCTCTGCCAGAGAGAGATACAGAGTGTTGCCCCATTACGAAGCAATGCTTTAGCAGAGCGCGAATGTCTGTGTGGCAGCGAATGCAGTTCCAGGGGACAGTGAAAACCAGCTACATCTTTCACTGCTGGCAGCTTTCCTGTGGGCGCAATCTCTGGACGTTTCCAATTTCACTGCCAGGCACTGGGAGAAAGTCATACAGAGTGTTGCCCCATTACGAAGCAATGCTTTAGCAGAGCGCGAATGTCTGTGTGGCAGCGAATGCAGTTCCAAGGGACAGTGAAAACCAGCTACAGCTTTCAGTGCTGGCAGCTTTCCTGTGGGCACAATCTCTGGACGTTTCAATTTCACTGCCGGGCTCTGCCAGAGAGAGATACAGAGTGTTGCCCCATTAGGAAGCAAAGCTTTAGCAGAGCGCGAATGTCTATGTGGCAGCGAATGCAGTTCCAAGGGACAGTGAAAACCAGCTAGAGCTTTCAGTGCTGGCAGCTTTCCTGTGGGCGCAATCTCTGGACGTTTCCAATTTCACTGCCGGGCTCTGCCAGAGAGAGATACAGAGTGTTGCCCCATTAGGAAGCAAAGCTTTAGCAGAGCGCGAATGTCTGTGTGGCAGCGAATGCAGTTCCAAGGGACAGTGAAAACCAGCTACAGCTTTCAGTGCTGGCAGCTTTCCTGTGGGCGCAATCTCTGGACGTTTCCAATTTCACTGCCAGGCACTGGGAGAAAGTCATACAGAGTGTTGCCCCATTACGAAGCAATGCTTTAGCAGAGCGCGAATGTCTGTGTGGCAGCGAATGCAGTTCCAAGGGACAGTGAAAACCAGCTACAGCTTTCAGTGCTGGCAGCTTTCCTAAGGGCGCAATCTCTGGACGTTTCCAATTTCACTGCCGGGCTCTGCCAGAGAGAGATACAGAGTGTTGCCCCATTAGGAAGCAAAGCTTTAGCAGAGCGCGAATGTCTGTGTGGCAGCGAATGCAGTTCCAAGGGACAGTGAAAACCAGCTACAGCTTTCAGTGCTGGCAGCTTTCCTGTGGGCGCAATCTCTGGACGTTTCTAATTTCACTGCCGGGCTCTGCCAGAGAGAGATACAGAGTGTTGCCCCATTACGAAGCAATGCTTTAGCAGAGCGCGAATGTCTGTGTGGCAGCGAATGCAGTTCCAGGGGACAGTGAAAACCAGCTACATCTTTCAGTGCTGGCAGCTTTCCTGTGGGCGCAATCTCTGGACGTTTCCAATTTCACTGCCGGGCTCTGCCAGAGAGAGATACAGAGTGTTGCCCCATTACGAAGCAATGCTTTAGCAGAGCGCGAATGTCTGTGTGGCAGCGAATGCAGTTCCAGGGGACAGTGAAAACCAGCTACATCTTTCAGTGCTGGCAGCTTTCCTGTGGGCGCAATCTCTGGACGTTTCCAATTTCACTGCCAGGCACTGGGAGAAAGTCATACAGAGTGTTGCCCCATTACGAAGCAATGCTTTAGCAGAGCGCGAATGTCTGTGTGGCAGCGAATGCAGTTCCAAGGGACAGTGAAAACCAGCTACAGCTTTCAGTGCTGGCAGCTTTCCTGTGGGCGCAATCTCTGGACGTTTCAATTTCACTGCCGGGCTCTGCCAGAGAGAGATACAGAGTGTTGCCCCATTACGAAGCAATGCTTTAGCAGAGCGCGAATGTCTGTGTGGCAGCGAATGCAGTTCCAAGGGACAGTGAAAACCAGCTAGAGCTTTCAGTGCTGGCAGCTGTCCTGTGGGCGCAATCTCTGGACGTTTCAATTTCACTGCCGGGCTCTGCCAGAGAGAGATACAGAGTGTTGCCCCATTACGAAGCAATGCTTTAGCAGAGCGCGAATGTCTGTGTGGCAGCGAATGCAGTTCCAAGGGACAGTGAAAACCAGCTACAGCTTTCAGTGCTGGCAGCTTTCCTGTGGGCAGAATCTCTGGACGTTTCCAATTTCACTGCCGGGCACTGGGAGAAAGTCATACAGAGTGTTGCCCCATTAGGAAGCAAAGCTTTAGCAGAGCGCGAATGTCTGTGTGGCAGCGAATGCAGTTCCAAGGGACAGTGAAAACCAGCTAGAGCTTTCAGTGCTGGCAGCTTTCCTGTGGGCGCAATCTCTGGACGTTTCCAATTTCACTGCCGGGCTCTGCCAGAGAGAGATACAGAGTGTTGCCCCATTACGAAGCAATGCTTTAGCAGAGCGCGAATGTCTGTGTGGCAGCGAATGCAGTTCCAGGGGACAGTGAAAACCAGCTACATCTTTCACTGCTGGCAGCTTTCCTGTGGGCGCAATCTCTGGACGTTTCCAATTTCACTGCCAGGCACTGGGAGAAAGTCATACAGAGTGTTGCCCCATTACGAAGCAAAGCTTTAGCAGAGCGCGAATGTCTGTGTGGCAGCGAATGCAGTTCCAAGGGACAGTGAAAACCAGCTACAGCTTTCAGTGCTGGCAGCTTTCCTGTGGGCGCAATCTCTGGACGTTTCAATTTCACTGCCGGGCTCTGCCAGAGAGAGATACAGAGTGTTGCCTCATTACGAAGCAATGCTTTAGCAGAGCGCGAATGTCTGTGTGGCAGCGAATGCAGTTCCAAGGGACAGTGAAAACCAGCTACATCTTTCAGTGCTGGCAGCTGTCCTGTGGGTGCTATCTCTGGACGTTTCAATTTCACTGCCGGGCTCTGCCAGAGAGAGATACAGAGTGTTGCCCCATTAGGAAGCAATGCTTTAGCAGAGCGCGAATGTCTGTGTGGCAGCGAATGCAGTTCCAAGGGACAGTGAAAACCAGCTACAGCTTTCAGTGCTGGCAGCTTTCCTGTGGGCGCAATCTCTGGACGTTTCCAATTTCACTGCCGGGCTCTGCCAGAGAGAGATACAGAGTGTTGCCCCATTACGAAGCAATGCTTTAGCAGAGCGCGAATGTCTGTGTGGCAGCGAATGCAGTTCCAAGGGACAGTGAAAACCAGCTACAGCTTTCAGTGCTGGCAGCTTTCCTGTGGGCGCAATCTCTGGACGTTTCCAATTTCACTGCCGGGCACTGGGAGAAAGTCATACAGAGTGTTGCCCCATTACGAAGCAATGCTTTAGCAGAGCGCGAATGTCTGTGTGGCAGCGAATGCAGTTCCAAGGGACAGTGAAAACCAGCTAGAGCTTTCAGTGCTGGCAGCTTTCCTGTGGGCACAATCTCTGGACGTTTCCAATTTCACTGCCGGGCTCTGCCAGAGAGAGATACAGAGTGTTGCCCCATTAGGAAGCAAAGCTTTAGCAGAGCGCGAATGTCTGTGTGGCAGCGAATGCAGTTCCAAGGGACAGTGAAAACCAGCTACAGCTTTCAGTGCTGGCAGCTTTCCTGTGGGCGCAATCTCTGGACGTTTCCAATTTCACTGCCGGGCTCTGCCAGAGAGAGATACAGAGTGTTGCCCCATTACGAAGCAATGCTTTAGCAGAGCGCGAATGTCTGTGTGGCAGCGAATGCAGTTCCAGGGGACAGTGAAAACCAGCTACATCTTTCAGTTCTGGCAGCTTTCCTGTGGGCGCAATCTCTGGACGTTTCCAATTTCACTGCCAGGCACTGGGAGAAAGTCATACAGAGTGTTGCCCCATTACGAAGCAATGCTTTAGCAGAGCGCGAATGTCTGTGTGGCAGCGAATGCAGTTCCAAGGGACAGTGAAAACCAGCTACAGCTTTCAGTGCTGGCAGCTTTCCTGTGGGCACAATCTCTGGACGTTTCCAATTTCACTACCGGGCACTGGGAGAAAGTCATACAGAGTGTTGCCCCATTAGGAAGCAAAGCTTTAGCAGAGCGCGAATGTCTATGTGGCAGCGAATGCAGTTCCAAGGGACAGTGAAAACCAGCTACAGCTTTCAGTGCTGGCAGCTTTCCTGTGGGCGCAATCTCTGGACGTTTCCAATTTCACTGCCGGGCTCTGCCAGAGAGAGATACAGAGTGTTGCCCCATTACGAAGCAATGCTTTAGCAGAGCGCGAATGTCTGTGTGGCAGCGAATGCAGTTCCAAGGGACAGTGAAAACCAGCTACAGCTTTCAGTGCTGGCAGCTTTCCTAAGGGCGCAATCTCTGGACGTTTCCAATTTCACTGCCGGGCTCTGCCAGAGAGAGATACAGAGTGTTGCCCCATTAGGAAGCAAAGCTTTAGCAGAGCGCGAATGTCTGTGTGGCAGCGAATGCAGTTCCAAGGGACAGTGAAAACCAGCTACAGCTTTCAGTGCTGGCAGCTTTCCTGTGGGCACAATCTCTGGACGTTTCCAATTTCACTACCGGGCACTGGGAGAAAGTCATACAGAGTGTTGCCCCATTAGGAAGCAAAGCTTTAGCAGAGCGCGAATGTCTGTGTGGCAGCGAATGCAGTTCCAAGGGACAGTGAAAACCAGCTAGAGCTTTCAGTGCTGGCAGCTTTCCTGTGGGCGCAATCTCTGGACGTTTCCAATTTCACTGCCGGGCTCTGCCAGAGAGAGATACAGAGTGTTGCCCCATTACGAAGCAATGCTTTAGCAGAGCGCGAATGTCTGTGTGGCAGCGAATGCAGTTCCAGGGGACAGTGAAAACCAGCTACATCTTTCAGTGCTGGCAGCTTTCCTGTGGGCGCAATCTCTGGACGTTTCCAATTTCACTGCCAGGCACTGGGAGAATGTCATACAGAGTGTTGCCCCATTACGAAGCAATGCTTTAGCAGAGCGCGAATGTCTGTGTGGCAGCGAATGCAGTTCCAAGGGACAGTGAAAACCAGCTACAGCTTTCAGTGCTGGCAGCTTTCCTGTGGGCACAATCTCTGGACGTTTCCAATTTCACTACCGGGCACTGGGAGAAAGTCATACAGAGTGTTGCCCCATTAGGAAGCAAAGCTTTAGCAGAGCGCGAATGTCTATGTGGCAGCGAATGCAGTTCCAAGGGACAGTGAAAACCAGCTAGAGCTTTCAGTGCTGGCAGCTTTCCTGTGGGCGCAATCTCTGGACGTTTCCAATTTCACTGCCGGGCTCTGCCAGAGAGAGATACAGAGTGTTGCCCCATTACGAAGCAATGCTTTAGCAGAGCGCGAATGTCTGTGTGGCAGCGAATGCAGTTCCAAGGGACAGTGAAAACCAGCTACAGCTTTCAGTGCTGGCAGCTTTCCTGTGGGCGCAATCTCTGGACGTTTCCAATTTCACTGCCAGGCACTGGGAGAAAGTCATACAGAGTGTTGCCCCATTACGAAGCAATGCTTTAGCAGAGCGCGAATGTCTGTGTGGCAGCGAATGCAGTTCCAAGGGACAGTGAAAACCAGCTACAGCTTTCAGTGCTGGCAGCTTTCCTGTGGGCGCAATCTCTGGACGTTTCAATTTCACTGCCGGGCTCTGCCAGAGAGAGATACAGAGTGTTGCCTCATTACGAAGCAATGCTTTAGCAGAGCGCGAATGTCTGTGTGGCAGCGAATGCAGTTCCAAGGGACAGTGAAAACCAGCTACATCTTTCAGTGCTGGCAGCTGTCCTGTGGGTGCTATCTCTGGACGTTTCAATTTCACTGCCGGGCTCTGCCAGAGAGAGATACAGAGTGTTGCCCCATTACGAAGCAATGCTTTAGCAGAGCGCGAATGTCTGTGTGGCAGCGAATGCAGTTCCAAGGGACAGTGAAAACCAGCTACAGCTTTCAGTGCTGGCAGCTTTCCTGTGGGCGCAATCTCTGGACGTTTCCAATTTCACTGCCGGGCTCTGCCAGAGAGAGATACAGAGTGTTGCCCCATTACGAAGCAATGCTTTAGCAGAGCGCGAATGTCTGTGTGGCAGCGAATGCAGTTCCAAGGGACAGTGAAAACCAGCTACAGCTTTCAGTGCTGGCAGCTTTCCTGTGGGCGCAATCTCTGGACGTTTCCAATTTCACTGCCGGGCTCTGCCAGAGAGAGATACAGAGTGTTGCCCCATTACGAAGCAATGCTTTAGCAGAGCGCGAATGTCTGTGTGGCAGCGAATGCAGTTCCAAGGGACAGTGAAAACCAGCTACAGCTTTCAGTGCTGGCAGCTTTCCTGTGGGCGCAATCTCTGGACGTTTCCAATTTCACTGCCAGGCACTGGGAGAAAGTCATACAGAGTGTTGCCCCATTACGAAGCAATGCTTTAGCAGAGCGCGAATGTCTGTGTGGCAGCGAATGCAGTTCCAGGGGACAGTGAAAACCAGCTACATCTTTCACTGCTGGCAGCTTTCCTGTGGGCGCAATCTCTGGACGTTTCCAATTTCACTGCCAGGCACTGGGAGAAAGTCATACAGAGTGTTGCCCCATTACGAAGCAATGCTTTAGCAGAGCGCGAATGTCTGTGTGGCAGCGAATGCAGTTCCAAGGGACAGTGAAAACCAGCTACAGCTTTCAGTGCTGGCAGCTTTCCTGTGGGCACAATCTCTGGACGTTTCAATTTCACTGCCGGGCTCTGCCAGAGAGAGATACAGAGTGTTGCCCCATTAGGAAGCAAAGCTTTAGCAGAGCGCGAATGTCTATGTGGCAGCGAATGCAGTTCCAAGGGACAGTGAAAACCAGCTAGAGCTTTCAGTGCTGGCAGCTTTCCTGTGGGCGCAATCTCTGGACGTTTCCAATTTCACTGCCGGGCTCTGCCAGAGAGAGATACAGAGTGTTGCCCCATTAGGAAGCAAAGCTTTAGCAGAGCGCGAATGTCTGTGTGGCAGCGAATGCAGTTCCAAGGGACAGTGAAAACCAGCTAGAGATTTCAGTGCTGGCAGCTTTCCTGTGGGCGCAATCCCTGGACGTTTCCAATTTCACTGCCAGGCACTGGGAGAAAGTCATACAGAGTGTTGCCCCATTACGAAGCAATGCTTTAGCAGAGCGCGAATGTCTGTGTGGCAGCGAATGCAGTTCCAAGGGACAGTGAAAACCAGCTAGAGCTTTCAGTGCTGGCAGCTTTCCTGTGGGCACAATCTCTGGACGTTTCCAATTTCACTGCCGGGCTCTGCCAGAGAGAGATACAGAGTGTTGCCCCATTAGGAAGCAAAGCTTTAGCAGAGCGCGAATGTCTGTGTGGCAGCGAATGCAGTTCCAAGGGACAGTGAAAACCAGCTACAGCTTTCAGTGCTGGCAGCTTTCCTGTGGGCGCAATCTCTGGACGTTTCCAATTTCACTGCCGGGCTCTGCCAGAGAGAGATACAGAGTGTTGCCCCATTACGAAGCAATGCTTTAGCAGAGCGCGAATGTCTGTGTGGCAGCGAATGCAGTTCCAGGGGACAGTGAAAACCAGCTACATCTTTCAGTGCTGGCAGCTTTCCTGTGGGCGCAATCTCTGGACGTTTCCAATTTCACTGCCAGGCACTGGGAGAAAGTCATACAGAGTGTTGCCCCATTACGAAGCAATGCTTTAGCAGAGCGCGAATGTCTGTGTGGCAGCGAATGCAGTTCCAGGGGACAGTGAAAACCAGCTACATCTTTCACTGCTGGCAGCTTTCCTGTGGGCGCAATCTCTGGACGTTTCCAATTTCACTGCCAGGCACTGGGAGAAAGTCATACAGAGTGTTGCCCCATTACGAAGCAATGCTTTAGCAGAGCGCGAATGTCTGTGTGGCAGCGAATGCAGTTCCAAGGGACAGTGAAAACCAGCTACAGCTTTCAGTGCTGGCAGCTTTCCTGTGGGCACAATCTCTGGACGTTTCAATTTCACTGCCGGGCTCTGCCAGAGAGAGATACAGAGTGTTGCCCCATTAGGAAGCAAAGCTTTAGCAGAGCGCGAATGTCTATGTGGCAGCGAATGCAGTTCCAAGGGACAGTGAAAACCAGCTAGAGCTTTCAGTGCTGGCAGCTTTCCTGTGGGCGCAATCTCTGGACGTTTCCAATTTCACTGCCGGGCTCTGCCAGAGAGAGATACAGAGTGTTGCCCCATTAGGAAGCAAAGCTTTAGCAGAGCGCGAATGTCTGTGTGGCAGCGAATGCAGTTCCAAGGGACAGTGAAAACCAGCTACAGCTTTCAGTGCTGGCAGCTTTCCTGTGGGCGCAATCTCTGGACGTTTCCAATTTCACTGCCGGGCTCTGCCAGAGAGAGATACAGAGTGTTGCCCCATTAGGAAGCAAAGCTTTAGCAGAGCGCGAATGTCTGTGTGGCAGCGAATGCAGTTCCAAGGGACAGTGAAAACCAGCTAGAGATTTCAGTGCTGGCAGCTTTCCTGTGGGCGCAATCCCTGGACGTTTCCAATTTCACTGCCAGGCACTGGGAGAAAGTCATACAGAGTGTTGCCCCATTACGAAGCAATGCTTTAGCAGAGCGCGAATGTCTGTGTGGCAGCGAATGCAGTTCCAAGGGACAGTGAAAACCAGCTAGAGCTTTCAGTGCTGGCAGCTTTCCTGTGGGCACAATCTCTGGACGTTTCCAATTTCACTGCCGGGCTCTGCCAGAGAGAGATACAGAGTGTTGCCCCATTAGGAAGCAAAGCTTTAGCAGAGCGCGAATGTCTGTGTGGCAGCGAATGCAGTTCCAAGGGACAGTGAAAACCAGCTACAGCTTTCAGTGCTGGCAGCTTTCCTGTGGGCGCAATCTCTGGACGTTTCCAATTTCACTGCCGGGCTCTGCCAGAGAGAGATACAGAGTGTTGCCCCATTACGAAGCAATGCTTTAGCAGAGCGCGAATGTCTGTGTGGCAGCGAATGCAGTTCCAGGGGACAGTGAAAACCAGCTACATCTTTCAGTGCTGGCAGCTTTCCTGTGGGCGCAATCTCTGGACGTTTCCAATTTCACTGCCAGGCACTGGGAGAAAGTCATACAGAGTGTTGCCCCATTACGAAGCAATGCTTTAGCAGAGCGCGAATGTCTGTGTGGCAGCGAATGCAGTTCCAAGGGACAGTGAAAACCAGCTACAGCTTTCAGTGCTGGCAGCTTTCCTGTGGGCACAATCTCTGGACGTTTCCAATTTCACTACCGGGCACTGGGAGAAAGTCATACAGAGTGTTGCCCCATTAGGAAGCAAAGCTTTAGCAGAGCGCGAATGTCTATGTGGCAGCGAATGCAGTTCCAAGGGACAGTGAAAACCAGCTACAGCTTTCAGTGCTGGCAGCTTTCCTGTGGGCGCAATCTCTGGACGTTTCCAATTTCACTGCCGGGCTCTGCCAGAGAGAGATACAGAGTGTTGCCCCATTAGGAAGCAAAGCTTTAGCAGAGCGCGAATGTCTGTGTGGCAGCGAATGCAGTTCCAAGGGACAGTGAAAACCAGCTACAGCTTTCAGTGCTGGCAGCTTTCCTGTGGGCGCAATCTCTGGACGTTTCCAATTTCACTGCCGGGCTCTGCCAGAGAGAGATACAGAGTGTTGCCCCATTACGAAGCAATGCTTTAGCAGAGCGCGAATGTCTGTGTGGCAGCGAATGCAGTTCCAGGGGACAGTGAAAACCAGCTACATCTTTCAGTGCTGGCAGCTTTCCTGTGGGCGCAATCTCTGGACGTTTCCAATTTCACTGCCAGGCACTGGGAGAAAGTCATACAGAGTGTTGCCCCATTACGAAGCAATGCTTTAGCAGAGCGCGAATGTCTGTGTGGCAGCGAATGCAGTTCCAAGGGACAGTGAAAACCAGCTACAGCTTTCAGTGCTGGCAGCTTTCCTGTGGGCGCAATCTCTGGACGTTTCAATTTCACTGCCGGGCTCTGCCAGAGAGAGATACAGAGTGTTGCCCCATTACGAAGCAATGCTTTAGCAGAGCGCGAATGTCTGTGTGGCAGCGAATGCAGTTCCAAGGGACAGTGAAAACCAGCTACAGCTTTCAGTGCTGGCAGCTTTCCTGTGGGCAGAATCTCTGGACGTTTCCAATTTCACTGCCGGGCACTGGGAGAAAGTCATACAGAGTGTTGCCCCATTAGGAAGCAAAGCTTTAGCAGAGCGCGAATGTCTGTGTGGCAGCGAATGCAGTTCCAAGGGACAGTGAAAACCAGCTAGAGCTTTCAGTGCTGGCAGCTTTCCTGTGGGCGCAATCTCTGGACGTTTCCAATTTCACTGCCGGGCTCTGCCAGAGAGAGATACAGAGTGTTGCCCCATTACGAAGCAATGCTTTAGCAGAGCGCGAATGTCTGTGTGGCAGAGAATGCAGTTCCAGGGGACAGTGAAAACCAGCTACATCTTTCACTGCTGGCAGCTTTCCTGTGGGCGCAATCTCTGGACGTTTCCAATTTCACTGCCAGGCACTGGGAGAAAGTCATACAGAGTGTTGCCCCATTACGAAGCAATGCTTTAGCAGAGCGCGAATGTCTGTGTGGCAGCGAATGCAGTTCCAAGGGACAGTGAAAACCAGCTACAGCTTTCAGTGCTGGCAGCTTTCCTGTGGGCACAATCTCTGGACGTTTCCAATTTCACTACCGGGCACTGGGAGAAAGTCATACAGAGTGTTGCCCCATTAGGAAGCAAAGCTTTAGCAGAGCGCGAATGTCTGTGTGGCAGCGAATGCAGTTCCAAGGGACAGTGAAAACCAGCTACAGCTTTCAGTGCTGGCAGCTTTCCTGTGGGCGCAATCTCTGGACGTTTCCAATTTCACTGCCGGGCTCTGCCAGAGAGAGATACAGAGTGTTGCCCCATTACGAAGCAATGCTTTAGCAGAGCGCGAATGTCTGTGTGGCAGCGAATGCAGTTCCAGGGGACAGTGAAAACCAGCTACATCTTTCACTGCTGGCAGCTTTCCTGTGGGCGCAATCTCTGGACGTTTCCAATTTCACTGCCAGGCACTGGGAGAAAGTCATACAGAGTGTTGCCCCATTACGAAGCAATGCTTTAGCAGAGCGCGAATGTCTGTGTGGCAGCGAATGCAGTTCCAAGGGACAGTGAAAACCAGCTACAGCTTTCAGTGCTGGCAGCTTTCCTGTGGGCACAATCTCTGGACGTTTCAATTTCACTGCCGGGCTCTGCCAGAGAGAGATACAGAGTGTTGCCCCATTAGGAAGCAAAGCTTTAGCAGAGCGCGAATGTCTATGTGGCAGCGAATGCAGTTCCAAGGGACAGTGAAAACCAGCTAGAGCTTTCAGTGCTGGCAGCTTTCCTGTGGGCGCAATCTCTGGACGTTTCCAATTTCACTGCCGGGCTCTGCCAGAGAGAGATACAGAGTGTTGCCCCATTAGGAAGCAAAGCTTTAGCAGAGCGCGAATGTCTGTGTGGCAGCGAATGCAGTTCCAAGGGACAGTGAAAACCAGCTACAGCTTTCAGTGCTGGCAGCTTTCCTGTGGGCGCAATCTCTGGACGTTTCCAATTTCACTGCCAGGCACTGGGAGAAAGTCATACAGAGTGTTGCCCCATTACGAAGCAATGCTTTAGCAGAGCGCGAATGTCTGTGTGGCAGCGAATGCAGTTCCAAGGGACAGTGAAAACCAGCTACAGCTTTCAGTGCTGGCAGCTTTCCTAAGGGCGCAATCTCTGGACGTTTCCAATTTCACTGCCGGGCTCTGCCAGAGAGAGATACAGAGTGTTGCCCCATTAGGAAGCAAAGCTTTAGCAGAGCGCGAATGTCTGTGTGGCAGCGAATGCAGTTCCAAGGGACAGTGAAAACCAGCTACAGCTTTCAGTGCTGGCAGCTTTCCTGTGGGCGCAATCTCTGGACGTTTCCAATTTCACTGCCGGGCTCTGCCAGAGAGAGATACAGAGTGTTGCCCCATTACGAAGCAATGCTTTAGCAGAGCGCGAATGTCTGTGTGGCAGCGAATGCAGTTCCAGGGGACAGTGAAAACCAGCTACATCTTTCAGTGCTGGCAGCTTTCCTGTGGGCGCAATCTCTGGACGTTTCCAATTTCACTGCCAGGCACTGGGAGAAAGTCATACAGAGTGTTGCCCCATTACGAAGCAATGCTTTAGCAGAGCGCGAATGTCTGTGTGGCAGCGAATGCAGTTCCAAGGGACAGTGAAAACCAGCTACAGCTTTCAGTGCTGGCAGCTTTCCTGTGGGCGCAATCTCTGGACGTTTCAATTTCACTGCCGGGCTCTGCCAGAGAGAGATACAGAGTGTTGCCCCATTACGAAGCAATGCTTTAGCAGAGCGCGAATGTCTGTGTGGCAGCGAATGCAGTTCCAAGGGACAGTGAAAACCAGCTAGAGCTTTCAGTGCTGGCAGCTGTCCTGTGGGCGCAATCTCTGGACGTTTCAATTTCACTGCCGGGCTCTGCCAGAGAGAGATACAGAGTGTTGCCCCATTACGAAGCAATGCTTTAGCAGAGCGCGAATGTCTGTGTGGCAGCGAATGCAGTTCCAAGGGACAGTGAAAACCAGCTACAGCTTTCAGTGCTGGCAGCTTTCCTGTGGGCAGAATCTCTGGACGTTTCCAATTTCACTGCCGGGCACTGGGAGAAAGTCATACAGAGTGTTGCCCCATTAGGAAGCAAAGCTTTAGCAGAGCGCGAATGTCTGTGTGGCAGCGAATGCAGTTCCAAGGGACAGTGAAAACCAGCTAGAGCTTTCAGTGCTGGCAGCTTTCCTGTGGGCGCAATCTCTGGACGTTTCCAATTTCACTGCCGGGCTCTGCCAGAGAGAGATACAGAGTGTTGCCCCATTACGAAGCAATGCTTTAGCAGAGCGCGAATGTCTGTGTGGCAGCGAATGCAGTTCCAGGGGACAGTGAAAACCAGCTACATCTTTCACTGCTGGCAGCTTTCCTGTGGGCGCAATCTCTGGACGTTTCCAATTTCACTGCCAGGCACTGGGAGAAAGTCATACAGAGTGTTGCCCCATTACGAAGCAAAGCTTTAGCAGAGCGCGAATGTCTGTGTGGCAGCGAATGCAGTTCCAAGGGACAGTGAAAACCAGCTACAGCTTTCAGTGCTGGCAGCTTTCCTGTGGGCGCAATCTCTGGACGTTTCAATTTCACTGCCGGGCTCTGCCAGAGAGAGATACAGAGTGTTGCCTCATTACGAAGCAATGCTTTAGCAGAGCGCGAATGTCTGTGTGGCAGCGAATGCAGTTCCAAGGGACAGTGAAAACCAGCTACATCTTTCAGTGCTGGCAGCTGTCCTGTGGGTGCTATCTCTGGACGTTTCAATTTCACTGCCGGGCTCTGCCAGAGAGAGATACAGAGTGTTGCCCCATTAGGAAGCAATGCTTTAGCAGAGCGCGAATGTCTGTGTGGCAGCGAATGCAGTTCCAAGGGACAGTGAAAACCAGCTACAGCTTTCAGTGCTGGCAGCTTTCCTGTGGGCGCAATCTCTGGACGTTTCCAATTTCACTGCCGGGCTCTGCCAGAGAGAGATACAGAGTGTTGCCCCATTACGAAGCAATGCTTTAGCAGAGCGCGAATGTCTGTGTGGCAGCGAATGCAGTTCCAGGGGACAGTGAAAACCAGCTACATCTTTCACTGCTGGCAGCTTTCCTGTGGGCGCAATCTCTGGACGTTTCCAATTTCACTGCCAGGCACTGGGAGAAAGTCATACAGAGTGTTGCCCCATTACGAAGCAAAGCTTTAGCAGAGCGCGAATGTCTGTGTGGCAGCGAATGCAGTTCCAAGGGACAGTGAAAACCAGCTACAGCTTTCAGTGCTGGCAGCTTTCCTGTGGGCGCAATCTCTGGACGTTTCAATTTCACTGCCGGGCTCTGCCAGAGAGAGATACAGAGTGTTGCCTCATTACGAAGCAATGCTTTAGCAGAGCGCGAATGTCTGTGTGGCAGCGAATGCAGTTCCAAGGGACAGTGAAAACCAGCTACATCTTTCAGTGCTGGCAGCTGTCCTGTGGGTGCTATCTCTGGACGTTTCAATTTCACTGCCGGGCTCTGCCAGAGAGAGATACAGAGTGTTGCCCCATTAGGAAGCAATGCTTTAGCAGAGCGCGAATGTCTGTGTGGCAGCGAATGCAGTTCCAAGGGACAGTGAAAACCAGCTACAGCTTTCAGTGCTGGCAGCTTTCCTGTGGGCGCAATCTCTGGACGTTTCAATTTCACTGCCGGGCTCTGCCAGAGAGAGATACAGAGTGTTGCCCCATTACGAAGCAATGCTTTAGCAGAGCGCGAATGTCTGTGTGGCAGCGAATGCAGTTCCAAGGGACAGTGAAAACCAGCTAGAGCTTTCAGTGCTGGCAGCTGTCCTGTGGGCGCAATCTCTGGACGTTTCAATTTCACTGCCGGGCTCTGCCAGAGAGAGATACAGAGTGTTGCCCCATTACGAAGCAATGCTTTAGCAGAGCGCGAATGTCTGTGTGGCAGCGAATGCAGTTCCAAGGGACAGTGAAAACCAGCTACAGCTTTCAGTGCTGGCAGCTTTCCTGTGGGCAGAATCTCTGGACGTTTCCAATTTCACTGCCGGGCACTGGGAGAAAGTCATACAGAGTGTTGCCCCATTAGGAAGCAAAGCTTTAGCAGAGCGCGAATGTCTGTGTGGCAGCGAATGCAGTTCCAAGGGACAGTGAAAACCAGCTAGAGCTTTCAGTGCTGGCAGCTTTCCTGTGGGCGCAATCTCTGGACGTTTCCAATTTCACTGCCGGGCTCTGCCAGAGAGAGATACAGAGTGTTGCCCCATTACGAAGCAATGCTTTAGCAGAGCGCGAATGTCTGTGTGGCAGCGAATGCAGTTCCAGGGGACAGTGAAAACCAGCTACATCTTTCACTGCTGGCAGCTTTCCTGTGGGCGCAATCTCTGGACGTTTCCAATTTCACTGCCAGGCACTGGGAGAAAGTCATACAGAGTGTTGCCCCATTACGAAGCAAAGCTTTAGCAGAGCGCGAATGTCTGTGTGGCAGCGAATGCAGTTCCAAGGGACAGTGAAAACCAGCTACAGCTTTCAGTGCTGGCAGCTTTCCTGTGGGCGCAATCTCTGGACGTTTCAATTTCACTGCCGGGCTCTGCCAGAGAGAGATACAGAGTGTTGCCTCATTACGAAGCAATGCTTTAGCAGAGCGCGAATGTCTGTGTGGCAGCGAATGCAGTTCCAAGGGACAGTGAAAACCAGCTACATCTTTCAGTGCTGGCAGCTGTCCTGTGGGTGCTATCTCTGGACGTTTCAATTTCACTGCCGGGCTCTGCCAGAGAGAGATACAGAGTGTTGCCCCATTAGGAAGCAATGCTTTAGCAGAGCGCGAATGTCTGTGTGGCAGCGAATGCAGTTCCAAGGGACAGTGAAAACCAGCTACAGCTTTCAGTGCTGGCAGCTTTCCTGTGGGCGCAATCTCTGGACGTTTCCAATTTCACTGCCGGGCTCTGCCAGAGAGAGATACAGAGTGTTGCCCCATTACGAAGCAATGCTTTAGCAGAGCGCGAATGTCTGTGTGGCAGCGAATGCAGTTCCAAGGGACAGTGAAAACCAGCTACAGCTTTCAGTGCTGGCAGCTTTCCTGTGGGCGCAATCTCTGGACGTTTCCAATTTCACTGCCGGGCACTGGGAGAAAGTCATACAGAGTGTTGCCCCATTACGAAGCAATGCTTTAGCAGAGCGCGAATGTCTGTGTGGCAGCGAATGCAGTTCCAAGGGACAGTGAAAACCAGCTAGAGCTTTCAGTGCTGGCAGCTTTCCTGTGGGCACAATCTCTGGACGTTTCCAATTTCACTGCCGGGCTCTGCCAGAGAGAGATACAGAGTGTTGCCCCATTAGGAAGCAAAGCTTTAGCAGAGCGCGAATGTCTGTGTGGCAGCGAATGCAGTTCCAAGGGACAGTGAAAACCAGCTACAGCTTTCAGTGCTGGCAGCTTTCCTGTGGGCGCAATCTCTGGACGTTTCCAATTTCACTGCCGGGCTCTGCCAGAGAGAGATACAGAGTGTTGCCCCATTACGAAGCAATGCTTTAGCAGAGCGCGAATGTCTGTGTGGCAGCGAATGCAGTTCCAGGGGACAGTGAAAACCAGCTACATCTTTCAGTTCTGGCAGCTTTCCTGTGGGCGCAATCTCTGGACGTTTCCAATTTCACTGCCAGGCACTGGGAGAAAGTCATACAGAGTGTTGCCCCATTACGAAGCAATGCTTTAGCAGAGCGCGAATGTCTGTGTGGCAGCGAATGCAGTTCCAAGGGACAGTGAAAACCAGCTACAGCTTTCAGTGCTGGCAGCTTTCCTGTGGGCACAATCTCTGGACGTTTCCAATTTCACTACCGGGCACTGCGAGAAAGTCATACAGAGTGTTGCCCCATTAGGAAGCAAAGCTTTAGCAGAGCGCGAATGTCTATGTGGCAGCGAATGCAGTTCCAAGGGACAGTGAAAACCAGCTACAGCTTTCAGTGCTGGCAGCTTTCCTGTGGGCGCAATCTCTGGACGTTTCCAATTTCACTGCCGGGCTCTGCCAGAGAGAGATACAGAGTGTTGCCCCATTACGAAGCAATGCTTTAGCAGAGCGCGAATGTCTGTGTGGCAGCGAATGCAGTTCCAAGGGACAGTGAAAACCAGCTACAGCTTTCAGTGCTGGCAGCTTTCCTGTGGGCACAATCTCTGGACGTTTCCAATTTCACTACCGGGCACTGGGAGAAAGTCATACAGAGTGTTGCCCCATTAGGAAGCAAAGCTTTAGCAGAGCGCGAATGTCTATGTGGCAGCGAATGCAGTTCCAAGGGACAGTGAAAACCAGCTACAGCTTTCAGTGCTGGCAGCTTTCCTGTGGGCGCAATCTCTGGACGTTTCCAATTTCACTGCCGGGCTCTGCCAGAGAGAGATACAGAGTGTTGCCCCATTAGGAAGCAAAGCTTTAGCAGAGCGCGAATGTCTGTGTGGCAGCGAATGCAGTTCCAAGGGACAGTGAAAACCAGCTACAGCTTTCAGTGCTGGCAGCTTTCCTGTGGGCACAATCTCTGGACGTTTCCAATTTCACTACCGGGCACTGGGAGAAAGTCATACAGAGTGTTGCCCCATTAGGAAGCAAAGCTTTAGCAGAGCGCGAATGTCTATGTGGCAGCGAATGCAGTTCCAAGGGACAGTGAAAACCAGCTAGAGCTTTCAGTGCTGGCAGCTTTCCTGTGGGCGCAATCTCTGGACGTTTCCAATTTCACTGCCGGGCTCTGCCAGAGAGAGATACAGAGTGTTGCCCCATTACGAAGCAATGCTTTAGCAGAGCGCGAATGTCTGTGTGGCAGCGAATGCAGTTCCAAGGGACAGTGAAAACCAGCTACAGCTTTCAGTGCTGGCAGCTTTCCTGTGGGCGCAATCTCTGGACGTTTCCAATTTCACTGCCGGGCTCTGCCAGAGAGAGATACAGAGTGTTGCCCCATTAGGAAGCAAAGCTTTAGCAGAGCGCGAATGTCTGTGTGGCAGCGAATGCAGTTCCAAGGGACAGTGAAAACCAGCTAGAGCTTTCAGTGCTGGCAGCTTTCCTGTGGGCGCAATCTCTGGACGTTTCCAATTTCACTGCCGGGCTCTGCCAGAGAGAGATACAGAGTGTTGCCCCATTAGGAAGCAAAGCTTTAGCAGAGCGCGAATGTCTGTGTGGCAGCGAATGCAGTTCCAAGGGACAGTGAAAACCAACTACAGCTTTCAGTGCTGGCAGCTTTCCTGTGGGCGCAATCTCTGGACGTTTCCAATTTCACTGCCGGGCTCTGCCAGAGAGAGATACAGAGTGTTGCCCCATTACGAAGCAATGCTTTAGCAGAGCGCGAATGTCTGTGTGGCAGCGAATGCAGTTCCAGGGGACAGTGAAAACCAGCTACATCTTTCAGTGCTGGCAGCTTTCCTGTGGGCGCAATCTCTGGACGTTTCCAATTTCACTGCCAGGCACTGGGAGAAAGTCATACAGAGTGTTGCCCCATTACGAAGCAATGCTTTAGCAGAGCGCGAATGTCTGTGTGGCAGCGAATGCAGTTCCAAGGGACAGTGAAAACCAGCTACAGCTTTCAGTGCTGGCAGCTTTCCTGTGGGCGCAATCTCTGGACGTTTCAATTTCACTGCCGGGCTCTGCCAGAGAGAGATACAGAGTGTTGCCCCATTACGAAGCAATGCTTTAGCAGAGCGCGAATGTCTGTGTGGCAGCGAATGCAGTTCCAAGGGACAGTGAAAACCAGCTAGAGCTTTCAGTGCTGGCAGCTGTCCTGTGGGCGCAATCTCTGGACGTTTCAATTTCACTGCCGGGCTCTGCCAGAGAGAGATACAGAGTGTTGCCCCATTACGAAGCAATGCTTTAGCAGAGCGCGAATGTCTGTGTGGCAGCGAATGCAGTTCCAAGGGACAGTGAAAACCAGCTACAGCTTTCAGTGCTGGCAGCTTTCCTGTGGGCAGAATCTCTGGACGTTTCCAATTTCACTGCCGGGCACTGGGAGAAAGTCATACAGAGTGTTGCCCCATTAGGAAGCAAAGCTTTAGCAGAGCGCGAATGTCTGTGTGGCAGCGAATGCAGTTCCAAGGGACAGTGAAAACCAGCTAGAGCTTTCAGTGCTGGCAGCTTTCCTGTGGGCGCAATCTCTGGACGTTTCCAATTTCACTGCCGGGCTCTGCCAGAGAGAGATACAGAGTGTTGCCCCATTACGAAGCAATGCTTTAGCAGAGCGCGAATGTCTGTGTGGCAGCGAATGCAGTTCCAGGGGACAGTGAAAACCAGCTACATCTTTCACTGCTGGCAGCTTTCCTGTGGGCGCAATCTCTGGACGTTTCCAATTTCACTGCCAGGCACTGGGAGAAAGTCATACAGAGTGTTGCCCCATTACGAAGCAATGCTTTAGCAGAGCGCGAATGTCTGTGTGGCAGCGAATGCAGTTCCAAGGGACAGTGAAAACCAGCTACAGCTTTCAGTGCCGGCAGCTTTCCTGTGGGCACAATCTCTGGACGTTTCCAATTTCACTGCCGGGCACTGGGAGAAAGTCATACAGAGTGTTGCCCCATTAGGAAGCAAAGCTTTAGCAGAGCGCGAATGTCTATGTGGCAGCGAATGCAGTTCCAAGGGACAGTGAAAACCAGCTACAGCTTTCAGTGCTGGCAGCTTTAACGTGGGCGCAATCTCTGGACGTTTCCAATTTCACTGCCAGGCACTGGGAGAAAGTCATACAGAGTGTTGCCCCATTACGAAGCAATGCTTTAGCAGAGCGCGAATGTCTGTGTGGCAGCGAATGCAGTTCCAAGGGACAGTGAAAACCAGCTACAGCTTTCAGTGCTGGCAGCTTTCCTGTGGGCGCAATCTCTGGACGTTTCCAATTTCACTGCCGGGCTCTGCCAGAGAGAGATACAGAGTGTTGCCCCATTACGAAGCAATGCTTTAGCAGAGCGCGAATGTCTGTGTGGCAGCGAATGCAGTTCCAAGGGACAGTGAAAACCAGCTACAGCTTTCAGTGCTGGCAGCTTTCCTGTGGGCAGAATCTCTGGACGTTTCCAATTTCACTGCCGGGCACTGGGAGAGAGTCATACAGAGTGTTGCCCCATTAGGAAGCAAATCTTTAGCAGAGCGCGAATGTCTGTGTGGCAGCGAATGCAGTTCCAAGGGACAGTGAAAACCAGCTAGAGCTTTCAGTGCTGGCAGCTTTCCTGTGGGCGCAATCTCTGGACGTTTCCAATTTCACTGCCGGGCTCTGCCAGAGAGAGATACAGAGTGTTGCCCCATTACGAAGCAATGCTTTAGCAGAGCGCGAATGTCTGTGTGGCAGCGAATGCAGTTCCAGGGGACAGTGAAAACCAGCTACATCTTTCAGTGCTGGCAGCTTTCCTGTGGGCGCAATCTCTGGACGTTTCCAATTTCACTGCCAGGCACTGGGAGAAAGTCATACAGAGTGTTGCCCCATTACGAAGCAATGCTTTAGCAGAGCGCGAATGTCTGTGTGGCAGCGAATGCAGTTCCAAGGGACAGTGAAAACCACCTACAGCTTTCAGTGCTGGCAGCTTTCCTGTGGGCACAATCTCTGGACGTTTCCAATTTCACTACCGGGCACTGGGAGAAAGTCATACAGAGTGTTGCCCCATTAGGAAGCAAAGCTTTAGCAGAGCGCGAATGTCTATGTGGCAGCGAATGCAGTTCCAAGGGACAGTGAAAA
Organism: Mycteria americana; assembly: GCF_035582795.1. Lineage (NCBI taxonomy): Eukaryota > Metazoa > Chordata > Aves > Ciconiiformes > Ciconiidae > Mycteria > Mycteria americana. Next base: position 583,511 of record NW_027445638.1, read on the forward strand.
CCAGCTACAGCTTTCAGTGCTGGCAGCTTTCCTGTGGGCGCAATCTCTGGACGTTTCCAATTTCACTGCCAGGCACTGGGAGAAAGTCATACAGAGTGTTGCCCCATTACGAAGCAATGCTTTAGCAGAGCGCGAATGTCTGTGTGGCAGCGAATGCAGTTCCAAGGGACAGTGAAAACCAGCTACAGCTTTCAGTGCTGGCAGCTTTCCTAAGGGCGCAATCTCTGGACGTTTCCAATTTCACTGCCGGGCTCTGCCAGAGAGAGATACAGAGTGTTGCCCCATTAGGAAGCAAAGCTTTAGCAGAGCGCGAATGTCTGTGTGGCAGCGAATGCAGTTCCAAGGGACAGTGAAAACCAGCTACAGCTTTCAGTGCTGGCAGCTTTCCTGTGGGCACAATCTCTGGACGTTTCCAATTTCACTACCGGGCACTGGGAGAAAGTCATACAGAGTGTTGCCCCATTAGGAAGCAAAGCTTTAGCAGAGCGCGAATGTCTATGTGGCAGCGAATGCAGTTCCAAGGGACAGTGAAAACCAGCTACAGCTTTCAGTGCTGGCAGCTTTCCTGTGGGCGCAATCTCTGGACGTTTCCAATTTCACTGCCGGGCTCTGCCAGAGAGAGATACAGAGTGTTGCCCCATTACGAAGCAATGCTTTAGCAGAGCGCGAATGTCTGTGTGGCAGCGAATGCAGTTCCAGGGGACAGTGAAAACCAGCTACATCTTTCACTGCTGGCAGCTTTCCTGTGGGCGCAATCTCTGGACGTTTCCAATTTCACTGCCAGGCACTGGGAGAAAGTCATACAGAGTGTTGCCCCATTACGAAGCAATGCTTTAGCAGAGCGCGAATGTCTGTGTGGCAGCGAATGCAGTTCCAAGGGACAGTGAAAACCAGCTACAGCTTTCAGTGCTGGCAGCTTTCCTGTGGGCGCAATCTCTGGACGTTTCAATTTCACTGCCGGGCTCTGCCAGAGAGAGATACAGAGTGTTGCCTCATTACGAAGCAATGCTTTAGCAGAGCGCGAATGTCTGTGTGGCAGCGAATGCAGTTCCAAGGGACAGTGAAAACCAGCTACATCTTTCAGTGCTGGCAGCTGTCCTGTGGGTGCTATCTCTGGACGTTTCAATTTCACTGCCGGGCTCTGCCAGAGAGAGATACAGAGTGTTGCCCCATTAGGAAGCAATGCTTTAGCAGAGCGCGAATGTCTGTGTGGCAGCGAATGCAGTTCCAAGGGACAGTGAAAACCAGCTACAGCTTTCAGTGCTGGCAGCTTTCCTGTGGGCGCAATCTCTGGACGTTTCCAATTTCACTGCCGGGCTCTGCCAGAGAGAGATACAGAGTGTTGCCCCATTACGAAGCAATGCTTTAGCAGAGCGCGAATGTCTGTGTGGCAGCGAATGCAGTTCCAAGGGACAGTGAAAACCAGCTACAGCTTTCAGTGCTGGCAGCTTTCCTGTGGGCGCAATCTCTGGACGTTTCCAATTTCACTGCCGGGCACTGGGAGAAAGTCATACAGAGTGTTGCCCCATTACGAAGCAATGCTTTAGCAGAGCGCGAATGTCTGTGTGGCAGCGAATGCAGTTCCAAGGGACAGTGAAAACCAGCTACAGCTTTCAGTGCTGGCAGCTTTCCTGTGGGCACAATCTCTGGACGTTTCCAATTTCACTACCGGGCACTGGGAGAAAGTCATACAGAGTGTTGCCCCATTAGGAAGCAAAGCTTTAGCAGAGCGCGAATGTCTATGTGGCAGCGAATGCAGTTCCAAGGGACAGTGAAAACCAGCTACAGCTTTCAGTGCTGGCAGCTTTCCTGTGGGCGCAATCTCTGGACGTTTCCAATTTCACTGCCGGGCTCTGCCAGAGAGAGATACAGAGTGTTGCCCCATTACGAAGCAATGCTTTAGCAGAGCGCGAATGTCTGTGTGGCAGCGAATGCAGTTCCAAGGGACAGTGAAAACCAGCTACAGCTTTCAGTGCTGGCAGCTTTCCTGTGGGCGCAATCTCTGGACGTTTCCAATTTCACTGCCAGGCACTGGGAGAAAGTCATACAGAGTGTTGCCCCATTAGGAAGCAAAGCTTTAGCAGAGCGCGAATGTCTGTGTGGCAGCGAATGCAGTTCCAAGGGACAGTGAAAACCAGCTACAGCTTTCAGTGCTGGCAGCTTTCCTGTGGGCGCAATCTCTGGACGTTTCAATTTCACTGCCGGGCTCTGCCAGAGAGAGATACAGAGTGTTGCCTCATTACGAAGCAATGCTTTAGCAGAGCGCGAATGTCTGTGTGGCAGCGAATGCAGTTCCAAGGGACAGTGAAAACCAGCTACATCTTTCAGTGCTGGCAGCTGTCCTGTGGGTGCTATCTCTGGACGTTTCAATTTCACTGCCGGGCTCTGCCAGAGAGAGATACAGAGTGTTGCCCCATTACGAAGCAATGCTTTAGCAGAGCGCGAATGTCTGTGTGGCAGCGAATGCAGTTCCAAGGGACAGTGAAAACCAGCTACAGCTTTCAGTGCTGGCAGCTTTCCTGTGGGCGCAATCTCTGGACGTTTCCAATTTCACTGCCGGGCTCTGCCAGAGAGAGATACAGAGTGTTGCCCCATTACGAAGCAATGCTTTAGCAGAGCGCGAATGTCTGTGTGGCAGCGAATGCAGTTCCAAGGGACAGTGAAAACCAGCTACAGCTTTCAGTGCTGGCAGCTTTCCTGTGGGCGCAATCTCTGGACGTTTCCAATTTCACTGCCGGGCTCTGCCAGAGAGAGATACAGAGTGTTGCCCCATTACGAAGCAATGCTTTAGCAGAGCGCGAATGTCTGTGTGGCAGCGAATGCAGTTCCAAGGGACAGTGAAAACCAGCTACAGCTTTCAGTGCTGGCAGCTTTCCTAAGGGCGCAATCTCTGGACGTTTCCAATTTCACTGCCGGGCTCTGCCAGAGAGAGATACAGAGTGTTGCCCCATTAGGAAGCAAAGCTTTAGCAGAGCGCGAATGTCTGTGTGGCAGCGAATGCAGTTCCAAGGGACAGTGAAAACCAGCTACAGCTTTCAGTGCTGGCAGCTTTCCTGTGGGCGCAATCTCTGGACGTTTCCAATTTCACTGCCGGGCTCTGCCAGAGAGAGATACAGAGTGTTGCCCCATTACGAAGCAATGCTTTAGCAGAGCGCGAATGTCTGTGTGGCAGCGAATGCAGTTCCAAGGGACAGTGAAAACCAGCTACAGCTTTCAGTGCTGGCAGCTTTCCTGTGGGCACAATCTCTGGACGTTTCCAATTTCACTGCCAGGCACTGGGAGAAAGTCATACAGAGTGTTGCCCCATTACGAAGCAATGCTTTAGCAGAGCGCGAATGTCTGTGTGGCAGCGAATGCAGTTCCAGGGGACAGTGAAAACCAGCTACATCTTTCACTGCTGGCAGCTTTCCTGTGGGCGCAATCTCTGGACGTTTCCAATTTCACTGCCAGGCACTGGGAGAAAGTCATACAGAGTGTTGCCCCATTACGAAGCAATGCTTTAGCAGAGCGCGAATGTCTGTGTGGCAGCGAATGCAGTTCCAAGGGACAGTGAAAACCAGCTACAGCTTTCAGTGCTGGCAGCTTTCCTGTGGGCACAATCTCTGGACGTTTCAATTTCACTGCCGGGCTCTGCCAGAGAGAGATACAGAGTGTTGCCCCATTAGGAAGCAAAGCTTTAGCAGAGCGCGAATGTCTATGTGGCAGCGAATGCAGTTCCAAGGGACAGTGAAAACCAGCTAGAGCTTTCAGTGCTGGCAGCTTTCCTGTGGGCGCAATCTCTGGACGTTTCCAATTTCACTGCCGGGCTCTGCCAGAGAGAGATACAGAGTGTTGCCCCATTAGGAAGCAAAGCTTTAGCAGAGCGCGAATGTCTGTGTGGCAGCGAATGCAGTTCCAAGGGACAGTGAAAACCAGCTACAGCTTTCAGTGCTGGCAGCTTTCCTGTGGGCGCAATCTCTGGACGTTTCCAATTTCACTGCCGGGCTCTGCCAGAGAGAGATACAGAGTGTTGCCCCATTAGGAAGCAAAGCTTTAGCAGAGCGCGAATGTCTGTGTGGCAGCGAATGCAGTTCCAAGGGACAGTGAAAACCAGCTAGAGATTTCAGTGCTGGCAGCTTTCCTGTGGGCGCAATCTCTGGACGTTTCCAATTTCACTGCCAGGCACTGGGAGAAAGTCATACAGAGTGTTGCCCCATTACGAAGCAATGCTTTAGCAGAGCGCGAATGTCTGTGTGGCAGCGAATGCAGTTCCAAGGGACAGTGAAAACCAGCTACAGCTTTCAGTGCTGGCAGCTTTCCTGTGGGCACAATCTCTGGACGTTTCCAATTTCACTACCGGGCACTGGGAGAAAGTCATACAGAGTGTTGCCCCATTAGGAAGCAAAGCTTTAGCAGAGCGCGAATGTCTATGTGGCAGCGAATGCAGTTCCAAGGGACAGTGAAAACCAGCTACAGCTTTCAGTGCTGGCAGCTTTCCTGTGGGCGCAATCTCTGGACGTTTCCAATTTCACTGCCGGGCTCTGCCAGAGAGAGATACAGAGTGTTGCCCCATTACGAAGCAATGCTTTAGCAGAGCGCGAATGTCTGTGTGGCAGCGAATGCAGTTCCAAGGGACAGTGAAAACCAGCTACAGCTTTCAGTGCTGGCAGCTTTCCTAAGGGCGCAATCTCTGGACGTTTCCAATTTCACTGCCGGGCTCTGCCAGAGAGAGATACAGAGTGTTGCCCCATTAGGAAGCAAAGCTTTAGCAGAGCGCGAATGTCTGTGTGGCAGCGAATGCAGTTCCAAGGGACAGTGAAAACCAGCTACAGCTTTCAGTGCTGGCAGCTTTCCTGTGGGCACAATCTCTGGACGTTTCCAATTTCACTACCGGGCACTGGGAGAAAGTCATACAGAGTGTTGCCCCATTACGAAGCAATGCTTTAGCAGAGCGCGAATGTCTATGTGGCAGCGAATGCAGTTCCAAGGGACAGTGAAAACCAGCTACAGCTTTCAGTGCTGGCAGCTTTCCTGTGGGCGCAATCTCTGGACGTTTCCAATTTCACTGCCGGGCTCTGCCAGAGAGAGATACAGAGTGTTGCCCCATTACGAAGCAATGCTTTAGCAGAGCGCGAATGTCTGTGTGGCAGCGAATGCAGTTCCAAGGGACAGTGAAAACCAGCTAGAGCTTTCAGTGCTGGCAGCTTTCCTGTGGGCGCAATCTCTGGACGTTTCCAATTTCACTGCCGGGCACTGGGAGAAAGTCATACAGAGTGTTGCCCCATTAGGAAGCAAAGCTTTAGCAGAGCGCGAATGTCTATGTGGCAGCGAATGCAGTTCCAAGGGACAGTGAAAACCAGCTACAGCTTTCAGTGCTGGCAGCTTTCCTGTGGGCGCAATCTCTGGACGTTTCAATTTCACTGCCGGGCTCTGCCAGAGAGAGATACAGAGTGTTGCCCCATTACGAAGCAAAGCTTTAGCAGAGCGCGAATGTCTGTGTGGCAGCGAATGCAGTTCCAAGGGACAGTGAAAACCAGCTACATCTTTCAGTGCTGGCAGCTGTCCTGTGGGCGCAATCTCTGGACGTTTCAATTTCACTGCCGGGCTCTGCCAGAGAGAGATACAGAGTGTTGCCCCATTACGAAGCAATGCTTTAGCAGAGCGCGAATGTCTGTGTGGCAGCGAATGCAGTTCCAAGGGACAGTGAAAACCAGCTACAGCTTTCAGTGCTGGCAGCTTTCCTGTGGGCAGAATCTCTGGACGTTTCCAATTTCACTGCCGGGCACTGGGAGAAAGTCATACAGAGTGTTGCCCCATTAGGAAGCAAAGCTTTAGCAGAGCGCGAATGTCTGTGTGGCAGCGAATGCAGTTCCAAGGGACAGTGAAAACCAGCTAGAGCTTTCAGTGCTGGCAGCTTTCCTGTGGGCGCAATCTCTGGACGTTTCCAATTTCACTGCCGGGCTCTGCCAGAGAGAGATACAGAGTGTTGCCCCATTACGAAGCAATGCTTTAGCAGAGCGCGAATGTCTGTGTGGCAGCGAATGCAGTTCCAGGGGACAGTGAAAACCAGCTACATCTTTCACTGCTGGCAGCTTTCCTGTGGGCGCAATCTCTGGACGTTTCCAATTTCACTGCCAGGCACTGGGAGAAAGTCATACAGAGTGTTGCCCCATTAGGAAGCAATGCTTTAGCAGAGCGCGAATGTCTGTGTGGCAGCGAATGCAGTTCCAAGGGACAGTGAAAACCAGCTACAGCTTTCAGTGCTGGCAGCTTTCCTGTGGGCACAATCTCTGGACGTTTCCAATTTCACTGCCGGGCACTGGGAGAAAGTCATACAGAGTGTTGCCCCATTAGGAAGCAAAGCTTTAGCAGAGCGCGAATGTCTATGTGGCAGCGAATGCAGTTCCAAGGGACAGTGAAAACCAGCTACAGCTTTCAGTGCTGGCAGCTTTCCTGTGGGCGCAATCTCTGGACGTTTCCAATTTCACTGCCAGGCACTGGGAGAAAGTCATACAGAGTGTTGCCCCATTACGAAGCAATGCTTTAGCAGAGCGCGAATGTCTGTGTGGCAGCGAATGCAGTTCCAAGGGACAGTGAAAACCAGCTACAGCTTTCAGTGCTGGCAGCTTTCCTGTGGGCGCAATCTCTGGACGTTTCCAATTTCACTGCCGGGCTCTGCCAGAGAGAGATACAGAGTGTTGCCCCATTACGAAGCAATGCTTTAGCAGAGCGCGAATGTCTGTGTGGCAGCGAATGCAGTTCCAAGGGACAGTGAAAACCAGCTACAGCTTTCAGTGCTGGCAGCTTTCCTGTGGGCAGAATCTCTGGACGTTTCCAATTTCACTGCCGGGCACTGGGAGAGAGTCATACAGAGTGTTGCCCCATTAGGAAGCAAATCTTTAGCAGAGCGCGAATGTCTGTGTGGCAGCGAATGCAGTTCCAAGGGACAGTGAAAACCAGCTAGAGCTTTCAGTGCTGGCAGCTTTCCTGTGGGCGCAATCTCTGGACGTTTCCAATTTCACTGCCGGGCTCTGCCAGAGAGAGATACAGAGTGTTGCCCCATTACGAAGCAATGCTTTAGCAGAGCGCGAATGTCTGTGTGGCAGCGAATGCAGTTCCAGGGGACAGTGAAAACCAGCTACATCTTTCAGTGCTGGCAGCTTTCCTGTGGGCGCAATCTCTGGACGTTTCCAATTTCACTGCCAGGCACTGGGAGAAAGTCATACAGAGTGTTGCCCCATTACGAAGCAATGCTTTAGCAGAGCGCGAATGTCTGTGTGGCAGCGAATGCAGTTCCAAGGGACAGTGAAAACCAGCTACAGCTTTCAGTGCTGGAAGCTTTCCTGTGGGCACAATCTCTGGACGTTTCCAATTTCACTACCGGGCACTGGGAGAAAGTCATACAGAGTGTTGCCCCATTAGGAAGCAAAGCTTTAGCAGAGCGCGAATGTCTATGTGGCAGCGAATGCAGTTCCAAGGGACAGTGAAAACCAGCTACAGCTTTCAGTGCTGGCAGCTTTCCTGTGGGCGCAATCTCTGGACGTTTCCAATTTCACTGCCGGGCTCTGCCAGAGAGAGATACAGAGTGTTGCCCCATTACGAAGCAATGCTTTAGCAGAGCGCGAATGTCTGTGTGGCAGCGAATGCAGTTCCAAGGGACAGTGAAAACCAGCTACAGCTTTCAGTGCTGGCAGCTTTCCTAAGGGCGCAATCTCTGGACGTTTCCAATTTCACTGCCGGGCTCTGCCAGAGAGAGATACAGAGTGTTGCCCCATTAGGAAGCAAAGCTTTAGCAGAGCGCGAATGTCTGTGTGGCAGCGAATGCAGTTCCAAGGGACAGTGAAAACCAGCTACAGCTTTCAGTGCTGGCAGCTTTCCTGTGGGCACAATCTCTGGACGTTTCCAATTTCACTACCGGGCACTGGGAGAAAGTCATACAGAGTGTTGCCCCATTAGGAAGCAAAGCTTTAGCAGAGCGCGAATGTCTATGTGGCAGCGAATGCAGTTCCAAGGGACAGTGAAAACCAGCTACAGCTTTCAGTGCTGGCAGCTTTCCTGTGGGCGCAATCTCTGGACGTTTCCAATTTCACTGCCGGGCTCTGCCAGAGAGAGATACAGAGTGTTGCCCCATTAGGAAGCAAAGCTTTAGCAGAGCGCGAATGTCTGTGTGGCAGCGAATGCAGTTCCAAGGGACAGTGAAAACCAGCTACAGCTTTCAGTGCTGGCAGCTTTCCTGTGGGCGCAATCTCTGGACGTTTCAATTTCACTGCCGGGCTCTGCCAGAGAGAGATACAGAGTGTTGCCTCATTACGAAGCAATGCTTTAGCAGAGCGCGAATGTCTGTGTGGCAGCGAATGCAGTTCCAAGGGACAGTGAAAACCAGCTACATCTTTCAGTGCTGGCAGCTGTCCTGTGGGTGCTATCTCTGGACGTTTCAATTTCACTGCCGGGCTCTGCCAGAGAGAGATACAGAGTGTTGCCCCATTACGAAGCAATGCTTTAGCAGAGCGCGAATGTCTGTGTGGCAGCGAATGCAGTTCCAAGGGACAGTGAAAACCAGCTACAGCTTTCAGTGCTGGCAGCTTTCCTGTGGGCGCAATCTCTGGACGTTTCCAATTTCACTGCCGGGCTCTGCCAGAGAGAGATACAGAGTGTTGCCCCATTACGAAGCAATGCTTTAGCAGAGCGCGAATGTCTGTGTGGCAGCGAATGCAGTTCCAAGGGACAGTGAAAACCAGCTACAGCTTTCAGTGCTGGCAGCTTTCCTGTGGGCGCAATCTCTGGACGTTTCCAATTTCACTGCCGGGCTCTGCCAGAGAGAGATACAGAGTGTTGCCCCATTACGAAGCAATGCTTTAGCAGAGCGCGAATGTCTGTGTGGCAGCGAATGCAGTTCCAAGGGACAGTGAAAACCAGCTACAGCTTTCAGTGCTGGCAGCTTTCCTAAGGGCGCAATCTCTGGACGTTTCCAATTTCACTGCCGGGCTCTGCCAGAGAGAGATACAGAGTGTTGCCCCATTAGGAAGCAAAGCTTTAGCAGAGCGCGAATGTCTGTGTGGCAGCGAATGCAGTTCCAAGGGACAGTGAAAACCAGCTACAGCTTTCAGTGCTGGCAGCTTTCCTGTGGGCGCAATCTCTGGACGTTTCCAATTTCACTGCCAGGCACTGGGAGAAAGTCATACAGAGTGTTGCCCCAGTACGAAGCAATGCTTTAGCAGAGCGCGAATGTCTGTGTGGCAGCGAATGCAGTTCCAAGGGACAGTGAAAACCAGCTACAGCTTTCAGTGCTGGCAGCTTTCCTGTGGGCACAATCTCTGGACGTTTCCAATTTCACTACCGGGCACTGGGAGAAAGTCATACAGAGTGTTGCCCCATTACGAAGCAAAGCTTTAGCAGAGCGCGAATGTCTGTGTGGCAGCGAATGCAGTTCCAGGGGACAGTGAAAACCAGCTACATCTTTCACTGCTGGCAGCTTTCCTGTGGGCGCAATCTCTGGACGTTTCCAATTTCACTGCCAGGCTCTGCCAGAGAGAGATACAGAGTGTTGCCCCATTACGAAGCAATGCTTTAGCAGAGCGCGAATGTCTGTGTGGCAGCGAATGCAGTTCCAAGGGACAGTGAAAACCAGCTACAGCTTTCAGTGCTGGCAGCTTTCCTGTGGGCACAATCTCTGGACGTTTCAATTTCACTGCCGGGCTCTGCCAGAGAGAGATACAGAGTGTTGCCCCATTAGGAAGCAAAGCTTTAGCAGAGCGCGAATGTCTATGTGGCAGCGAATGCAGTTCCAAGGGACAGTGAAAACCAGCTAGAGCTTTCAGTGCTGGCAGCTTTCCTGTGGGCGCAATCTCTGGACGTTTCCAATTTCACTGCCGGGCTCTGCCAGAGAGAGATACAGAGTGTTGCCCCATTAGGAAGCAAAGCTTTAGCAGAGCGCGAATGTCTGTGTGGCAGCGAATGCAGTTCCAAGGGACAGTGAAAACCAGCTAGAGCTTTCAGTGCTGGCAGCTTTCCTGTGGGCGCAATCTCTGGACGTTTCCAATTTCACTGCCGGGCTCTGCCAGAGAGAGATACAGAGTGTTGCCCCATTACGAAGCAATGCTTTAGCAGAGCGCGAATGTCTGTGTGGCAGCGAATGCAGTTCCAAGGGACAGTGAAAACCAGCTAGAGATTTCAGTGCTGGCAGCTTTCCTGTGGGCGCAATCTCTGGACGTTTCCAATTTCACTGCCAGGCACTGGGAGAAAGTCATACAGAGTGTTGCCCCATTACGAAGCAATGCTTTAGCAGAGCGCGAATGTCTGTGTGGCAGCGAATGCAGTTCCAAGGGACAGTGAAAACCAGCTAGAGATTTCAGTGCTGGCAGCTTTCCTGTGGGCGCAATCCCTGGACGTTTCCAATTTCACTGCCAGGCACTGGGAGAAAGTCATACAGAGTGTTGCCCCATTACGAAGCAATGCTTTAGCAGAGCGCGAATGTCTGTGTGGCAGCGAATGCAGTTCCAAGGGACAGTGAAAACCAGCTACAGCTTTCAGTGCTGGCAGCTTTCCTAAGGGCGCAATCTCTGGACGTTTCCAATTTCACTGCCGGGCTCTGCCAGAGAGAGATACAGAGTGTTGCCCCATTAGGAAGCAAAGCTTTAGCAGAGCGCGAATGTCTGTGTGGCAGCGAATGCAGTTCCAAGGGACAGTGAAAACCAGCTACAGCTTTCAGTGCTGGCAGCTTTCCTGTGGGCGCAATCTCTGGACGTTTCCAATTTCACTGCCGGGCTCTGCCAGAGAGAGATACAGAGTGTTGCCCCATTACGAAGCAATGCTTTAGCAGAGCGCGAATGTCTGTGTGGCAGCGAATGCAGTTCCAAGGGACAGTGAAAACCAGCTACAGCTTTCAGTGCTGGCAGCTTTCCTGTGGGCACAATCTCTGGACGTTTCCAATTTCACTACCGGGCACTGGGAGAAAGTCATACAGAGTGTTGCCCCATTAGGAAGCAAAGCTTTAGCAGAGCGCGAATGTCTGTGTGGCAGCGAATGCAGTTCCAAGGGACAGTGAAAACCAGCTACAGCTTTCAGTGCTGGCAGCTTTCCTGTGGGCACAATCTCTGGACGTTTCCAATTTCACTACCGGGCACTGGGAGAAAGTCATACAGAGTGTTGCCCCATTAGGAAGCAAAGCTTTAGCAGAGCGCGAATGTCTATGTGGCAGCGAATGCAGTTCCAAGGGACAGTGAAAACCAGCTACAGCTTTCAGTGCTGGCAGCTTTCCTGTGGGCGCAATCTCTGGACGTTTCCAATTTCACTGCCGGGCTCTGCCAGAGAGAGATACAGAGTGTTGCCCCATTACGAAGCAATGCTTTAGCAGAGCGCGAATGTCTGTGTGGCAGCGAATGCAGTTCCAAGGGACAGTGAAAACCAGCTACAGCTTTCAGTGCTGGCAGCTTTCCTGTGGGCGCAATCTCTGGACGTTTCCAATTTCACTGCCAGGCACTGGGAGAAAGTCATACAGAGTGTTGCCCCATTAGGAAGCAAAGCTTTAGCAGAGCGCGAATGTCTGTGTGGCAGCGAATGCAGTTCCAAGGGACAGTGAAAACCAGCTACAGCTTTCAGTGCTGGCAGCTTTCCTGTGGGCGCAATCTCTGGACGTTTCAATTTCACTGCCGGGCTCTGCCAGAGAGAGATACAGAGTGTTGCCTCATTACGAAGCAATGCTTTAGCAGAGCGCGAATGTCTGTGTGGCAGCGAATGCAGTTCCAAGGGACAGTGAAAACCAGCTACATCTTTCAGTGCTGGCAGCTGTCCTGTGGGTGCTATCTCTGGACGTTTCAATTTCACTGCCGGGCTCTGCCAGAGAGAGATACAGAGTGTTGCCCCATTACGAAGCAATGCTTTAGCAGAGCGCGAATGTCTGTGTGGCAGCGAATGCAGTTCCAAGGGACAGTGAAAACCAGCTACAGCTTTCAGTGCTGGCAGCTTTCCTGTGGGCGCAATCTCTGGACGTTTCCAATTTCACTGCCGGGCTCTGCCAGAGAGAGATACAGAGTGTTGCCCCATTACGAAGCAATGCTTTAGCAGAGCGCGAATGTCTGTGTGGCAGCGAATGCAGTTCCAAGGGACAGTGAAAACCAGCTACAGCTTTCAGTGCTGGCAGCTTTCCTGTGGGCGCAATCTCTGGACGTTTCCAATTTCACTGCCGGGCTCTGCCAGAGAGAGATACAGAGTGTTGCCCCATTACGAAGCAATGCTTTAGCAGAGCGCGAATGTCTGTGTGGCAGCGAATGCAGTTCCAAGGGACAGTGAAAACCAGCTACAGCTTTCAGTGCTGGCAGCTTTCCTAAGGGCGCAATCTCTGGACGTTTCCAATTTCACTGCCGGGCTCTGCCAGAGAGAGATACAGAGTGTTGCCCCATTAGGAAGCAAAGCTTTAGCAGAGCGCGAATGTCTGTGTGGCAGCGAATGCAGTTCCAAGGGACAGTGAAAACCAGCTACAGCTTTCAGTGCTGGCAGCTTTCCTGTGGGCGCAATCTCTGGACGTTTCCAATTTCACTGCCAGGCACTGGGAGAAAGTCATACAGAGTGTTGCCCCATTACGAAGCAATGCTTTAGCAGAGCGCGAATGTCTGTGTGGCAGCGAATGCAGTTCCAAGGGACAGTGAAAACCAGCTACAGCTTTCAGTGCTGGCAGCTTTCCTGTGGGCACAATCTCTGGACGTTTCCAATTTCACTACCGGGCACTGGGAGAAAGTCATACAGAGTGTTGCCCCATTAGGAAGCAAAGCTTTAGCAGAGCGCGAATGTCTGTGTGGCAGCGAATGCAGTTCCAGGGGACAGTGAAAACCAGCTACATCTTTCACTGCTGGCAGCTTTCCTGTGGGCGCAATCTCTGGACGTTTCCAATTTCACTGCCAGGCTCTGCCAGAGAGAGATACAGAGTGTTGCCCCATTACGAAGCAATGCTTTAGCAGAGCGCGAATGTCTGTGTGGCAGCGAATGCAGTTCCAAGGGACAGTGAAAACCAGCTACAGCTTTCAGTGCTGGCAGCTTTCCTGTGGGCACAATCTCTGGACGTTTCAATTTCACTGCCGGGCTCTGCCAGAGAGAGATACAGAGTGTTGCCCCATTAGGAAGCAAAGCTTTAGCAGAGCGCGAATGTCTATGTGGCAGCGAATGCAGTTCCAAGGGACAGTGAAAACCAGCTAGAGCTTTCAGTGCTGGCAGCTTTCCTGTGGGCGCAATCTCTGGACGTTTCCAATTTCACTGCCGGGCTCTGCCAGAGAGAGATACAGAGTGTTGCCCCATTAGGAAGCAAAGCTTTAGCAGAGCGCGAATGTCTGTGTGGCAGCGAATGCAGTTCCAAGGGACAGTGAAAACCAGCTAGAGCTTTCAGTGCTGGCAGCTTTCCTGTGGGCGCAATCTCTGGACGTTTCCAATTTCACTGCCGGGCTCTGCCAGAGAGAGATACAGAGTGTTGCCCCATTACGAAGCAATGCTTTAGCAGAGCGCGAATGTCTGTGTGGCAGCGAATGCAGTTCCAAGGGACAGTGAAAACCAGCTAGAGATTTCAGTGCTGGCAGCTTTCCTGTGGGCGCAATCTCTGGACGTTTCCAATTTCACTGCCAGGCACTGGGAGAAAGTCATACAGAGTGTTGCCCCATTACGAAGCAATGCTTTAGCAGAGCGCGAATGTCTGTGTGGCAGCGAATGCAGTTCCAAGGGACAGTGAAAACCAGCTAGAGCTTTCAGTGCTGGCAGCTTTCCTGTGGGCACAATCTCTGGACGTTTCCAATTTCACTGCCGGGCTCTGCCAGAGAGAGATACAGAGTGTTGCCCCATTAGGAAGCAAAGCTTTAGCAGAGCGCGAATGTCTGTGTGGCAGCGAATGCAGTTCCAAGGGACAGTGAAAACCAGCTACAGCTTTCAGTGCTGGCAGCTTTCCTGTGGGCGCAATCTCTGGACGTTTCCAATTTCACTGCCGGGCTCTGCCAGAGAGAGATACAGAGTGTTGCCCCATTACGAAGCAATGCTTTAGCAGAGCGCGAATGTCTGTGTGGCAGCGAATGCAGTTCCAAGGGACAGTGAAAACCAGCTACAGCTTTCAGTGCTGGCAGCTTTCCTAAGGGCGCAATCTCTGGACGTTTCCAATTTCACTGCCGGGCTCTGCCAGAGAGAGATACAGAGTGTTGCCCCATTAGGAAGCAAAGCTTTAGCAGAGCGCGAATGTCTGTGTGGCAGCGAATGCAGTTCCAAGGGACAGTGAAAACCAGCTAGAGCTTTCAGTGCTGGCAGCTTTCCTGTGGGCGCAATCTCTGGACGTTTCAATTTCACTGCCGGGCTCTGCCAGAGAGAGATACAGAGTGTTGCCTCATTACGAAGCAATGCTTTAGCAGAGCGCGAATGTCTGTGTGGCAGCGAATGCAGTTCCAAGGGACAGTGAAAACCAGCTACATCTTTCAGTGCTGGCAGCTGTCCTGTGGGTGCTATCTCTGGACGTTTCAATTTCACTGCCGGGCTCTGCCAGAGAGAGATACAGAGTGTTGCCCCATTACGAAGCAATGCTTTAGCAGAGCGCGAATGTCTGTGTGGCAGCGAATGCAGTTCCAAGGGACAGTGAAAACCAGCTACAGCTTTCAGTGCTGGCAGCTTTCCTGTGGGCGCAATCTCTGGACGTTTCCAATTTCACTGCCGGGCTCTGCCAGAGAGAGATACAGAGTGTTGCCCCATTACGAAGCAATGCTTTAGCAGAGCGCGAATGTCTGTGTGGCAGCGAATGCAGTTCCAAGGGACAGTGAAAACCAGCTACAGCTTTCAGTGCTGGCAGCTTTCCTGTGGGCGCAATCTCTGGACGTTTCCAATTTCACTGCCGGGCTCTGCCAGAGAGAGATACAGAGTGTTGCCCCATTACGAAGCAATGCTTTAGCAGAGCGCGAATGTCTGTGTGGCAGCGAATGCAGTTCCAAGGGACAGTGAAAACCAGCTACAGCTTTCAGTGCTGGCAGCTTTCCTAAGGGCGCAATCTCTGGACGTTTCCAATTTCACTGCCGGGCTCTGCCAGAGAGAGATACAGAGTGTTGCCCCATTAGGAAGCAAAGCTTTAGCAGAGCGCGAATGTCTGTGTGGCAGCGAATGCAGTTCCAAGGGACAGTGAAAACCAGCTACAGCTTTCAGTGCTGGCAGCTTTCCTGTGGGCGCAATCTCTGGACGTTTCCAATTTCACTGCCAGGCACTGGGAGAAAGTCATACAGAGTGTTGCCCCATTACGAAGCAATGCTTTAGCAGAGCGCGAATGTCTGTGTGGCAGCGAATGCAGTTCCAAGGGACAGTGAAAACCAGCTACAGCTTTCAGTGCTGGCAGCTTTCCTGTGGGCACAATCTCTGGACGTTTCCAATTTCACTACCGGGCACTGGGAGAAAGTCATACAGAGTGTTGCCCCATTAGGAAGCAAAGCTTTAGCAGAGCGCGAATGTCTGTGTGGCAGCGAATGCAGTTCCAGGGGACAGTGAAAACCAGCTACATCTTTCACTGCTGGCAGCTTTCCTGTGGGCGCAATCTCTGGACGTTTCCAATTTCACTGCCAGGCTCTGCCAGAGAGAGATACAGAGTGTTGCCCCATTACGAAGCAATGCTTTAGCAGAGCGCGAATGTCTGTGTGGCAGCGAATGCAGTTCCAAGGGACAGTGAAAACCAGCTACAGCTTTCAGTGCTGGCAGCTTTCCTGTGGGCACAATCTCTGGACGTTTCAATTTCACTGCCGGGCTCTGCCAGAGAGAGATACAGAGTGTTGCCCCATTAGGAAGCAAAGCTTTAGCAGAGCGCGAATGTCTATGTGGCAGCGAATGCAGTTCCAAGGGACAGTGAAAACCAGCTAGAGCTTTCAGTGCTGGCAGCTTTCCTGTGGGCGCAATCTCTGGACGTTTCCAATTTCACTGCCGGGCTCTGCCAGAGAGAGATACAGAGTGTTGCCCCATTAGGAAGCAAAGCTTTAGCAGAGCGCGAATGTCTGTGTGGCAGCGAATGCAGTTCCAAGGGACAGTGAAAACCAGCTAGAGCTTTCAGTGCTGGCAGCTTTCCTGTGGGCGCAATCTCTGGACGTTTCCAATTTCACTGCCGGGCTCTGCCAGAGAGAGATACAGAGTGTTGCCCCATTACGAAGCAATGCTTTAGCAGAGCGCGAATGTCTGTGTGGCAGCGAATGCAGTTCCAAGGGACAGTGAAAACCAGCTAGAGATTTCAGTGCTGGCAGCTTTCCTGTGGGCGCAATCTCTGGACGTTTCCAATTTCACTGCCAGGCACTGGGAGAAAGTCATACAGAGTGTTGCCCCATTACGAAGCAATGCTTTAGCAGAGCGCGAATGTCTGTGTGGCAGCGAATGCAGTTCCAAGGGACAGTGAAAACCAGCTAGAGCTTTCAGTGCTGGCAGCTTTCCTGTGGGCACAATCTCTGGACGTTTCCAATTTCACTGCCGGGCTCTGCCAGAGAGAGATACAGAGTGTTGCCCCATTAGGAAGCAAAGCTTTAGCAGAG